>NC_136640.1:16618571-17218571 GCF_949748355.1 Melanostigma gelatinosum
TCATAGACACACTGTAACAGAATCAATGTCCTGTCAAGCTTTCTGTTTCTCACGCGGCACATAGTGCAGTTTGTAATGACGCTGTGATTTCAGAGGGTTAAGTGTAGACACAAGCAGCTCCTCACTTCAAACCAATGGCCGATGGTGAGATCAGCTGTAGATAGTTGTGTGTTTTCTCCAACTCGCTGAAACTAAACCCAGGCAAAGACTCACTGTTCTCACCAGCTGATCTTTTTATGTATGTCAGTGCTGCGATTTAGTTGTTGGGAGTTAGTTCTACTATTAGCTTAGCTTGTTGGTACTTTTAACGTTACAAAAGAGAAAAGGTTTTTAGGATGAGTACCTGGAGTTGCTTGAGTGTAATAAATGGCAGCAAAGAGCAAACATTAGCCTCATCACTGATAGCGAGGGTATGCTAGTTAATGTAGCCTGTAATTCCACAACACAAGTTATTTATAAGATCCTTGACTTCTGAATTAACTCTAGGTTACTAACTTCACTGTAGGCAGGGAGAAGAACACACTTTTAACTACACGTTTGCTCTTGTGTTTTTAAGAATAAGACACCACCCTTCAAGTTATTTTACTGCTGGGTGTCTTACTAGAGACCCATGTGCACCATTTCAACATGTGAAGAAATCCAATGCTTGACAGGCCTGACGTGTCTCCTTACAGTTGCTAAGCTGTGATTGGACGATCGACGGCCGGAGAAGGGCGGTCCCAGCTTTTGTACTGAAGGATGACTAGAAATAATAATATAATGTGATAACAATGTACACTCTTCAAATAAGTGAGAGAGGAGAGTCGTCACTTTGACACCTCAGGGTGGGGTCCTCGCACTCTGGGATTGGTTTCTTCGAGGTCACACATCTCGCCACTTTGTCTTGGACGGGTTTAATTTTCTACTCTGTCGCCTCCAACGCGAGGCGAGCGCTCATCTCTCCACCTGCAGCTAACAACCATCGGTGTTTCTGATAAGTGTTGAACTCTGAACAGGGGGCTGTGTGTGTGTGTGTGTGTGTGTGTGTGTGTGTGTGTGTGTGTGTGTGTGTGTGTGTGTGTGTGTGTGTGTGTGTGTGTGTGTGTGTGTGTGTGTGTGTGTGTGTGTGTGTGTGTGTGTGTGTGTGTGTGTGTGTGTGTGTGTGTGTGTCTACATCCCGGCCTACGGTGGCTTTGCTTTTCATCGATGTGGGTCGTTAATGGTGTACTTGGACCTTGCGGTTTAGAGGGCAAGCTCAGCCAGAAACCAGATGGATGGCTCAGGCAAGATGTGGCTGACGGAGAGGCATCTGGGATGCAAGCAGATGTGGCTTACACATTAGTCAAAAGCGGGGAGTACAACTGACAATTAGCCTGGCAAACACACACACACTCTCTCTCACTCTTATGTGCATATCAGCAGGCTGAGAATTGATGCGGTTTTATTTTGTCTCCGTGCCACTAGCATGAGATTAATAACCCATCTTTTAATTGCATTTTAGTTTTTGGCAGAGCCACGCTGGTAAGTATGAATAAAAGCCAAGTGAAGAATAGCATCCCCTCAGAGTACAATGAAGTGAAAGCACAGCAGACGGCGCTGATTGTTGCATTGTCCTTCAGTGAAGAGGTGCTGATTTGTTTTTCAACCAAGGTGCTGAAAGGGAGGAGATGTTGGTGTTGCGTCAAAGAAATGTGACGGCTGAAGAGCTTGATTGCTCCTGCTTACTTCTGGCTGTGAATTAAAACATTTTCAAAAGCTTCTGGAAAATCTGTATCCCATTTGTTGATACAAATTGACCCAAAAATCTTTTTTTTTTTCCAATTTCAGTCTCACCTTGTCGCTGTTGGAGTGATCATTTTGCGGGAGTCAGTGATGGGCAACTGGCAGCAGCTTCATCTCAGCTCAGTTTGTCACTCAAAGGCAGCCGCAGTTATGGTTTATCATAAGTGAATCTTTTCAGCTGATGATGCTCCAGCGCATCGCCCAAATGATAAATGTTAATTTGAGCAATTACGGGGAGCAGCACTGGAAAGGATTTTAAGTTGAATAATTTTGCATATCTGGCTATTTATATGAATGCAGGTTTCTGAAGTGCCCAGAGGATTTGGGTTGATTGTTCTGTGTAGCTTTTACTCCAGGAGGTATGACAGCAGCACTAACAGAAGTTTGGATCCAAGCTTCGGCAGCTTTTTCTGCAAATGTTCCCATGCGCAAAAATTTGAATTCGTAAATCTGTTGTTTTTTTTTGGTGGCCCAGCTCTGTCACAGCTCGCTGTATTGTGCCTCGGGTTAGCAAGGTTCCTACACAGCGAAATAAATTCCTTCGGTAATACCAAGCCTGAAAAGAGCTGCGTGCATGTGGAAGTTATTCAGTCAGAAATAGGTTAAGACGCAGGCTTCTGTCTGACCTCCACAGTCTGGATGTGACGGTAACATCAGCTATTTAAACCCAGCTGGAATGACTTGCTAGTTTATGATTTGAACCACCAAACAGGATTTGTTTTGTTGTAATCTGAAGAAATGCACAATTTCTTACGTAAACAAGATACTGTAAACGTGGAATTTATCTCGGGAAAATATAGAAACAGCAACCAAGCAAGTAATATATATGCAGCGGTTCCGAAACAAAAGGATTTAACAGGAAGTGTTTCAAAGTAAACTTGATTTATAGTTAAGAAGCTCAGAAGCAGAACAATGGCATTTGATGACCATATTTTCAACATAAAACCAAACTGAAATCTTGCACATACGTCAGTGTCGTACGCGGCTTTCCAAGTGAAGTGCCATCGCAGTAATGGTGTACGCCTGAGATGCACTGATCTGCTACTGTGAGCATGCTGAACACACAGTAATCCATCAATATTACAGATCAATCGAGGCCAAATCTCTTGAGTTTTGAGATTGCAGATGTGTAGGAGCCCCGAGGGATAAGAACAGGGATCCTTTCATGTCTGGGAGAAGGGAGCTCTTTTGTGGTGATACAGCTGATGTGAGTGTTTGCTTGCTGCGCTCTCTGTGCACACTTTGCTCTGGGCTTTGCATGAACATGCTGACTGCTCTTGTGCTTACAGGCGTTGATTAAAGCCACTGACGGGAGGTTCAGGGTAAATATGCCTCATTTTTTTTTTTTTTTAACCATTGTAGAGCAGAAGTATAGAAAGCCAGATTGTAGACTGAGGGTAGTTTTTAATAATATCTAACCTGCTCAGTCTGAATCCTTAACCTTTATTTGCACCTACAAAGGTCAGTTGCAATACAAGAGTTGTAGTTTTATCTGAGCAGCTCCAGCTGTAAAGCATGAATACTCTCATTTATGTTCAGAGTAGAGTTACAAGTGGCTGCCTGTCTAAAGGCTTAACAATACACATCTGTCTCGTTAAAAAACGACTAAATCGGCCCACACTCGCTACCATACAGGTGAAGTCTGAGAAGGAGTCGGGCGTGTGTAGAAATGCAGCTTTGAGAGGGAAAGGCTCTGCAGTGAAAGGAGGCGGCATCACGGTGTGACCACCCTTTCATTGAGTATCCTCCTCTAACGTTGTGGAAACAAGTAGGCCAGGGCACGAACGAGCTCAGGAAGGAAAAACAACAGAGTGTAAATGTGTCATTCAGTTTGCTCGAGGAAGCCCTTCATCCGGCCGGGCGTATGCGCTGCAGACGGCGTTCGGGCAGGTGGAGATGTGTTTGACTGGATCGCGTGCCGCGGCGGTGTGTTTGTATGCAGTTGTTGCTTTCTGCATGCGTCTCCCCTCTGCTTCTGTGTGGGAGGCTGTGATTCACTGCACATGACTCATTCCTCTCTCCCGGCTTCAGCTCCCAGTATTTCACCACGGATGCAAACTGTTAAACCGCACATCACACACACACACACACACACACACACACACACACACACACGCGCAGCACTCGGCACTCAATTGGGGATCAGACCGCCAGCTACAGTGTGCATTTAGATCAGTTTAAATAATACGTTCAAAAACATTTCAGCTTTCAGTCACAAAAGCAAATCGTATTATGAAGCAACAGGTTTCAAACTTACAACTCTAGAAGGCTCTTTCAGTTCAGTCGTCGGCGCGATAACTTGTATCCGCAGCGTAAAGGCCTAATGAATTGTCTCACTCCTTGTCTATATCTTCCACATCTATCCCTCTTCCTCCCGTGTGCGCAGATGGGTTGATTGTCTCTGTGATTCAGGGGTGTAATATCTTCCCTTTCAACTCCGACAGGCGTTCAACTCGGAGACGGACAACTTCAAACTGCTGTACGGGGGCCACCAGTACCACGCCAGCTGTGCCAATTTCTGGATTAACTGTGTGGAGCCCAAACCCCCCGGCCTCATCCTGCCCGACCTGCTCTGAGCTCTACGGGGGCACAAGCTGGTCAATGTCAGATAGGGAGAGCAAAGACGCTGCAAAGACTGAGAGGACGACGTTCAAAGTCACTGGATTCCTCTGTATTTATGTATCTTATCTTATCTCTGTCACTCAGATCTGGTGGTTCGTTAAAAGATTTTGTATAAATATTTACCATCTACGTTGTTGTTGTAAACTTTTTATTCTCCCACATAAGTGACCTAAACACGGGTCAGCTGTACAGGTCATATTTAAATCGGTTATGAGCAATGTGTCGTATGGTTTCCACTGATGAAAAAAGTAAATTAATTCGTAATCTCTTGTCAGTGACTCATATTTAAATTATTAGGTGTGCAATATATAATCTGGAGTTTTGAATGTTGCTTCTGTTTGAGAGGGTTTTTATTCACGACTTCCTTTCTTCCCACTGACCCGGAGCTGTTGAATCACGAGCCTACTATCGTACCTGAATTACATTTGTGGGTCAGGTGCGATCGATGAAACTCTGCGGCTGCTCTGGTTTTATTAGGAAGTCTTTAACATTTGAACCGAGGCTGGCGGGATACGTTTTCCTGACTTTGAATGTTTTTTGCACGGTTGAGGAGATTTCAGTACCTCCGGGGGAATCTAAGATGTATATTTTATTGGAGGAAAGAGTCGTGAAGGGAATCATGTTAACGGTGTTTTTGTGTCTTTGTTGCGTGCAACTAGAACTGAACGTCTGGAAAAAGTTGACTGATTCTGAACTGGAATTGCAGCAGCACTTTTTGTATATTGCAGTGTCATGCTGTAGCATTGTAACTATGACTAACTGTAATGTGAATGTGATGTAAATAAATATGCATACAGTTTATTTAAAGTGTCAGATTATTGTATATTTCTCATTTTTTAAAAAGGCTGTCTTTGAACAGCGCTCACATTAAGTTTTTTAATCACTTTAATTAACAGTGGTGATTCAATCAGCTCAAACTCTTTAAAAACAGTGTGCATACCGGCTGTTATAAGAGCGATACTAAGAGGAGGGGGATGCTGTTTGTCTTTGTGTGTATAATAATATGTCTAAAACTTAAAAACGAGAGCAAAAGTGTCAGTAATGGATTAAACTGCTCTGACATTAGCATGCACGGCTGAATGAGTTGCTGGTGTTCATTTTACCAAATTCATTGGTTATTACTCTTCCTCAAATCCAGTGGTATACAAAAATATATAAAACTAAGACCCTTTAAAAAAGTCTAACCATATTTCGAGGAATTAGTTATATATTTTGTGACACTACTTTGTACAGTTGTATGACTTTATGACTTAATATATATCGTGACATGTTTCGTGACATACTCTACTGTGACATTTTCATGGCATATAACATTTTTATTAACAATACGATGGAATTTTTCTGGTATTTTTGTGACGTACTTAACGATGACATTTTTATTACATGTCAAATGCCTTTTAATGACATTCTACAGTCCAGGGATTCCCAAAGTGTGGTGCGCGCTCCCCTGGGGGTGCGCGCGCTGCCTCTAGGGGGTGCGCGAGAGGAAAAATGTAATGGTGGTCTAATGGTGTAATAATTAATATTAAATATAATTTTCACAAAATAAAAACATGAATGTAATAGACTGTCTCATGTTTGTCGTTCTGTTGTTGACAATGATATGTCCCTTGAGGGTTGCCGTAGCGAAGGCGCAACCCCCGCCTCTGGCCAAAGGAGAAAACAATAATAAAGATGTAAATTAAATGTGATAATCTGCCTCTGAGCCTGTGCGTGTGTGCTCGTCATCCTTTTTGCTCTTTAAAAGTGACGCCTTGTGTAACTGAAAGTTATTGAAACTTTGTTGCAGTGTTTCAGGGCGTTTTCACACCTTCAGTTCGTTTGCTTTGTTCTGATTCAGGGATTAATATGATACAATGTTGCAGTTTCCCCTTTGTTCGGTTTGTGTTCACACTGCAACATTTAACAGCGGACTAAATATTGTAAACTAACGCCACGCGCGAGCAAACTGTTCTCTCATTGGTCCGATTTCTATGCGGCTATAAATAGGCTCTGCTGCTTCTTTTTTTAAGATGTGGGGGATTGGGGGGTGCGTGAACCCGGTCGGGATGTAGAAGGGGGTGCGCGGCCTAAAAAGTTTGGGAACCGCTGCTATAGTCTATACTATGACTGTTTTCTGACCTGCTATAATATCATTTATGAAGTTTCTTTTTTATGCCATACTATGATAAGACATTAATACATGCGTTACTATGCTGTGACTTGTTTATGATTATCTATGGCATGCTGTATAATTTGATAACGGGACGTTTTATGACATCTATGGCCTTTTTATGACATAAAATGTCATAGATGTCATTACAGCATTGAAATAAGTCATTTAATCCACATGGCTTTTCATCTTATTTCACATGCCTTCTCTGCCAAATGCATGAATGTTGCTTCACATTAATCCCCCCCCCCCCCCCCCTCAATCATCATTTTTAATGTACTTTCTCTCCGGCCGGAGAGGCCTCATCTCCATCAATTCACGACAAAATGGAATAAATTCTACTTCGACAAGCCTGCCGGGCATTACTGGCGGTTCAGCTCATTCAATCAAATGAGATGCCTTGGGGCTGTGGAACCAGTCTCATTATCGTTCTCACACTTGTGTTCAGGTGTGCTCTCCAACATCCATTTCATCTCTCGCTGTTACCTAATTCATTTCCTGCAGAAAATGATTTCCTCTCCGTGAACAACGGGACTACAGAAAATCACAAATGCTGAAATCAATTACTGAATAAAGCTTGTAATTTGAAATGCAGACCACCTGTGCCCGTCATCTTCACGCCTATTGTCTGAAATGCTGAAATCATCACTGCATGTTGTATTGCCTGCTGCTCTTTGGTATTTCATGACCATGGGCAATTACATTGTTGTTTAAAAACAGCTGCTTCTGCACATGATTGCCTTAACTCTTGTGAATAGAGTTGCTTCCTGCTTTACCCTCTTCTGATTACATTTTCATGTTACTGTGTTAGGAAGAGCTTAACATTTTTAATGTTGTCTTCTGTTCATGATCAATAACTACTTCTAGATTTTACAGGCTACATCCACACTACTCCGTTTCTATTAGAGGCCAAAGGTGATATTTGAGAGTTTGAAAAATCTGATCGATCTATTTGCTCCCCCCCCCCCCCCCCAACATACACATAACAAATAATTAATAAAAAATAAATTGACTTGTCCATCAACAGAAAATTACCCAGCATCAATTCTTTATAAACAAAACCAGTTATCGAATGTCAAACATTCACTTGTTCCAGCCTCACATATGTAAGTATCGCCCCTGCTTGATAGAGTTGTAAATTATATACTTTGAAATGATTTCAGACTGTTGGACAAATCAAGACACTGGAGATTTCACCTTGGCCACAGTGGGATTATCACTATTTTACATTTCATATATTTTACAGACTATACGATTATTTAAATTGCTATATGACGAACACAAAATAATCATTAGTTGCAAAATAATTGTAAATGAGCTATGCATTGAACAGGACATTTTACAGTTGAAAAATAAACAAGTCAGTGCTCTCTAGTGGACAAACTATGTAATGTTGTTCCGGGTTCTCATTGCGTCAAACACAGACATTTCTTTAAGGCAATTATTTGTGAGCCCTACAATTAAAATCGATGGTAATTTGGGGGGACTGCAGATTGTGTGTTCTATATTTGTGTTATGAATTATTTCTTATTATTACAAATACTACAACATAATCAAAACCAACCACGTGTAAGTATTTCTCTAAATGCTTTGTGACTTCCCTACCTCGTCTGTGGCACTCATCCAAACCCATTTGTTCCCACTTGTGACATAAATCTTTAAGACCAGGTCACGCATACAGTTTGCAGTATGAAACAGATTTTCATGGGATTTGCTGACAATAAGAACATTCCACTTTAGTACTAGTTCTCTCTTTCATAGTTAGATGGCCCACCAGCAGTTAAAAGAAAGCACCGAAAGGCTGAATTTCACCATTAATGGACCTAAGCACACATTCTAGTCATCTTCACTATCCGTGGCTCACAGTCTTCTTCCTCAGTGCCTATCAATCAGTTCATCCAGTTGAGGCGTTAAAGGCGATGGCCATGATGAGTCATTGTTTACAGAGACGGCACACTCATTCAGCTGCTCACTGAGGAAGAATGACTTCACTACAGACAAAACTGTATCAGGCAACATCTCCCACTGCATTATCGATGTTCCTCATTCCAACTGAGAGGCTTTTTTATTCTCTCTGCTCATTTCAGTTATGGATTCTTTATATCACTGCTTCACTTCTATATTTTTATGATCTAGACATGAAGAACTAGCATCATTTAAAACCTGTACTCTCCGACATTTATTGAGGTTTAAAAGTACTGTTGGCAGCCAAATAATCAGCATTCTGTACGTGGCTTTTTATTGCAACTAAGAAATACATACTTTGAATTACATCCAACAGCATATGCTGCTGTGTGGCCAAATCAGGTTGTCAAATTATAACTGAAACGAGGGCGGCAAGCAGCAGCGTGTTTAATACCTGGCCTTGTGCATATGGTCTTATTAAAATGGAAATGCAGGGTTTACACCTATTGATATGGGAGTAGTGCTGTAGCTCATGGTGATTATAGTGAATCATTAAAGGCTGTATAATGTAAAGCCCAGAGAAGCCGTGATTCTGTAATTCATTGCCGCTATACAGCAGATGTTCATATTTGCTTTGAGTGGTTGAAATAAAACCTGCACAGTCAGATATGCAAAACTGTAGTAGTGCTGAAATATATTACTTTCCCACATATAAGTTATTGCTCTAATTGTTGAGCTGCATTTCTTGTACATTTTGTCTTTTTTAATGCTGTTTCACAGCCCTCTCCACGCTTCAGAATGCTATCACATATTCATGTGAAAAAAAGGTCATCATATTTTAGATAATTGACACACATTCTGCCAAATATTAGTCGGCTCCAGTCTCTCAAACGTAAGGATTCAAATGAATGAATTTCTGTCTTTCTATCATCACAATCTGAATACCCGGTATAGGTTTGAACTGTTGGTTAGACCAAACCAGCGATTTGAACATTGGCCCCTCCACTTATTTCTGAATTTGTATAAACTAAACATTAAATCGACAACAAATGAATACATGTTGTAATTAACAGTAACACACAGCAGTTTGTTGCAGCTTACCCGTGTCTGATGTCATCTCCAAAAACGTAATCATCGTTGTTTGTTCTGTGCCACTGGAGCCAGGCCTGCCCGATGCTCAGGGCGATGCAGATGGCTCTGCTGGTGAAGGATGTTTACTTTTAGTGCTTGGTTATGCCCTGGAAGCGTCATGTGCGTAGTTATGGGGGGGGCAGGAGGAGAAGATGATTCATGTTTTGCCGTGAGAAAATAGTGTGCAGTGTAATTTGGGCATCTCCGTTGTGGTTGGCCCGTCATCAGCGGTCTCTCCGGGTAATGGCATTTATTGTGGAGACCACTGCGGAGGTCCCTCAGAAAGTGTGGGCACAGGACAAATGGCGCTCATCAATAATCTGCCTGCTGCGCTGTAGCCACAGCAAAATGAAATGAATGATAGAACCTCTCTTTGTCTCTTGGGAAAAAAACGACCACGCATAACTGAGATCAAGAGGTGTTTGGAGAGGAAACGCTGCAATCTGTTCCTCAGAAATGTTGTAATTACAAAACAAATAGATTGTTACTCCAGTAAAAGCTAGAAATAGTGTGTGTTAGAGGTGTGTTTCTTCTGTTAAATTTAACCACATTTGAACAAAAACAGTGACATGAGATCTTTTTTCTTGTTATCATTTTAATATGACCGTCTTGGGGAATGAAATGATTAGAAGTCAGATTACAGAGCATCTTCCTCCTGCTGACAATTATTGACCCCTGACCTTTCATTTTTTGATTATTATTGTAATGGCACAAAAAATCTATTATGGCATCGTTGAAAAAAAAAAAAAAGAATTGTGGCACTGATCCCCGTGGGTTGAAAATGTCAACTGTCACATCCGACATCACTGAGCGTGCGGTCTGTTATAGATGGCCGCACAGAACAGCGGTGTTCTACTGCATTAGTGTAGGGGTGAGAGTCAAGAAGGTAAATCACAATACAAAGCTACAGCGACAGAGTCATCTGACACATCTATAGTGCTGAAGCAATGAGGTGAGATTAGTTGATAGAAGGAAAATAAATGCTTTTTCTATTTATATCTTTTGGACTGTTTGTCGGACTGATAAAGCAATTTGAAGACGTCCGTTTAAATACGTCACACACCGGCCACTTCACGTAGCATTGCATCATCAGACGCGTGCAGATTGTCTCTGGACCACACAGGGGGGCACGCTATACAGAAGAAGCAGTCATTTTATGGTAGCTTCGAAGTGCCAAATTGAGATCAAATTGAAGCTCCTCTGATCGGTTAATTAATGTGAGACGGTGGTGGCGAGAATTGATGTGCGACTGGTGTGCAGGTTTACATCAAAAACAAGAGGTGCAGGTGTTTTGACGCATGTCATATGCTGCTGGTTTGTGTTTCACCATTTCCTAATGTATTAATGAATCAAGAAAAGGTAACCTGTGAAGTTTGATCAGTCGTAGTGCTTTATTTCACGGGCGGCCTTGAGTCGCAGAGCGCCTGAGCTCACACCATCTCTTTATTTCTGCTGTATCCCACTAACATCGCAGCTCCAGTTACACTGCTCGATACAAATACGTAAAAACTCGGCTTTGTCAATGTGAAAGGGAGGAAATGCATTTAACATTTGTATTCGTTAAACCCTAAGGATACACAGAATGTGTTTTGGTGCGTAAACATTTAGTTTGTTTACAAGAAAACTCAACGGAGTACCTTTAGGATGAAAATATACCACGAAAATAGCAAGAAAACGTTTCAACAAGCCAAACATTCACTGCACCGTGTCCTGTTATGTGATAATATTGGTGGCAATGTCTCGGCGTGCATTGTGATTTACTGCAGTATGTTCTTTTTGGTCTCACCTCGACAACAACTTCATAAGCGTGGGGACAGGACGTGCAGCAAAGTAAACGTTTTCAACCAGCAGCAGCAATAGCTGAAGTAGGATCTTCAGCCTGTGTGACGACGCTCTTTTAGGCAGATTTACAAAGAGAAATAAAATGTCTTTTCTGTACTGCCAGGATTTTTTGCAACCTATCGACGAAAGGCAAAAAAATGTAGGATAGAAAATACTGTTCCAAGCATCTATCGTAGAGCTACCAATTCCCTTGAGGCGGCAGATCTTTTTTTGTTAATACAGCATCAAACAGCACTACAATAACATAGTGTGGTCACAGGATGAAACAGTCAAACCTGTGGTACACAGGAGCTTTCCCTAAATCTTGACTTTTCGCTTACTTCCTCTAGATGTTCAACTGTAAGAAGGTAGATGTAACAACATCTTTAAACGTTGAGTTAAAGTGTGCCATTTGTTCCTCACTATCAGTACATTTCATTCAAATAATGTGTCTGCATCTATTTTTTTTTCTGTACACTTATCTTATATGCTACCATCGATTGAGAGCTTGCTGCTGCCCTTCACACTAACGATTACTGCACAACTGGCACAATACCACCACATGACATCATCACGTCAGGAGAAGGACTTCGGTCACATCACTGTCAGAGCTGCAGTGTCTCGAGAACGGCCACAACCTTCACCGAACGCTCGTCCTCCAACGGAACTGGAATATAGACACCGAAACAAGATCAGAGAGTGGAAGTTGGTGCCGTTTATCTCCAGGGCTGACATCATTGTAGTCCCGATTGATCCTTTGGTCCGAAGGATTCTGGGGTTGAAGTCGCTTTGCTCCCGCACAAAGACTACATAGAGGCAACTGGTTGGACAAACAGCATCAACAACCAGCGTTTGGTCTCCCTCTGTCCAAACGCACCAGTATTCATTACATAAGCCTCACACAGACGTACACTCACATGCGTCTCACTTCGCCTGTCCTGAACATGCACGAAGCTGCAGTCCAGGAGGGCAAAAGTGCTCATCTTGACTTCCTCCTTGACCTCTCCACTGTGGTTCTTAAAGGCCCCAGTACGGAGCCAGGCTCCTGCGGTCCCTCTCGTAAACATCAGGAATGACCCCGTAGGGCGTCTGCACCATCTTAACAGAGTTTCGACCGAACAGCTTCCTCTCGTAGTCGATGAGCTGGCGCCAGAAGCCACCGTTGGGCCTGATGATGGGGCGGCGGGCTTTGACCCAGGCGTGGGCCTCGGCCAGAGACACGCGGTGATACTTCATGAGGTACGCCAGACACAGAGAGGCCGAGCGGCTCACCCCCGCCGCACAGTGCACCAGCACCGCGCCTCGCTTTCGTCCCACGCTGTGGATCTTATCGGCCACGCTGTCGAAGTACAAGGAGAGGGGGGAGTGGGGCATATCCGCCAGAGGGACCTTTACATACTCCATGTGAGGCCAGTTGAAGTTGGGCAGCTCGATGGTGGCGTTGACCACACAGGTGATGCCTTTAGACAGCAGCAGGCTGCGGTTGGATGCCACGTTCCCTCTGCTGAGGAAGAGGTTGGGGGTGATTTGCGCAATGCCCCCCAGCAGGCTGCTGTTCTCGGGGAGCAGCCTCGGCACCATAGTGGGCACCATGGTGCTACGATGGTGGTGGTGGTGGTGGAAGAAGCCTTGGCTGCGGGAACCCATCGAGGAATCAAGTGGGCTTCAAGAAGGATGCCAATGTTTTGTCTTTTGAACGCAAAATCTTCAGGAGCTCAGAGTCATAGCAGTGCAGCCAGCCAAGCAGCTCCTGTAACACACAAACAGATTTCCCTTTCAATCTAAATTCAACATTTTTCTACTTCACTGTTGGCCAAGCACAAACATACAATCACTTCACAAGGACGAGCAACGTCATTGCTGTTTGCAACGTGTTCAATTCCTTTTTTGCTGACACAGTTGTTTCCAGTAAATGCTATTCTGCAGTCTTTAAACTTTAAAAGAATGGAAAGATAAAACTGTCTAAGTTCAGACATAATAGTTCACTCATTCTAAATAAATGCTGCTGTGACCGACTGATCCACAGTCTTCACTCTACAATTACATTAAAAGGTTTTTCGTGAATCGACGGACAGATGAAAAACGTTTCCATCTCAAGCAGAGAGATCTCTGCTGAATGATTCTCGCATACAGATTACGTCTCTCGTCTCTTTGGCCATCGTGCTGTTGATGTCATTTCGGCACCAAATGGAAAGTAATCACATAAAATATGATCATGCATCTAAACTCTGTTAATCTATCTGCTTTTCCTTTTTGCAAAAAAAAAAAAAGATCATCTTCCGTTTATGAGCTCATGAAGAAAAAGATCTTATCTGAACCGTAACGTGACATGTCGGTCTGCACTGTATGTGATGGAAACATCCTCCTGTGTGAATACTTCAGTGATCAGCAGCGCGCTCACAGCTCCGGGCGCTACTTCACACACTGTTGCACTTGTCGTGCGTCATCCACACCTTGTGCACCGGTCTAGCTGGCAGCTCTTTTTCTCTCACTTTCTGCTCCAGTCTGGTTAACAAGACACGCGGGTCAACTGCTTTAAACTGGAGCTCAACCTGCGGGAAAAAAAAACACCACCTGATCACCTGCAGAGAGGCTGCCAACACGGATTGGGATTCTTCTCATTCATAAATTGTAACCAAAAAAACACGAGTGGAACGGCATGAATTTAAATACATTGCATAACTGACAATACACTGAAATTGTGCTGGTAGCTTTGTTATCCAACGACAGATTTCTGCTGCCTCATCCTTTAAATTAGTAGGTCCCGAAGCATCAGGGTCATGGTGGATTATTTAACCAGATAGAAGCCAAACTACAAATAATTGTGCTCCACAAAATGTTAGATTTTTCCAGAATTTGCAGAAATCTAATTATTACTGAATAATTTTGTCTCCCAGAGTGTTTTGAGCTTCAGTGTTTCATCGTCACCGTCCTCTACACCCTCTGCTCCTATCGAGCACAGCTTTGCCACCTCAGCATGGTCTGCTTCTCTTTCCAAAAAGCAACGAGAGAAAAAAGGATCACAAGCTAAAGCGACACCCTCCTCCCTGTACTCGTTCAGGCAGTTTCTCCCGATTGCCAATTACTCTGCACTTTGCCTCTGACATGGTTGCCGTGATCCACTGTCCAACACACCGTCAACACTGGTGATGAGACAACAGATACAGTGTGACCATCAAGACACCATCAACCCATTAAACCACATCAGGAGGTGGTCAGATAATAAGAAACAAGTCCTACATACAGTAAGTCCTACACCAGTGCTTTGGTAGTTCGTCTTGCACATTGTTAGTTAGAGCAGAGCAAAACGTGTGTAAGCCTTTGTCTTACTCAACTCAAACAATAGATTAATGAGTGACAGGAACATAACCGACAACTACTTTGATAATGAATCAAGTCATTTTCAAATAGAGAACATTCCCTATATTCAGAGAGGATTTGCTTCGTTTCTGTCTCATGTGACAGGACATTGAGTGTTTGAGGATATCAACATGTTTCCCTGTTTTATTTTATTGACCAACCAAATGGCAAATTGAATCTCGAAAATGATCTTCGGGTTAATTGATTATGTTAGTTGCAGCCTAGACTTAGCACCAACAGCGCACATGTTTTGAGAAACAAATTAAACTTTTAAAAGGATGCAGGAAATGCATTGTGTGTATGATATTAGACGCCCGTTTGATAACGGGGTTTATCTTACTCTAACCAATCAGTAGTGCTAGATCTGAAAAGGGGAACTTCGATGATGTCCTGCATGCATTGTTTGTTTTTCGGCAGGATGCACAGTCGATGCAGTAATTTGTGGAGGTAAGAGAAGATGTACGTCAGCTGACATAGGTACAAACTCTGTTGCTACGGCAACCTACTGACCACAGCACAAGACAGTCGACAGAGAAATGAAGCAGATGAGGGAAGGAAATATTCCCCGGACCTCCCCCAAAGTGCTGATGAACCACAGCGCCGGTCTTTGCTGAGTTTTGCTCCATCCGCATGCCCTGCTTGTTGTTATTTATACGACAAGCAGGACACGAGTGAAGCTGCACAGAGCGGAGGAGGGAGAAGTGTGCAGACAGAACAATCTAATGTCATGGTGGAGCTCGTGGGAATACTCTGCAGATCGCTGTCAATCTAATTTACCGTGATGACCGATTCTCCCCCAAAAAAGAAAACACTGAGGAAGGTCGGTAGCATTCAAAGGACAGAGAGGAGCATCGTTTCACAAATCAACCCCTCGTGTCTTCTTCTTCTGTTGATGTTACAAAAACAACCCGGCTATCAATCATTCAAGGTGGATCTGTCGACAGGTGGTTCCACCTCATAAATCTTTTTTTGCACATCTCCGTCTCTCTCACGCTCTCTCTGTAGGGAGGGAGGGAGGGAGGGAGGGAGGGAGGGAGGGGGGGGGGGATTCCTTGAGGGTCTGGTTCCACCTCCCGCTAACACAAAATGGAAACATGACCCACCTGCAGGAAAACTAGAGCAGCACAACCTGACGGCAACCTCACTCTCACAACTCTTTACGGTAGAAAGCTCGACGACAACCGAGATTCTGAGCTGAACCTGGCATCAAATTCTTGACTGACGCTCCTCACACCACAGAATCAAAACAGTGAAACAGCAGGAAAAGGTGCACAAGCAGACACGCAGCCCTCATCGGTGCAATCAAAGGCAATCCATCTCTTCTGTCTGGGTGATCTCTGAAAGTGACTCTGCTGCCAACAGTCTGGATAATTATCAGGAGAAAATGGGCAGCAATGACACGGCTTCTCACATTTATCTGAACACAACTGGTGCAACTTTACAACCCACAAACAAGGCTTCTGGGTAAAAAGGTTTACTGCAAAGGGTTCAAAAGAGCATGGTCAACAGTTTAGGGACAAATTCCTCTTGAGGACAGGGTTCGGCTTTGGCACCTTCCTGCAAACTGCAGCGACTGGGTGTCGCTCCCTCCAACCACAACGTTGCACCTCAGACACGAACACAAGAGCCTGAGACTCAAGGCCACATGTCATCTAGTGAGAGATGGTGAGTGTGCACATGCACTACAAAGCAAATAAAACACGGTGGCTGAAATGCCGTTGTTTTCAAATATATTACACAATGAAGCCTCTTGTATGTAAACATAGAAATCCATTTGGCTTAAAAAGCCACGTTTGTAGGAACAATTGCATCCATCACTCACTACAGCATGGATGAGACAGATACATCCAGTGACTCCACTTTAGGTTTAAACAATGCCACGCTGTTCAGATCTAAGGATCGGGGCTACAAGCAATGAATATCAAACAGAGCTGAAACCGTTAGTAGGTTCAATTTTGAAGTTAATCTGCAACCATTTTGAAAACCGATAGTTTTAATAATTTCTAAGCAAAAATACCGAAAGCCTGTACAGGCTCTAGTCGTGCTGGGCAATAATCAACATGATGATTTATCATCTTTCAATGGAACCACATCCTGATGAAATCATATATCATGATACACAATTACCTTGTCTAAATTGATGATAACAAGCACATAAATCTCATTTATTTTGCCCGAAAGTTCTTAATTAAATGAGACATGACTCAGTACTTCTCATTTGTCAAGTATTTAATTCACACAAGAGTAAACATGTATTTCATATCGACTATTTATATATTTAACTACCAGAAAACAGGCTTTATGAAATAACCTATATCGTTGTTGAGGATTTGGGCCGGGTCCTAAGCTCTAGCTTCCTAAATGGGAAATGTGCCGCTTTAGTTAAATGAACAATTAATTGTGTTTATACCGTACCAGTTAAGACACACCTTTTTATCATCATCATTTTCTACATTGTAGATTTAAAAAGTATGAAACATGTTCTATATTTTAGATTCTTCAAAGTAGCCTTTTTGCCTTGATGAAAGCTTTCACACTCTTGGCATCATCTATGACCAGCCAGCTATATTCAGAGTCACCTGGAATGCTTTTTAAACAGTCTGGAAGGAGTTCCCACTTAATATCCACACCGCCTTTTCATGAAAGGAAGTGC
This sequence comes from Melanostigma gelatinosum, assembly GCF_949748355.1. NCBI lineage: Eukaryota > Metazoa > Chordata > Actinopteri > Perciformes > Zoarcidae > Melanostigma > Melanostigma gelatinosum. Next base: position 16,635,977 of record NC_136640.1, read on the forward strand.
GACACCTCCGTGTGTGAAAATGTGGAGCTTTTAAGTGAATGATTGGCCACGAGTTTTATTATTTACGATTGGAGATGTGAAAAGGACTGCTCCTCTGCGCACGAGCGGCTCGTCATCGCGTGCTTATCGTTAACAATAGATTATTTGAAGAATAAAATATAAAAAGTGTGGAACGTTATGGTCCTTGTTTGAATACGACTAAACTAAGAGACATGTGACACACAGAAGTGTGGCAGGTGCCGCTCGTTTCTTCAATTTCACCCACATTACATCAGAAAACTGAACCGGAGGGTAAATGCTGTTGAAACATCTATTAAAACTGTGTGAATGCTTTGTTTGAATGTAAATAAAAAACAAACAAACATCTTATTCTAGGTCAGCAAGACGCCGATAAACTGCCTCCATCAGATGTAAAAGTCAACTTACCAGTGGACTCTCAGTCGGGCAGGGATGGAGGTTCTTAACGCGCCTTCACAGACGGCAGCAATCCGGCGAGCTGGTCTCACACTCCGGACATCTGTCTTCAGTCAGTGCGCTCTTACAGGCGAGAGGCCAGGTAGCGGGAGACCAACCGCGACACTCAACAACATAATGTGAAAGTCAACAGAAATACGAGCCATCAGCACATCCGCCTGCTTCTACACTGACGGTAGCGGCGTGCACCGGGCATCCTCCGTATGAGGAGTGATCAGTGCCACACGGGAGAGGAGGAGGAGGAGGAGGAGGAGGAGGGACATGCATGTCACCGAGATCGAAAAGTGGCCGATGGTATGCCACTGTTGTTCAGCGGTATACCGATGCCTGAACTTCAGATTATCACTGTTACATTAACACATTCCCATTGGGTCTACAATATAATATGCTGCTACTGAAAGCTGATTGTGCAGAATATATCTATATTTAAATTGTTGTTCCAATTAATGGTAAATTGAAAGAAACTAAAGACAAAGATATATTCTTTTCCAGCCAAACCCACCCACCTACACAATCTTTAAATATAATTAAATAAATACATTTAAAAAGCTACCAGCCAAACTCAGCATTTTAGGAATCCCCAAATTTCACATTTATTCTTTCATTTAACAGTTATATTTGACACCATGGTCTAGTTGTTGTTTGAAAGCATTCTCTACAATGATAAGTCTGTAATTAGTTGATAATACCAAACCACATTTAATTGATTCAGTTTATTTTTTATTTATTTTTAAATGTTTTTTTTAACTATTTCTCTATTACAAATCCAAACCAGCCTTAAAACTCCACAACATGATGTAATATCATGTCAATAGAAATTCTTGGTGTCCTTAATGATACAGCCCTGCTTATCAGTTTGATTCTTTTTTAAAATAGATTATACATTTACTTTCTGACAGATAAATGACGTGATGATAGATTGATCAATATGTGGACCGTTACCTTAACAGAATTTAACTTTAACATCTTGAAATGGGACCCGCCGCAGTGCCAGAGCGGGCTATAGGGGCATAAAGTGGGTGGGCCAATGGAACCTCACCCACTTCCTACCCCGGCATTCATGGGCCGTCCTACTTCTGGGGCCCTTACTCGGACCTCACCCTTCTTCGAACTCATTTGATCTCAATACACACGTTGGTTTCATGACTGCATCTTCCACGGTTGTGATGCTATCATGGGAACAAAATCTGTCCAGAGACAGAGAGACATTTAAACACCCGGCAAGGTCCTGAAAATGTGTATGTATGTAGTTTAACAACACCCTGACTCTCCTGTGATATTACAAACACTTATAGGTTTTCTTCCTAAACCTTCTAGTACACAGACAGCTGAACCTGATAAGGTAGCTGCACATACAACACTTTATTTGAATGCCTGCAGGGACCTGTGTGATCATGTTGCAGGTCTTCAACTTATAAAACCCAGAGAGCAAACTCAGAGTTGGAGATGCAATAAACAATGTAGGATCACACCCAAAGTGGCAATATGTTTCCATTTCAGTTGTTATCTAATTGTTTTACACACACTCAAATGCGCACATTACCAATTTAAATGTGGGCTACAGGCGGGAATGGAAAACAAATATACTGTCTGTTATAAAGGTCTGTTATTTTAAATCTCATTATGACCTGCCCTGGAGAAAAAAGTGCTTGATATCCCTGCAGACCTGGACACCCGTAGACGTTTCCACCATCTATATGCCCACAATTGGAGACCTTCAAGACTGCAGCTGGGCTGTCTGCGCAGCCCTTTGTGTATGTATCCGTGTACAAAACCATAATTAGACATGCCTTTCAAAGTCAGTCCTATTCCAAGGGGCTCCTGGGGGAGATATTACACGATCCATAATCCCGTGCCCCCTGCCTCAGAGTCACTCCTAATTACATTGCATTCAATTCAATCAGCTGGAAACAAACAGCCGCAGTACCAGGCAGTGCAAACTGGTGCAAAGGTGACCGTCTGCACAACGAAGGAAAACAACTTTTTACCATCTGCTTAATTAAAATGCTGGTCATCAGAGATGAGAGCTAATGTTGATTCAAATGAACCGGAAGAGATGAGGAAATGGTGACGAAATGAACAGAATGAGCAAGAAGTGAAAAGGAAAAAAAAGTGGCAACCTTGAATTTGAACAGTGAGATGCGAGCGAAGGATCGATAAGACGGATAGACGGACAAGAGTGAGGAAGATTGAGCTGCAGGCTGGAGACCACGACTGTGGTTCAGACTGAAATGTCAGATGAGTCAGAGGGATTCTGGGAAGACGCTCCTGTTTAATATGGCTGCCATGGAGGCTGAACATTTACAATGACACCATCACCGTAATAACAAGCACCTGAAGCCATGTTCTGACGGAGCTGTCTGCTCGGAGTGAAGCGGGTAGTGACATTGATTAACCCTGACCGCCTGTTACACAGAGCAACTGATATAGGCTCGAAAAGTGCAGACGGTGATTTAACCGTGAAATCCTTTGCACACCTCTCACACATACGGACATAATAACCTGTGCTGTTCAGTTTTGGCACTTTCTTAGAGGCAGCAGAGAACCGTCAATCCTGATCGTAAACTATGACTACAGCGATTCTATTCAGGCTGCTTAAGAACAATCCTTGAGGGAGAATGCTGAAGATGACGGCAAGCATGGAAGCAGAGAAACACCAAGTGGTGTCTGGAAATATTGGCACAAGCTAAGAGTCCAGATGAGCTCGTCTGCTAATAAGTTGATGGATGATTATCCCTGAGAAAGTAAATCTCCACGATGATCCTAGCTGGCTTGTAACACGAGAGACGTTTATTTCAGTCTGTGCTGATGTGTGTGACTGACAGGCTGACGGTTGGTAAGATGAGGAGAACGGAAAGTGTTTTCTGGTCAGCAGTGATGGAGATGCTAAACCAGGCGAGCAGGAGGGAGGAGGAAGGAGGGAGAAAAGGGGGGGAGGGGGGGGCCCGCTGATCCCACAGGTGGCTCCAGCTGTGACGGTCGTAAATAGACATGCATGGGGGATCTAAGTGTTTGCTGTGGCAACACGTGAGCGCAGCATGGAGCCTCCCTCTGATCAGTGATGCTCTGACATCAAACAAACACATTTGCTGCTTTGCAAAAGGAACGAGACCTGAGACGCCTCACACACACACACACACACACACACACACACGCGCACACACACACGCACACACACACACACACACACACACACACACACACACACACACACACACACACACACACGCTCTTCCATGTTAGTGAGAGAAAGCACGTACACGGATGGGTGGGGGGGGGAGGCTCTGGTTAGTCACGACTCCTCTGTCCAGCAAATGAGCATGAGCAGCAGGGTGAACGTCTCCCTCCCTCCCTCCTCCTCCTGTCCCTCCCTCCCTCCTCCCTCCTCCCTCCTCCTCCAGACTTCAGCATGCCACAGACCTGGTTGCTAAGGTAACCTCTTGTGTTGATGGGTTCACCACTACCGAGCAATGAGGGCAAATTAAGAAGGGCGGGCGGCTCGTACACTGTTTGTCCTTTTAAAAAGAGGGTTACAACAACACAGAGCAAAGACGTGGGAGACATCTTTTACACGTTTCACCCTGAATAGCAGCAACTGCAAACAAAATAAATAGATAACATAACACCAGCAGAGAAGCTTTTCTGAGATGTCCCTGTTTCTCTTTCATTTCCAAAAACATGGTGGCATATTTTCGCTGTTCTAATAAAAAACAAATGTCTATCTTAATACCATGCAAATCATTACATATAGATATAATTGACGGGAAATTAACATATCTTAATGGAGATCCATCATTTCCTCTGGATTATCTCCGTGTTCTCTCACATAAATATATTGAAATGATGGAAAATAATCAATCTTGATTCATTTATGTGATCCTGATTATCTATCTTTTTTAAATGTATTTTGTAAAAAACAACTATTGATAGAATAATTATACCACACTATATATACCACTTCTATCACCTACAAAGCCTAAAAAGCCAAAAGCAAGCAAACAAAAATAACACACACCAATAATAATACAAACAACATAAAACCTAAACAATAACAAATACTAACAAAGACTGAAGAGTCCTGAATTGATGTAATTTCCTCTTGTAATAATTAAGTCTCCCCTGCCTATTTTCAATGAAAAGATGACAAGCCAACAAAAAGCAACAAAAGTCAAACTTCTGACATCTTTTGACTTCACAAAATGTTGTTTTTAGCCAATAGCAGAACAGTGTTTAAGGCCAAGATGGCTTCCTCTCCTTAAATCACCAAGTATTATTGTTTGTGGGAACATAAACACCCACAAGACAACAACATGAGGACAAACCCCCCAAAAAGCATCATATCCTCCATATCATCATTACAAAAACATGCATTTTGAGTCTTTCTCTCCGTGTGTGATGTTTATAAGACCACCATCGATACACAAGGTGCCTCTGAACAGAAGTCAGCATAAATGTACCTTCGCAGGGAGTCCGAGACCAGCGGCGAGCAGGAGGCGTAGAGAGAAGACAGCGTCTGAGAAGGAGTCTGTGTGGGCGGGTTGAGAAATGTTGCATCTGAGCACACATGCAGAGCGTTGACACTGACGTCTGCTCCATCTGCTGCCACTACAGCACAGACTCTCCGGTGACAGAGGGCCAGGCTACATGTGCTGGGTGAAGCAGGTGAGGAGTCTGCTCAGCCTGACTGGCCACCTAAGACTTATTCTGGATGGTGAATACATATGTGACCAATGCAGTGTCAAAAAAGGCCGGTTAACTTGTGACTTTTATTTTACTGCACTTGGAAAAATGTCTGAAAAACACCTGTCATCACCCAGTATCGTCTGCATTCACCTCCCTCTCCTTGAGTCACAGACTGAGACACACACGTCTTTTAATAAATATAAATAAAGCCGTCGCATCTTACGTAACTCAGCTCAACTTGGCCCACTGTAGAGAAAATAGGACGATTTCGAGACATTTTTAATGACCCGTACAAAAGTCTCTGCTCCCCTTATAATTTAATTACAGCGTTCTTTACAGGGTCAAAACTCAAGAACAATTTAATTGTGCACCGAAGGCGGGGAATATTCTCCTCCGATTAAGCAACGAATCCATAGCCATATATGTGTGAATGTCATGGTGCTCGGCACGCTATGATGTCACTGTTGGATGCGGTCTTCACACCGTGACTTTGCTATTGGATGGCTGCTGTGCATGTATGCGGTTGGATGCCTCCATCTTTTTCCTTCTGTGAATATTTTCTCATGACCGACAACCTGAAGTGTATCAGTCTCGCCTTACATTTGTTCTTAATTGTAGACGTGCTGCTAGAGTTTGACCCTTTTAAAACAGGTTTATCTTTTCAATGCACTTTGCAAGTGAGGGACGTAGGGCCAGAAACGCGCACTCTACTGTAAATATGCTGCGACGCCTAATCAAGCAAGATGCAGCTATCGCATTATATATTCCAGTTTTCTGGAAAAAAACTACGTGGTGGCTTTATTGTCAGTGATATCGACGAGTTCTCAGTGACATTACTTTGTCTGCTTTCAACACAGACCGAACCCCAACTGCCACTATTTGCAGCCACAAAAACCCAAGCTTCAAACGGAAGATGAAGAGGGGGAGAGGATAGATCAAAGCCTAGGCTGTTGAGGCCGGTTGGAGCGAAGTCTTGGGTAAAGATGTTAAAGTGTGACATGAGGAAACCTGCATCCTCTGAAATGTGCAGAAGTGAAAGGAGCAAATCAACTCTGCTACTTCTCGTTTGTTGTGGAGCAATGATTTAATAAGATGCATGGAGGCGAAAAAAAACCAATGTGAACTTCTTTCCCTTCACATCCTCTTAGATTCAGATCCTATCCCTGCATTTCAGTATTTCGGCTCAGACGCTCCCCAACGGTCGGTTATCATCAAAGGTTGAATCTACCGTTATAATCGGGCTGTTAGCTGAGGTTGGTGCTGCGCTCTGCTCAGATAAGCCGAACGGAGGCTGACGGCCTCCTGTCGGTGTTAGATTCATCACAGTGCTCACACGTCACACCGTGCAAACGTGCACAGATGGAGCCAGAGAGGATCGAGTAACTGATGCCACTAACTGTCTGTGTCGCTGTGGAGCATCATTCAAAAACACTGAGAAAACCCATCAGCTCAGCAGTGATCAGGCTGAATTTCAGGACTCAACAATGAGATCTAATAATCTGGAAACCTGTAGTGCTCATTCATAGACGGGAATACATGATAAATGAATTTATACTACGTATTTAATACCGTAGTTAGAGCTACAGAGAATCATATTATATATTGTGAAATCATAAAGTTGTTTGTATCAGCTACATTGACATCTTTAATTTTAAGTTTCCTTTAAAAACATTTGATTTCACAATAATGTTCTGAGAAGTTTCTTAAAATAATTTTGTTTTGGCTTCAATGTTGATAGTTATTAGTTAAGTTTATGAGCAGTTGTTGATTTACAGAGAAATGTTCTTGATAGAACTGCTCCAGTGAAAGTAAATTATTGAAAACTGCATCCACCATGTATGTTAAATTGCATGTTCGCCTGCAAACATTTCATCTTTAGCTGAGCATTGACTGAAGGGTCATCTGATTATAATTTGAATTAACTGAAATGAATTCATTAGAAAAGGTACCAGTTGAACAGTCTCTGCTTCCCTTATAATTTAATTACAGCGTTCTTTACACAAAACTTGCTGTTGATTTACAGCTAATCACGAATAACTTATGGGGCCTGTGAAATAAAGTGTTACCAGACATGTTTGTCAAAGTACGGCCAATTCAGTGTCAGTAAAAATATCAGCATACAAATCTTTTTTTTAAATTTCATAAACATTTTATGACAGGAGAAATAAATACATCCTCATTTAGCATGAGCCCCTGTTCTTCGGACAGAGTATTACCGGTACATGAGATTTGCCATTTTAATACATTTTAGACTCAAAAACATAAACGGACCGTACAAATGTTACAAAATATCAAAAAGGAGGAGCAACAATCTGAACCTCGAACATAACACAGGCTTACAACGTTACAAGATCAGAAAAACACGAACCACTGACCACAACCCACTCTCCTCTGTGGTCCAATGAAAGCTTCCTAGGCCTTAGTGATGTAGCCCTCCTTGATTAGGAAATCATAGATTTTACGCGTCTTGTTGACGTCGATCTTGATGAGCGCTCGGGCCTGTGCCAGCCGAAGACCACCCTGCCGTCTGCACTCGTTCAGCAAGGCCTGCTTGTATTCCAGGTAGGCCCCCGGCACCAGACGCACAACCTGGCATAACTACAAAACAAATACAAGCAGTAAGAGACATTGCAAAACATATACAATGTCTTATTTAAGGCTTCAGTACGCTTGAAAGAAAATGCTTGTCAATCTAACAGTGTCTTGGTGGAATAGAGGGAGTTTGAGCGCACCGAGTTTTATAACTTTCTGAAGCAGACTGTCTGTATGGCCATCCACCATGTTGGTCCAGACCGAAATCTAAATAACTACTGTTGTAAAGACATTATGTACTCATATTCATGATCCCCAGAGGAGGAATCATACGGACTTCTGGTGATCCTGGGGGGGGGGGGGGGGGGGGGTCGTACCTCTTTCTCCCGCTCGTTGAGTTTCTCTGTCCCCGGCAAGCCAGTCAGATTAAGAGGAGGGGCGCTCCGCCTACCTGTTGCTGTGGAGCACAAATTCAACAACAGTCAAACAGACATTCGCAGCACCCCAGTGTTGGTCTGCACTACAAATAACACAACAGCAGGCTGACAACATGCAGTCAATTCCTCTGCTCGGAGGCGAAAGGGGAACACATATTTACGATGAGAAAATTGTGTAAATATAGCCGTTAAGGAAAGGCCGCTAGTTCAAAAAGGGGAAAACAGCAAGATAAATATGCATGGAGGCGCCTATTTCTCGAGTGTATTCACGGAGGAGCGTCTGCATTAATGCGACTGTGCCTGGGGCCGTGCAAAGGCAACAGAGAGGAGGGAGTACAGACGGAAAGGTGGAGAGAAGCTGCATACCTGACACTGTGATTGTTGTGACAGCTGGAGTGATGCCAGCATCTCTGTAATCACAAAGTCAAGTGTTAGCATCTCTTATTCTCACACACACACACACACACACACACACTCTGGGCCTTGTTCACTATTCTCTACACTCACTTGGATCCTCATCCAAAAATCATGAATCATCGCATACAAGATTTTGTTTTTTTCATGGTGGAATAATGAGAGGAACTTGGTCACCACCCAAAGAGCAACGATCATTAAAAAGACTAAAAATACAGAAGAGACGGCGGTTTAAGTAGGCTGCACAGCGACATAAACGTCTGCTCCATTAGTCTCAGAACAGCTGTGTACGAGTGCGATGACGGAGGCCGGCGTCTCCGAGGGAGTGTGACTTCAGCAGCCCTTCCACTGCACGCTGGATAACAAGCAGAAAGCCTCACATGGCAGCCTGTTTGCTGAGCCACTGCTGGCAGGCCCTGCCGTCCTGGATGTACTGCAGCACGTCACACAACATGGTCCGCTTCCGCCGCTCCTCCTCCCGCATTCGCTTCGACCGCTCGTACACCTTGGCACCTGAGAGTTGGTTACACAGAGAGGTCAGCAGAGACCGCAATGGGTTCTGGGGGGGGGGGGGGGGACTAATACTCGGGCAGTTTCCAGGTGAGAGGATTCTGTTTTTAATGATTTAGTAAGGTTTCATTTACTGACATTATTCATTATGTATTCATGGCTTTTAATAATTCTGTGCAGCTGATATAGCAGCTCAATAAAATATTCAGTTCCTTGGTGTGCTATACATCAACACACTAGCCAAACATTACAAGTCCCCAAAATGATTCAAAGAGCCGCTGCACTGTTGCTGCAAATGAAACAATTTGAAGGCAAACTCCAAATAAAGACTTTAGCTCAGATCTGAATATAAATACATTTTCTCTTCTTACGCATGACACTTTGAAAAATGAAGTTTTGTCGAACAGAGGAATGAAAAAGGTCAAACTAAACTCACTGCAGAAAGATTTGATCCCGGCCTTTCTGTACTCCTGCAGCCTGCGGATCTCTCTCCTCAGCTCAAACTCCACTGAGAGGAAAAAAAGAGATGAACGCAAATGTGAACATATACACTGACGAAGAGAACTACGTGAACTCACTCGCTCACAACACTTCATACATCACAATGAATCAGCATCACTCTGTTTCAAGAGGAGTTCATACAAATTCCAATCGATCAACATTCAAACATGTACAGTGTGCATGTTGTTGACCAATAACTATACGTTGGATAGTGAGTCTCGCCTTTTAGCATATGTAGGGTTATGCTTACACAGCTTAATAGTCTGTCCAACAACTTCACTGTTTGGGTTCACTCTCACTGCTCTCATAGCTTCGTTGTTGTTCGAAGAAGGATGCAAAAAAAGCTCAGGCTGGTGAACAGAGTGGAGCATTTAGCAGCTAAAAACCCATTCATCTCCATCAGGAGCCGGTAGAGACCAGGGAACATCGGACATTCATTTATCAGAAACAAAGCCTCAACTTGTTCTTGCATCCCCCCCCCATTTGGTCAAAGAAAATAAAATGATTGCAGTTTTACTTCGTATATAAAAACACCAAAATTGGGAAAACAATAATATCGCGTTGTGCAATGCTAAGCCAATCAGCTGCTGCCTGAAGCTTCATATTTAATGGACAGATATACGAGTCGATCTTTCATCTGACTCTCCACCAGAAAACAAACGGGCCTGTATCCCAAAATGGCAAACTTTTACTTCTAGGACAAAACAGAATAAATGAGTTAAGAAACATTTCTTGTTCGACGGCAATCTTCACCATCAAAACTCCAAATGAAAGAGCATCTTGTTAAAAAACGGTTTCAGAAATGTGGAGAATCTGCAACATTGAAGCTGTTCTAGTCAACCTGGAACAACATCAGACACACACTTCATGTTGGTTTCCCCTTTAAGTCGTACATAAAACCATCCTGTGAATCTAATAAAAAGGGCACTTTAGACAGCACTGGTTATATGAACTAGCCCATCCGTGTGTACTCGGACAGATACTCACGTGCATGGCTCTCAATGAATTTGTCGTGTTCAACCGGTCCAGCCACTCTGGCAAAGCGTCTCATGACGTCATTCAGCTCCTGCACCTCCTTTGGGTAACATCGCTCCAGCACTGAGAGAGGGAGGGAGGAGAGAACATGAAAGAAATTAGATACTTTTACACATCAATGGTTGATGTGATGTTGTTGTGCATTTGAGGAAGAAGTGCAGTAATTTAGATTATTTCTATTTGCCACAAACTGCACCGTTTACTTTATCACCAGCTCTGATTTAACACTGGATTGATATGCATGTAAATAATATATAACTAGTATCTATTATCAAAGTCCTTCTGTGGCTGCACTGCAGACTGATCTTTACAGAAGAGATTGTATGGATCTGTACATTGTGTTTTCCTCCTCCATCAGTGCACACGATGCTCTGTACAAATATATCAAACAGAACTCCACTTCCTCTGTAAACTCCGTTGCACATATTGTTGTTGCAGTTTTTAAAGCCAACGGCTATTGATTACCTGCTCGCTCCAGCTGTCAGTCAGAGCATCAGACTGCATGGTCGGGTTATGACGCAGCAGACGGCACAACGCGGGACACACTCACCCTCATGCAATCCCCGCTCACCTTCAAACAAGACTCAGTCTTCAGCCATGCTGGCGGCTCTGAGACGCTGTGATTAGGCAGAGGTGGTGTTTTGAGCTGAATGCCAACATGCTGATGCTAAGCAGCAAAGCAGGCTCAAACCCTGCTCATTAGCATGTGAGCAGATCGTTTTTATACCCATGTTGTTTCTATTGAACGCTTTTAATTCTAACCTTAAGTTCCCGATTATATTTTTTACATTTCTTTACTTTGCTGTACTGAAACCTGCATCAACGTCAGAGCCAAATGGTTTAAATTCAGTTTTGTTTTAGATTTTCTCTCTCTCTTTACGAATTCAGAGCCTGATTTAAGAGCACAACAAGAACACGTATTAAACTATCAGATCAAGCAACCTAGCTGCATTAAAAAGAAACTCGTAAGCATTTAACCTAACACTCATGCACACACACACACTCTCTGAAGAGCTGGTTGTGTGCGTCTCAAAGCATCGCCCGTGTTGCTGAGTAACAGACAAGTGTCAGCGCCAGAGAGGAAAGCTGTTGTGTGAGTGTGAGAGGAGTGGTTGTGTGTGTGTGTGTGTGTGTGTGTAAGTCAAGCTCCTTCATCGGGCTCCTGCATGCAAGTGCTAATGAGCAGCTGGCATCTCAGGCGAAAAACATGAAGTCATGTTTTAAACAAAACGGTGGACACACAGACACCATAACCGGACTTCTGTGTGGCTGCACACAAACAAAAACAACACACACCTGAATGATTGAATGTAACGAGTCCACACAGGACGTCAGACAGACTGCTGCCCTGAAAACAACAACGGTGGTCAATGTGCCTCCAGCACTTACTGAGACATGATACTGTGAGCCTCCCGGAGCTCTGAGACTGCCTCCATTATTGCATGTGACGCGCGCACACACACACACACACACACACACACACACACACACACACACACACACACACACACACACACACACACACACACACACACACACACACACACACACACACACACACACACACACACACACACACACACACACACACACACACTTTGACAGTCTCCATGACAACCAGTCTGCAGCTACTCTGAGTTCCCCTTTTGTCTTGAAAGACCGGGGAGATAAGGGAATGGAGGGAGGAAACGAGAGAGGGCGGCTAACTGGAGGCTGGAGGAGCATAAATAAAACATGAGGGGAGAACTCTTCAACTCCCAAACCAGACAATTTCACAGAGCGACAGGTGGAGATGTAACGATGGGCTGTGTGGATCCTCGCTGTCTGACCCCCCCCCCCCCAAAAAACCCCAAAGAATTACATTACTGAGCTCGCAGCTAAAAACCAACCTTTGACAAGTAGATCAATAAAAGAGCCCTGCATTTCATTCATTATGGCAGCAGCGCTCACACAGGGATCTATTCTTAGTGAAGCAATCACACTGAGGCACACCAGCAAACAGACTATTCGCAGCCTCGATCATGAATACGAACTCCATCAGTTGCCACACGTGAGCTCCCCGAGGGGCCACGGAGGCTAACGGTGGTTATTACGCTGCAGTTGTTTCGCACGCATCCATAGAAACCCTAAGCAGCGATTTGGCTGCTAGAGATCAGACTACTGTCACAGATGAGTTTCACAAGAGGACTTACTCTGGAACTTCCGCAGGTTGATCAGTCCGTGGTCTCTGATGACCCTGTGGGAAATCAAGATGTAGCTTTATTATTATGCAAGTTCATATTTTGATTGCTGTGTCTCTGCAACATTAAGCCCGGCATTTACCCATATGCAGCTATCTCGGCTGGTTTAGTGTATAAAGTCATCATGGTATTAAAAAAACATAAATACACCGTTCTTGTGCACAGCAGCTATGGTGACATGTGTTCAATAAGAGGAGGGAACTAGGAAACATGCCATTCCACCGTGCTTGGGGAGCACAGACTCATTAAAGTCGATTTAGTGATGGATCCATGACAGCAAAGGTTGACTGTGGATGGCCCCAAGAATAGCAGCTAATGGGCTGAAGGTGGAGGAGATTCTGACTAACACCGTCAAATGCTAATTCTTTATTTCACAGAAAACTAACAAGGCAACTGTGGCTGCAACTACCCTTTACTTTCATCCCTCCCCTTGACCAACTGTCCAAAGCCTATGCTCATCAAGTACACTCAGTTGCCACTTTATTGGGTACACCTGGCAACACCTTTTGCAGTCTAACACAACGGTCTTTGGATAATAATCCTCCTACCCTCATGAGTGTTTCAGCTCTGATGACAAATGTACATGAGAGCAAAGGTGTCATATGAAGCCACTAAAGGTGTTTTTCGAGACATTACTGTTTTTCTGAAATACACAACATACACTCGTGTCTTTAAAGTGCTTATAACAAAATAATAAGAGTTTAGAAATGATGAATATATTCGCATTTGAATTTGAATTCATTAATATTAAGAAGGTACAGATAGCAGTTTTTAATTTCGTATGCAATGCATTCATTCAACCCAAAAGCATAAAAACAATCTGCAGGGAATGAGGCTTCAAAAGGTCAATGTTGAAGCTTAAAGTGCCATCTAGTGACAGACAGCGGTCATTACATGACGCCAAACACATCAATGCTGATTATTCATAATTTAATGGAGAAAATAATGACCTACTTTTTCCTTCGCTGTCTCTCTCTTAGTCTTGAATGATAAATATCAACAACTGAAAGCTTGAGTGCTGAAATAGAACCACACACACGAGTTGTAGTTCACATCATCTTCAATTTCCAAAATGAAAAACAATTGAATAAAAAAAATAAAAACTCTATTTAGATTCTACACACCACGTAGGATGTCAGAATCATCATCCACAAAGTCGATGTCTTTCAAATCCCATTCTGCGTAGTTGTCAAACTCCTAGCAGGACAGAGAAAAATCATGTTCATAATCTGAAGGTTTGAATTTCAGTCGGACGATCAGCGATCCCAGGTATAGGTGCTCATATTCAAAAACTATTTATGAGTGAAAAGCAAATGCAAAACAACAGGAGCACGAGTCACTGTTTCAATATCTTTTAGTAATGAGCCATCTAGTGGCCATTTCTTTTCTTTATTGATGTTGACAGGCTATGTTAGCACATCGATGATGAAGTACAGGACGCATGTGTCCCCTCACCTCCATGAAGTCTGCTCTGGCAGGCATGTATCCAGCCATATCTCGAGACAGCACAGAGTCAAACGTCGGCCGCGGAGGATCATCGGTGGCTGGAAAATACAATAACATTTGAGCATTTCCTCCGTGTTGTGTATGAAAACAAGAAGTCAGCCTTTTGAATACGTATAGCAATCATAAGAAATATCAGAGATGTGACGAGCTCCTCTCCCTGCTGCGTGAACATGACAGTGAAATGTTTGTCGAGTTCTCAAACGTTGGGACAGATGGATACCTTGAGACCTCTAGAAACTTAGACAAGTTCCTGACTCAGCAACTCCTTCTGTCCAACAAGTCAGTATCAGGCTTCAAGTTTCATCTCTTGGCTGCTCTGAAGGCCCATAATCAATGCTGCTATCATTTTCAAAACCTAATCCGAATATAGTTTAATATTAAAAAGGCCTACAGGGCTAATGGCTGGGAGGAAGCAACACGTAACTAAACCGACCGATATGAAATGTCTTATTCTTGCTGTAACATTAGTGAAGACGACAGCAAAGGAGGCAGATAATGTGGGATACTGACGTTTGAAAGGAATCGCGCCCTCTGCAAAGCGCGAGTCTTTTGTTTTCCGGAGGCTGAGCAAGGTGGAGGAGAATAGCGGGTTGTGGATGAAATTCTTCATATAGTGGCTCTCGCACTCCTCTTTGGTTTTAGTGCGCATCTGATACGCCACATCCTGCCTGCAGGAGACAGACGGCACAAATAGAAAGTGTTAGTGTGCAACAATAGCTCAAAGAAAAAGGTGTATGACTAAATCCACCAGGTTGGAAATATTCTATACATATCACGCAGTGCAGTACAATGTGGACGAAATGTATCATCAAAATAATAACTGAAAAGGCCTTTCACTCAAGGTTTCACGCTCTACAGATGATGATCTTGAAGCATTATCATTAGTTAGTTTTCAGCCAGGAGCAGTGAACTAACTAGATTTAGACAATTCACATTTTGGCCTAGAAGCCAAACATTGTATATTCCATGTTAGCAAACAGCTGTAGTTGCAAATTTCCCCGTTGTGGGACCAACAAAGGATTATCTTATGTCACGTGATGAACATATTTCACATTACATCAAACAAGTAATAATATAAAGTACAAGTCTTAAAGGTCAGTCACAGTCACTCTACAAATTTGAGTTGAATAAAATGAAAAATTGGGGAAAATATGAGGGAGGAACGTAATATCCAGACAAACCTGGACTGTTGGGTAAAGATGTCTTTTTAGCCTCAACAAGCCGTGATCTTGGTATCAACACTTTGATGATCGACCAAGAAACTTACTTACGAGCTACAAGTGACAAAGCACTCACCAGTTTCCAAAGCCACAGTCCATGACCGCTTCCAACAGGGACATCTCCTCCTGTGCCGTCCACCCAGGCTCCAGCACAGGGAAGCCTGATGTCTGCATTGGGAGTAAAGAGAGAGGGTAAACAGTAAGTGTGTGGTGAGGGGCTGAATGTGCCAAACTTTTGTATTTATTCTACTCACCATGATTTCATATTTGTGATCACTCTCATGCTTCTTGTATTCAAATCCTTTGGTGAAACACTGAAATAAAAAAATAAAAAAGCATTTAATTTCAGTTCGTGAAGAAACAAGAGCAGTAATAACATTTGGGTGCATTTGGTACTCACCTGGAGGCAGAGTAAGAAAGGCGAGGGTCCACATTCTGCACACTTGATGTAAGGCTCAGTCAGATGAGAGGAGCAACCTCTGCATGGTGGTTTATCAAAAGGATCATCTGAAACCAACACGATGAGTCTTTAAACACCGACTAACGAGACAAACATGAGCTATGATGCAAAACTGATCACTTACAAACTACACAAGGCTGTCGGTACAGTGGTCATTCAGAGCAAACTAAAGTGGCTGTACACAAACCACTGCATCAAACAGTAACGTTAGCCTTAATGCTAACGATGCTAACGCTGCTTGTAAAGCTGAACTAGTTAGGTTTAACTATCTCAGCTTCGTAGCTATCGTTTCTGAAAGTTATCCGACAGTAAACCACACGATGTGTTGTTTTAGCGACAAGATATGTTCAAAGACTGACAAATGCGCCGACATGTAAATAAAGCTATCTCTATATGTGCTAACGCTAGCACAGCAGTGCTAGCTGCAGTGGAGCTGATGCCGTTATCCACAGATAACTCGGGAGAGGAGCGACATGTTCAGAGAAAAGCGGCAGCAGTTACACTCAGCTGTAGTAGTAATACCGATACTTACTTCCAAAAGATGCCAGGCGGTCCATAAGACAACAGTTTTAATGTAATGAATACCACAATGATGTTTTTCTTCTTGTTCTTTAGGGTTAAAGGTAGCTCAGTGTTGCATTACTGCCATCTTCTGGAGGATGTGAAGTGTGCCCTAATCTTAATTTAGTCATTACCTCCTTTATCCCCTGATCCCAGTGCAGTTATTATTATTCCTCATAATAAATCAAGTTTCTTTATTGTAATTTTGTCGTATCAAACATTATCGTATTGTCATATTACAGTGAAGCAGTTATTGGCAATACAATTCTTAGTTCTCAGGCTCCCTCCAACAATGCTCATACAAATACATCAATAAAACACGGAGGAATGAAATGTAATCTAAAACCTAAAATAGTGAATGAGTTAAATAAGATTTTGCAATGTTTTTTTTAATGTATTATAATATGTGGTGGACAGCTGTACAGTACTTATAAAATAAATAAACTCCAATGCAAACAGGTTGTGCAGTTATGTAGTAAATGTATTTGCGTAAGGAGACCCAAAGATAAATGCACCTGACATCTGAACATTGTTTGGTTTGATTAGTCCAACCTAATACAAAGCCATTAGAATGGCGTACAACTCAACAACATACACAGACATTTTAAGTTTGTTTGTATATTTCAACTCAGATTATTAGTTATCGGATCGTATCTGTTGAAACCTGCACACAGTCTTTATATTTACATTGCTTATTATAACTATAAAAACCTATTTACTACGTCTGCACTTTTATTTCTGGCTTTAATTAAAAATAACATATATATGTATATCTATCTATATATATATATATATATATATATATATATATAGATATATATATATATATATATCTATATATATATATATATATATATATATATATATATATATATATATATATATCTATATATATATATATATATATATATATATATATATATATATATATATATGTATATCTATCTATATATATATATATATATATATATATATATATATATATATATATATATATATATATATATATATATATATATATATTATCTGAATAATCATGTTTCAAAACGAAATGTTTCAACTGTCTCTAAATTATTTTCTTACGGTTTAAAAAAAATATTCTCTTTAATTTTCTTTTGTAGGAAAACATTACTATTATTATAACGTTTTCATTGAATTGTGTGAAGTTTATTATTGCCATTTATTCCTTGAATTAAGGGACTGTGGCCTTTCTCCATTCTACCACAAGGTGTTGATCTTGCACCGTTTCTGTTAAGAAAACAATAAAGGCCTTGAAGGTCTCTCTTTGTCTTTCTCTGACAGCAGACAACCACCTGAGCTTTGTACAGGCCAACGTATGTTAAGTTGAATAATGGACAGACAGATTGTTTTTCCCTCCTGAAATCCACCCGAGTACAGAATGACTTGCCCTGAAAACAGCTCATGCTACTGCAGTAAATATCTATGATTGCTGATGTGTTTTGGCCCTCTGACTCAAATACAACTCATGCTACTCAAGGACACCCATGGTGACTGCACATCAGGGGACCTGGCAAAACAAATATATCAAAGCCTTGATACATAAAACTCTGCTGGCCTCAAAACCACTCAAAATAAGTAAGAAAGGATGTTTTTATTTATATGATTTGAATGAAATGAATGAAATGATCTTTTGATTCAGTAGAGATGCGACAATTGCAACTAGCTGGAAGGTATGACAAAGTAATGGTAATGTTAAACTAGGCCCATCACTCTCGTTTCCTCTTTTTACCCTGAGCCATGACTGTGAGGATGATCTACAGTGACAAGTGCGTTCATATGCAGCGTACCCTGCGTCCCGTCTCCTGACCCTCTAGGGTTGCCTTAGACCTCTGGGGACAGTCTCAGTCATCATGCCCCGAGCAGCACAGATTCATGAGTCACGACTGTGCACAATAAAGGGACGGTTGTACTTTCCCTCTCGGTGGAATTTCCATCTAACTGCCAGAACGCAGTTTGTTTAACAATCCTGTGAGAGCGTTATGATTTATTTATCTTGAAAAGAGGAACTTCTCTCTTTTTTGTGTGACAGTTTCACCCTGAACGACCCTCACTGATGCTCACTACAACTGCATTTAAACACAAAAACGTTAGGAACACCCAAACACTACACCCATTTGAGATTTCTGAACATCTCAATCCTAAATAGTGGGCGTCAACATGCTGCTATAACACTGCTATAACAACAAGCTTCTTGTCTCCTGAGAAGACAAGAAGATTTTTTTCCCCCTGACTGCAAGGGAGTTGCTCCCATTCAGCCACAAGAGCATTAGTGAAGTCCAACGCTGATGTTGGGCGATAAGGCCTGCCTCTGCTTTCAATGTCCCAGTTCATCCTGAAGGTGTTGGATAGGCATTGAGTCAGACCAGTAAAGTTCATCCACACAAAGCTCCATAAAGAAAAGCATTTCCTGGCTTTGTCATGTTGAAACAAGAACTCTAACAAACTGTTGGAAGCATACTGTGTAAAATATCAGTGTATTCTGCAGCATTAAGATTTCGCTGCAGCACTGACAGTACTGTAGCCTCTATATGAATTTAATCAAACAAAATTCTCACCGCCAGCCAATTTGAAATGCCAAGGTCAGCATATGTGGGAGCATACTGTTTAAAATCACATCTTGGCAGTGGATGCGGGCAGAATCCATGATCAACATGACTAACAAAGAAAATAATGTCAGCCGCACAGAGTGACATGTGTGCTCCCTTACGACGGCCCCTGCTGCAGCATCACTGCCTGTGGGCAGACAACCTGCTGTCTCTCCAGCCACATGCCACCCCCCCGCCTACCCGCAGTGCTTCTCTCTCCTATGCCTTCACAAACCCCCAGCCTGCAGGCCTCACACTGCTAATGTGGATCAAAGACTAGGAGCCCTGGGGTTTCCCTGCTATAGACGTGTGCCAGATTATACACCGGCCAAACAAACTCCCACCCCCACCCCATTACATCCTTAAAAACTCCCCCAGCCTCTGCCCACTCTTTTGCCTCTTACCAAAGCACTTCCCAGCTGCTGTGATTTGAATATGAGGGCCCCTGTGAAGAAAAGAGGGCATCTGGCACACGCCTTAGAGGCAAATAAAAAGTGTTAAACTGCTCCTGTCATGGAAATGTTCTGAAACAAGATTAAGCCTCTTTAAAAAAGCAAAGAGGTAAAATGGACACAAGCCCTTAAATAAGTTCGGACAAAGGGCAACATGGTGAGACACCTGGATAACGTCGGTATCCTCACAATGGAGTGGTTGCTTGGAGTGGTCGTGCACGTTGAGAGCATTGCTTTGTAAATTGGATTCGTGGGTAAATTTCAGCACTGCAAATTATATTTCTTTAATTATAAATGAAAGAACACGTGAGTGATAATTTGGGTCATCGCTCTCTAAAGGATGCTTTCAGAGTTATAGACTACCTGCTCCCATCTCGGCACTACTGCTCATTAACTTTTAATAGTAGTTATTCTACATAATTTCCTGATATGGCCCTCCTACACTGCTGCAGAGATGTTAGATGATAGCCCTGCAATGCCTTACATAAGGGCATTTTGACAGTTAGGTGTGAAGTTTACAGACTATGCAGTAACCCTCCATTTATAAAGGGGCTCTCCACCTCCCACTTGGTGTGCGTAAAGTGCCTAAAACCAAGCAGACATGTAATTAAACCCAAATGAACATGATATAACACAATATGCTATTGAGTTCCATTATTTCTTTAATTAATAAGAGGTATGTACCCTGGTTTACTTCAGGAAATTAAATTGAACCCATGACTTTTTTTGACCTTTGGTAAGCCTTGTTTCCTCCATCTCTCATTTGTCTCGTGACAAAAATGGCTTGAAGTTTACAATCAGTTGAGATTCTGCTGTTAACCATAAACTAATGGATGCTGTGTGACAAGATTTGTTTATGATACCAAACCAAACGTGAGTCACACAGAGAAGTTAACATACTGTCAGATGATCCTTGTGACTCAGGGCAGAGCTATGTGTCTTTAAACAGAGAGATCATGCGTTGAGGAAACTCTAGATAAGTATCACATTTATGAGGCACAGCTGTTGATCTTCATTTTCCTGTTGGACACGTTTGCTTTCATCCAGGTTTTGTATTAAGTGGAGAGTTTTTCGTTGGGTTCAAATGGTTCTTGACATGCAGCACTCGACACTGCTGATTTATAAGCCGTGAGGTGTTGAAGAAATGAAGATGACTCTGCATTAAGTGTTATATAAATGTCAATAACTATCCACAATGACTTCCCTTCACATCTGCAAAGTACTTAAGCAGTGTTGGCTGTGAATAAATTTATGAAAACGGATGCCTCCCACACAAATGTGTCATCAGTTTATTTTTGCTGAGCGAGAGATTCCCACTACGTATGTTCCTCCTCCCCGTGAGGTCGGTGGACATCCTCTCCCCACGGCCAAGGTAACACCGAGGAATCAGCACAGCGAGAGTTCAGGGAGGTCAATAAGTGGGCGTGGAATGCAAGTATTTCCCACGCGGCGTACCTCGGCACATAAGCCCTGAGAAAACACGTGTCAGGCCTCAGCACAGCAAACTGCAAATCCACACAGTCTACTTGGAAGTTTTATCCAAAGGGCAACGGCGGTGGAGGAGCCATCAGGTTAATTCAAACACTCTGGGGAGCAGGACAACAGTGGCGGAGGAAGTACTCAGATCATCAAGTTAATAAAATACATCACTGCAAGTAAAAAAAAAGTCCTGCATTCAAAATCCCCCTCAAGAGGCAGTAGCTGAATGTACTTTAAGTGACAAAAGTACAACATTCCCCTTAAATGTTGAGTGAAAGCAGCACCACAGCAGGAAAAATATAGACATAGTGGGAGATGTCGAGACTATGTACCCCACTAAGACCCAGCTGTGGATGGAAAAAGAGCTCCCCATGTGAACCGCACCGTGTTTCCTATGTACCTCTTACGGCAGAGCGGCTCTACCACAACACTGTCAGAACACATCAGCTGCTGGAGCTTTGACAGCTTCCACACTCGGGCTCTCCCAGTGGCGTTCTGGAGAGACACCGCAGGCCTGTTGCTTTAGTCCTGCTCCTAGCAGCCCGTTCAGCCTGCCTGGGTCCCAGCACATTGCAGAGGGCTCCCTAACACAATATGCCCCTCGGCTTGATCTGGGGGAAGAATGGCGATGTGCATTATGCATTATCTATGGTGGGGTTTGGGAGAATGGACAGAAACAACAGTGAGGGTTCACACAGGACAGTGAAAAAAGTTTTTTTTTTTTTTATGAAAGGCTGATCTATTCTAGCTGGAGCATAAATTGCCTTGCGCTCTAGAGCTTCTATGAGAAGAACAATATCCTCAGAGCGTGACGGGATGACCTCATTGTAAACTAAAGAGAGCGTCCAGTTAATCTATAATGTCTTCTTTCTACAGGGTGGCTAAAAATGTGTCACGTCATCACCATATTCTCCTCTCACAGAGGTATGCCGCCTGTCAGTAGAGTGAAAGTATTCTTGGTTTTCACCTGCTCTTTTACAAGTGAATGTGTGCTGAAGTGAGCAATGAATGGCCGTCAGGGTCAGAGCAGGAATGCAATGACAACAGCATGAGAGAGACAGAGAGATTAGACGCATGCATGTTGGTTAGACATCACCAGCCTCCCACACAGCCACCAATTCAGGGTTAGGGCCTGTCTGCTTTACACTACAGCAGAAACGTATATATATAGATATATATATATCTATATATATATATAAACTCTGCCTGGGTGTCCACTGTGGGTTTTCTGTGGGACCAGATCACTGGAGGGGGTTAACCAGCTGTTGGGTGGGGGATTTTGACGTTTTATTTTGCCAATTCAACAGTTCACAAGAGTACAAAGTGCTATTAACAGTCTGATTGTTGTCAATGGACCCAGTGTAACGACACCAAACAGCAGAGGGACACATAGATAGATAGATAGATAGATAGATAGATAGATAGATAGATAGATAGATAGATAGATAGATAGATAGATAGATAGATAGATAGATAGATAGATAGATAGATAGATAGATAGATAGATAGATAGATAGATAGATAGATAGATAGATAGATAGATAGATAGATAGATAGATAGATAGATAGATAGATAGATAGATAGATAGATAGATAGATAGATAGATAGATAGATAGATAGATGTAAACTTTATTTATCCCCAGGGGGAAATTAGTTTGTAGCAGCAGCAATTTACAGAGTAAAATAAAATATAACATATGGAATGCACAATATCTACAGTACAATAAAATACCAGAGCAGATATTGAATTGAAGGAATAGATTAATAAAAAATAAAAAATAAGCGAGAATAGAATAGAAAATAGAAATGCACAGTATATACCATGAATATAGTGGTATTAATTCAATACAATTAGCAACTAGTAAACTGAACTAAACTAAACAACCTGGACAGTAGAGCCAGGATCACCAACAACAAGCAACAGCCGTGTAGCGTTGTAGTCATGTGAAGGACGACGATCTGGCCCGAGGTGTTTTATTATAAAGTCTAATGGCAGTGGGCAGGGATGTTATCCTGTATCTATCCTTGTGACAGCTATGACATGCTGTTGCCAACTTGCAGACATCACAGCCCAGA
The DNA here is from genome assembly GCF_949748355.1 of Melanostigma gelatinosum. NCBI lineage: Eukaryota > Metazoa > Chordata > Actinopteri > Perciformes > Zoarcidae > Melanostigma > Melanostigma gelatinosum. The sequence continues at coordinate 16,659,164 of NC_136640.1, forward strand.
GATGGGCAAAAGGGGTACATTTACAAGTACATCACAGTGGGCCAGTTAGTGAGAAGGTGTGATATGTCAGCCAAGACCAGGCAAGTGACTTCAATCTAAAAGGGATTTTTTGGAAATAAACTAAATATGAGTTGTGTGCTGATAATAGAGAAAACACCAGTGATGCTATATTGTTTTGTGTGCTTCTTTAGGGCTTCAAATATGGTGATCTTTTTCTGGTATTGATTTAGTCTAAGGTAAAACAAATAGTAAAAATGCCTGTCACAAGTTGTTTTAATATGAAATACAATAACAAATCTGAAAGAAAACTAGAACTGGAAACACAGAATCCCTGGGATTTGGCCTTAACGTCCTGTTTTCCACATTTAAGTGGCTCTAAAGTTGGAAACATTATGTTAATCCACACTGTCTGGCAGACATGTGTATTTTCCTTCGCATGTTGCAACTCTACATTGAAACTATATGATGTTACAGAGTAGATATTTAAAACCAAGAACCAATGTTTTTTATTACCAAACTATTTCACAAAATGGAAACATCCCAGATGTCTTGTGCATCATTTTATACACATCTGTGTGTGCAAAGTTCTTTGGAAAGTTTGGGATAGCCAGAAGAATTTTAAATAAATGTCTGTGTAATTAAAGTGGTTATAATCAATATATTTTCATAATAATATGGTAACATGGCAAATGTTTGGGGAATGTGTGTGAAAGGAGTCACTTGTAGAGATGGACCTACAGAGAATTATCACCTGAGGCATGCAGCTCCTCCTTTCAGTTCATTGTTTAAGTTAACTGTTTGGCTGCAACTACACGGTTTTAGTTGACACTGGGTTTTTGGCTGCAGCAGGCAGCTGTTTTCAGCAAAAAAAAGCTCTAAAACCCACTGTACACGATACCCGCTCAGCACCAATCGGCAGACAGAAACTGTTACCGACAAGCCAGTGAACATATTGAGCATTTAGCAGCTGAGCCAGATATTTCCCTCAGGAGTTGATGGAGACCAAAAACAGAGGTAAAAGACTGGCCTTACAATCATCAGTTGGAAACATAAACTTGACGACAAATGAATGATAATGTTGCTCTGTGTCGTATCTTGCAGCGTAAAAATGCTTACAACACAGTGAAGCTGACAGGCTGATTTTACTTTCAGTATTGTCTTAATGTCTTAATTGATCAAAGGCGTGGCGATGTTTGAGAAACAAGAAAGTTAATTTACACCCCAACTATTTAACACATGAGCCGATATAATCCAGTATCACAACACAGTGTGTTTGGGAGAGACTCCACAGTCTCACAACTGTTTGAAAAAGTTGAATGAATACAGAGCCATTGTTTGCAAGCTTGGGAACTGGGCTCCCACGGGACAAGACATGACTGAAAACAGGGACTGGGATCAGGGCATTAGGGTTTAAACTGGCATGTGGTTCTCATTGCTGCAGCAGAGTGAGTGATCGTTGTGTACTGGTGCTTTAACTGGCCTCGGCCTTGCACATGAGCCGATCAAAACCACATGTTCCAGTGCGATTGTGTCGGTGGGTGCGTAAAGATGGAGCTCTGGCTGAAGAGCTGCCCCTGGCTCACACAGCCACGCAGAGCACTCGTTGCACCTTAAACACGTTTTTTTCTCACTCTATTGGCTGATGGAATGGAGGCTAACATCCACATGGAGTGTATTTTCACTGAGTAAGGGGTTTGGGAGCTGATTTATAGTACAGGACTGTTGATGGAATTAATCTAGAGGAGAGGGGCTTTGCTTTTCTAAAAGCCCTACTTGAGTTGACAGTCCAACAGTAATTAGGGAAGAATGGAAGTTCGTTGTTTGCTGATTTTTCCCAAATTCCCTAAATGAAAAGACAAAGATTTATAAGGTTACATGTTTCTTACATGTATCTTTCTGTTGCTTTCAGGTGAGTGACAGGAAGCTCAGCGTAACACAGTAACACAGTTCACTGACATGAAGACATAAAACCCGGGTGCACAGGAACTGACAAAATTAGATTAAGCCTTCATGTCTACTGTGATGGATTGTATACTGTATGGCCATTCTGGTGACGGAAACCAGGTAAAACAAATCCTGATATATCCCGGTTTTACTGACCGTGTACTCACACAAGCAGGAATTATTAAAAGAAAAGGAACAACCTCGATCAGATTCCCAACCTCCTTTGTCAACCTGATACCCCCTTATCCATATCAGATGAACTCAAGTAACCCCTCATCGACTCATGTCGATGAGGGGTTACTTGATACATGTTTCAGTGTGTTCATTTGAGATTGAATTTATCAAAGTAGATTGTTGGAGTAATTGTTCTATATTAAAGTGTCAATGTAAATTTAGGTCAGTTTTGTTTTCATACCACCACCTGGAGTGGCAGCAGCGTGGCAGATAAGCTGGACGTTTCAACCATTTATCCCTAAATTTTAGCTAATTATTTAAACTTTTTATTATTCTAGCTGTTAGCTGCTTGATCGCTTGCTAATTCATTTGTATGCACTTTCAAAGTGATCCTCAGCCATTGCAGCTGACTCAATGTGTGTGTATGTATATTTTATTTAAATCTTTATTTCTTTTCAAATTGTCTGAGCTACTCCACAACCTCTCCACATTCCCCCCTGGCAACTGCAGAAGTACCCCGTGGCTTGTCCCTGGCTGGTAATCACTGACCTAGACGACTGATTCAAACTAAAATGTTATTTTTGTCTTTTGAAAGGGTTCTCAGTAATTACTACAAAACAGCAAAGAGGTTAGAGTGGTATAAAGTGTTGGGTGATGTTGGTGTAGTAGTAAAATAGTGTCCGGCAGAAGCGTCCACGGAGGTGTTGCTGGTGTGGATGCTTGGCCCTGAAGTCTCCTGGCAGAAAGACAGCCGCAGCCTCACACTGTGTTACTGCACCTTATCTCCAGCAGCCAGGATGCTGATTACAGGGAGGCTGTACAGGCATGCACTGTGTCAGAGACAGCACGGCTGTGCATCTACCTCCACACCACCGCAGATTATGCGCAAAGTCATTATTATGCCACTCACTGTAATAGGATAGTGGACAGACTCTTGCTGCAGTATTGTTCAATGTATACTGCCTTCTTGGACAATGATGGCCACAGGTCATGTGAACAAAATTATATTTGACCACTGAAGAGCTGCCATATGTGATACCGACCCATTATTTGTTCATATAATCAGCCAAATAATTGTTGCTTTCGATCTACATTGAAAAAACCAAACAAATCAGCAGATCTATCTGTAGTATCTCAGACAAGTGAGAGCATTTCAGCAGCAGTTTGTTATGTTAAGGCATTGGGATTCAAAAGGTCCAAATTGTCAGTGAGTCAGTAATTTGCACTTTGGTGTCAGCGTGTCAGTTGTGAGTGGGGCTGCTGCTTCTGAACCTCTGCAGCTGTAGCAGAAAATGGCATGAAAGTAGGTCCATCTTTTGTGTCAGCTATATCCGTTTCAGGGGAATGTGACACCAGAGGCAGAGTAAGTAAAAAAAAGTGGTATGAATCCGACCTATGAACTCTCTGGCTGAGGGTAAAGAAGCACAACCATGGAGCAGCACAGCTCAAAGAGTGCATCATTGACAGAAAGCTCAAACACAGGTGTCTGCCTGTACGCTGGAGAAACAGACTTGATTTTGCAGCATGTGTCTCTCTCTCTTCCAGACAAATTGCAGTGCTAAAGTATAAATATACATAGATACAATGAATGTCGATGAAGAAATGTGTACAAATACAATGCATGCATGTGACATCAGGATGAAAGCTCCGCTGTTATCGAGAGCCTCCAGACACCTCCAGGCTTTCTGTTTGTCTCATCAGCAGGTTTGGCTCAGTTGTTGATCCTCTGAAACAGAGCTCACGAAGCTGCGATTTAAAAACCCCGACAGTAAAAAAAAGACAGCGCCAGCCCACTATTCAGACTCCTGCTCTCTTTTCAGTCTCACAGAAGGCACATTTAATTGTATCCTGAATGAATCACGAACAATCAACTCTGTGAAATTGAGAGAAAGCTGTTTGGCACACAGATCGCATCATTTGCCGTTCAATTTAATGATGAAGGTTTTGTTTGTTTAATCAGAAAACAAAAGCAGGGGTGGATGAGGAAGTGGAGGGGAGTCGCTAATTACAAGTGGATGATGATTAAACAAGCATTACATTTCATCCCAGATGATTACAAAAGGTACTGGCTCGTTAAGTATTCTTTACGTTTTCAGTTGAATCCAGTTTGTATTCAATACAACTGAGATATTGAGGGGGTGGGAGTTTGCAGACAGTTTGACTTTTAGTCTGACAAACAATTCAACTCAGTCGAGAAAGTTCTCATTCTGAAGCGAGAATGTTTAGAAACTTTCAGTCACACAATAAGGAAGTTGCTTTAATTTGAGGAGGACTGCAGCAGGATGAGAACAATGTGGCAGCACGTGTCTCTGCTGCAGTACGGGGGTCATGACTCCTACACCACCAGGAACTGCAAACAGTATAGAAGTACTGGAGTACGTCCTCCTCTTCTGTCACTTCTTCATATTGAATTATCTTCATTTCAAAGAGGGCCACAAGAAGGCCAAAAACAAGATGCAATTTTTTCTTTGCTAATATAGCTCTTTAAAAAAAAAAAAAAAAAGGAAATAAATGAATGATTCAATGAATGGTCAAAAAAGACACTTAAAGTCTAATATAGAAAACAAAAAACAAACTTCATGAAATGACCCTGTGACCACCAGAATCAACCACAGAAACTCTTTTTCCTGCATTGCAACAACTCAACAGCTTTCTAACAACTCGACCATGTGCTGAAGCGCTTGAGGAACTCTTGAGCGTTTCCTGTCTCCGCTGGAACAAAACCTGAAATCCATCACTCGCTTCCTGTTTGCACTCCAGCTCAGTTGACATGCTTCCTGTATAAGCCAAAGGAACTTCCCCCTCATAACACTCGCAATGCACAGAATCTCTCAACGGTCTCCTTATCTGCTCGTCACACAGTGACAGAAATGTGGGCTGGAGATTCACTGGTGGACACACACATGCACATGCCAACAATAAAGCTGCTTGTAAATCCTTCGGAAAACAAAACATTAAATGGGTAACTTGAAGCAATTCTATTTACCAGTACCATGTCTACAAATGAGTCATGAGAAACTAGTCAAATTCAAGTGTTTGGCCCCCTCATTCCTAAAGATTCAGTTTGATTTATTCTCTAAAACAATCCTCAAAACTGCTTCCTCTTATTGACCAACTGCCAACTCCAGATGAGGGAAGATCTGAGTTGATTAAAATGTAGAAGTAACTCCTCCTCTACATTTATGGGTAAATAGTTTAGCTGTCTATTTACAGATAATTCTCCTAAAGAGACGCTAAAACGGATGATCAATAGAAGTAATAAAAGATTGTAAAACGTTACTGAGTTTAAAGGTTTATGAGGTTCGTGCATTATAATGCAGCAAGTTATGTATTTTTTCGGTGTACTAACATTTTTATAGAAAACAAATAACCAATATAATTGTAATTTATCATTGCTTGGTGCTATTTATTTATGCAAAATGACATAAAAGCATTACTAATTGATGAACAAACCCACGCCCTCGTGTACTATTTTCTGCTATACTGTACACAGGACGTTTCTTTTTGTTGTGCTTGTTGTTCTTCCCCCACCATCTGAGTGCAACTCCTGTATCCAATGACACTGACATACTGCCACCGCGTTGACAGAGCTCTGCCTGTTTGGGCTGCAGGGTTGTCTCTTGTTCACTTCTCCTCTTCAACCCCTCAGCAATCGTTTGCTGTCATTGAGACCCTCGTGTTTTTGGGCCGGCAGGAAAGCACCGGGATGACCAGCGGCACCTCCACCACAGCGAAGTCAGTCTGGCAAACTCAAACTGCAAGAACAAAGAGAGAAAGAAAGTGTGCCAAAAGTTAGTGTGTGGTATAAAAAGTGCTGATCTTGTGTGTTAATCGGGAGGAAGAAGTGCTGAGGCTGCTCTTAATGCCTAATGTTTCAAATCAGCCTAAGGATGAACTACAGCGGGTTATAAATACTGAAGTCGGTGAGATGATGCAACTGAAGTACCATGTGTAGCTTTAAGGTTTTGAGAGTATTGTACAGACAGACGCAGCTCGGCCTCTACCGCCGTGGATATCAAGGTAACACTCCCTCTGGGCTTTGATGGCACAATGTTTCATTCATGAAGAGGCCCCGGCTTCCGCTGATGCTTTTACGCTCAAGTTGAATATATCAGAGGAAGAAAAAGCAACTCCCCTACTATATGACTACATGCCAAAATGTGTCCACCTTAATTATTTAACACTAGAGGTCAGTGACATAAGTGCAGAGCAAAACAGCATTTTGAGAAAGAAAAAAAAAGGCAGCTGCAAACATGAAGGCAGTGGGGTTTTTGGGCGAAAGCTTGTCTTTGATACTTGTGCACACTTTCTGCTGTCATCCACGACCGGTGATGCTATTCAGCGAAAGCCAGCGCACTTTGCCTGAGTGCATGTGAAGTGGTGCTTCACACAGAGAGGTAATCGTGCAGCTTCAGGTCCTCATAAACCTCACAGAGAGATTACCAAAACACACGTTCAGGAAGGGACATGGTCAGTCTGGGAATCACTGGGTTACCTATCAGTTCACGATCGTGGCATTTGGGAAATATTAATTCTGAAAGCGGCCATAATTGATTGTATCAAATGTGAAAACAAAGTGACAATGTGAAAAAGGCCCCTCACATAGATGCACCTGCAGAGAATTATCACCGCATCAGCAGCTCCCCTCAGCTTTAGGAGGTTTATTATTCACCTGATGGGGCCATCGTGTTGTTACATCAAGGTTTAATATTTTTAATGCACTTTTCAGCAACAAGTTCTCCAACTCCATTACTCTGTCTTTTTACTTCCTATCGACACCGGAAGTGGTAATGGGAATGCATGTGATCATGTTGTGCCTACATTTTAGCAAGTTTTATAATATATAACGTAAATAGCGTGAAGAACTGCTATTTACATACTAAGGCACTGCCATGACAGTCACGTTTACTGGTCAGAAAGTGTTTGGTATTTGTTTTGTGTTTTGTGTTTATAACAATGTGACACAACAGAATAAGTTGTCTAATTGTGCACGTTCAAAATTGTGTGTTAATAAAATACGTCGTCATCCGGTGGAGACTTATTTGGTTGGATACACGATTACAAACGGTCCAGTTTTCAATAACAAGGTCCTATTGTTGTGCAACAAGCTAATTATTCTAATTATTATTAACTGTTTCATCAATATGTAAGTTATGTCAGTGTACATAGTCCTAAAATAAAAATAATAATGTGGTTAAATTCTTGTTTGTGAAGACTGTAAATAAACTTTTTTCATGATGATTTTAGGATCAGAGCTCTTGAAAATAGAAACATTGAGCTGCTGCGGCAACAATCAGTGCGGTAGTGGAGTTAGCTGTAAACTAGTTATTGCAAACATAACTTTGCGTCAAAGATAGTTTTCTTAATCCATCCAGGCTTCAAGTTTTAAATGGGGACGCGTGTTCCCAGCTTTGACAAATAACATATCAGGCCGATCAGGATCGCATGACGTGACTTTCTGCATTCGGGAGGAATAGTGTTGCACTGATTAAACACAGAGCAGATAGCAGAGTTTTGATGCGCTAACACGAAACTGCAGCTCCACATTTTAACCAGGATTATCGAGTGGATTTCAAAATTGCAGGTGTGGATTACGGCATTATCTCTTCAATCCCAACCCCGTCGTTCAATATTTTACCCGCAGATTACAGGCACACATGGCCCATGTGGGCCTTTCAGTGAGATTTATTTGACAGCAGAGGTCAGCTGCTACTGGACGGCCCCGAAGTAAATCGTATTCACATTTGACACATGACGTAAATCTCTTCAGACAGAATCAATAATGTCCTGACTGAAGCAGATGAAGACGTGAGGTGTTCCCTGTTTGGGCGGGGGCTTAGAAGACATATGGCTGTTTCCCCTGATGAAAGACTTTTTCATTATGTTGTTAAACCAGCAGCACACCGGCAGCAGGGAGAAACCCCTCCCCACAAGAATAGCCATCCAGCTGGGGTCAAAGATCAGAGCCCTCCCTGTTGGTGAGAGGAGAGGAGTGTTAACAGAGAACTGTGTCCATCTGCAAGCTGAAATCAAACCTACAGCTTAGGTTTCGACTCTTCATCCTCTGTCACTGGTTTCTATTGTTTAAACATGGCTGCTTGATCGCAGTGTCCCCCACTTATAAAATGTGGCCACTATGTGCCTGCAAAGAGGCAATCCAAGCATCAACTCTGTTCTTTTCTGTCTCTTTTGATGACTGTGACAGGAGATGGACTGGCTCACAGGCAGAGGAGTGAGTCACCTCTTCTACCTATCATCCATCTGTATTTCATCCGTCACCACAAAGCTCATAACGACAGTTCATGACCTTCCAGCCTCAACTCCTTCATCCTCTGCTGTCTTGACAGGCTCAGCGGACTGAGATTTATACCCACTCAAGACCATTACGATGTTATCGCCCTAATTTCTCACCACCTCTCGACTCGTCTGATCAGTGAGTTGCTGAGCGTGTCCAGCGTCACCCATCTTCCACCACAAACTAGTTGAGAGATCGTTGCTCTAGATTCCTTGTTTGAGTGGGAGAGCGTGTTCCCTTGTGGCTTTCAGACATGTAATATATCTGTAAGAGGAGGTCTTTACATTGTGACTCTTTCAGATACGCGTGACAGCAGTTTGAAACATTCTACAGTTCTCACGCGATATTGAAAGACAAATTATGTCTGTATGACAGCAGAACCTTAGAAGACAAGTCTGAACTTTGGGTGAAGTTTTGACTATTTTAACTTATCTTTTAACTGAAGAATGTTCTTTATTTACCATTTAATTTACCTATTTAATAGCTTTTGTAGGGTCAATACATTCAGTGACCACTTTCTTTGGTGCAACAGTACAATGCAACACAAAAATAGGAGAAGAAAGAAAAAAACACAAAACTAAAAGCTGATATAAAAAAAGTTTAAAATAGAGGTGGAATTAGTAATAAATATACTTTTTAAAAACATCATACAATTCTCTAAAAATCGACACAAATTACAGCAATAATCTCTTTTTTTCACAAACCTCTCGTGGTATCTCGTGGTTGGTTTTATCTGCTGAGGCTTTGCCTCCACCCAGTTTGTGGTGCTCATTGATTTGAAATAAATGGCATTAAAAAAATTTACAAGCAACATTTCTTTCATGTGGATTATACCGAGTACTCAGTACATGTCTTTCCTTCTGGAAAGACAAGTTGCTGCTGAATTGTTATGTCAGAGGCCTATTTTAGTGCTGCAAGCTCCATAAATGAGAGTCCGTTTACTTCCATGGTGGAGGAAGAAACCTTGCAGATATCCCAAAATCTGTGCCAATGAAAGGCTGGATACATTTAATTGAACCAATTCTTCTCTTTCCCTTTTGCAGGCGAAAATACTCTGGAAAGTACACATGAAGATGAGGTCATTCACATCTCAGACCAAAATAACCATCTCTGAGTCACTCATAAGCATGTTTCAAAGGCCCCACGCCTGCCAAGTATTATCTGTGCCCTCCTTCACATGTACATCCCGTCAGTGTGACGTTGTTACAGACGTATATGACTTGATAAGACAGCGCTAAATATTACCAGAGCAGAGCGTAGCTGCATCTAAAGGAACATGATGGAAACGTGAGACCTCCTGGCTGACGTGTTCTTCAGGGCAGTGGCAGCGTTACATATACTGTACAGCCTCAGTGACAGAGATAACACGTTGTATTCTATTTTCAGTCGGCTTAAATGAGTCTATGCTGTTATTATATATGCAGTGTGGAGACGTGGAGGAGAGGAGTTGGAGACAAAGACATCATTTCTATCCTTTAGATGCAACAGAATGTAAAAACCTCTCTTCAGCATTGATCAACTGATTTCCATCTTTGCTGCTGATTATTAAAGCTATATATCCTGGCTGTAAGATGCTCTTTCGACCCCGTTGCTTTTCCTGTTCTTTGTTTTGTCATGTGGATTCAGTCCTGCACTTTTCTCTTTAATGCAAATAAGATCCGCCCAGGTCGTGTTGTGATCAGGAGAATTTTAGCTTGGATTGATTTGACTCTCTTACAAAGCCCTACAGCTGAGACTTCATGAGCAGTGAAGGCCAGAAGACTATATTCTGATAATTCTGATGGAATTCAAATGTAATATTTTAAATATTTTTTAAACGTTGAGGGTATTATACTTGTATCAAGCCATACAGATTGTTTTCACTTTTATGTGTGCCGGTTTTAAAGGAATAGTTTATATTATATTATATGATATATAATATCTCTTCAGCTCTCACAGCTTTATCAGCTCACCCTTTTCTCAGTGGGAGTTTTGCAGAAACCCTTGTTTTAAAAAACATTTGCAGTCAGGAGTGGGAGAGCACCTTGCAGTTTCAGCTTCACTGTGCCCAGGCACTGGGACTATAGCCAAGCATTCTCTGAAAGGGAGAAGTTCACTGATGTGCTGATAAATGGCTCTATTCGTTTATCACTGGTGGCTCATGATGCAGGCTGAAAGTCCCTGAGCTGCTCGACTGTTGAACATGGTTTAATGTTTTACTCTTCCCCTGGCTGTAAAAGTCTTGCGTCTATACAAGAGGAATGTGTGAATCATGCCGAGCAGCTTTGACAATGACACAAAGGATGCTGTAGTCACTATACGATGTATTAAAAAAAAACAGGAATGTTGAGTGCTGTCCAAACTGGAAGATGGGTGCAATGTACACACAAGCTCAATGAAGCCTCACAGGATTTCTGAAGTGTCCTTGAGCAAAACACACACAGTCTTGGACCACTGCGCTGCAGCTGACCTTGCACTTACATCCCTCTGATGTATTTCCCTTTAAAGGAACAATTGTGTTCAACATATGAACATATGAACTGCGCTAAGTGTTTTCTTAGAAATTGTACTATTTGCCTTGAAGCTAATTCAGGAGGACGCCAGGCTGATGGTTTCACAACATGATAGATTTTCATGGTACTCTAAAAAGCGGTTGCTCAGTGAACCCACAGAGAATTATCAACCAACTTTACAGTTCTCCTCAGCTCTACGGAGCATTATTTGCACCTTTCAACTTTTGGTTTTTGGCAAGATGTTGAACATAGCAGAGAATTTAGACGCTAAAGAGACAGATATAGCCCTCAGGAGTTGGTAGAGACCAAAAACAGAGCTAAAAGGTGAGTAAATATTTTTGTATCAAAAAGAAAACTGAACTATGTTGTGGAAATGTATCATATGGTTCTTTTAGTTGTAACTTGTATTGCTTAAACCTGCCTATACCACCCAAACCCTCTTCCCACGAAAAGGCTGGGAACCTGGCCTTGGTGGCTGCAGCGGCCAACAACATATGTGAGGGGGAGGGTGAAGGGAGAGGAGACGAGATAACGTGCATATATACTCTGTTTTGTTTTTTATTGTTGTTAGATCTCTGAACCATTCGTGGGGACAGAGCTCTATCCATTCAGCTGAATTTTGATTGAAGTGTCTGTTCATTAAATATGTTTTTAATACTTTAAGAAGTTCCATCGTGATTATTTCTCACAGAGAGTTTAAAAGATTTTTTTTTCCACCACAAACTATCTTTCAAAATGAACACCGCTCAACATGTAAGCCGGGTTCAGTCTTTTGAAATTACTCTTCTTCTCAACAATAAGTGCCAAGTTCCAGCAGCATTCCTCAGACTGCTTTACAACAGTGACCTCAGCTGCAGTAAATGGGCAGCATCCTGCAACAACAAGTCTTAAATGTACATTGTGTTTACAGAGAAAACAAGGCAGGACCTCCTAACAAACCAGCCACTGCTTAGTCAGGGTGTGGTGGACGTCGCCCCGGTAAAGTGCCACATATAGTTAATCCGCTCCATGTGTTTGAAACCCGACACACTGGCCGAGAGCGGAGGCACAACAGAACGGATGGCCTTGTCAGTGATGGAAGGCTCCCTGATGACCCGTCAATATAGAAACAGCACTGCCTAATGATCATATTCTTCATCTTCTATCACCCCAAGACCTGCAGCCTGGTCTGCTCCAGCATGCAGGATAAAGCCAGGGGCCACATAGCAAGAGACTACAGGGGCCACCGACCGGGCATCAACAGATCACACGTTTAAAGAACATTTTCTCAACTTGTTTCCTAATATGAGTGATTCGATTTTAAACAAACAAACATTGTCTCCCAAAGTTACAACAGTTATGGTCACTTCACATGAAACATGTTTTGTTCTTTTTCCCTGCTTGTCTCACTGGTTTGAAGTGGGAGGGACTCAACATCAGAAGAGGGCGATGTCACGTGCACCACTCAGAGCTTTGCAACATTTGAATTGAGTTACTTCAAACAAACACCGTCTACACAGTCCTAGCAAAGCAGATTACCAGAGTGTTTGAGTGTTATAGTCTTAGTAACTAAAGACTGAAGATTGAACTTCATAAATAAGCAGCTAACTCTTGCTCAATAAATCATGAATATTTAATGTTGAGGAGACCAAGTTTTCTGCAGGGCTTTAAGTTTAAAATGAAGGTTCAGATAAACTTGATTGTTGTGTGCTTTCAGAAAAGGATGGAAAGATTATAAAGTTAGATGGTAAGACCACCTGTGTACTGTATGGCGGAACAGTTGCAAGTCAGTATGTTTCGATGAAGAGATATGTAAACGTAAGCATGATAGACGTAGTTGGTTTTACAGTAGCCTATTTCTGCCACAGGGTCCCGTTTTCTCTACTTCTGTCATCATGATAAAGAGAAACTGTGATGTGAACAGAACTCAGGTAAAACATGTGTTAACCATCATGCTAGAAAATGTAGACATTGTCCGTGAACAATGGATTGAAAGCACAAGACTACAAGTTTGTAGGCTGTTGTAGGAAGAAAATATTCCCCCAAAGAGGAAATAATCAAGCAATCCTGATCTCTCTGTTGGCCGCCTTTTCCACAGATGTAATTACCCAGCTGTGTTTGGCATGTATTACTTTAATTCAGCTTTGAAAATTAGCAATAATGACAACTTTGAGCATGACAGCGAAGTTTCAGCCGGCCAATCAAGACAATAGCTTCGGATCCCGCAAACCCAGAAAAATGTAGCACAGATCCCCTCTCTCGGCATCTCTCGTCCCACGTGGCTGATTCTTAATCAGAAACAGGCAGACTGGATCAGGTCCCACATGTGGAAGACTGGATTATAAAAGCTGTGAACAATTAACATGCATGAGGGTCTGCCCTGCCTCAATGAGAAGGGAATGGCGTCTGCTGATGTTAATTTCTCAGGATTAATTTAAGACGCTTAAGGGCACTTCGGTGGGAGGGATTTTCAAAGTAGACCGACTCTCTTTCCTGCTTTGTCGAGTCACGTGAACACATTGTCTTTAGTAACAGGTCATGTACCACAGTCCTTCAAAGTAGCTGTGATTAAACCTCTTCTTAAGAAGCCCACTCTGGATCCAGAGGTGTTGGCCAATTATAGACCGATCTCTAACCTTCCCTTCCTCTCTAAGATCCTTGAGAAAGCAGTTGCAAATCAGTTGTGTGACTTTCTGTGTAACAATAGTTTATTTGAGGATTTTCAGTCAGGATTTAGAAAGCATCATAGCACAGAGACAGCTCTGGTAAAAATAACTAATGACCTTCTAATCGCATCAGACAAAGGACTCGTCTCTGTTCTTGTCCTGTTAGACCTTAGTGCTGCGTTCGACACTATAGACCACTACATCCTGTTGCAGACACTGGAACATTATATTGGCATCAAAGGAACCGCACTGAACTGGTTTGGATCCTATCTATCGGATCGATCTCAGTTTGTTTATGTAAATGATGAAGCCTCGATGAAGACCAACGTCAGTTATGGAGTTCCACAAGGTTCTGTGCTTGGACCAATCTTGTTCACCTTATATATGCTTCCTTTAGGCAATATTATCAGAAAACACTCTATAACCTTTCATTGTTATGCAGATGATACTAAATTATATATATCGATCAAACCAGACGAAACCAACCAGCTCACTAAACTGCAAGCGTGTCTTAAGGACATAAAAACCTGGATGACCTGCAACTTCCTGATGTTAAACTCAGACAAAACTGAAGTTATTCTACTAGGCCCAGAACACCTCCGAAATCAGTTATCTAATGATATAGTTTCTCTAGATGGCATTGCGCTGGCATCCAGCAGCACCGTCAAGAATCTTGGAGTTACCTTTGATCAGGATTTGTCTTTCAACTCTCAGATAAAACTTATTTCAAGGACTGCCTTTTTTCACCTACGTAATATTTCAAAAATCAGGCACATCCTATCTCAAAGCCATGCAGAGAAATTAGTTCATGCATTTGTTACCTCTAGACTAGATTACAGCAATTCCTTATTTTCAGGCTGCTCTAATAAGTCTCTTAAATCTCTCCAGCTGATCCAGAATGCTGCAGCTCGTGTACTAACAAGAACTAAGAGGAGAGATCATATTACTCCTGTATTAGCTTCTCTGCACTGGCTCCCTGTAAAATCTAGAATAGAATTTTAAATCCTTTTACTTACCTACAAAGCCCGAATTGGTCAGGCTCCATCATATCTTAAAGAGCTTATAGTACCATACTGCCCTACTAGAGAGCTGCGATCCATTAATTCAGGGTTACTTGTGGTTCCAAGAGTCTTAAAAAGTAGGATGGGAGCCAGAGCCTTCAGTTATCAAGCTCCTCTTCTGTGGAACCAGCTTCCCGTTTCAGTCCGGGGGGCAGACACACTCACCACATTTAAGAGTAGGCTTAAGACTTTCCTCTTTGATAGTGCTTATAGTTAGGGCTGGCTCTGGCTTGCCTTGGACCGGCCCATGGACAAACTGGTAAAGGCAAAAACTACAGGGGGACTTCCTACACTGAGCATCTCTCTCCTCCTCTTCTTCACCTCCGTCTGTATGCATTGATGTCCCATTAATGCTCATTACTAACTTTACTTCTTCCCCGGAGTATTTGTGCTTTCTCGCCTCACAGGATGACCGCAGTTTTATCTGGACACTGGTTCTTCAACCAGCCATGGCCCTGCTGACACCTACTACCATCTTCATTGTTAACATTATTAATCCTATTACCGATACCATTAATGCACAGCACTGTTTATTAATCCTATTACCGATACCATTAATGCACAGTACTGATTTTGTCTCTTCCCCGGAGTCCTTGTGCTTCCTCTCCTCACAGGTTTCCATGGAGCATGGTTTCATCTGGACCCTGGTCCTTCCTCCTACCATGGCCCTGCTGACTCCAACTGCTGATGTCACTTTTATTATTACTCACATTACTATTTCATATTACCGATACCATTAATGCACATTATTGACCTGCTTCTTCACCAGCGTCTCTGTGCTTTCTCGCCTCACAGGTTCCTGTGTATCCGGGTTTACCTGGACCAGGTGTTGCCTCCTGTCATGGCTGTGTCATACATTGAATGTGCTGTAATTACATTGAATGTGTTGTAATTCACTATCCTGTTCTACACATGACATCATTGCACTTCTGTCCATCCTGGGAGAGGGATCCCTCCTCTATTGCTCTCCCACAGGTTTCTTCCTCTTTCCTCCCCGTTAAAGGGGTTTTTTGGGGAGTTTTTCCTGTTCTGATGTGAGGGTTCCGGGACAGGAGGATGTCAAATGTGTACATATTGTAAAGCCCTCTGAGGCAAATTTGTAATTTGTGATTTTGGGCGATACAAAAATGAATTGAATTGAATTGAATTGAATTGTATTACATAAACAACTGTACATCCAGTACATCAGATCTTCTCTATGGATAAATAATGAGTTAAGTGTGAGCAGCAAACTCTCTGGTGCCACCCCACAACAACATTTTGGGACAAACAGTAACAAGTGTGTGTTTCTGTGTGTGTGTGTGTTTCTGTGGCGTTGGCTCAGCGCTAGGCTGGCGCCATGTTTGGCCCCATGACTGCGGCTCCAGATGTGAACGACTGCTCAACACACCCCAAGGAGGAGGAGTATGAGGAAGAGTCTGCAGGAGGGTTGAGAGGGAGGAGGAGTGTGAGGAAGAGTCTGCAGGAGGGTTGAGAGGGAGGAGGGACCGCTGCGAGGAAACTGAAACGTGACCCCGTCGTCCTCAACGCTCCCTGCATCGCCCTGTGTGACACATAACTCACCCTGAGGAGTCTGAGCTTTCACAGGACTGGGCGAAATTTATGTTTATGTCACTTTTAAAAAAAGCAAGGCCCTGCCCAGTGCTATTATATCATTTTCTTTGGAACCTTTTCAGTTCAACCCGCTAGATTTGCCACAAACTCTGTGAAGCAATCATCTCACTGCTGTCAAACTTTCTCTTCTTCTGCTGCTGTCAGTTTTCAATGCAGTGGCCGATCACTGTGACCCACCTCCACCTGCATTCTGTTACCACCACCAGTCTGGAGACTCACTAATGGGGGATATTCCTGTGCATATTTAGCAACTACCCGCATAAAATAATGAGTTATCGTGGGGTCTAATTGCCTCACATATCTCTGAAACTATGTCATATAAATTCATGTACTAAACGCTTCTTTCAATTCGTCTCTCGTGACTAAATTTAAGATTGTATACACCACTTCATATCTTAATGGAATAATAAATTAACAACCAACACAATTTAAAAAAAGAATAAAAACTTAATCGGTGATGTGAACTACAGACAAGTGAACCGACTACTGATTTAATGCAAATTCAACAACCTCCATGCATCTGATGGGTCACATGTTGCCCTTGATTTGTAGAACAATGTCCTCCTCCATCAGACTACCCATCCTTTAAACAAACAAAAAAATACAATACTCTCCCTCTTTTCTGGCCGCTCTTCCGTCCCTTACATTGTTCATAACAAAACAAAGCCAATGAAATCATCTCTTCTGATAGATACAGTGATGTGCACAGTGATGAAGCAAAGTTGAACAGATCCTTGTTGTCTGCTTCAACCTCCACCAGTGGACGCCTGCCAGTCCCGGTGTAAATCAACCACAGTGGACGAACTCCTTTTATCGCATTAACTCTCCCCTCTTGCTAGGGGGCAAATATTGCTGATTTACATATGCAATTAGTTGTGCTGAAGGGGCAAATTTCAGCCAAACAATGGTTGTCATGGTCCAAAAGAGTAATGCAATTAGAGCCAATTGTTTAAGCATGCCCGCCCGATTCAATTACTCACGTGCTGCTGACAATCAGTGTCTGGCTGTTAGAGAAGCATGACTAATGAATGACATCAGGACATGCTGCCACCTTGCATTACTGCACGCCTGACTTTCCACAGAGAACAGTCGTCAAAATAACAGCTGATTCCTTTAAAGTAACACATGGAGAAATATTTTCACATCAGCACAAAATATCCCAGTATAGCAAATGATGCACAAAAAGACTCACACATCCTTTGATGTTTTTGAGGAGACAACTACAGTTGAATTGGAAGTTACATCCAGAAGGCTTTTATTATCAACTTTTTTAGTTTTACATTGCAAGAAGGAAATAAAAGTCTTATACTCAACTTATAAAAGGAGGTAATAAACAGTAAGAATACGAAGAGGCCGAAACCTCCATGGAGCATGCTGAGCTCATTGTTTTTCATCTTTCGCATCAAGTTCAGAAAGTTCACGTCGCACAGCTTCCAACAGCCTGAAATCATAGAGGGGTGGTATTTTAATAAAAGCAGGGAGGATCTGTTTGTATGAACTGCTCGGATTTAATAAAGTATGTAAATAATTCCGAAATCTAATATTACAAGCCCGAAATGTACAGTATGTATTTTAGTTTGATATATTCAGCTGAATTTGAAGGTAATCTTATAGTAAGAATCGACGTGATCAGCATTTTACTATCCTGCAATAGTGCAAATTCTATAATAGTATTTATACTTCATTCGTATAAGCAATGGATGCTTATCTCAAGGGTTTTGGTGTATGCCACATGAACCCCATGCAGTGTTCGATTTTGTATTTGGCTGGCAGCCCTCAGTAATCAATACTCAGGTGGGTACATAGCAGTTTTATTGCTACTAGAGACCGTGGCTGCAGGTTCAACTGGAAAAAAACCCGTAACACTTTAAAATGTTCTATTTTGACAGTTTGTATCACTTCCTTCCTGCCTGACATGGTCTGGTGTAAGAATATCAATACAGAAGAAGGCACTTGGGCTTTATTTATGTGTTTTTATCTCTTTATCGCTACTTGCATTATTCTGCACTACTGAACACATAAGAGGGCCACAATGTACAAGAAAAAAACCCTGCAGTCAAATTCTTACTTGGGTACTTAGTATTAGTAAAATATAATTCAAGTATAAAGTAAAAGTAATCGTTGTACAGCATAATGGCCCCTTAAATGTTATATTATGTACATATCAATATAACTTTTATTGATGCATGACCATGTAAGCAACAGTTTTTTAAGTGTCACCTGTTTAAACCTGATGAGCAACCTTGTTGCCAATAAATGTCAGCTTTGTGCCAGGACAGCTTGGCCCGGCAACAAAACATCAATTGTTTCCAATTGGCAGAATTTCCTTCCCTCAGCCGCGGCTGTGGCCAATCAGAGGCTGGCTTGGTGGAACGGAGCACGTTCACCATGGCAACCGCTCCACTCTACCTCTGCTCGCTGACACTCCTCTCCATGGATGCATTATGCACTCCTCACACAGTCCTCTCTGTCTCCGTCAGATGGTCAAAATAACACCCACCGGAGAGGTGGAACTGGCCGTTTCCTGCAGCTCAGGATGAGGTTAATCCTGACCGAGCAGACGAGGGGACTGTGTGTGTGTTTACTACATCCTGCTTTCTGGAAAACCCATTTTCAGAATAAACCAGAGCTAATATTCCACTCTCGGAGGTGAGGTTATCTCAGAGGTTGAGGGTGGTGTCTCCAAATGAGCGAGACATGAGACAATCTGCAAGCTTGTGCGAGGCGGCGTCCTCCGCCTGTAACAGCAGCTTGTGGGGGGAGGCAGTGATATTTGAGCCACAGCACAGATGTGGGAATAAAGCTAAAGACAAGTGTGGGTGGTGCTGTGTGTTTCAATACAGCTGGGTTTAAAGACAAACCACACTTATTTGAGTAACCCTTCCCTGACCGCGTTACAGCAAACACACACACAGATACTAAACATCCGGACCCCCAGTGGAGAGACCTGCTTGACACAGAGCTGAATGTGTTTACTCCACGACTTCTTTGAACCAACAGTGTTGCCATTCGGGGCTCAGAGAGACTGGGAAGCCATGTTTAGAGGATAATCTTGGCCGGACCATCTGGTCAAGATTTTCTCTCTTTTCTCTGGATTTCTGATTTTCTTTTCACCGTGAAACGATGAAAGAAAACAAATGTCTTTTGCAGTCTTGAAATGCAACTGAAGAGTCACATGGATTTGATTTCACTCCTTCAACTGGATAATTGAGAGACGTGCAGCAGAAAAGGCTTGTGCTGCATCTCAAGCCAGTGGTGAACTACATAATCTATACTTATACTATTACTGATCACTTTCAGTTGCCACTGCCCATCTGGATGCTTCAGCAATCCCATTGCCCTCCGAGTATAATCGCTGTTGACATAGGAAATATAATCTCGATATCTTGGTGATGATGAAAGTGGTTGTAATAGGATTAAACTGGGCTTGACAGGAGTGTGACATCGCTACTGCAGGGCTTTACTCCATGAGTACAACACTGAATTATACTGTTGGTAGTATGCAACCTGCTGCGTATTTACCATATGCCCAGGACCGAAGAAAAATATATATTCATAAGTAATGTAAATAAAAATAGGAAAGACATTTCGGAAAGACATTGCGTGATAATGCAGTTCAAGATTTATTTGAGAAGTTTGCCACACATTACTTCACAATAATACTGTATTTTGTGTTTAATTATTGATGCAACCTTATTGTTTACTATCTTAAGTTGAGACAATTTTTTGTCTCTATACACTTTGTTTATAGTATTTAATACCTTTTTTTATTCTTCAATGTGTGTATAGTAAACACACATCATACATTTCTGCTGCAGATCAACAAGGTTGATCTGATCTGACTTAACTTTGACAGAAAAGAAACAACGCACACGTGATGTACTATAATGGATTACACAACTCAAGCAAGTTTAAGAGTCTTCTAGTAGAAATTCATACTGAAAAGAAAAGAATGGAAACAAGTTGCATGCCTTGAACAAAAGGTAAAACCCATCAACGTTTCTAAGACACAGTAGCACGGTTTGAAAGAAGATTAGTTGTGGAGCTTCTTGTGGTAAAAGGCAAACATGCCATAATACTGGTATCATTCTTTAGATGTGTGTTGAAATGATAAATAAAAATGAATGGCCAAAACTATGGGTATATTTTTGAATATTATTCTCTGTTCTGTCTATCTTTAGATCTGAAGACGCCTCATCTGTGGGGTTTAGGATGAATGGATGTGTAGACAACAGCTTCACTCTGTGTTACAAAAATAATCTTATACGTCACTTTTAACTAGCCGATACCCGCTAGTTGTCTTTCAAAAATGTACAGTTTGAACTCCAGAAATAGGCCATAAAAATAGGCCAAAAGCATGTAAAATGTCTATTTTCGTCTTTTGCTTTGCTCATGTATCTGCCATGTGGCCTTTTACCATACTGCCAGATTATGGGTTGCATGGTTGGGGTAGCAGAAAGCCATTACTTAGGGGCTAAAGGCTGGAGTTAAGATTATCTGCAGGACTTCAGGCCAAAGACATTTGTTTCCACAAGCAAAACACAACACTTTGTCTTTAGTAGTGAGAGGATTCTGAGGTGACAACGATTAAATCCAAGATCAAGCTAATTTAATTGTGGTTGATGAGTATTTTAGTTGAGTTCCTGTGGAAATTGTACATCATCCATGAAGCCTTGCGTTGAAAATGTGATTGGATCTTTTTTTGTTATAGCCTCGGTACTTTTGTTACTATCGAATGTGTAAATAATGGAGATCGCATTGTTAAAACATGCGGTATTGAAAAAGTATCAAGTATCATTACTTAAAGAAAGCTTGAGAGTTGTTCCAATACCAATAACAGTATCAGAAATGCCTCCAATACAGGCTAAAATGCTGGATTGGCGAGTACACGTGTCAACACATCGATCTCATATCACTTTATCATTTCATTCATCAATTCATTTACGCTGACAACAACATCACATGTCCATCGCTACCTGATCCGTATCCTGCCCGAATGGTACTGCACATTTACAAACTAATACTGCACACCTGTGGTTTAACACTCTCGTGCACCATATTTCTTCCCCTGATAATGCCATAATGAAACAAATATCTGAAGAAATCTGCAGGAGGAAAGCTAGTTTACATTAGCTGTTAGCAGTCGGTGCTGCGAAGAGCTCCTTGAGTTATCATAATGTGAGAAAGCTAATTTAAAACCACAAAATGAGTATTAATATTGACCTAGTTTAGGGTGAGTTATAAGCAGAGGGGGTGTCCTTTTCACTTTGGATGTGACTGAAATTGAAGATCTGACTGGGTAGCAGGGGAATTTGGAAAATAAAGTAGAGGATAGCAAGCCACAGGGACACACAGTACAGTCAGAGTGACATTCTTTACCGGAGGTTTTGATGTGGATGACCAGGAAGCCGCTGAGGTTCACACGCTGCTGGAATGATTTGTCATCGTGAATGTCGAGTCATGTAAGCAACGGTCACCGAAGGCCCTTTCAGGTTCACCGACTCAAACTGCAAACGTCCTGCGTACACACTGCACACACATGGCCATGAAAGTTAACAATACACTGTTTCATCTGAGAAGGTGCTTATTAAAATGCCAAACCCTGGGAGGGAGTTTTATTCTGAGAAAATAGCTTTGAAAAAAAGAAATTCACATGCTGCATGGATGTAATCTTATGCAATGCGTGACAGTGGATTTTTGGCAACATTTTAAGCTTTGCTTTCCTCACTGTAATAGTTTGTTAAATTATACAATACAGTCAGGGAGACATATCAGGGATGGACATCGGGGATTTAAACAAATCTGGCTAATTAGAATCAACACAAAATAATAAATTATCAGCAGAGAACTGCCTCTGAAGAACCGATTGCTATTCTGGCCTATTTTGACATCATTTTGCAAATGTTTATAATTTACTCTTCGAAATCTTAACTCCACACAGTCACAGTGCTGTGCTCTATTGGCGAGATTCAAGGCACTTAAACTTAATAACACAGGCATGTATGTGTATGCAGTCACAAAGATTATAATTATTTTGAATCACATACACATATCAGGAAGCAACAGATTTCCAGAAACCACATCTCAAAAACACACTTTTCTCTCCCGCAGTATACACGCAGAGGTTGACAGAGTCACACCTCTCTGGAAGTTTGCATATGAGCCGTCGGAGAATCATCACAGAGGTGTCAAATACTGGCTGTTTTTGGCTGTTAAAAACTTCCTTAAAATATCATTTGAGTCTGAAATGCTTTTGCAAGCCCAATATTTCTCCAGCGTTTTTTTTATTTATCACGTGAGAAGAAAGGAACATTAGCTGTGGTTGATGTCTACAAATATAACACAAATATGAGGTCAAGCTGAAAAAAATGAAACACATGCTTAAACCATGACAACATATAACTGTGCACACCAGTAGAATACGCAGAAAAACAACATTTGGGCAAGCATGTGGAAAATGGATAGGCCTTGGTATTTTGTTTGGTTTAAGTCCACATTTCCCCTGATCGTCCTGCTCCATGATACCAAACAACAACAACAACAGACTTTCTTTTATGTATCATTATTAATTCCAGATCTTCAGCACAGGTTCTGACATGCACTTGGCAGACATAACTGTTGTATAAGACGTACAACAAAAACAACAAAGCCAAAGGAAGGGAAAACCAACCAGACCTAAACAAACACCATCACGCAGTTCACAGTCTCTCGTGTCCTCGTACAAGCAGAGAATGATGAGCTTAACCGCTCTGGATGAAAACACATAAGTGACAAACAATAAAACATTCTCTTAAGACTCTATCACCATAATCATTATTATTAATGACTGGTGGAGTAAGCATTCAGATTGTTTACTTTATTAAATGTACTAATACTACACTGTGGTATTAGTACTTTTCAAGTAAAAGTCCTGCATTGAAAAATATGACTTAAGTAAAAGGAAGTAAGTACAATCAGAAAAATACGTTTAAGGAAGCACAAGAATTGTTTTATCTACTTTGAAAAGGAATGAAATTGATGATTATCAACATTATGGATGAATTTTGCTGATTATATTCTCGATTAATCAATTGATTGTAAAAATTCAGAAGCGAGAAATCCTTTCACAATTACCCAGAGCCCACAGTGTTTCCTCCACAATGTGTCCAAATGTGGCCGTCTAACCAATAATAAAGACCTCAAAAAATGAATTCAAATGAATAAATAAAATAAAAAGAGCAGAAAATGAATACATTTGTGAACATGGAATCATGAAAACTTTTTTTGCATACAAAATTACTTCAATGATTATCAACATAACTGCAAATGAATTTACTGTCAATCGGCTAATTGATTGGTTGACTCAATGGCACGAGAAGTACAGTCAGTCATTTGTAGACGTAAGTACAGTGTTTGTGTAGATTTATTGAGTGTCATTACACCACTGTTAATAACCACAGCTTTATTGTTATTCAACAGCCATAATGGGCATGAAAGGAGAGATTTATTTTACCATGGATGGTTTGAGGGGGAGATGCTGGCAGTTTATATTGAGGGTGTAGCAGCTGCCTTTTTTCTTTTTTTCACCGAAACTCAAACAATGTATGAACCTCTACTCTTAGAAAGCAAACCAGATCAGATCATCACTGAGCAGTCAACAGCTAGCCAGCTCGCAGATCACACAAACTTGATCATGCGCAACTGTCAAAGGTCAGCCCCCGCCCACACTGGTACTACAGACTTTTAACTGGCCAGAAATTGTTTGCGACATCTTCAAAAGACAAACCATATTCATAACCATTTAAAAAACATTGGCATAGTCGTGTATTTTATCTTGTTTTGTTTGTGGTTTGAGCTTTTCACGCTGGATTTACTCTTCTGCAAACAAAACAAAGTTTAGTAGAATCAACCACACAGTATTTGTAGCACATTCATCATGATCAATCGGAGATTTCATCGAGGTGTATGGGTGAGCGGATGGCCTGTGGACGCCTCCAGGTTCCCTCCCCTCAGAGCTGGTGTGTTATTCCAGTAATCCAGGCCAGTGATTGATCCAAACATGGCAGCATCATACTGCTGGAAGGTACCCACGGTGGGTCTTGACTGACCTTTGGCCTCAGGTCACTGCCTCTGGTCTTACTTGACTGATTTTCAAAAGCTCGCTAGATGGATGTACATCAGAGGGAATGCATAAATCAATATGCAGGAGAGGCTGTCTTTTTCTTTCCAAATAACAAATCCTCCATCTGTATTTTCTGATTCTGTGCAGTCCAGCTGTTATACAAGCCAACCGGGTCAGTGAGGTCAGCGTGATCAGAGAACCTTATCAGAGTTGTGCATTAAAACTCTTTGTGATCCAGTCTGTGATCCAAGCAAAGATGCTTGGGAGCACAGATGGGAGAATTAAGAGAAATCAAGCCTTTATCTGTAATATCTGTAGTTTACAAGCTGTTGTTTAATCGATCTAAACATGAAGCCTCTCATAGAAAATAGCATCTACTGCTGCAGTACAGAGTATCAAGCAGGCCTGTTATTAAGTTGATGACTTATTTGTGGTTAGGTCAATTTTTTTTTTGTATTTACTCAGCTGATGTTGCAATATTAAAAAATGACGTACAATCATTTTACATCTTTGCAGCTGTTCCAGTTTGATGCCGGTAAGTGGATTCATATCAATGACTCCCAGCTAATGCCTTTTGCTTTGGAGGGATGGGTGGAGCTGCCTGTGAGTAATAGAAGATTAGATTTTGGATAATCCGAGACTGAACATACAAGAACTGTGTAACTAGTGCATATGTGGTATCAATTACCTACTGACCGGGGACCTGTACCGGGGCAAAAATACGCTGGAAGTGCAAAAAATTAAAACAAGAAGTTAGGCAATGGGGGGGGGGGGGGGGGGGGGTAAGTTATGTTTTTACTACTATAATCACAAGGTACTTTTTACTTGTTACAAGGTAACAGTTTTGATATTTGAAGGATATTATTATTGTATCATATATCTAAAAACTTAAATTCGTAAATATTTCACATGTACTAGGTCATTTAAAAAGTACTATTTTAAGTTATATTTCTTGGTCCCTCCTAAACAAAATGTGTTCGCTCCTAATTTCCCTCATACGTACCTGGTAAATATTTGATTAGTACTCTAAATGTACAAAGTATTTACATTGTACTTTGACGGCTCTAATCTCAAGCCTTTCAAAGATTTTCACCCAAGTAGGTTTTCTAAAGTTCAAATGTTTCCAAGTTCAATAAAGCTTCACGCTCAACCACAGCTTGTTGTCAGATGCTTTGCCCGACTCACGGGTGAACTCCTGCCGTGCAGCTCAGATCTTTCCCACACCTGTATATTTCTTTCACTGCTGTGGGATGTAGATTCACCAACTCAGTCACATGCAGAGCTGTTTAACTTCAGCATGAGGGATGACAGCATGGCACCGCTTCATAAACCACAGCTCCTCTTTGATGTGTTGTTTTTCATGGGCGAGGAAAGCCTCACGGGTTGGGCCTTTTTCCGCCTTCACCACCATCTCCTCCTTCTCCACCTCCTCCTTTAACCCAGCTGCCATCTCACTTCCAGCATACGTTGACCAAGGTTTTGGGTGAGCTCACCAAGCAGGAACAGCACTAGTGTGTGCACAGCGTGTTTGAGAACGAGACCGTACCTGCAAATCATTTACCAAGCGAGCGGAGGGTCATTTGAAAGAGGGCAAAGCCAAAGGGCAGCACTGTGCACTG
Source organism: Melanostigma gelatinosum (assembly GCF_949748355.1). Lineage (NCBI taxonomy): Eukaryota > Metazoa > Chordata > Actinopteri > Perciformes > Zoarcidae > Melanostigma > Melanostigma gelatinosum. Next base: position 16,685,109 of record NC_136640.1, read on the forward strand.
AGCTGCACGTGACTCTGCTCTGCATGGGAAACACTGAGCTTGCTAACATGTAATTAGCCGTTACTATTTTCATTCTGCATTGCCCCGAAGCAGCACAGGGCTGTTGGTTGTACACCCTGCGCCAGGAAAGTTTGAGGCTGGCTTTTGAGTCTTATACTCTTCAACTTCATCTATGAACTTTCTGTATTGGTCTGAGGAGAGATAGAGGGGGCCGTCCTGGCCAGAGGACCCTTCCCTGAAATGAATGATCACTCTCACAGAAGGGAAACTTAAAAAAAAAGCTATCCTGAATGAAAAACAAGCTCCGGTTTTTTCAAGGATCTTGGCAATATCCTCAAAAAGGAAGACTTTACATAGAAGCAAAGAAAGGTCCTGCTGTATTCCTAAAACAGATGTTGTTTTCACTTAAAAGCAGAAAAAGAAGTATAGAGATTTTACACTTTAGGGAGACCATGGCCAGCTATTGTGCACTAAGTGTAAAACAGGACTGTCCTCCCAGGGGACCTCTCAGTGACTTTGACGTTAAAAGCTCATTTTCCTCTTCCCTAAATCCCTCTTCCCTAAATCCTGCTGCACCGGACATCATCCAAACTGCAAAGCTTATGCAAACTCCTGGCACCGCTTCAAAGCAGGTCTGGTGTCTGCCTCACTTCCTCTGCCCCCTTTCCTCTGCTCCTTCACTTCTCGACATCTCGAGCGGCATTGGAGCAAAAACGACTGAAGAAGCAGGACAGAAACTAGTCGCAGCTCTAACCTAGATCACTGAGTGGGTGATGAAATGGAAATAAAACCGATTGGGGAATTGGGATTCATCAGATACGTAGAGCCCAGAATAGAAGGAGTGCCTCTTTTTCGACAAAATACCGACGCTAACAAACAAAATCCTTTACATGCAACTGCTTTTCAACATATAATGAGTGGAGAAGGCAGGACAAGAGGAAGATTGTTTTTCAGAGGAGACAGACTTTTAAAAAAGGCAAAGAAACACTTTAGAGGAACAACTTGGCTACTCTGCATCACTGAGCCGAATGTGAATCTTCAGATGAGCTTTTAAGTATTTTAGGATCATTAATAATTCATGTTGATAATACATTTCATTAATAATTCAAATGGTGGTTTATGTCCCTGCTCATGTTTTAAATGCGTTCAGTACTTTCTTGGTGGTCAGTATGCTAATTCAGGACAACAATATAAAGCAAATCCAGTCCAAAACCAATTATGCTGAGGAAGTATACTTTCCAATACTCATACTGGCAGAAACATATATATATAGGATAGGATATTGCAGTACGCCAACAAATACCAGGATGTCCTATCAGATTGCATTTTGCAGCATGCAAGCCAGTGCTTTTCCCGCTATTCTGACCCACAATCGTCAATGCAGCAGATATATGACCAAGACCAGGCCCTCCCACAGAAATGACCGGGCCACTATGTAATGAGGTCCGATGAACGGGCTCTTTCTGCTTTACTCAAATCAAAGCATGCGCATGCTCTCTTTTGCCTTCTTAACACATGCATGTAAACCGAGAGAGACTTACTCAATGACGGGGGCCTATATACAGTTCACTCCAACATCAGCTAATAGTTCAGATCAGTACATTTCTCAGGTCATGTGGCCGGCCACCCGAAGTCGCTCCTGACATCCCAGTGCTCCCACTACAATCCTCCCCTTAAACACATTTCCACAGCAAGATGTTATCATAAACAGTAAAACCTGTCGGTTTAGTATGAAGTAACCAACACATTTTGACATTATGTCTGACAATATGACTAGAAATATAAAAGAACATCATTATGAAGTTGAGTTTGTACCCTAGTTTGTTGCAAGTTTGTGTACACCATAAAGTATCCAGTTTCAACACTTCTTAGAATTCAAGAGCTCATTTCAGGATTTTCTTTTCTTTGATTTGCACCCATGTTACTGATCCTTGGATACTGAATGTGTTTGCAGTTGGAAGAGCTCATTGACTTTAATTTGTATGGATGCTGGGAGGATATTCTCAGGTCAGGTTGTGTGTGCCGTTTGACTGTATGACTTGTATCTGATTCATACAGTGTGCACTGTATGAAACACAAATAGGTAAAACAACTATAATATATGGTATTTTATTTCAATTAAGAAATTGACAAGCACTCATCAATTAACACATTAAAACGTTTGTGCCATCTGTTCAAACTCACATGACGGCTCCTTAAAATAAATACTTTTAAGAGGAAATAATACAGACAGAATATGTGAGGCTCAAACCACAAGTACAAACAAATTATCCAAATGTCGAAAGAGACGAAAGGGTCTGAAAATTCCCAAAGTCAACCCCAACTCTCCAAACGAAAAGTGTTTGTATAAAACAGCTAAGTGTTTTTAAAAATACAGAATCTTACAAAAAAGTTTTCATCTTCTCACCTCTTTAAATCACTGTAAAATATCAGCTGGCATTATGACAAGAAATCAGGAGTTTATTTTCATGTATAATAATAAAAAGACAGAATGTGCTCCTGCATTTTTACATTAGTATTCACATACGTCACGAGTGTACTGTATCATGACGGTCCTCCACCCCTCTGATGGTGCTGTGATGGAGACCTCCAGCCGCCCCCCCGTCACAACATTGTGTGCCGAGCTGAAGATAGACACCGGTGACCAAGGTAACAACAAAAGGTGTAGTCAGTCCCGAGACACCCACTTATTTGCAGACACCGTGTCATTAACCATCTTTTCAAACAGTACCCTAAACATGCCGAGGCTATGTAAAACAGTACACTTCACAGCCAAGTGTTCATGTCTTTATAGGTTATTACCAACAGCGTTCACATTTTCTGTATATAAAAACAAACGAAAAAAACAAACATACTTTTTGACAATTTTGTCAACTTTCAAACGGTCCAAAAAAAGAGACAAAATAGCCATCAACGGGAGAGGACTTCAAGAATACAGGTTACAGTACAAAAATGTGGTCCAGGTGGTAGCACATGAAGCATGCATGTGTTTATGTTGCCCTGCTCACCCCTAAAACCCTCATGCGAAGACATACTGTATAAAAAGGCCACATGGCTTTTTCTTCACTTTTAAATGCACGTGTCCAACAACTGGCCTCTTTGTCTGCTCTGCTCATCTTAAGACCGACGAAAGGTGCTACTGTTCCCGTATTGGTGGACTCCGCAATAGACACGGAGCCTCGTAGGGTCACTATGAAGTTTGGGACACGAACATGCTCCTGAAGCTATTTACGACTGGCTCGCACTACTGACAAACACAAGTCACAGACAGTTACTGTGATGGGAGCAGATATGTAGCTTCAATGTTGTCAGGTAAAAAACTTGTCCACTTGAAAAAAAAAAAAAAAAATAGCTTCGTTGATCTTGACAGTTTCCTTTTTATTTTTTAAAAGCCCCAAACATTCTCAGTGTTATGAGAGGCATGTTTAATTATGGTTTAAGGAATAGTTTGACATTTTGGTAAATTAGTTTATTTGTTGTTTTTGCTGTGTTAGATGATTGATACCACTTTCAAATCTTTCCACAGCAGCCAGTTAGCTTAGCCTAGCATCACTATGATCAGGAGGAAACAGCTAGTCTGGCTCTGACCAAAACTGTTTGTAAGAATTCAACAAATGAGACTTAAAGTGGCTTTAATGAGTGAGCTTTACAGGTGCTGGTAGGTGGATTTTGTTACCTTTGGACAGAGCCAGGCTAGCCGTTTCTCCCTGTTTGTAGTCTTTATGCTAAGCTAAGCTACTTGGCAGTTGGTCGTACACACGAGAGTGGTATTCATCTTCTCATTTAACAGAATCAAAATGTAGTACTAAAATAATTAATTAAAACATGAAAATTACCGAAATTGAAGCTGCAAGTTTCTCACTTGAAAACATCGATGTGATGCGTGTGTGCACACAAACCTCGAGCAGTTTCTTACCAAGGGCTCTGTGTTAGTTAATGGATCAGTGGGAGTATACTGTATGAGCATGTAAACAAAAGGCTGTTGGGCTTGAGCTTGAGTCTGCTGAGCTCCCTCTTCTTTAGATCACCCCAACAGGACGTGTCGAACCAGAGTCTAACTTTCTTTCTTCTCTAAGTGCAGAGGCTTAGTGAAGCCCTTCACCCCCTTTTTTTTCCATTTCTTTTCCATAATCTTCTACATTTGTACTGCGGAAATAACAACAAAAATATAACTTAAGATAATCTCTCTAGGCACTGTTTGATTTCCAAGGCTTTTTGTTGTAGACTGTGATAAAAGGTCAGCAAACAGACTAAAAAAGAAAATTGTAAAAAGAAACACCAGAGAGTGATGGTTCTGCCGACCAAACACTTTCTCCTCTGTGATGTATCAACGTCCTCCGAGTCAGCTCACGCAGCCAAACAGACTCGCTCTGTGGTGGAGAGGCTGTCAGGGCAGAAAGTATCTAAAGGGTAAGTGTGTAGAAGTTTCAAGGCTGTGTGTCAGTTCCAGTCTTTAACCTATGCTTCTCCTTCGTAAAAAAATGAAACAAAAGTCGGATCTTAAGCCATAATCTTCTGGGGAATCTCTATAGAAGCTTTGACGAAGATGCAGTTGTCTCGGACGTAGTTCCTCTTCTTGATCTCGTCGTGAGAGATGAACTTGGGGTAACCGAAACCCAGGGTGCTCTCGTCCAGCGAGTTGCGGCTGCTGCTGGGCTTCTGGAAGTTCTTCCAGTTGGGGTCAGGGTTGAAGGTCTCCGTGATGTGCTGGGGTTTGGAAAGCGACGGGTCGCTCTGGTCCATGATGGAGAAAGTCACCTTGTAGGAAAAGGGCCACTCCAGCAAGCTGTCGTACTCTCCGGGTAACACGCGGATGTAGACGGAGAGGTGGGAGCCCTCGCCGCTGCCGTTACCGTTCAGGAAGGCCGACACCTGCAGCTTGTAGCCGTAGCGGTGAGTGTAGAAAGGCGGGCTGAAGAACTCGTGATTGCTTCTGAGTTTGGCCTCCTGGAGTTTGCGTGAGTAGTCGCTGAGCTTCCAGATGAGAACGCCGTCGTGACTGACGGACAACTCCTCCATCTCCCTCCGAAGCTCCAGGATCTCCTGCCGCTGACGCCCCACCAGGTTACACATCATAGTCAGGTGAGACTTGGTGGTGTCTTCCAGGTGACGACTGATAGCCAGTTTGGGGCACTGCCAGAGAGAAATCAAAGAGACAAATTATTAAAAAGCTGCTGCACAGTGAGAAAGTGAGGAGCTGCATAACACATCGAGGTTTTTATACAAGAAAATAGAATAAAGAATTTAGCCGTATTGCACCTTATTTTTTTAGTGTGTGTGTTACAGTGCCAGGTTTCAATATAGGATGATGAGAGAAAAGCAACACCCGTGCAATATCACTTTCATCCTCATATGCACAAATAATGGCCGATGAAAAAGGATTGCTGATGAACCTCATTGTTTTTAGCTCAGCGCCTTTATGTTTGCATTTGGCCACAAAGTAAAGTCCTGCTCTTTTTTTGTAGCAGTGTACATGATGTGATGTGTGTGACTTTTGATTTAACTGAACTTTGAGATGAAGGGGTGTGACGTTTGTGGCAAATTTTGATGGATTTAAATTTTTTTATATTACAGCAAATGTGGATGATGTTCGTATATGTTCAGTGTGCGTTATCTGAATCATGTATTTTTTTTACATCCATGAACAGTCACAGACAGACAAAGGTGATTATTATATTTAATAGTCACTCTACTGCTGTGGAGACATGTTTTTGCTTTCCGTCTATAAATGCTGTACATCAAGTTTTCCAGAGTATGCGGAGCGAGTATGACGCTCATCTACAACTCTTCCTCGAGCGTTTCCACATTTTCTCAAATTGATGTCAGTTTCAAAAATAGACGGAAATGCACTGTCAGAATATAGTGTTGCTCTCATTAAAAGAGAGCCTCCAGTGCTGTATGTTCGAAAAGAGAGAAAGCATTACTTTGGAAACACTGAGCAACGATTTGAAGGAAATATAATGGAAAAAGTGCACGTAAACAACAAAGACAAACAAGCTTGGGAGTTGATTAACAGTAATAGTGTTGACAGAGAGAGGGAATAATCTTTTAAGGCTAAATGGTGCAGGTCAGTCTTACCCTGTGCTTGCAGCCGGCGTCTTTGAAGGGGCAGAGAACGAGCGCGCTGCCGCAGTTGTCCTTCACATGGTTAGCCAGATCCTCTCGGGCGATGTTGGGTGTGCCGCACTGGTTTGGGCACTGGACAGGAAACCGAGGGCAGTGGTACTGGTGGTTCTGCAGAGGAGTCAATGATTGTGTTAATGGGTGCACTGCTGACCTACAGCACGAGTGATAAGAACACATGCTGCACGGTGGGGTTGCAGGTTAATGGTTGCACAAGCGAAAATGTCCTTGAAAGTCAAACAAAAAATACATGTGGTGTTAAAAATGAGGCTGCAAAAATAGACCAGACAAGAAAGAAAACAACTGATCGTGCGGCCGCACGATCAGTTGTTTTCTGAAGCCGCAGAAATGATTGGGACCATTCTGTCAATACACGTACAAATCTGGCAACCGGTAATTTGACAATGAATTGTCTATTGGTTGTTGCTTTTCCTTTTCTTAACTTACAGTAAACTGAATATGTTTGTGTTTGTAGATGTTTGGCCGGACAAAAGAGGTAATTTGGTCACCCTGTTAGTTTAACGAATTAGTTTTAATTTCATTATCTTTTATCCTTTTCTTGATTAATTAAATATTTATATAAACGATAAAAAGTCAGAAAAACAGTAAAAAATGTGCAACGTGTTTTGTACGTCTAACAGTCCAAAACCCAAAGGTATTCAAATTACAATTATATAACACAGAGAAAAGCTGAATATCTTATAATTACTATTATTCGATATATACGATTATTCAGTCGTAGACAATCGACGAATTGGTGCAGCTCTAGATACAAATAATCACGAGTTGCTGCCTGCAGACTAACTAAATGGAACATGATTGTTTATTTTCCATCCTACAAGGTAACATTAGTATATCATACCTCTATAAAATAAAAAATAGATCAGGAGGGAAAAGGCCCTCAGACTCAAATTACGTTGAAATTAAATGAAAAAAATATAAAAAATAAACATCATAAACGAATTGTAAAACACTTTGTCTCGGATCGGGTTATTACATCTTGGCCCCACATGTGGGGGGCCAGGGCAGAGACACCATGAACCACAGAGAGCCTTCTCTGGGCCATCCTGAGGCTGGAAACCCTCCAAGAGCCACATGCAGTACAGATAACAGGTACGACGACACTGACAGGAGTCCCATGTTGAGAAAGACTGACTCAGTCATGCCCAATACAGTTATTTAACTAAAAAAACAAAGATTTAAGATCCAGGTGGTAAACTTTGTGTGAAACTGACCTGGATCGTGTCGAAGACGAACTCCTTGCCGCAGTACTTGCAGGGCTGTGTGCGCTTGGGACACTCGGCCAAGCCGTGTTGGGACAGCAGACGACGCATCATCCTCGCTCCACACTTGTTCTCACAGTAAACACTCTCCTGAGGACACACACCCTGGTGGTTCTGGGGTTGAGAGGACACACGTGATTACAATTTAAAGCAGGGTTATGAAGTAAACGCATGTAATACTGTAGATAAAGCAGGTGTTACTGTTTATCCAAATGCTGTTCATATACACGGCAGTTATTATAGCTCAAAACTGCGTTTTAATGAGTAAAATATATAAAATTCCTCTGAAAGCAAGGAGGCTATTATGCATTATGCAATAACCTAAATGTATCAAATTTACAACAATATGAAACTTTTACAAAATAAAATTTACTCTGATGGCTCTGATTGATTCTGATAAAATGTATTGATCAATCCAGACAAAAATAACAAGTAAGTCAAGGAAATGTCATGTACAAGTATTTTCAAAATACTGTAATCAGACACTATTTTGATTATATAGTATTTTTTTCTTGCCTAACCAGCAACCATTCTGCGATTGTGGTGTCTAGTATGAGAGGATTTGCTGATTTTCTCTTCTTTTATATCACTGAATTGAATATCTTTGGGTCATCTCGGACCCTGGGAAATATAAATGAATCTCACAATTGTTGTCATCTCACAGACTAAACAAAGCATCTATCAATTGAAAAATAATCCGCGGAGGAATCATTAATGAAAGGTTTTGAATAACACGCAGTTGTAAACATGAGTGAGTAATTCCAATGTGAGAGCCAAAAGGTGGATGAATGCCACTGCAACTGTGTGCAGAGGGGCGACCATGTGGGCCGGAGTAAACGGAGGAGGGGCGGTGGAAATGACAGAGGTGTTAGTGAGGAGACTCTGAGGCACTTCAGCCGGCTCACCGAGGAAAACACATTCAGCATGAGAGACCCACTCAAAAGGTTCTGTCCTTTTGCCAACGCACGTGTTATTTCAGCAGAGACTAACACACGTGCACGAGTCTCCCCTGCTGCTTCTCACAAAGACGTCTTTCATTTACTGTAGGCATGGAAATTACGTGGCGTCACTCTGGGTTGTTTACGTCAAGCTCCCGCTGAGTTGTAACAGGAAAGAAACATAATAAAAACAGGTTTGTCGTCGCTGTTTACCTCGTAGGCTTCACCGGTAAACTCGCTGCCACAAAACTCGCACTTGACCTTGCGCTTGGGGCAGTCGTGCTGCAGGTGGTCGGGCAAGTCGCGGCGCGTCAGCTTGACGGAGCAGCGGTTGGGGCAGGGTATCACATTGAAGGCGCAGGTGGTGAAGTGGCCCTGAGGGAGACACACACACACACACACACACACACACACACACACACACACACACAAACACACGCATGTTAGGAAATACACAAGTCTGATGTTTGATAAGGCAGCAGATATAAAAAAATAAATAAAAAACGGAAGATGGAGGAGAGACAGACGAGAAGTTATCAAAGCTTCTCACCTGCAGCTGCTTCATCTGGCCGGTCCAGCGGCAGCCCTCCTCACTGTGGATGCAGCGGATGGGCAATGCCAGGATCTGTTGCTCCAGCTCTGGGTCCGGGTAGATCTGGAGAAGACGAGCAAGACGAGGTCAGCGTAGTAGTGGCTGACCAGGTCATGTTGGAAGACTGTAATATACCACTTTCATAAAGTGTATAACATGGGGTGAATCTGCATTTAACCAATAACGCATGTAAAACCAACCGAACTAGCAAAAAAAAAGCAAACTTATGAAGCTAAAAACAGGGCTTTTAATGGATGATAAGCTGATATTTTGCCACGTTGAGAGGCAATCAAAATATATAATATGTATCTTGCACTTTTAAACAAACAAGATAAATAGACAGATAAGACTGAACTTTATTTATCTCGAGGGAAACCATTGTGCGGCAGTTACAGTACAAAGTTGTGCAAATAGAAAATATCAATGAGGTGCAAATTCAGAACATACTCAATGCAAACTATATTAACAGCATGTTGGTTTCTACACTACATCATACGAGACTGAATGTTGAGCTGCAGACACACACACACTGGAAAGTTAAACTGTTGAGATTGAGTTTGCAAACCGCAGCAGTGAGTTGACCCAGCCGCTGCAGTGATAATGAGTTCGTTTATGGGTTTATGGGACCTTTGAGAGAGACAGGGAGCATAGGAAAAGATTTATTTTCCAGTCACTGAGCGATGAGGATGAGTCAGTTTTCAGCCCAAACACCCCAAATCCTCCCCTACAGTACGCTGTCCTGGGGATTTACAGCTCTGCATCTGCATCTCCATCCCCCCCATGCTGTCACACCAGCAGAGGACTGGTCAAACAAGGCAAGCCACTTCCTCAAAATGCCACAAACAGCCCTCTAAACAAACAACAGCTCAGTAACAGCCCGACTGCGCTCACGTGCCTCTGCACGGAAACCTGGCAGCCATCGCTTTGAAATTAAAAATTTGATTTGGAAAATAATGTACAATAAAACACTTAACTCACTCATTGTTTAGCTGCTATGTTAGGGGATATATGCCTCTGCCAAACAAAATAATCATTTAAAACTGTTAAATATGATCTACAGACATAGATATATCTGACATTAAAACAAATGCTTGACTAGCGGCGCTTTTACAGTAGAGGCAGACGTTTGTGCTGCCATAATCACATTCTTTCAGCAGAGGCAAAGAGGGGAAAATAAACCCTCTAAAGCAAACTGAGACTCTCTCATTGTTCCAGTCTTAGAATCTGCAGGGAGACGGCAATAATGACCTTTTAATCACTTAGTCCCAGGCAGCTCAGGGGGGGGGGGGGGGGGGGGGGGTTAAGCTCTTTGGAGCTCCAACTAGGGGGTTTATTCTGTCTGGTTTATCAATTGTTAGTCACATACTACAACTAATATTACTACCACCACTACAGCAGCTGCAGCACAATCCTTTAATGACTGCGACGCTCTTGTTCTGTTGGAGCGAGGTTGTGTTTGTGCATGTTGTTTTTAAAAGGACAGTTTGCAGTGAGCGCTACCCTGACAGTAGACCACCAAGACGGGGTAATTTGCAGGCGACTGGGAGCCTTGGTAAATAACAATGTCTGACAGGTGCGCCATGAGCACATCCTTCCCCGTGAGGAGTCCCTGCTATTACAGGCGCCTTCATCGCTCTCAGCACAGCATGCAGACCTGCACTGCTGCAGCTCCGGGGTAATGGCTCGACGGCTAATTCAGGCTAATGCTAACTAACTGCATGGGAGAATTACAGAGGACTCCTTTCAATCGATGCCAAAAGCTGCTCAGACACAGGGATGATCATAAACTGTTCGTTGGGCTTTAAGTCTCTCGGGCGTAGTTTAGAATTAAGCTCTTGTCCTTTTGTTTCACTCTCTCACTTTACAACGGGGATATCACTTGTGAGAGAGCCATCCTCTGCCTCTGAATACAGTTATTCACTATCTGTGTTCCCCCTCTGGCACAGTTTGAGTAACGCCTTTACAAAACAAAGAGTACAGTTGAAATTTAGTTGCACTTTTCTTTTCTTCTGGGAGAGATTTATTTTAGGGGAAAAACTTAAAAGTTGGATCAACTGAACGTACTTCTTTCCCACTGTAATGTGACTTTTTTTTTTTAGCCATGCTGACTGCATGCACACACACACACACACACAGATAGTATTTTGCAAATATACTGTCATGAATTGGGGAAAATACCTACATGCACACATATGCAACATATATAATATGGTTGGAATGTATGATGTTGTATTACGTGTTTTTATTTCTTAAAAGCCTTAACTTGGGACAAGGTCCGCAAATTAGCAAGGGCTTGAAGTTCTACATACATTGCATCTGTTGCACTTTACTTAAATGTAACAATGCCAACATGTATTGTCCCGGTCAAATAAATGAATACATAAATAAAATGGCGACAGGGATGGAAAGGTCGGTCTGTCAGTCAGTCCACTTTTTTGGTGCGGACTGAAATATCTCTACAACTACTGGAAGGATTACTACAACATTTTCTACAGATATTCATGATCCTCAGAGGGTAAATCCGAATGACTCTGGTAATCCACTGGCCTTTCCTATATTGCCACCATGAGGCTGTGTGTTCTGTGGTTTTGACTGGATGGATTGCCATTCAATTTGGTGCAAACGTTCATGGCACTGGGTCAACAGCTCAATTTGCCCAATACTTTTATTTATGACCAAATAGCTGGGAAAGTAATATCAGTCCTACCAGCCTCAGCTATACTTTGCGTTTCGTGCTAACTGGCAAATGTCAGCATGCTAAAATACTAAGATAAATGGGTGATCATGGTAAACATTGTACCTGCTCAACATCAGCCTATTAGCATTGTCACACAGCTCAAAGCACCACTGTGTCACAAGATGCTTGCAGACTCTTTTTAGTCTTAATCGTGTTATTATTATCATATTTGAGAAGACAAATAGTGTGTTGTGAGAGTGATAATCATACCTTGGCATAGTCCAACGGTAGCTGGTCCTCCGGACACTTGAAGACACCCTCACTGCAACAAAACAACAGAAGAGCTTTGTTATTATTGGAATCACTCCAAATAAAAGATGACTGCAGACAAAACTGTTTGCAAGTATCTCAACAAGGACGATTTTAAAAATCACTTTCAGCGTAAAAGCAACTTCTTTGACCGTCTGTAAGAGCAGCGCAACATTGCCTTTTGTTGGATTCTGTCTCTTCATACACTCTTAATATGAGAAGCTCTCTGACTCATCACCCTGTGACGTAAGAAGACACACTCTCATCCACACACTTTTCATTCACACGTTTCATTTTTGTCCTTGCTACACAGTCTAGACAACAATGAGCTAGATCCAACAGGCTTCTGTTTTCCTGAGAATAAAGCAGTGTAAGCCTCGCCTTCATGCCCGAGTCTTTTCCTCAGGAAAAACAGATGATTTGCTGATTTGCTTGTGTGAGTTTTTTTTAGTTATTTTCCTAATTTTTGTCCTCCAGCAGTTTACCTCAAAGGAAGACTTTATTTCAGGCCCCCACTCGGTTTTTGCGGCGCCACAGCGGGGCCCTCACCGGCCTGTTTCAGGGCCAGATGAACGAGTGCCACGGCTCATTAGGACATCCCTACCCTGATGTCATCATGAAATATTCACACTTGTAAATAATGGAGGCAGCAGCCACTAGGGGGGAGCTGCTACACCAAATCTAAGCTTGCAACCACCCAGACGCACAACGGTTACTTAAAGAAACACAGAAAAGGCAATTGGTGGCGGATCTCTTGAGATGTCAGCTGGGTTACGACTGTCTCGAGCGCTCCTGCTGTGTCTGGAGTAGAAGTGCTCTCACAGTCTTCATTTCCAAGTCTACTATTTTGATAAACCGTTAATTCATTTCAGTGTTCGTTAGTTCCAGCTTTTCCGATTTGCTGCTCTTTTTATGTGTTACGTGATAGTAAACTAAACACCTTTGGGCTTTAGACATTTAAAGTTGCCACTTTGCGATTGTGGGAACCTGTAAAAGGCATTTTGACACTTTATCGACCAAACGATTCATTGCTTAAATCGGTTGATAAAGAAAAAAAAAATCTTTATCTGCAGCCCAAACCTGTTAAATGTTTGTTTTGGTTTCCCCCATTAAATCTACTGAGGCTGCAGACAACAGAAATGCACAAAAATGTGCTTTTGTTCAAAAGTCACTAGCCCTGAAGCTTGATCTGACCTCCTGTGCAAAGAGGCCTCTTGTAACCCTGGCCATGCCTAAATTATGTTACAACTAATTAAGGGACAACAGTGTGCAAACAGTCAGTGTTTGTCTCTTGGTGCTTTTGCTTTAATATGGTTGGCTGCAGTGTCACCTGACCGCGGCTCCCAGAGGCACAGCGACATGTGACAGGACGGGAGTGCACTTCGTCCCGTCTACCCAGCTGCTATGAAACGAGGGAGGTTAATGCATGACGAGACAGCAGTAATTCTCCTCCATTAGGGTCACTGTGTCAGCATGAGAGCTGGAGTCCAATTAACAAGCCACAGAGGACTGTAAAAGAGGGTCAATCGATTAGAGGCTAGGAGAGCCCAGTCAGCATCTCACGTGCAGTGTGAAATCATTTACAGTACTCATCGCCATCACCGAGGAATCATCCGCAACTGTGGAGTTTAGAGAGCGCCACAATCACACAGCGAAAAGGAGATGGGAAGCGACAGGCTCTCAGGTCCGGACAGGGGACAGCCAGAGGCCCCGTCCAGCCCGGGCCCCGTATCTGACACACAGAGAGGCAGACAGGCGAAAAGAGCCAAGTCACAGACTGTCAGGATAATTCCTCCCATGGTCGCGGAGAAGCTCCCGCAGCCACACTGCTGATAATGCCGCTCGACTCTCTTGGCCGCTCGTGAGTCGAACTCTCTGCCGCTTTGTGACAGCACATTAGCAGTGAAAGGTTGGGCCGATGTGTAACGCAGCTCTAGTTCCATTACATCCGTCTTCTCTGACTACTGAGGGCTAAGTAGAAGAGACTGGAAAGCAGCATGACCAAAAAACTGAATATCACAAATAGGGCTTCACAATGATTCAAATAAATACTCAAAAAAAGCTGCATGAGTCCAATGAATGCTTAGCATTTTTAGCCATACCAGTGGCTTTATATCAGCCAATGTTTGCCTTACCCATGATGGTGAACATGGTAAACAGAAGCTTAACATCAGCATGTTAGCATTTAGCATATAGTACACCATCACAGGGCTGTTGGCATGCTGTAGACACTTAGTCTTTCGCTCGTCAGTTGCTTGATGAAACGTTGTGCAGCTTATCACAATTGTTTACAATTTGTTTTGCTGTAGATCAGCCAATAGATTGACTGACTCGTCTTTTTTCTACTCCAATCACAAATGTGACGCAGAGCCAACTTCGATTGAATCGTTCGAGAAACACTTAGTTGATTAAAACATTAGCTGAACAACAGAAAACAATGTTGGTAATTAATGAATTCACTCTATAGGTTATGTATTAGGTAAACAATGCCAAAAATGATGATCCCAGCTTCTCAAATGTGACAATTTCCTATTTTATGTGGTTCAAATACTTTGGGGTTTTGGGCCGTTGGTCAGAGAAAACAAGAAATCTGAAGATGTCACCACGGGCCCTAGATTATTCGTAGAAATAGCAGAGAGCTTTATCGGTCGCCATAATCGTTTGCAGCCCTAATGCAGTCATTAAAGGATAAATATAACTGTCACACTAAGCCCAAAGGGGAAACTCCTCTGTGCACATCCTTGCAAGTGGGAACTTGCACCTCACAAACAGCCAGCCTCTTTTAAATCAAGTCTCCCACAAGTGTTTGTCTCTGACCACAGTTCACACCCTCGCCAGTGAAAATCCAGGGTGAGAGGCCGATAAACAAGTGTTTCAGCGTCATGTTACGATGTCACAGGGGAGCAGCTTAAGACCGGACAGCAGACAGTATAATACAATCACCTCATTAAAATTTTATCGCCTCCCTCTGTCTGCGAGGGCAGCAGAGGCTCTACAGCTGCTCCGCTGCGGAGACGACCGTGTTTAAATCACCTCAAATTCACCGTCAGACAACAGCACACGCATGATCACTTTGTGTTAGCGTTCACCCCCCCTGCAGGTGAAATGCACACACTAGTCAAACCACATCAATGCCTTGGACCCTAAATCCTTCTCCCCTCTTTCTTGCCCCCGCTGAAATCTTCTTTTCAGGCGCAGATTAAACAGCCATCCATTCATCCCGGCGATACCACGAGGACAGCCGTCAAAACATGCTTCGTCACTCTGCGCACGGCTCCCGACAGGCAGACGGTGAGAAGTACAAATCCCTCAGGTTTAATCTCACCGGTGCAGAGCGGAGGGTTTATTTTTCAAGCGACAGCGACCAGTCTGCAGGCCACACACACACAGAGAGAGAGAGCATCGTTGGTGACAGTAACCTTGAAAACTGTTCTATATTAACTGACAGAGACTCCTAATCAAACCTTGCTCTGTTTGCCTTTGTAGAGGGCAGGGCTGTCGAGACACGCTAAACAAACTAAATCAAAAGCACGAGGCCTTTGGAGAGGACGAGTCTGTGGCACATTAACACTCTAAAGTAACAGACCTCTGTCACATGAGGTATTTTCTCAGATAGCATCGAGGACCCTCGACTGAACTGCCCGCTTATCTCCTGCTGGAGCTCACCACCAGCATTTATGTTCACCCCCGTGCTAAACCCTTTTTGTCTTTTCAAGTTATACCATGGATTAACATTAATTTAGACAAACAAAACCGTAAATTACACCAGAGCCCTCTGCTTGGGTTCTCGATCTCACGGCGGAAACTAGACTCCCCGATTCTCCTCTCAGGAAGTTAAAGAGACAACAGGAATCTAGTTTTATCTCAGATAGAGTTCCTATAATCCCCCCAAATCCAACTGGTTTTCAGTTTGTGTGTTTAAGACTGTGTACAGTCATGACTTCTTTCTTCTGAGCCTCTGCATTTGAACATGAATGAGTTCCGATGATATAGAGACATTACAGAGTGACTGATATTCTGCCATGTATCATCTTGGAGCTTTGGAAAGCGGATTTCTTTTGCTGAAAATGTTTCAAAGTGAAATGTATGAAACAAACTTGTTGCTTCCAGCTTCTTAAAAGCTTTCCCTTGGCTGACATTATAGTAAATGTAATATTTATGGGTTTTGGACTGTTGCCTTGGAAAGTTTGGAAAAATATATTTGCAAATCTATTCGCAATCCCGGGATTTTTTTCTCAATCATTTGTTGCAGCCCTATGTTTGACTCTACCTGACAAACAAATTCATCAACAACTGCAAGATTAGTGAGGTTTAGAGGTGCTGCTCAAGTTTCCTTTGGACGGAGCCAGGCTAGCTGTTTCCCTCTGTTTCCAGCCTTTATGGTAAGCTAAGCTAAGCCCCTGCTCGCTGCAGCTTCATATTTACTGTACACCAATTCCACACTATACTATCCTCTGCCCTCTGTCCTAATACTCATAGTATACTGAAAGTAGACTCATTAAACTGGCATATAGTCAGAGTCAGCAGACGTAAAATGATGTATGATGTGTGACTTTGGACGGCTACTGCTACTTTAATTACGGAAACTTCACGAAGGGAAAGCAAAATGTTTTTCCACAGATTTAATCGATTATTTTGATGTTTTCCCAGCTGTCTCTGGAGCTGTCTCACCACAACCCACAATTTGTTGTAATTTCTTCCAAATGAAAATTGGGGATCTGTCTGTGAGTTTCTGTTGCTCAGGCAATTTGGAACAACAGTGAATATTCAGTAGAGGACGAAAATGATTTAGCATAATGCCATCTTTCTGTATCGTTCATTTTGTCAGTCGCACAGTATGTGTGGGCTGACTGACAATCCACCCGAGGAACAACTTGATCTCACTACCTGGACTTTAAAGCTGCAGAGGTTGTTCGGCCTGCAGAAGCTCTTCCTCTCATCCCCTTGCTGGATTAACTTGAGCAGTCTGTGCTGACTTAAGTGGCCCCTAAACGAGGCCGAGTGACGGGGGCTGAGGCCGGGTGCAGTTTCCACTGGTGGAACCTGATACAATGCGAGCGCAGAGCTCCCTTCGCCCACGCCTGATTTGGCTCTTGTTTGTCTGAAATGGGAGGAGAAGCGCCTACTTTCACAGAGTGTGATGACCCACAGGTGGATCGACTGCTCCTTCTCAGGCTTTCTGTGTGGGACATGCACAGACAGTGGTGCAGCGACAGCTTCTTGTGTGGGATTTAATACCCACAGGATAAACTGTCCATACCTGTGGTTTGCTAGAGATTATATTGTGTATAAACCCGCCGAAGTTTGTGGAGACGTTCTCCTCCGACACGTCTAATAGGAAGGCAGCGCTGCGTGACACAAAGCTCAGCCATCTCGTCCAAATATCAAATGTTAAAATCATCAAGATGTTTGATAACTGTGGGTAACTAATTCATGCTTTTGCTGCAGAAAAACAACTATTATCAACACATTTTTGGAGAGGAGCCGAAATGACGTCAATTAGTCAAACGATGTTGATTATCGATTAATCATTTAAGAAGTAAAACAAATCCTAACATTCTCTTGCTTAAGCTCCTTAAATGTTAAATATTGCGGTTTTAAGTCAGTCTTTTTATTTTTGGGTGGTTGGACTCTTGGTTGGACCAAACAAGACAACTGATGACAATTTTGGCAGTTTTTCTGATGTTTTTCTGATGTTACATCGGTCTTACGATTAAGCAATTGATGTTGAAGCCAATCAGCAGATTAATCGTTCATGAAAATAATCGTTAGAAAGATACATAATTAAAGCTGCGTCTGTTTTTGACTGTTAGTCAGACAAAACAAAGCAACAGAGACACAAGCATCTCGCATGATAAGAGACTTCTTCTTCAGCACCCAGCAAAGCTTTTCAGCCAAACAGTGAACACAGATTCAGATGAATATTAGTCCAGTGTGATTGAGTATTTCACCAGCGTCTAATAGAGCTCTCCGTTTGGCAATGGAGCCGTCAGATAGTCAGTCAATTTGAGTGAAACACAAGGATGTAATCATCTTATGAATTCTGCAAAAAGCACAGAAGAACAGGGATAAATTATTAAATTAACTGCCTTGTGTAAACACAATACTTGTATTCCGTACAGTAAGATTCTTTGATGGATTTGAGGGAACATGTTTGTTGAGTTTACTAGAAGCCTGTCCAGAATATGACACCTGTAAAATCCCATTCGACTTCCTCTGCTGGTTACTAACAGCCACTGGCAGCTGTTTCATATGAAGTAACAATGGCTGACAGTCTGCAGGTCATGGCCATCAACAAGACAGAAATAAATTACATCTGACTCTGTGTTAGACAATCCTAAAAAGACAGGCGGAAAATCGAACCGTTTCCAATGGTGATTACACCTATTCAAATGAATCAAGCAGTGCTCTATTTTATGCTACCTTATCCAGAGTATTTTTTTAGTGTGTTGCTTTGCCAAAGCAGGAAAAACAAATGATGCAAGTGGGGGAAAGGCACTACTACGAGTGTGTGTGTGTGTGTGGGTGGATGTCTGGCCTCTTTCCCTGGCTTCATCTCCAGCACCCCATGTAACACACTCACTGGGACCAAATGTGGACCAAGTAGGAAAAAACATTAAAAAGGATGGTTTTATTATGAGCTACACTTAATCTAACTACAATGTTGATGCGTTTGTTTCCTCTCTTTTGCATAATATCACGATGCAGAGATCATTCTACGAACAGTAGATCCTGACGGCTCGGACACCTGGGGCCATGCTAGCTCATGCAGTCATCGCATATGTAATGAGATTCATTTCTCCTTGCAGTTCACCTCACCGCGCTGACATTTGTGAGCACAAGCCATCTGTGAGCAAGTTCACACAGCTATAGAGCGTCCAAAGGTCAACAAATTCTCAGTTTGTTTTTCTGAAATGTCAACTTTGCAGTGGCACCGGCAGCAGATGAAGAGTACTCTTAAAGCATACTGTGTTGTTTAAGGACTCATTTTATAATGGTATTTATTATTATTTACATTTCAAACAGACAGCAACATTTTTGGGCTTGTCCATTTTTTTTTACCCCAAATGGCAAGAGACTGTTGAAGAGATAATGAAAATCCCAAACAGTCTTATGACACAAACCAGATTTTGGATTTGAATTTATATTTATAACACCTCCTTTTTGCCTGTTTACATTTCTGCCATTGTTTACATTTAATTTTTGTACCTAATTGATCATCTTTATTGTCTATATTTTGTATATTTGCAGTATTTTGTAGTACTGCAACTGCTGCACAACAATTTCCCTTCAGGATGAATTCTATCTAATTTTATATCTTATTTTAATCCTGCTACCACAGAATGAATTATCCATTGATTATAAGGTTACCACACACATAAGGGCTTGGAGCATAATTATCATTGGTTTAATACAGTATGTTCAGACATACATTTCCTGGATGGAAATATTTTGCTTGTGTGATTACAAAAAGTAGCTCCGAGAAGCTGGAGAGGCAAAATCAAAACCATCGGCTTGAATGTGTGAGCATTGATTACGACGACTCGTCGAACTGCCAGAGGTGCAGTTTAGAAAACACCATGCCACGAAAGCAAAGCGTAAAGGAAGGAGCCACCTGCCAGAGGACAAGCTGGCTACAAAGACAGAGCGAGAGGAAGGAAGGATGGATGGATGAATGGATGGAGGGAGGGTCAGAGGGAGGAGGAGCAGCCATCTGCAGGCTGAGCGCAAGCCTGCGAGATGCCTTGATCCATCCTTAAGTGTGTGAGGAGGGGAGACGGCGCTTAGAAGTATTTATAATCCCCTCGCACTGTCTCCTTCCATCAGTGTGATCGGGCTTTGACATGGAGTCGTTATCAGAGGGGATGGTTATAACATGAAATGCTAATCCAGCTCTTCTTAGTTTGTTTCTGTTGACTTTATAGCAAGCTAAATTCTGTAGGACTTCCTCTTAACTCGCACCTAAGATATTATGAATTAGGAGGCGTCGCTTGACATTTTGCGGAATCAATTATTTGCTGTTTTGCAGGGAGTTAGATGAGGTGATTGATCACTCTTAAGTGTGTACGCTTAGCTTAGCAAAAGACTGAAAACAGACAGAGACAGCTAGCCTGGCTTTATGTGAAGGTTTTTATACAGATTAAACAAACAATATAATTTATTAATTTGTGAGATTTGGAGGTACGAGAGGAGGAGCTTTAATTAAAGCAAGGCTAGCTGTTACCCCTGATTCAAATCTGTGTGCTAAACTACGCTAGCAGTAGCTTGGCAGAAAATTAAATAAGTACATTCATTGAAATGTGGAGCAATTACTTTAGCACGCTGTCAAAGTAACTGCTTGACATAATACATGGATTTCAGTCTCAGTTATGCCGTTTCATTGGCAGGCAATCAAATAAATAAAACCGCAAATGTGATCGAATGTTGAAGGATCTTTTGTTTTCCTGGTTGATTTCATCCCCTATATTAAACGCTGAACGCAGGCGGTACAGGAAAATCAATCCACTTTCATTAACTGCTGCTGAAAAGACCACCATAACAGACAGAGGCGTATCCACATGCGCGAGGGCCTGCACTGCGTACATGAAAGGAAAGGAGGGCTTGAAAGGAGATTTACGTATACGTTTGATCTGGTTGAAGGGCGGTTTGTGGCGGGGCAGAGCGGGTGGAGGATTGCGCCTGGAGATCAATGAAAGTCCTGAGCTTTAACATGTCGCACATGTGGGAAGGACCTACTGGTCTGTGAAAATGTGCTAAAAGCACTTGCAAGGTTGCAGCACGTGTGAAAAACCCCACTCTCCATTTTACTACCCACTGTCACACATTAGCGGAAAAGAGTGATCAACTGTTAGTCACCGACTCAGACCAAATGGAAGCAGTTACATGCTGTAAATTACTCCAGACACGTGTGAATTGTAGCTGTTTTAATCACAGATGGCTGCTCTAATTTTAGCTCAGCTTCAGAGGACAGATTTCTGCTTAAAAGGGCGATCTGCAGCGATGGCGGCTGGCTTCGACGCTGCCTAGCTAATCCTGTGGAATGCCTGCACTGGACGGAGGGGCTCTGAGACTGCCAAGGCATTGCCTGGCCTATTAAAAAGGGAGGGTTTCCTGCCAACTGTATGCATATGGCACTGGAGAAACAGCACTAGTCACAGTCACCAAATTTTTCCTTCACAAATGACATTAGTGATTCAGCTATTGGCGTCAGAATCATCGAGAAGCGCAGCATTAAATCGCTGCACTAACAGATTAACTGTGGAAGCGGCAGTGTGCTACGGGCCATAAGCTGAAAATGCATTTTCAATCAGAAGCCTCTGTGAATGCTTCAGTAACAGCCTTAAAGGTGTCATTCAGAAAACAGAAACTCGCCAATGTGCAGGTGTTCAGTTTGGGGTAATTTCTTAATTTGTTGATTAAAACTTAGACACAGCTGGACAATTTTTGAAACCTGCTTATACTGCTTTCTTCCAGAGAGCTACAGCCCGGAACCGTCCAGCTTAATTAGCTTAGCATAAACACTGGGATAAAGGGGGAAACAGCTAGCTTGAACGCACCAAAGGTAACAAAATCACCACTTTATATCTTGTTTGTTTAATCCATACAAAAGGCTTTTATTTTTTTCTTGAGCTAATGTGTTGTTGATTGCCAGAATATGTGACAGATGGTTGATAGTGAAGAGGTTAATGCCCTGTACACAGAGGGATAAACTATTCAGTATCATAAACTATTTCACTTTAATCACACTTTCTCTGATTAGTTAAGATCGTAGCAGATAAATATGTCCTGACCTGGATTTAAATACCAGGAAAGATTTTGTTCAAGCATCCAGAGTGGAGGTGCAATTATGAAATCTCCGTCAGTCAAGACAGGATTGAGCTTTAATGGAGTCTTCTTTCTACTTCCTCCCTCACTGTAATAAAGATAAAGAAAAAAAATCAATCCTGACACAAAATGCCACAAGGCGTTTGTGTTAAAAAGCCATTTCAATTTAAAAAAGGATTTAACATCCTAAGGTTTCATGCTCCTTTAACCAATTAAGACGCCGTGTGTGAAGTCATCCCATAGTGGGGTGAATTGCAAGCCCTTTCCTAAATTAAGCAGTGTGGATTTCAGTGTGAATTAACTGCCAAAAGGCCTTTTTTTGTCAAGACGGTCTTAACTCCTGCGGAAGAATGAAGAGGAATATGCCAATGGCTTGTTAGCTGGTTCGAACGGCTCATTATTCCTGCGTAACGACCTCCTGGTGCTCTCTGTGGAGTTTGTTTTACGAGTTTCAAAACCACCAAGATCTGTTTCACGCAGCCCAGAGGCCAAGAGGGACAGTTTCTCTTTAAAGAGAAGTTACCCTGCTGTTGGCCACCAGAGGAAAGGCATCAATCAGAGGCCACTTTGAGGTACATTTTCACGATTTAGCAGCACCTTTTAGACACATGAGCTCATGGCACCAGAGGAGGAAAAGGATGAGTTTTGCATGTTTTTATCATGAATCAAGTTTTATAGCAATTGGTAAGAACTTCACCTCATTCGCTTACAGAGTCTGCACTCAATGCCAAAACCCCCACAGCAGACAAAGACGACAGTTGTTTTCATTGCATGCTGATCTGCTGCATGCCTCTGGGGAAAGCGCCTCAGAGAGGCACTTCTCTCATCGCCCTTCAATTAAAACTATTCTTTTATTGCACAGTGATTGTCACTTCTTTGAAAATATGTGACGCACAAGTCAGTTGTAAACATGCTGAAAGGGAAAACAACACAATATCTGCAACCAAATCTCATCAAAACAGACCACGATAACTTATATCAGCTCCAGGAAGGCAGATTTTCTCTCCTCACTTCTGCATGGCCTTTCTGCCACCAACAGTAGCAGCAGTGCAGATAATCCCTCCAACCAGTAACATCATAGGGTCAACAGATCTGTTAATTAACCTGCACCCGTTCACCCCGTGCACCGGAAAAGGAAATGTAACTCAATCTGCAATCGTACCTACAACGTACTTGATTCAATCCGCCACACAAAATGATTCTTGCTTGCTAGATGCTCAAAAAGTTAGTTTTATTATCCTGTTTTTAACGCTACACCTTTTAATTGCTTCACATGATGTGCTGTATCTATGAGTTTGCATCCATCTATTTTACGCTGTTAAATGAACATTTTCAATTTGCATTTAAAAAAAAAAAAAAAAAAAAAACTGCGCCATGGTGGAAAGTTGGTGCATCAACAAACACAAAATACGACAAGGTGCGATGACGACATACACATCATGTCGTACTTGAAGCATGTGACTTAAACGTCCGCTAAAGAGACAAAAAATGTCGACAGACAAAAACGTCAAATCTGTGTGCACCTATGCGGAAAAGCATTTTCTTTTGCGAATTCATTTTACTGTTACATGTGACTTTTATTTGCAACTATCCACCATTGTTTATCTTTAGTGGTTGGATCTTTGAACACAAACTCTATCAAACCTTTTCTGTCCCGTTATTCAGAAGTACTCAAACAAACACACCTCTCGAGCCGACCTGCTTTGCGTGCGTGAGATAGCAGGTGTGGGTAAACCATTATCAGCTTTCCTGTGGGAGTTATTTTAGTCCGATCCCACAAGCGGAAGAATAAATATGTGCAATGCCCTCTGTGACACATGCATTAGCTAAAGGTGGAGGAGTCCACTCGTACAGAACCCTTATGAGTAAAGACAGAAAACGTTTTCATGTGTCGACACAATGACTCGTTGATTGTTTTAGAAGTTGTGAAACTGATTAGCACATTGGTTTTTGCATCAGTTGAACTTAACCAGGTCACAGTGAACTGAAGACAGAATGGAGATGGGCTGATGATTTGGATTTCCCCTTGTCAAAGTGACCTGCCTCACTGTGATCCACCGTTATCACAGCAGAGTGCGGGAAGCACAGCCACGAGTCCGATGTGTCACGAGTCACTCGGGTTCCTCTCAACCTCGTCTTTCTTCCTCGACGCTGCGTCACCTTCATAAACGAGCCAAATTGACGGCTCGCTTCCCTCTCAGATATCCAAAAAGAGAACAGCGTTATATAATGTGAATTTCGACTTTGGACTAATTTGCATTCCGATTGAACTGCTAGCAGAAAAGCTCCTTTTCCTGATTTGGAAAAAAGCTAATTCAGGCCTCTGAGGTGTGCACATCAGTGGCAGTGACAATTTTTGGTCCTGTGCTTTTGTGTCCATGGTAACTGGGAGGGAAGGTGAGGGCTTTTTAGGGTGTGTGTGTGTGTGTGTGTGTGTGTGAGAGAGAGCAGTTTGCAGACAGTGAGAACACACAGACACATGCACTAATTCACAAAAAAACAAACAATCACTGCTCCTCGTATCAGCTGTTGTAATCTCAGGCATGCTGTGGAGGGCAGGCCTGCATGTACAGTAGATTAAAGCGATACAGAGAACCACCCCCGGGCTGTACATGCCCTCCTCTGACTGACTGTGAGCCGCCTGCAGTTGTCCACTTCTCTGCTTTGTGGATGCAATGTCTTTGTTCAGCGGGGCGAGGTGCTGACGTCAAATCGCCTCCTTTGTTTCAAAACGCCTCGGCTGCATTGTTCGTCTAGCGTGAATTCTTCAACCTGCCCCTGTTGCTGGGAGCAACAATGAGATAAACGAGAATATTTTTCAATCAGCGCATGAGAGAGCAGAGGGGGAGCGAAGAAGAAAACAAAAAGAGGAATTAGCAACAAATAGAGATGTCACCCATTCCTCGTAAGAATTAATCACAAAGAGGACAATGCAATTTCATATCTTTTGTCAGTCGAATGTTGTGCAACGCTTTAACGGCAGCGTGAGCGCCACTCAGTTTATTTCTTTACAGTTATGTTGTGCAAGATGTATTTTCTGGCTTTCCCTTTTCATTGGTGATAGTAGATAGATTACTTTGGTTTTGGAGTTTTGGTTGGACAAAAGGAGCCATTTGTTTGGCTCTTTTTTTATTTCTTTTGCCATCTTTTTGATATTTTATTGACCAAACGATTGACAAGATTCATCATGAAAGTCACCAGCGGACAAATTGATAATGAAAACAACAATTAGTTGCCAAGTAAGGTGCCCATTTATTAATCCACCACCACAATCAGCCAATCCTGTGCCATTTCCACGGTCGGGGGGCTGAGAAAGTGTGGAAAACAAGCGCTCCCTCAGCCTGAACGAGTTGACTGATTGATCCATCTGGACATGCACCTGACAGAGCGACTTCCTGTGCGGCCCTTTCATGGGATCAATAGCTGGCTTGTGCAGAGGGAGGAAGAAGTTGGTTCAGAGCATTAACGTGTTGACATATGCGAGAATGAGCTGCGAGACACAGCACAAGGGAGTTCGTGTTTTTATAGAGTCATTGAGCTGTTTGGTTAAAGGACCACCACAGTAAACAGCGCAGCTGATGAGAGGAAGGTAGAAGAGTCTTGGCAGGAAGGAAGTGGAAAGGCTGAGGGGCAACTGGGCAATGACCTGAACATCGACGGGGGCCCCTGCGGATAAATGACTATAATTCAGAGAGTGTTCGCTTCAAGTGAAGGGCTTAACTGCTCTGCCGACACCTGTTCCGCTCTACAGAGGAGCCTTTCACTGAGGACAGGTGCCTCGGCAGCGAGACGCCCACTTCCCCGCGCTCTCTGCTCCGCTCCCAGCTGCTCTCCTTTCAGACCTCAGACTCAGATTCCTCACATGCCGGCCTGTCAGCTCAGCAACCGCTGCAGCGGTCGCTCGGCAGCCCGATAGTGAGGAGAGCCCCCTAATACAAATGAGACCTTCTGCCAGATCACCACAGCAGCTTCTTGCATTGTGGGCCATAACGTGGAGATATTGCAGGATCGGTGTGATGGAATGTGCTGCATTCAAGCACCTTTCTAACTCTATGCGAGATGGGAGGACAAGTAGGTGTAAGCTTCACTTCATAGAATAATAACATGATATTACTTCTGTTACAATGACGCAAGTCATTTCCTGATTCCGTTCTCTATATAAGTGGGAGCGGTAATTGTTGGTAGCGCGAACAATTCATTTGTAATATTTTATGAATTAATCCTCAAATAACAATTAATCCTTTGAGCTATAAAATGTCAAAAAACATCAAATAAAATAACAAAAGGTAAAAATCTTCAAATAGCTTTGTCAGAGTCCAAAAACCCGCAGATATACAGCTGTCATATAAGACCAAAAAAGCAAGCTCACGATTCAGAAACTGAAACAAGGGAATGTTTTGGTATAAAACATTGACTTAAATTGTTAACTGGTAATCAAAGTAGCTGCCAATTAAGTTTCTGTTGAATCAACTAATCAACTAATGGTGTCTGACTCTTGAACACCCTGTTTTGGAAATTCAGTTATGCCCAAATGTTTGACGCAAATCAGGAAAAACAAAAAGCATCCTGCTGGAATAATTTCTGTGGGAGCTTGAACATGTGTGTGCTGCTATGTGCATATTCACAGAGGCAGCTCTCTAGCTGGTTCAGTGACCTGTGCACAATACAGACAGATTGGGGAAGAGTGTGAGTGTGAGTGTGAGTATGTGTGTGTGTGTGTGGGGGGGGGGGGGGGGGGGGGGTGGCAGTTTGTACGATGGGGAGCAGAGCCCGGATGAAGCCGGATTGAGCACTGAAATGGTTTTGAACTGAAAAATGCATCTCACGCTTTCAGTTTGTTCTGCAGTTCAACACCACACCTACGAACCTTCTGGAGAGGCACGAACGTTTTGTGGGAACAGGCGGAGAGAGCATGTGCGTGTTATGATAACCATACCTTTATCTAAGCTGTTTCACATCGCATGCATACCCAGGCAAGTGTCAGCACTGGCCATGCTTCCCCGATCTGGGCCAACTGGCTCCAGTCCAGCAGCAGCGGGGCTGGGTTTGGCGGCTTGGTCCCAGCATGCTCGCTGTGTGAGGGGCAAGGTGCTTCGCTGCATAGCTGGAATGTTTTCTGTCCTTGTTTGGCCCCAAAAGGCTGCGAGATTCATTTAAAGGACCTCTTATAGAGGAGGGCAAGTTGAGGCAGTTGCATTCACACTGCTGCGGCTAATTTAGTGTTGTTTCCCCCCCAAAGATAGTGGTTTAGGTAATTTTGCTAATAATCTATTTCTTGCCCCGTCAAACTTGTTTTTAGCAATGCAGCCATGTTCCCAGCTCTACTAACTTAGTGAATAGTGTCATTATAAGCAGTAGAAATTAGAGCTGAAGCTACAACAATAATGCCAATGTTTTAGTAAACCTTTCCTTTGAGTAAATCACCTTCATAATTTGAAATGTGAAAAATAAAGCCCCATCCCGAAGACCCAAAGTTTAAACTAATCACCAAATATAGACGTCTTTTGCTAAATTCCACAAAAGCTACAATATTTCCGATCTCTACCCCACAACAACCAAACCACCCGGTGACGATGAGTTCAGCTCTCTTCGTGTAATATCAAGTCAAACTAATTGCAGTGATTTGAAGTTGTTCTCCGTGAGTGATTCAGGTGTGTGGATGTTCAGTTACCACTTTCAGACTTCCTGTCAACCACAAATTGCCTTTCCTTCTCGATCACAGGGCGCAGAAAAGACACGACGCGTCGTCACTCGATTTGGACAAACAGTCGGGGGTCATGCAGAAGTCGAGTAGAGGCTTAAAGTTTAGGATGGTAAAGTTTAGGATTTAGCATTTAGGATGGATTTTTGTCTGAAGCTGGCTGAAGCGTTTTGCTTGCGATTCAAATAAAAGCAGCCACTTTCAGGCGTCTTTCGAAAAGCGATGAATTATGCTTGAACTGGCTGTCTCTAATAAACTCCCTCTCAGCAGACAGATGATGTGACCCGAAAGCGACGCACGAAGAGCCGCCCCGTCGCAACGAGAGGCTGAAACGACTCAATGAGTAAATCCACCTAAGACGTTTAAATGCCCCTCCATCCTCGGAGAGTCACAAGTGCCTCGTTCTCGTGTCTTTACGTTCGAACAGCTGTCACAATAAGAGTCTCACAATAACATATTTTCTGGAACTCTGCAGCTGTGTGAAATGGTCATGGCACTTTCTCTCAGCGATGCCATCGTCACAGCTGCATCTCTAAAGCCTCTCTGCTTCCTCCCAGGAGACCTTATCCTGAAACAGGCCACCTTAAATGTGTCTGTGTGGAATTGACAATAATGGGTCAAAAGCTGCAGTTAGAGGTCTTTTTTTTTTGGGGGGGGGGGGGGGGGGAGGCTTTTCTAAACATGGGAAATTGCTGGCCATCCAATGTCAACATCAATTTCCTTAACCCATAAAACACTGTGATTTAGACTCGTTTCCTGGTGTTTGTTTGGATTTCATTCTCAGGCTTTAATTTTCAGCTTGAGTGCAGTGCCTCCTTTAATTTGCATCATTGTTCATACCCGAGCATCGACACAAAACGTAGCAACTTTTTAGATCACAGATTAATCGTGTTGGTCATTTTTTTTAAACGTAGATCATTCACTGGGTTTAGTCTTTTTTTACATAATTGTAAACTTAATGTCTTTGGATTTTGGAATAAAAAAATATTATAGATACAATTAATTAATAAAATACAGTAATTGGCAGATAAATCAGCAATGAAAACAACCGCATGGCGGTTAGCTGCAGGTGTGTTTCATAATGCCGATCTCAACCAAACTCCGTGAGTCAAAGTCCATATGTTGCTTCAGAAACTCTATTTCAAATTCAGGAAGTAAGCAGCAGCAGGAAGTAAAGATCCATGTTAAACTGTAAAGATCAGTGACTTCTCATCTGATAATTAGTTTCAAAGTCCATGAGTGAGATGACGTGTAAAGTTCAGGAACATTCAGTCGCTGCAATAAGAGCAACGAGTGGGCGGCACAACGTCACAGTAGCTGGTGTTTGTCTCTCGACTTTACAGGTACATCATGGAGGTGTAGGTACACGGAGAGAGTACAGAGTACTGACTGTTCTTTTCCCAGCTATATTTCTTCTCCGGGTGAGTGTCTCCCTCTATGCACTGATGTGTTCACATTTACTGGGCTGTTTCCAGCTCTGTCACCCCAAGTTCATCAGCTGACAGCAGCTTCAGTGCACACCACTGAGAAAGATCCACAGACCCCAAACTGCAGAGCGGAGGCCTGAGGGCTTTCACTCGGCTAAACACAACATCTCTCTCTGTGTGCAGCTCACTGACCACCGTTGTCGTCAGAGACAGGATGGGACGGCAGAGACCCCCCCCCCTAAAACTCTCCGGATCTGGACCCAGGATGCCTGTGCAGCCTGCGGACACCTGCAGGGGACTGTGAATGTCTCTGTGATGGGACTGAAGGACGGGGATGGTAATGAACACACAGTCATTCATCAGCCATCCATGGCATTGCACCCATTCAGATACCGATACCCACTGAGACACAAAGCCCCAGCTGCCTCAAGTGGCAGACTTACACACAACATTGGGCACCAATGCAACACACAGCTCCATTTAGCCCTTTAAAAAACGGCCAAAGTGTCTCTCTATACATCCCTCTGCACGGCTGCGTGCACAATGGATAGAAGTGGATTCATCATGTGTTTAAAAGGAGAGAAAAAAACTTTGATGATCACATGTTGACGGAGCCAAATGCCCGGCGTTTGATTTTTATGGTACTGCTTTCCAACAAATCACCCTTTATTAAGGGTTTCAATGGTTAATAAATTACTTTCTAAAGCTTTACAGATCAGTTATTAATCTAAAGAACTTTTGTGGTATTTAGAGTGTTTATCCTCCAGCAGGACAGCTCTGTAAACTTTGAGGTTATTTACTGTCTTGGCAAGAATTGAGAAGATTGATACCACTCTCATGTTTGTACTGCCCGAAACTACAGCCAGCAGTTATATTAGCATAGCATAAAATACTGGAGACGGGGGTGAAAAGCTAGCCTTGCTCTCTCTGAAAGTAACATAATCCACCTAACAGCACTTCTAAAGCTCATCAAGATATCTCATTCATTTAATCTGTACAATATTTGAAATGTAAATAAAACCTGAGGTTGTGGTTTTTGAGGATTATTCATTTGCCAGAGAAGTGACTTCTGCAAATTGTGTTTTTTTTGTGCACAAAATATACAAACTAGATCTGACAGCCGTTTCCTCCTGTTTAGTCTTTATGCTAAGCTAAGCTAACCAGCAGCCGCTGACTGCATATTTACTGTACATACATGAGAGTGGTGTCAATCTCCTCATCTAACACGGACAATGTATTAACATGTGCAACTGCAGACTTTATGGATTATTGGAACAATTATTTGTTCATGAATTAACAACATCTATAAATGCATTAAATAGACTCCGCAACAACTTTGACAATCGATGAATCGTTTAAATGGTTTGTTTTGCATCACTACTTGAGTGCTACTGTAATGTGAGCATTTTTTGCTTTTCTCTGTTTATATCAATGTAAATTGAATATATTTTGTTTTTGGACAAAACTAGACATTTAAAAAGTAGTAATTTTTGTGTTTTCCAGAGATTGTGATTGGCATGTTTACTTTTTTCTGACATGTTATGCACTAAACAGTTCACTGATTTGATTCAATGGAAAATTGCTCAACAGATTTGTTGACAGTGAAAACTATAGCATTATCTGCAGCCCTGATTGACTGATTGATGAACCATTAATAAAGCCATGAGTTAGACCTCATAACCCTTTCATGAGAGGTCCCTGATCATGTATCGATAATTCTTGACACGTTCAAATAAGACATACTGCTGCTGATGGTCGAAGAGTAAAAGAGTCTGTAGTACTTTTGTTGGTGACTGTGCATCAGGGCATTCAGACTATAAAAGCGTGGGAGAGTGAGTATCACCTCTGTCAATGAGGAGAGAAATAACTGCACTACACACAGATGATGTCTCAAAGTTAAAATGAATCACAGCCAATCCCCCCCAAAAAAAACACTCCCCCAGGCGTTTGGACAGTGAATAATCGAGTCGTGAAAATGTTTCTCATATTAGCCCACTTTGTAGTTTCTCGTGACTCTGGCTAAGTCAGCAGTTGCAGCACCACACGACTGCGTGGAAGGAGAAGCTCCCGAGCCGAACAAACCAATTACACCCATGGCAAGGCCGTGGCACTGCACTGCACCGTCCCCACAGAGACGCTACCGTCACATCGCATGGCATTACTGTGGCTCAGTGGACCCAGCACCGATGAGCCATGAGGCCTGGCATGTGTGAGGGCTACTTAGTCCCCACACGGTGAAGGGAATTGTGTTACATACCATTAAGTGCTGATTCTCCTTTATTAAAGAGGCAGTGTTGCTAAAACAAAGACTGCCCCGGTCACACTCAATTGTTGAAGCATGTGACTCATAATTGATTGCAGTGGAGCTGCAGGGCTGGGCTGCTTTTTGCCCCACGACTCTCCATTGGAGCTGGGGCAGCCTCCGGGACTGTGAAGTATTTGAAAGCATTCCTTGAAAGCATTCCTTGAAAGCGGAAACACGGGCCATTGGCATCACATGCTAACATGCCTATGGACACAGACGAGGCACACACCAGCTATTCTCAGCACTGACCCACAACATGGGAAAGTAAAAACAATTCTTGTGTTTCCTCGAGTGCCTCTCAGGAAAATTTATTTTGACAACGTTGGAAGTGAAAATACAGGATCTTTCATTTTTAGCATTGAAAAGCAGGATATGAACATTGAATCAATGTGGTTGAAAGCAGATATCAGTGAATAATTACATGTCAACAACTACAAGTCCTCGTGTGGTGAAGCACCCATAAGTGGAGGCTGGTGTGTAAACAGATAATGAATGACAATATAATGAAAAACAATTGTAACAATATAAAATACGTCTTCGTAGGAGAAGTTAGAACTGTTGAAATGTACATTAATATACAATAACATCTGCTTAAAACTACATTAAAGTGTGATATAAAGCATTTATTATTTAGCATTTATACTGCTTATGATTGCTAAATGTGGGGAGTTGAAAGTGTTGCAGATGCGGTAACATTAAGGAATGTTTGTTGAGGAAGGATGATGAACACTGAAGAAATGCCACGCAGCAGCATTCTCACATGCCTTGTTGCAACAGAGCAGCGAGCTCCGGAGACGGCGACGGAGCATCAGGGTGAAAGAGGGCAGAGTCGGCTGGCAAGCCCTGACTGGATGTTACACAGCCTTCCATAATTACAGGAAAAGTATCAACCTAGTTGCACAATGGGCGAAGCATTAGCTAACTACTGTCTGTCAGCCTCAATAAACTTGAACTCTCCTCACAAAAAGATGCGTGCGCTCGACGGCCAAGAGAGCTGAAAGCGGCCATAAACTGGCACACTTTGTTAATTGAAGAGATGACAGAGCAGCTTTGTTTCTGTTTGTCAGAGCTAGTGAAGGTGGAAGAGCTGCTGAAATACAATTCACTGTTGATGAAAATGTATATTTAAGCTTTATTCTGCCCGAGAAGTGGACCAGGAACTCTTATTTAGAGTAACATCTGAGAGAAATAATGTCATCTTTTACATCAAGACGCAAAAACATCTTGACGATCTCAAAAGTCTGAATGATGTGTTTGGATATCTTAACACCACTATCTGATGGACAATCTGATTTAAGAGAACGACGTACCGGTTTTTATTGGGCACCCCTAATGAAAAGTCTGTAAGTTGTAACTAAAAGCTTTAACAATGGTGAATACATCATTCACTAATGCTTTATAGTTATTTTTTGAGCCATTATAAGAACGTTTGAGTTGCAAAGTTGTGAGAAATCTCATTGAATGCTGTATCCTTTCCATTTGGTAATAACACATTTATAAATGTTTTAATCATCAAGCTTGCCGGAGTAAGCCGTAATAAGTCATTAATAAAGGGTTTTAACAATCAATGCCTCCTTCATAGATGTTAAATAAAGAGTTTTGATCTTGGAAGTCTTTAGTTATAAATGTTGCTACGTCATTAATAAAGTGTTCTTTCTATAAATCTATAGTTGCAAGTGTTTAGATGATCTCACCAGTCAAAGGGAGTTTTTAAAACCTTGCAACTGAAAAGTTGATGATTTACAACATTTTACAGTGACGCATTATCCATTAATAAAGCCAAAGTTACAATAGGTATGCCCGCTCTCAATCGATTAGTAGACTAATCGGACGTTCTTTAGTTGATCAATTTTTTTTTTTTTTTAAGATTTAAAGATTAAAGATTTAAAGTGGTGCTTTTGTGTGATTCTTTATGGAGAAACTCAGAAACTCAGTTTTACAGAGTGTTGGTCAACTGAGAGTTTCTTTGGTCGAGGACAGCCCTAAGCTACAAGTTATAACTCCGTTATGAATGGTGCCTTATGATCTAAAGTGGTATTTTTTTTAATTTATTGCAGATTTGTGCAGACATTAAAGGTGTACAGATCTCACAGATATTACACCAGCTGTTAAATCTTCATGCAGGTCAGAGAAGTAACAATCACATTCACATATGCATTGTGTGAAGTCGGGAAACTTTTGCTACATTCAGTCAATCTGTGGGAGTATGAAAAGAGCGTAAACTGGAGGACAAAGACGGAGGCAGGCAAGATGAGGCAGCCAAAGCGCTGGGCCACACTTATTGATCAGCAGCGAACACTGCTCCTCCCTTGCTGTCTTTGTTCATCTGAGTTTCTAGTTTCAACAAGATGCAATTTGCTGCTGTCTAGTGAGCAAGAGGAGGCTTCCTGACGACTCTAGGAGCATGACACAGCGGTTCATGTACTCAGAGCATTCATTCAAGTCTCCACCTCTCTCCTGTCAATTAGCAGACTGTTATTCTGACACACGAAGCTTACAAAGTTGATATTTCACGATTCAATTGCATATTCCTCTTCCCTGATACATTGTCGGTTACAAATAAGTTTTGTTTGGTTGAGAGTTTCTCTCAGGGTCCCATCAAGTAAAACTGAAGACATTTTAAGATCTTTGTCAGCACTGGTTACAGTTAAATAATTGTTACTGAAATAAAAGTGCAGATCACAGCACACTAACAAACCACAGTACCTTTAAGAGCTGCAACACTGACTTTAACAATATTAAAATGATATACTAAAGGATATTTGAGTGCTTTAACTTCTCACTCGAGTTTCTGAAACAAAAATGAGCAAACCGCTCTGTTAGTTTCTGTTTTGTTTCCATCTCTTTATCTTTCCAAATGAATCACTGACGCCCTGATATGATTCATGCAGAGAAGCTGCTCTTCGATATCATCTAGATGTGAACACATCAGTATGGTTGCTCTGTGTGACTAAAGAATATCCACGTTCATTCACAACATATGAATGAAATGCATCTTGCTGAAAACCAACAACAACTTTCAGACCAGACAAATCTTCAGACCTTCATTGTCCCGAAGCCCAATGTGACGTGTTCGATTGCCTTCATCCGACCAACAGCCCAAAACCCAAAGATATGTTTACAAAAATATAAAAGATAAGAAAGGTGGACTGCATCATCTGTACAGCATAATATCTCAAGGTTTTGTTGAGCCATTTCTTGGAACTCCCTCCAATCATCATGTTGTTTTTCATATGATTGTAAACTGAACATCTTTGACTTTTGGATTGTTTTGGCCGCCTCTGGGAAACTGTGTTGAATATTTATTTTATTGACAAAACATTTATAGATTAATTAAGAAAATAATCGTCAGGATAATGAAAATATGCATTAGTAACAGCAGCGATAGTCTACTGCTCAAAATAAATCAGGACCCACTTTCCAACAAAATCACATCATCCTCCTGAATCTGCCTAAAGAAGCGCAGTAAATAACTGTGAAGACCTTTGGCTTACAGATAAACGAGGTGATGCAACACACGACTAAGCTTTCTTCAATCTCCAATAAAGGGTTACTTTTAATAGATGTGACATTACATGACAAAATATGAATTATTCACTCTCACTGTCTTAGAAGTTCATGATGCAAGTTCATCATTTAAAGCAGATAAATTGTGTTTTTTCTTGTTATTATTGGTTTCCTTTTAGTTTATGCTAGTTTATTACTGTTTTTGGACAGTCCCCCTAAAAGTAAAACAAAGACTTTCTTTCTACAAAGTCTTAACACAGACGTCAATGTTGAGCAGGGTCTATCAGACTGCTGACCTCGGAGCCAAAGGTCCCTCAGTGGCCCCCTGACTGACACCAATGAAGGAATCTATCTAGTCCTGGACTAAGGGCAGACTCTCCAACACACACACACACACACACACACACACACACACACACACACACACACACACACACACACACACACACACACACACACACACACACACACACACACACACACACACACACACACACACACCCTAATCATCCTCAACCCAGCAACCCCATGCAGACTCAGTCACCCTGAGGGCAAAAACACAGCCAGGATGGGGAGACAGGGACCCTTTGTAGGACAAAACAACAGGAAATATATTAACACCAAGTCCCTTCACCATAAAGATTGAATTAGTCAATTCTGCAAAAGCATAATACTTTGCTCGTGGATGATGTAGCAACAACAAAAGCCTCATCTCCTTTGAGCAGAACAATGACAACATCCTCTACCTGTCCAGCAAAAGCATCTGCATGACTGATCCAAAACAAGGAGCCCCTCGGTCATGTTTTCATGCTGACACAGTGGCTCATAACAACATTAAATCATTACCTTTCCGGGTAAAGGAGAAACACACCTGAGCCTAGAAAGGAGGAGAGTTCAACGCAGGCGCTGTTTACCAGGCCCCATGGATGTACTGTCATAACAATTGTGCAGCAGCATGAAATAGTCAAATGAATGTTAAACCCCGCTGAGGAAAGGTGAGGACTGAGGAGGACACACCTACACGTCCTTTATTGACTGTCGCGCGACCGAAACCAGACGAGGCTGCGGTGTAGTCTCTAGTATCGTCTGCACGGCGGTGGCTCTAACACAAACAAACACGCCGGAGCCTACCTCA
Source organism: Melanostigma gelatinosum (assembly GCF_949748355.1). Lineage (NCBI taxonomy): Eukaryota > Metazoa > Chordata > Actinopteri > Perciformes > Zoarcidae > Melanostigma > Melanostigma gelatinosum. The sequence continues at coordinate 16,720,931 of NC_136640.1, forward strand.
GAAATTCTTGCAGACAGGTGTCACAGAACCGATGTCCACAGGTAGACACTTGGACCGGCTCCCGCATCGCCTTGCTGCAGAGCGGACACTGGAACCGTCTCTTTGGCTTTTCCAGGAACTTGTAATCAAACCCGGGCATCGCTACAGGTTCCGTGGGTATTTTTCGGCCTTCAGCTGCAGGTTAAAAGGTATGAATGTCCTCTCTGAACTCCCCCCCCCCACCCACCCACCCCCTGAAAGCGGGGCTATTTAGCTGCACTGCTGTTTAAGCCGATGAGGGGTTCATATCACGTCCCTTCCGCCACCGACCGATCGGGCTAAGAGAGGCGAGTCCTCCCCCGTTGTTCCTCCTGCAGCCCGGCGACTGGTGGCACACAAAAGAGCGACACGACACCGTCCAGGAAACGCTGCAGAGATGATCACAGCTCGGTCCTGGAAAACCCTCTCCCTGCACGTTTACTGCTCGGGGTTAATGTGTGGCCCTCGTCTCCTCCTCCTCAGTGGATGCAACACTGACAGACTGAGCACAATGCATAGCCGCTCCGTCTGTTGAGGTGCACCGAGTCCCGCCTCCTCCTCCACGCAGGAGGAGTCAAGAAGCTGAAGCGCCGTTCACACCATTTTATCCCTCTCATCTCTCATTATGAAGCTTCAATTGGAGCTTTTGTGTGGCTGCTAATGAAATACATTGTTTGTTTTCCATGCCTTTTTTTTAATATGTATTAGTTTATTTATTTGTCAGATACAAGCAAATATGTATATTTAGTGCACACACACTGGCCCTGACTGAAGAAATGTTACATACATTATTTAATCAGAAGAAAAGTCAGAGGTGAGGAAGGTTTTGTTGTTTATATCTCAGTCAAATAAATAAATAAATGACCAATTGATCGAATACAGAAGCCAACAGTACAGTCAGAGAAGACAGGTGCCCTCTAGTGGTAGAGCAGACACACACACACACACAACGAATAATGGCATGAATCTCAGTGTGTTTATTGTTACAATGTTGCCTTTATACATTATAACAAATAAAACCGGACATACTTTGTTACACAACAAAACTGGACATGATTTTACGACAGCAGAAATATAGAGCCCATCCAAATATTTAGCAATTTTTTTCACCTGCTGTATTGCCACTGGATTACATCATCATTACATCATCTCACAGGACAACAGAAAAAAATAAAATAAATGAAGAATAACATCCTTAGAAACCCCCCAAATAATATTTGTACAAATATGTGATTTCTAATCAGAATCTTGATGAATACACTTGGAGAAAATGCATATTAATCTACAGTGTAACTGTAATATATAATATTAGTTATAATCATACCAAGTGATAATAGCTGTATGAAAACGACATAATGAATCAGGTGATTAATGTGGGAATGATGGCGACTGTGGAGGCTGAATAAAAGCAAAGGTAATCAGACTCTCACTGAGAGATCCGGCATTATACTTCATTTTAAGATGATGATGTATATCTTGTATTATTATCAAGTCTACCTTCCCAGTCATGATAAGTATGTCTGGTTCTTTGTTTACAGATGTCTTATAGCAGCCACAGGAAACATTACATTCTCTGAAATAGGCTGCATGTTTTAAAGTGTTCAAAATGTCATTTCAGATATCCAGAAACCAACAGACACCTGTGAGGCTCATTCTTTCTTTTCGTGTTTTTATTGATTTATTTTATGTTTTTAGTGTGACAATAAAAGCTTTAACACTAGAAAATGTAAATATAACAAACAAAAACTACAAATATTTTACTCACACCGGTGGTGGTAAGTAACTAAGTACATTTACTCACATGTAAGTGCAATTGAGGTAGTTTACTTGAGTATTTCCATTTTAAGGTACTTTATTCTTTTACTGCACTACATTATAGAGGAAAACATTGCACTTTTTACTTCACTACATGTATTTGGCAGCTTAAGTTACTTTGCAGATTCAGATTACTAAAACAATATACAGTCAACTAATACATTAAGATTTATTATTATTGATTAAGTATAGAAGAAACATAAAAAAAATAGCCCCACATCACCAGCTGCAACATTAGTGATGACCATATTAATGCATCAGTAATTCTAATAGAGTAATATAATATACATTATTCTGAAATGTGCCACTCTGCATAATGAGTCATTTTACTTCTATATTTTGATGCAAATACTTATGTACTTTTACTTATTGAGTAAAAGGTCAGAGTTCTTCTTCCACCACATTTACAGTTAACAGTCTAGGTCATCCTATGAATACAGTTTCCACGACATATGTTCCATCTCATTTTAAATATAATACGCATTTCTGTGAGTTGCAACACAATTATTGTATCGTGCACTTTATTTGCTGTCTACCATTTTCTTCGAGTGTCCAAAGTGTGAGTGTGACATATGCTCTATAAATAGTGCCCCAAGCTAACATACAATGCAACAAAAACAACAGCGTCCAAGTATATAAGCGACTTATGATCCTTACTGTTAAACTTATTCATATTTTGGTATTGCCTATACTTTGGATTTTGTATCTGTTTTTTGATATTTTGATAGTTTGTTGCTGCTGTTGCACTCTTTCTGACTTTGTATTGCTTGTTATACAACGATTTCCCCTAGGATAAATAAAGTTATACCTTTTCTTATTTTACAATACTTTCTGCTTACAATCCCACAATACAATTAAGCCAAATTACATGAATGTCAGTGATGAAGAAAGAAATTAGATAATTCATACATGTCGATATTTACGGCTCCCTGCAGAGTAAACTAAGTGGCTATTATATAGGGAGTAGTGAACGAGGGAACAAGGGACTTATTTCGGACACAGTCATTCAATCTTAAAGACGTTGTTGACCCCTGAAAAACACATCGTTATCTGCGGTGTTACAAATGTATTGGAGGACTAATCCAATTAAGCACAATGTGAGCGCTGGCAATGCGATGGAGATTATTGTGTTAGGTTCATTCGACTGATGACACTCAAGTGGCTTTCGTTCCTTTCGTTTCTCTGCATTGTGTCGTCTCATTCACCAGTGGCTTAAGAGAGCGCAAACCAGTTTGACTGTTACTGGCCTTTATCATGCTAACTCTACACGAGAGAGAGGACAATAGCTCGCCACATGAAAGCTGCCTAATGACTTCCTGTAATCCATCTCCAGTAACCGTGTTGCAACATTCTTTTAACTAACCTGGTGAGAGATACACCTGCTGAAACACACAGGGTTTCACCTTTTCTGTGCTTTGCTGCATGATATCAAACCGCAGAATGAAACAAACATTCATTCCTGGAGAGAGAGCGAGAGAGAGAGAAAAAAACTAGACAGAGAAAGGAAGACCAAGTGAGAATTTGAGGGCGCAGCTGCAGCGTGAAAGGAAATCTTTCAACGGCAGCACAGACGGGGGCCTCTGGGAAGAGTTATATCCAGAGGCAGCTTCACCTTATGCCACAGATGGGCTTCAGGGCGACCGCTGAGTGGGTGTGGGTTCGTTTTTTAGGACAAAATCATCTCGGGACAGGTTCCTCAAGCAAAGCTGAAAGAAGAGAAAGGGACAAGGGTGAAATGTCAATAAGAGATCAAACACGGTTGTTTTTCAGCAATAATGTTAAAAAGGAGGATTTGTTTCTTCTCATCACCATATAAGAGAGTTCACTGAATATCTCTTGGACTGATGGTGGGATAAAACAAAGAGTTTGAAGATGCTGGCATGAATATTTCACTACTCCCTGACATATTTTAGACCAAACAAGTATTCGATTGATTGAGCAAATATTCAACAGAATAATCAGTAATGAATTAACACATGACGTATCATGTTGAACAGATTACTGTTGACCGATACATCACTTTTCCACTAATGAGGCCGATAGCAGCTGACAGTTAATTAAATATCGATACAACCTTGTCATGCTCTACGACCAATATGTAGCAGGATCCCCCCCCCCCCAGTTAGTCAGGTTTTTGACTAAAATCAGCTCCACCTCCAACCTTTGATTATGTTGGTTTGTTAGTAAGCTTTAAATAAGCTCTGACTACAGAGGGGGACACAGTAAGTAACGTTGTAGTCGGGGAATCAAACAGTTTAGGGTTTCTATTTCGTCGTTATTTTACCGAAGACATAATTTTCACTCCATTCATGATACAGTGTGTGTTTAGTTCTATATTAAATCAAGGTGTTTGAGGGTTTCACTGCGTTTTGATCCTGTACTACTTACTTCGTATATAGTTTACCTGAAAACATTTACCAACACAGTTCTAATAAGGTGTAGTAGTGCAGTAGTAGTGCAGTAGTTTCTGGACTAGTCCGATCTGCATCAAACCCTGCTAAAGACCTCTATGAGTGTTAGTCCATGTTGGTCTCCATGTCCTTGTCACATGATGCAGTTCAACGAAACATTTAAACAGCAGCCTGTAGCGAGGATTACCAACATCTCTGTTACTTTTTTAAATTGTGATGCAGTTTAATCTTCTCTAAATCTGCAGCTATTTTCAATTTGGAGTGCAGAGGGACGATTTAATCCCACCTTCACTGCTTTTGCAGTTTTCATTGGAATCTGTGGCTTTGCACCGGCAGGACAAAGAGGGACAGATTGCTGTTTTTTGTTCCCCTCAGTAAGATGTCATAATCATTTCAGTCTACAATCAACAGCCACAATGCAAAATGAGTTATTACTGTCGGCATGCAGATAGAAAAGTTCTGCTCAGGTGTAGCTGGAAGGAACTAGCTTGTTAATGTTAACAGGAGCGCCTGTGAATGGAAATGCTTTAAGATGCACGACCGCGTAAAACAACGCTGTAGTCATGTCATCAGCTTTCAAACATACAAACAAGTCTTTTATCAATTCTTCATAAACATGAAAGTCTGTCGACGCCATCGACAGAAGCTCGTCTCAAGGTGAGCCCGTCTTTCCTCTGGGGATTAGCACTCTCTCGGTTACATTTCACCACCATCCCAACGTCTCACAGTGTTTGTTAAAGGCTAATAAGCGAAATATTACGTTTCACTGCCAGCAGAGTGTTGCCATGACAACAAGCCACCGACGTCACCGTGAACGGGTGACTCTCGTCGAGCTGCGCCGCCTTGGGTATCCCAGAGTCCTCTTCTTTCCTGCCGAGGCGGCCGCGGGCCCCCTTTCCCCAGGTGTACACCTCCCCATCTGTGGAGAGCAGGAGGAGAAGAAGCTGGTCACTGTTTACCGACAGCTCTGCCTCTCCTGCAGCAGCATAATGACTCTATCTGAAGGAAGCCAAAGATGAACAAAGACTTCCCTCAACAAAGGAAACCTACAGGCAGCGCTGCCAGTGCTGGCTTTCTCCCCGGGGAGCCAGTCGCAGGCACAAGAGGACATTTTACCATTTAACCACCAAAACAGAGACTTACAGACACACAAGAACACACACATCTGTTACCTGTTAACCCACATGTTCAAAGAAGCAGACCGATGGTTTTATATATTAAGCCCAGGGTGTATTGTACTACTTACCATTTTACCAAACCATACTATATGTTCCATGTAACCATTCAACTTTCAGTTCATTTCAGTTTGACATGGAAATAAACTTCCAGAGACTTGAAAGAGGAACAAAATCCGTCACAGTAAAAATTCAAACGGCTCTGTTTCTGAATTGAAGTTACACTTTTGTTGTGTGGTCACATGGTTGCTCACGGGGACTGTTTGAAAGTTCATTATCGTTTCTTTAAACTGACGTGTGTGCTTATCGTTGGTCTTCAGGTTTAGCACATGGCTCTTGTATGAAAACGCTTTTCAGTTCAGACTGTTTCAGACGTCAGGGTTTTCTGTTCTCAACCAACAAGAATAGTTTCTAATCCGTCCCAGCATGCATTAGCATCATCATGCAGGGACAAGAAAACTATTTCCTGTCTCCCATAGTAAATTTGGACAGAGCTTCAGGTCTCCCTTGCACTCCTTTTGTAGCACCTGGTATGTTGGAACATATGACACCTGTATCAGTTATTTCTGGGGACCTCACATATACCCTTTAAAAACCGAGGCAGATATAGTAAGTTCTACTCACCAGATCCGATAGCTAAGGAGAAAGCGTCTCCACAGGCAGCCATGGTGATGCCCTGCAGCCCGGGCACCGGGTAGGGAACACGGCTGCTACGACGGGAGCTACAGCCCATCTGACCGTGCTGGTTGCTGCCAAAGGTAAAACACTGACCCCTCTCTGGAAAATGTCGGTGAAAGTGTTCTATTTTAAGACTTTGACACAATAGATTTTTTCAAGCTTTAGCACTTTGGCTTTACTGTAGAACACGTTGGAAGTGATCTCTTCAGGCAGCGTTTTACTCAGTCTGGTGCTGCAGGAACCTAGAGAACTAATTTGGCTAATGCTAAATGAAACAATGACCTACTTCTATTTCATATCATTATGGAGGCAATCACTCAGAGATGCATCATTTCAAATATGATTCTAAAAATGTGATTTGATAGATTAACAATGGGAATATTTTACCTGTAACAGCAATAGAATGGGCTGTCCCAATGTCAATGTGAACAATCTTCTCACTGTTGAGTGGGGCTGATTGGACTGGAGAGTAAGAATTGACTTCTTCCAACTGATTCAAGGGATTTGGTTCCTCTCCAGTTGTTATCTTATCCAGGCCGAGCTTGTTGAACCTGACCACAGCAAAACAAAATAAATCCAGCTACTTAGAACAGAGAGGGGAATAGAGAAAACTGCATTTATTAAATCCTTTTACCACTCTTTTAATATACAATGTATGTTAGGAATAAAAAATATGTTTTATTCCTATTTCCCTTATCTGCTGCAGGTAGCTGCTGAGTCCTCGGTATCTGAACAATGCTACTTCTACTGAGACATGAAATGAATGCTGTTGTCTTTACTGTCCTACTCATACACAACTCTAAAACCTCCAAAAACCTCTCAGAGAGACGGATTAACAATGATAGAAAAGTGTTTGTCATTTCAAGAGAATGCTGTCTCACAGGTTCTGCACCAGGAAAGTATCTCAGAGAAACATCTCATCTAATCTATCACCACTCCATCCACACATATATATACAGTATATATATATATATATATATAGATAGATATACATATATATATATATATATATATATATATATATATATATATATATATATATATATATATATATATACATACATATGTATATATATATATATATATATATATATATGTGTTGTGGCTTTGTCTTCTCATTAAATGTAAAATGAGATGGTTCACAGCTGATCATTAGCTCATGTCAGTCAGTGACAGACATCGAAACATATGGCTGTAATTTTGAGTGGGAAAATATAATTACCTGTTGCTTCCACATGCCACAATGCTGTACTGGGTGCTGACAATCATGGAGCAGTCGACTCCACACACCACCCTCTGGGCCTCAAATTCCCCAGGTAAACACACCTGCTGCGGAGAGTTGTGGGTGTCTTGGGTGCCTAGCCCGAGGCGACCTTCCAGACAGAGGAACAGAAACAAGGACAGAGACCAATCAAGCACCAAACGATTATTTACTGAGATAAATTAGAAAACAGCCAGTTTATTTCCTACCATTGTCTCCTCTTCCCCAGGCAAATACTTCTCTTTCATTGGTCACAGCGAGTACGTGGGAAGCACCACACGACACCTGAACCAGCTCGTAGCCGAGGAGCGCCTCGACTATCTTGGGCTGAGTACAAAAGCAGAGAGAGACAAAAGTTACAGATGTGTAGGGATGTAGCACTCTGGTTGCCCAATCTTTTTGAAGGTTAAAATGCCAAAATATTTTTCTTTAAAGTCCTGCAATAAATCCTACCTTCACAATGGCTATAATGGAAAGTTAAAGAGGTGCTTTGATTGAACTTTATGATAATTTTGGAGGACAGAATACGTGGTGCTGTTTACGGTAACTGTATTACATTATACTGAGATGTGTCTCATATTTAGGCAAATTTAACATACCGGTAGATAAGGTGAACTAAATATTAACACAAGTAGAACTTATTGCAAGACTGTTGCAGCAGACTGCATTGGTTTTAGTCAGGTGTATCTACTGTAATAAACTGGCAAGTGAGTATACATTTAATATGAGTATTGTGTCCTTTGGATGGTGGACACGTACCTGTGTAACATCATTGAAGTTACCGTGTCCTAGACAGCCGTTGCTCCCACTTCCAAACGTCATGATAATGCCTCTGTCTGCAAATTGAAAATAAAAAGCAGGGATTAAAGACACTATTAGTTGATGGCTGTAGGTGTATTCTTACGTAGACCAACACAATGCTTCTAATCCTCATCTCGGAAACGCTAATCTGTGTCACTACAGTGAAAAGAGATGAAAGAGAGGCAACTGGGCTGAGAGGACGGGTCTTTAATCCTGTGTTATCTGCTTTGCAATACTGGACGGACTGACAGCAGCGTCCTGATGCACACTGACTAACAGAGCACCACAGTTTGAGCTCAGGAAAAACTGCAAACTGTGAGGCAAACATGGAGAAGTTTACAAGTGGATCCACGCCATCTGATCAAGTCTGGAAAAACAGCTGACTGTATCCACACTGTCATATGCATGTTCAAACACTGCCTCATGCATGTTCAAACACTGCCTCTGCGTTTTACAGCCACGTGTGGTGCTGACATTTACTTTAAAAAAAGCTGCCTGCTAAACTGACATGGGCGTGATGTCTCTGATGGTTATAAAAAGCAGAACAGCCCACCAACCGCCCACCAACCTGTCATGCAGATGGTAAAAAGATCGCCACAGGACACAGACTTGATGGTGACTCCAGACTGACCCTCAAGGAAACGTGAAATAAATTGAGGCTGCATCTGCTCCACTGCACCGGGCAGACTGGCCTCACCGGAGCCCACTGATGGAGCCTGTGACAATAAGGGATGATTGGTCTTTAATGGGGCCAAACCGTGAGAATGTAACTGTGACCTGGAAAACACAAGCAACTCAAAATGTGACAGGAAGAATCCATCCTCTGATTCACCATTAGGATCCATCAATGTGTGATGTCTTCCAGCAGTGATTCTATTATTGAGTACCCATATTCTACAGCCAGCCTCATTTAACTCCATAGAAAATCAAATCAAATCCAAAAACATGTTGTTTTCAGCAAATTGGTTGTGGCTGTTTTGCGCTGAGGCAACTGCTGGTGTAGAATTAGCTATCTCTGTTTCTTTAACACTCTACTCTCCCCTCTAATGTGGCGGTTTAGTCTACGAAGAAGCTCTCTGAGGGGCTGAAACGAAAACCAGATTTTGACCATTGATATTTCTGAGAGCTGAATACCAACTAAATACAACAAACTAGTTATAAAAAACACCAAACTGTAATTGGGGGAGACGGTTTGACCCGAGAGAGCAGAGTAGATCACAGCTGATCCTTGACGGTGGATCAGGAATGAATTGTTTCCTTTATATTGCATGACTTTGAGAAATTATTAAAGCAGCATAGTAAACGAGTTAGAAAATATAATAATATGTATGGGTCAACACAGACCTCCCATGTAATCAGACGGCCAGACCTGGTCACCCCCATCTTCTGAGTGCGGCCCAGAGACACTTGAAGCACCTCGGTGTTGAGCATCGGCAGGCGGAGAGGCGCTGAAATTCCACTTCCCCACGTGTACACCGCTGACAGCGGGAGGGAATGCACCTTCCCTGATCCTAAACCGACGGATCCATCTGTTTAAGACCAAGAAACAACAATCAAATCAGTCGTTAAAGTAAAGCATCTACCAGCTAGTTCTGTTGTCAAATAATAGTGTTATGAGCCTGACCTCTGGACCTGTTTAAGGGAAGTCTCCCTCCTGGTCTACCATGAGGACCAGTATGCACAGCAGACAGTGGTTTCTCAATCCTGGAACAGAGAAGAAGAAAAACTCAAATATTTATCTCAAATAATTAGCATCAAAATATCTCGTCATAAGTCATGCATTAAGGCAGTACCTGCGCATTTTGACATTGCCTATATCCGTGTAGAGATTGAGCAGGGGCCTGATGCATACGGGAAGAGCCATTATTTCATTGAGTTGAGGTCGTTTGGATGGATCCAGATTGAGCATGTTGAGGATGAGCTGTCGAAGTTCTGGGCTGTACCGGTCTGAAATCGGAGCAAATGTTCCGCTCATGATCTTCAGAACAAGCGCAGGTAGATTCTGAAAGCAAACATTATAAAGTGTTATACAGTGAAATTACAAAACGTATTAGAAATATGTGAAAAAATCCCCAATCATCGACGCAAAATCCCTGGCAAAGGAGTACGATTTTCACATTAGTACCCCTCTGTGCAATTGGCAATGATCATTTTTAAAAAGCTAACACAAGTGTGGTGCTAGTTACATCACTACATCCAAGTAAACAAGGGATTTTTGCAAAAAAAAATAAAGGTTTTTCTCACAGCAGCCTCGAAGGCTCTCTTAAGACTCGCTAGCTCATAGAGCACACAGCCCAAAGCCCAGATGTCACTCTTCTGGTTATACGGCTTTCCCTCACACAGCTCTGGGGAGATGTAACATGGGGTACCGACCACCTGCACAGTGAAAAGAAAGAGGAAAGGATTTGCGCTCGCGCATGTTCGGATTCAACATATCAGGACATGCATGTTGCTGAAGTAATCACAGTTCCAAACCAAAGGCAAATAAACACACCGTGTAAGCTTTGCTCTTGCTGACGAGGATTTTGGAGATGCCAAAGTCACCGATTTTGACGATCATCTGGTGCTTGTCAAGAAGAATATTCTGTGTCTTAAGGTCTCTGTGCAAGATGAGTTTGTTGTGTACGTGATACAGAGCAAGTAAGATCTGTACAAAGAAGTGAAGGATAGTGTCCTCGTCCAGCAGAGAGTTACAGCGCTTCTGTATGTAATCAGCCAAAGTTCCACCTGCATGAGGAACACATTAAAAATAATAGAATGAACAATAACGAGGACTTCTGTTCCTTAAAACCACAAAAACTTAGAAATCGATCAAGTTACTGAGTTGAGTGAACAGCCGTGAGATGATGATATGAACATTCTTCAAAGATTATTTTAAAAAAACCTTGGAGAGACCTTTGTTTTTCACATCAATTTAGCCATCTTAGTTAGCTGTGGTGGTTCCACCAGCAAATCAAGAACCTCAACAGTGTGCAAGGATGAGAAAATGTATTTATGAAAGATTATCCAGTCCTTTAGGGTCCTTGACAGCAAAAGGTTTGATCTTTAACCTAAACACAAGAACAGCTGAAGGCGCCTCATCAGGCTGAATACTGGCTCTGGGTAGTGCTGCTACATTTTGGATCCACCTTTTTTACATTCCACCTTTCAATATCACAGAAACGTTACCTGATCACCTCAAAACACCACCGGGGAGACTGATACTAGATGGTGACATGGGAACAAGAAAAGGTATGGAGCCCTACAGCACTAAACCATGGGAACAGTAAAGCATTAGACAATGAACAAAAGGGGGTCGTGTAATTAGATATTACAGTAAGCTTACCTGGTGCATACTCCATAGCTATCATGAGGGCCTTGTCTTCCAGGAAGTTCTCATAGTACTCTATGATATTCGGGTGGTTGAGCAGTTTCAGGACCTGACACTCGTTCTGAGCCGACAGACGTTCGTCTCGTGACATCTGCTCCACTGGGATCTCCTTCAGGATGACAAAGGCCCCGTCGCTGCGCCTGCGGCACAGGTGAACGATCCTGACAGGGGAGGAAATAAAGAAAACTTGGATGTATATTTAGTTCCATAAACAATACGGTAGGCTGGTCGTTGGTGGTTTGTATCTCGTGTGACAGTTTTGTAGGTGTGGGTAAGGAGATTTGTTTTGTGTTAAATTGCACTGTGATGTCTGTTGGAAACCCAATGAAAAGACTTGTAAGAAATAAGAAGAAAAGAGGGAAATAATGTAAATGAGCCAACAAACATGGTGCTTCCATTCGCTTATTATGTGTGAAGAAGGGTATGGGTTTGTTATGGGCTACTATTAAATACACGGGCAACTGTGGCTCAGTGGGAGAGCTGTGTGACTTGCTTTTCATTAAATAACATTTAATAGTTTTAAATACGTTGCATAATGAGCAGTAAAGTAGTCATCTAGTAACAGGACATTATTCATTTAACTTACTATCTTTAAAAAACAACTTTATTTTTCAAATGTGAAGTAGAGCCACTAGTAATTCAAAGTGATGTGAATGTAATTATTCAGATGATTAATAATATATAACAGCTTATGGGTCGCCGAGCTAAAACGTAAAAAAAAAAAAAAAGTCACTCAAACTGTTAGTTAGCGTTAAAAGACAAAACCCACCAAGTTTGCTTAGCAGATAATAAACCCAGAAATGCTTTGGTATTATGATTAATCACGCAGCTCGCTTCAATAAACTAAATCACGTGTTTTTATATTTAACGTGTAACGTTTTCCAGACACGTCTTCTTCCTCTGAAGTCCCCCATTTTAGGGATTCCTAGCTTTGTTCATTTACACCCAACACCTTGTTTTCACACATAGTCAGCACAACATATCCGTGTAGCACAAACCAGCTAACAGTTACAAAGTGTAACTAAACTCAAGAGTTTACCCGAAAGCTCCTCTTCCGACAACTTTGATTTTCTCATACTTTTCCATCGCTGCTCCCAAACGTTTCCGCGGTCTCCAGGCAACCCGTCCCAACTACTGCAGGAAGCGACGAGGGACAAAATTAGGCGAAGGAAAAACTCTCCTGCAAAATACAACAGTAGCCTACTGTATTTGAATGAATGTTTTCAGTCACAGAGTATAGGATTTTAAAGACATTAACACAATATATGTTTGTAGAATAAATATAGTGTATAGGATTAACAGTAAGGGGAAGACATGTCTATAAAGATATATACAAAGTGAAAATGTGCAGCATGTACTGCGAAGCAGTGCCAACTAAAAGAAAGAGATCTATATTTGGGAAGTTGGGAGATTTAACGTAAAGTGCCCCTAAACACATTGAAAAAAATGAACTGTCTGATGATTAATTTCAAGTTTCAAATTAATCCTGCCTTCAAATCAATTGAGATTATGTGACATGAACTGAAGAGCGACATTCACGAAAGACATTCCTGAAATGCCAAAATAAGTAGTAAAATTGTATTCGCCAATGTGGAGCTATGATCAACATGTGCAAGAAAGATAGTAACAAGTTTTCACTTTATTTTTACAACATGACTTTCAATGTTCAAGCAAATAGTATAAATATATACACCAACATACAAATGTTTAAACTTTTTCAGGCAGATGAAGCTTGTCCATTACTGTGAATTAGTCAGTGTCAGACCACATTTTATGACGTAAGCGTGCAAAGCAATCCAGGGGCTTACATATGTTTTCTTGGCACTGTAAAGTGATGGAAATTGTAAGACATTATATACAGAGAAAAACAGCTGGAGGTATGATATGAATATGGGGTATTTACTAGATCAGATAAATACAGTATAGACAGTAGTATAAACACAAATACACTGTAGGTCAGAAATGTATGTCAGGACGTCATGAAATGTAAAGTTGTGCAGCCACAGTGAACACTGAACAAACCAAAGATATCAACAAAGAATATATCGGCAAATAATTGGTTTTATTTTTGTTTTGCTTGATTTTACAATTTCCACTTTTTCAACTAACAGCAATCTCGTTTGAAGTCTGTCGTCATGACAAAGAAAAGATCACATCCAACCAATATAATTTCCTTTTCGAAAGTGACTCAGTATTTTAGGTTACAAACTGCTTTTATAGTACATTGTATGTCATCTTAGTACTGGCATGCCAAAAATGTATTCAGCACAGTGTTATCCAACAATTGTGACAGGAAACGACGAGAGCATGGACTTCAGATACTGTAGTCTGACATCCAGACGCCTGGTGATTATAAAGTGCCTTCCTCTTGTCTGAGATAAGCAGGAAGAGGGCTGCATGAGCACTGTTTCCCCTCTGCCATGGGGATAATAAATGCTTTGTGCTGTGACAAAGCCTGCTCTGTTTTGTGCTGAAGTACCTCCACTATTATCATCAATCTGAAATTATGATATATCACCACAAACAGTCATTATTCGTGTAATTTAACCTTTTCTCTACAATTTGCAGTTTTCAAAATGAAGTTAGGTGGAGGTAAGATAAGTGAGGAGAGGGTTTAACAAACAGTAGTTTGCGCTTTCTCAGGGATATAATACCTCAACAAAGGAGCGCCTACAGGAGACTTGCAGAATGTGTGGCACTCCTTAGACCAGCTCAGTGACATATTTGTCCTTGTGCTGCTGTGTTCTGTCTCAAGACACAACAGTCAGTAACCTGGAATGCACTGTCTATGATAGTGAAACTGATGCTAAACCGCAAGTATGAACTATTCATCTTTAGAGATTTCTTAAGACTTACAGGAAGTTGTGGGTTAGAATCTTTCCTCACATCGATGCTTTCACCTTGCTCTCTCTCATCGTTAACTCATAGCCTTTTTCACAGACAAGGAAAAGCACAGGTGTAGTTAATACAAGTAATGAATGGTTAGTAATATTAGTAACTACTGTGCTTTCTCTCTCTCTCTCTCTCTCTAGCCAACATGTATGTGTGTGAGCACAGTCTACGTTCCTATACGTGTGTGTGTGTGTGTGTGTGGCACTTTTTTACTATGTAAGTTTTTCACTGTAGATATTACTCCTAGTTTAAACCTTATAGATTGGGGGTTAGGAACGCTGTGTATGGATATAATAAATGTATTTAATCAATGTCAATTAGTTACATTACTGCTTGAGAACAAAACAGAGTCTGTCTCTGAACAAGACAAACCTACTTTTGTTTGGCTATTTACGAAGCAGTTGCTGGAGCTCAATCAACCCGTAGATTTTCTCTCTTGCAGGCTTGCAGAGTCTCCACAGAATAGCCGTTTCTCAACAGCCCTCAGGAGAAAGAAAAATCACCCCGAGATCAATATTGTGCTGAGCCAGGCACAAAGATTCCTGTCTCAAAGACATCAAATGATATCGGGAGACCTTCTAAACTGTTTGGTGTTTGCTGTGGCTTGGATGCAATAACACCTTCTGTCAGAAATCCTGAGCTGTTTCTTTGGAAACTTGATTCTGTGACGTTTCTGTGATAAAACTATGAAAGCAAAAGACTCTCATTGTCTCACACTACAACAAAATGCACGTTGAGGTAACCAGGAAAAACAAGAGATGGTATCAAGTTACATTTCTCTCTCGAACTGCAAAGTGTCTTGTTACAGAGAAGCCTGCACTCAACTGATGTACGCAGATTAATTATATGGTTCATGTTTCAAGTTTCACACTTGGAACACTAGACCTATTGACCAGTCGCTCTCTTTTATTTCTCTTTCTGAGTCACACATAAATACACATGTGTAGCAGTGTAACATGAACATTTTGGAATCATTTTATGAAAGGAATTGCGGCCTTATTAATGACTATTAATTAATTTCTAGTACATTTCAACATCATCACATCATCATCAACGAGATGGGTCTTCCTGGAGTTTATTGGGGAGAGATGCCTCCAAGTGGTTTGATGAAGAACTCTGAGTCACTGAGCTGAAAAACAGCATCAGTCTGAAGGAAATGCCCGTTCTTCACACTTTGCTTCCATCTAGTGGTGTTGTTTTTATGTTGCAGCCCATACTCTGTATGATGTGTTTCTTGATATAGGGGGCAAACTCATGTCCAATCAACACAGTAGCTTCTTTCTAAAAGTATTATCTGGGCCTATTGTCTTGATTTGACAGTAGATGTTGAGAAGAGAGTTGAGAGGAAATAAGAGGAGAAGGGGAATGCCATCACTCTCTACTAAGGAGCTCTGACTCTGGGTACACCACCTAGGGCAATGACTCATCCACCCGCCCCATGAGTTGGGGGTGACAGGATCATGGTCTGCCACATCTGAAGAGGTGTAGCCCAAAGGCTTGGAGTTAATGATGCTCTCAAGGTCTACGAGCACCGTCTGCAGGACCTCTTCAGCGATGGAATGTGTCCCGATGATGACTTTGAGTGCTTGCTTGAGTGACCTTATTTCCCTCTCTCAACAGCTGCCAAAATGGGGAGCACTTTGCAGGTTAAAGGTGAACTTGATCAGTTGGGAAGCGAGCTGGGCTTGTAGGTCTCACTGCAGTGAAGAGAAGGTCTCCTGTAGTTCCCGCTCTCCACCCAATTTGTGCCCTGGTCTGAAAGTAGCTCAAAGGGCTTGCCACGGCAGGCCAAAAACCTTCTCAAAGCCATCAGGAAAGAGTCTGTGTCAATACTGGAGAGGAAATGTAAGTGCACGGCCCTGGCAGTCATATACTTGAAGATGATCCCCATCTCTTCTCAGTTCTCATGCCAATCTTTATAGTAATGCCAAAGGAGTCCAAGAGCCGGTTCAGAGGCATTTGGCTAACCTTGAGTTATCACAACTGAGTCCTATCTGATCTGATCTCAGGTGGGAGGTGAGAAATAAGCAGGTGAAGCAGTTGTCAACATAAAATGAACTCAGTACTGCCTCTCTGGTGTCCATTCCTTCGTAGCTGTAATCAATGGCATGTTTCTGGAGAGCAAACTTGGGACAACAGGGGGAGCTTGTGGTGCCAAACGTAAGCACTCTTCATTCCTTATACGTGGGCGGCACCTCAGGTTTCAGGTTTCACCTCAGGTCTCTGACTTGATGAAACATGCTGCGTTTATCGCTACCGATGGCCACAGTGTGTTCTCGAAATTTCAGCAGCACAGCCAGCAGTGTCTTCCTCACCGGTTTCCAACTTTCGAAGCAGCGGGAGGACTGCTTCCTTTGGCGCCTTGACAGGGAGCATATTCTGCACACATAAGAGAGGGGTAGCATATTGGTGGAAACCTTCTATCTGAACTCTTACTGTTTCGCTCTCCAGAAGAGCCGCGGCCTCTTTGTCCTGGCGTGAGCTGGTGCAGGCCTTTTCACTCCGCCATGGCAGAAGGTCCATTTGCCACAGCTTCTTAATGTGGCTGTAGATGTCTGCTGGTGATGACAGAATGGACGTGAACAGAAACTGCTGCTCTGACAGACGATACTTCAGTCCCTATGCTGGGCCTTGGAGAGACCATTCAAGACGGGTCTTCACAACTGCAGGGCCTCTGGGGGGCTGAGAATCTGCAGATTGACACAATTATTAAGTGAATGTTTACTATTGTCACAGTAGGGGCAGCACTTCTTACGGATTTCTCTTGAGGGTGGTGATACTGTCTCCTTCTAAGATGTGGCGGCTGTGATCATCAGAACTGCTGAGGGCCCCATTGTAGGCTTGGAGGTTTTCTTTTCCCCTTTGATATTTATTTCCTTCTCCCTCCTTGAGCTGCTGCTGAACCTGGTGTTGTCTTCTTGCACTTGGAGCTCATACTCTAGCCAGTCAGCCAGGTTAAGGAGAGTTGGTATGGGCACCCTGAGGGCATGAATTAAGCATCAGAAACTAAAGCGCAGGTCATGGGCGAGATAACAGGCGGGAAACATGTGAGCCACACTCTAATTAGACTCTGTCTTTCCTTCCCAGTTGCGCTAACATACTCACTAAGGAGCGCACACGGAGAGCAGTCATCCTGAAGGCTCTGGTGTCACCTCTGAGCACATTTGGCCCGTCCATGAGTTCTGCTGTGTGTTGTAAGGCCAGCTGGCTGGTGGGGCTGTCCATACTGCAAGTGGAGGTGCCAGTAAAGGCCAACAAGGATTTGATACATGAATCTCTGAGATTGCCTCGAGCAATTTTCAAACGGTTGAATTCTTTGGGGTTGAGGTGGCTCATTTTAGGGTTTGTGGGTGTTGGGGCATCTCCTTAAAATATCATGAATGAATGAATGAATGAATGAATTTTATTTATATAGCGCTTTTCACAGACAGTGGTATCACAAAGTGCTTAACAGAGCAGACATTTAAAAGCATAAAAAACACAATGTGACCCAAGGGTCAATAAATTATCTACACAGAGAAAATTAAAAAATTTAATTAAAAATAATAAAAAATAAAATAAAAATGTAAAACATATTTTAAGAGCAGGTCTAGGACATGGGTTTACTTTTACACAAACGCCAGCCTAAACAGGTGGGTTTTGAGCTGGCTTTTAAAAGTATTCACAGTATCTGCGAGGCGCAGCGTTGCAGGCAGAGCATTCCAGAGCCTCGGGGCCACTGCCTCAAAGGCTCGGTCACCACGGGTCTTAAATCGTGTGCGTGGGACTGACAGAAGACCGAGAGCATTTGACCTGAGAGTGCGGGCGGGTGAATAGGGGCGAAGTAGATCAGCTACATAAGCCGGAGCCTGACCGTGAAGTGCTCTGTAAGTGATGGTGAGAATTTTAAAGTGTATCCGAGATGCTACAGGGAGCCAGTGGAGAGATCGGAGTACGGGGGTGATGTGATACCGTCGGTTTGTCCTGGTGAGTAATCTGGCGGCAGCGTTTTGGATGACCTGCAGACGGTTAAGAGCAGACACACTGAGTGATGTGAAAAGTGAGTTGCAGTAGTCAATGCGTGAAGAGATAAATGTGTGTATGATCATTTCTAATTCAGGTGTTGATACTCATCCACCTCAAGTGACTGAGAGGCTTGGATTAACATGAGTGGGATTGTGCTTCAGGCTTGGAGATGGTGTGGTGTGGCATTTGTAACAAATACACAGTTGAAACGTAGCGAGCATAATTTAAAAAAAGATGTTATCAGCATTACTGTATTCATTTGACCGAATGTTTCAGTTCTATAACTGAAAATAAACATTAACTTTTTGATTTAGGGAAAGTAGATCATTAATAACAAAGGAAAGAAGACAAACATGCATTCATAGAGAATAAGAAGAGGAAGACAGTAAAGCATGAATACAAATGTGCAAAAAACAAATACAGATAGGACTAAAGAAATACATTAACAAGAGTTGAGTTAACAGGAAAAGTGAACTCACCGTGGATGTATATTTGGCATCTGTGGTGCAGATGGTAATGTGTGGAGGGTCTTAGCTGTTCCTGACGAGTTGTACTCACTTCCTTTTCCCCACTGGGCTGCAAAGGGGGCCAGCTGTGGGGGATGAGAGACACGCTGTGTTTATGGAAGGAGTTATGGCCAAGGAAGGAGGGCGTAAGATAGGCTGCCTGTCTAACACACCAGATTTACATTGTTATGCTACAAACATAACAAAGATGTGTTCATATTCTCAATCGTATGTTTACAGAACTTGACATTGCCACAAATTGACTTAAAGAGAAATGTAATCCTGAATTTGATAATGTAATGTGTCATTTATTGAAGCCCCTATTTGCCTTCTGGCCTATAGCAGAATAAAGAGATTTACAGTCATCCAGAGGAGATATCGCTTGGATTTGATTTGATTTATTTGTATAAAACAATGTAAATACATGTATAAATATAAAAATACAAATAATACAAATAAATACATTAAAAAATACAGGGTGACACAAAAAAGCGAAAAACACTTGTTTCCATTGTGGCCCACAGAAGGGAAAAATCACAGACAAACATGACGACTTAATAAAAAAAAAGCTCCTTCGTGTCATTTCCTTGATGTGTAATGACCGCTGGCAAAGGAAAGAATGATTTCTTGTCTCTATCAGCTCTGCTGCCACAACCAAAGACAGCACAAAAGTTCACCACCGATAGGTTATGCGACTCAGTCGTGCATGCCAGTGGCTTTGTGTGTACTCCAACATGGCCGACAGCTAAAACTGTGACGTCACACGAGATCGCTCTATATTGGTCTTTTTAGACATTCTTACCTCAAATCTCGTTTCGGTAGCCCTGCTCTGTGATTAGTGTAACGTGATCACATCTCTGTCCCTCCTTGTTTTTATTTTTAAGCGGCGCAGCAGCACCGCCCACCCCTCACCGCCACGCCCACTCTTCATTCTGCACAGACGGGCGGGCTGAGGGCGGCAACACATACAATCGGAAGGCGCTGCTTGAAGACAAACATTGTTTCGTTGGATTGACCTGTTACGAGAATCGCCACCACGGACTCGGGGCGCTGAAAACGTGAGAAGAAAAAGGCGGCTGCCGCGTAAATCGGACACTCAGCTCTTAGAAACTTAGTTCAAAGTTTATTAAAACCAGAAGATCATCTCTCGCAGCTGCAGTAGCGCCTCCCCTGCCCTGCCCCATCTCATACCGTGCAAATCTGTCCATCACTGACACCACGAGACGTTTCACAGGAGCGTGGAAAATCGAACAGAGGGGAAAAGACAAAGAGAGGAAACTGTAGAGAGTAAGAGCAAGCGTACAGAGAAGGGAGGGAGAGCAGAGGACAGGATGGACGCCCTGGTCCCTGTGCTGAAGCGTCACCCAGGCAAGTCAGTGCTGGTGTTCGCTCTGATTTTCAAGGTGATCCACCGGTTGCTGCAAATGCTGCCAATGCCCAAAGTGGTGAAGCAGGATGAATTTAAATGCTGGAAGTGGAAGAACCTCTCCGTCTCAATGGTGCACTCCGTGCTGACTGGAACATGGGCCCTGACCTGGTAAGTTTCCATCCAAACATCTGTCTATTCACACATCCATCCATCCACACAGTGGGATACCATTGTCTGTTCACAGTCCAAACGATGTGTTATGTGTGTGTGAGAGTGAGTGTGTAGCAGTGACAGTCTGTGGCAGCCAGGAGAAGAATGGTATGTTCAGACAGGGTGAGGGGACGGGGGAGAGACTGGCATTTTGTAAGTGGGGAGGGAAATACCACTGTACACTGTGAGCCACATAAAACTCTTATTGCTATTTGCTTGTACTTGTGAATTTGTGTCTGACCTCGAGGTCTGTAAATAAATCCATTTTTTTCAGCCACACACACACACACACACAGCCTACATGGTTTCCTTAAGAGAGAACCTCCTGACGCATCAACTGGAAAAACCTGCTGGCTCAACGACTCATGTGAAAGCATCATGAGGAACTATTTATTTGGGTGGAGACTATGTTTGAGACCAAGCTTTCTTAGGCTGTTTATTGATGCTTTTGTGTAATATGTGAATAGCAGTGATTGAGAGACAATAATTTAAAAGTAGGTATTTGTTCACTCAAAGTAGTGTCAAGGAAATATGTGAAACAATTTGCTGCTTTACGGGTATTTAATCAGGTACAGGTATTTAATCAACACACTGATTCTGTCATGGTGTGTTTATACAGGGAGGGGACGCAGATTAACTATTGCTTTTTGAGGTGTGCCCCCATTTGTCAACTGCAGTGAGAAGTGACAAAGAACACTGCAAAATCAGAGGGAGACTGTGTTTTTAACAGACCTAGAGACAGCAATAGAGGCTAGACTATAAGAGTTGTAAAACATAAACAGCACATCTGCTTCAACTGCTGACTATCTATTAGTCCGGGGGTTTAAAGAAGCCAGAACACCTGATATTAACGTCTCTGCTTATTCCTGCTTTTCTCTCCATGAGTGAGCCCATGGATGCCTGAGTGAGGTGAACACAGACCCATCTTTCTATAACGTGTATCCCTCTCCAGTGTGCTGGTTTGGCCAGAGACGTTGAGCAACCTTCACTCTTACCACACCCCTCTGTCCTACCTGCTCGTCTGCGTCTCAACAGGTCAGTGAATGCATCGTGACAAAAGAAAGAAAAGAACACTTCAACCAAGGAAACTTCTCTTCAGACTTTTTCTTTGTCTTGCATTTTCATTTAAATTGCAAATCCTAACTGAAGTTGTTTTACTTGTTATCCTGTAGTATTTAGTGTAGGGCTGCAACAAATCATTACTTTTAGTGTTGATTAATCTGCTGATTATTTTCTTGAGTCTATAAACCGTTTTGACTAAAAAGTCAGAAAATTGTTAAAAGTGCTGAAACTATAACTTTCCGCAGCCTACGGTAGTGTTTCACATGACGGTTGTTTGACAGCAGTCCAAAACTCAAAGATACCTTATGTATGACAAAGAAAACAAGTTGCGATTTTAATGATTTTTACTGCGACTAATTGACAAATCGTTGCAGGTCGAGTTTAATGTGAGGTGCTGATTGACTCATCCATCCTTGAATTGATCTTTGAATGTACCGTGGCGGTATAACAGTGCCACCTTGCAGTTGCTGCTGCTGCTGTTCAGAGAAACAACAAAAGGATCCGCCCCTCTAACCTGTTTCTAAATCACCGTGGACACCAGATATAATCCACAGTGCTCTGTGTGCTGTTTGAGCTGTACTGTATGTGGTTATGTCTCATGTGTTACCATGCAGACTCAAATCTGTGGAGGTCTGCGCTAACTACCGCAAACATAAGCTCCACTGAGGCCAACCGCACTAGATACTGTCAGGTTGTTTAATATGGAGGCTGTTGTGTGTCTGTTGGCGTGTCAGACGAGGCACAAAGGGACTCTTAGTGGTATATTAGTCACTTGAATAGCTCCAGCTAAATGAGGCCTACACCGTTTGAGAACCATGGTTATGTTGTGAATTGTTTAGTTGTCGTCTTCTATTAATAATGACGAAGAGAAATATTAAACCCTGTTTTCGGATCAGCTCAACTAACCTCTTGGTTAACAAGTGACACAAGGGACATCTTGCATTGCTATGACTGATATATGAATGCAGGTATAACGCAAAAAAATGCTTTTGGAGGCCAAACAGGCAGGGGACAATCTGAGAAAACTCGTAAGCTTAACACATGCTACTGTATCCTTATGTGTCAAAACATATGTCAGATGTCAATTTATCAGATTAAACATGTAAGACGTTGATGACAAAAACTGAGCTTCAGTAAATGAAGCAATTGTACTGTCATCGTCATGCTTCTGTTGTGTCAAACAGACCAAGGATGAACATTTTCAAGAAAAGCTTCAACGTCAAACGAACAGTAAAATATAGATTGTATTCTGAACCTCCTCTCAGTGTCATTATTTCGTCCTTCTCAGGGTACTTTGTGCAGGACGCGGGGAATATTATCCTGACAGGA
The DNA here is from genome assembly GCF_949748355.1 of Melanostigma gelatinosum. Lineage (NCBI taxonomy): Eukaryota > Metazoa > Chordata > Actinopteri > Perciformes > Zoarcidae > Melanostigma > Melanostigma gelatinosum. Next base: position 16,743,833 of record NC_136640.1, read on the forward strand.
TATGCAAGACAATCATGGGAATTCTTACTCCATCATGTGCTGGTAAGACCACATGCCTATTTGCCATGTTTAAGGTTGCCTTTGGTTTGGATAAGACATCAGCATGTGAAGCTTATGCTGATATCAAGGTGATCTTCGCAAGTTTCACACGTGTGTGTAAAAGACTAAGACATTGTTATCTTATCTGCATCATAGAGTGTCTTTCTGTTCAGTCTTTATTTTCAAACCGTCCAGCTTCCTCCTCTGGAGGTTATGTGAGCAGCATTGCTTACAAAAAACAACAACAATAAAATGAAATGCGAAGACAAACAATGAGAGCATCAAACACAGGAGTTGTTGGCTGTAAAAAAACAACAACACCTCACCTCTCTGTGTCTCCTCTTCAGGTGATCTCGTGTTTCCTGTACGCCCTCTTCACTGAGGTGTATGTATCCGGCGCCGTGGTCGCTCTCTTTGTGGAGGTCAACAGTGTCACCCTGCACCTGAGGCTGATGCTGAAGCTGTCGGGCGTTCAGGCCTCCTCCTTCTACTACATCAACAAACTCGTCAACATCGTCACCTACGTGACGCTTCGCCTGGGCACCCAGTTCTACCTCACCTGGTACATCGTCCACAACTACACCAGGCTGGACCACAGTTTATTCTTCCTCTTCTCCATAATGATGATGAATGTCATGATCATGATTTATTGCCACCGCCTACTACGTGCCGACTTCTTCCACTGCAATAAGCGACCTGTGATGCTGAACGGGACGCAGAATAACAACTCTAAAAAGTTTCCCTGTGATTGACTGGGGAAGGTTTACGGACCTACGTTGTATTTAGAGTGGGAGTTCACACATTACGTCTGTTTCAAACGGACCCCATTCCTAGTGACGACAGGTCCACTTGTTGTGTCTCACTGCCAAAGAGATTTAAAAAAAAAAAATCCTCCTGCAAAACTTGTTTTAACGTCTATGATTGTACGAGTCAATAAAAAGTATATAGCCTACAAACTGTTACTTGAGCTTAGAGGTGTTGGTAGATGTTGTTGTCTTTAGAGAGAGCCAGGCTAGCTATGTCCCTATTTCCAGTCTTTATGCTAAGCTAACTGGCTGATGGCTGTAGCCGTATATTTATAATTAGGCTACAGACATGAGAGTTGTATTTTTTCATGTAACTCTCAGCAACAAAGTAAATGAACTGCCTATATTTCCATAAATGTCAAACTATTACTTAAACATTCAATTTTGGCATCAGCACAACCTGAAGGAATATTTACTTCCTTGACTGATACCACTCTCATATCGGTACACTAAATATGACGCTGCAGACGGTTAGCTTAGCATAAAGACTGTAAATTGGGAAACAATAGCCTCATAACTTAGAAATGAAGAAAAACAAGATATAAAGTGTTAATTTGTGAGATTCAGAGGTGAGATGGATAATTTAGTTGCCTTTGCACAGAGCTATGTCACTGCGACAGACTCTGTCTCTCTCTCTATGATGTCATCTGTGGCTGAAGAGATACTGGGCTGTGACTGAACTGGTACACGACTAACGGGTCACAAACAGGAATGTAGGGCAAAGTATGGTCCTCATATGAAACCTGTTGTAATTGGAGAGAAGTGGGCCTGAAGCTGGATCTTTCTGCCATCTAACAGTTTGATAATTGAGCTCATCCGGAGGTGGGCATCATTAGAAACCCTTCACTATGAGCAGGTAGCAGAACGATCAATACTGACATTGATTTTCATCAGTTAGACTCGATGTGGAGTGACAGAAGTGATCCCCACGGTGTAACAGATTGCCTTTAACAGAATAGATCCTTTTTAAGATATTCTTCTCTTCCTCTTTCCTCAAAATAGACATAAAGCATGTTGTGCATACTGGCCCGATCCCACTCTCCACACTCACAGACGTTTAGGCACGCCAGCGTGAACGGGACTGGATAAATGAGACTTGGATTATAATGCACAAGTTATGCGAGAGTTAGTAAACGGATGTTTTGATATTGTCTTGCGGTTGTTAAACGTGGCTCCCATTTACTTCAATTCATCAAGACTTTTTTCCGTTTTTGATTCTTCCATCACCTAGGCGAAAGAAAAAACCCGAAAATGTCCTCATGAATTCAAGGTAACAGGGTGCGTACCGGTAGTTGATCTACGAAATGGTCAGTTTGTGGGTGAAGTGCTCCTTTAAATGCTCATTTCCTAATCATGCCATCAATCACAAGTGCTGACACTGTCTTTAAAAACCTAATAAGAAATGCATTTCACTTTCAATTTCAGCCAACCGCCAAAAAATCGAATAGTTTAGATTAGTCCATACCTGTGCAACAGTGCCTTTACCTCAGTGCCTTTTCCAAGAGAACAAAGCACCGCTACTTTATGAATAAGAAAGAAAATACATAGTGCAGACTGACATCTCTTACTCTTTGTAAAAGGTGAGCCAAGTGGAGAGATTTTTGACACCAATGTACAGTAAATCCTGTGACCAAATGTATCTTGTATTAACATTTTTTTAAGAGCCCCTGTATTTTGGATGGTTTAGTGATACCATGATTAAAAAAAGCATTTTAAATTACAGGAGTACTGATGTGTATTTTTCTGATATATATATATATATATATATATTGGTTTGCTCCATTACTTCACTCTGTATAACATACATGTAGAGATAACTGGTCAGATACCGAATCATTAGAGCCCAATACAATAATGTATAGTTACTCCATTACAAGTGAAAGTCTTACATTTAAAATCCTACTTGAGTGAGAGTACAAAAGTATGATCAGCAAAATGTATCAAAAGTACAGACGGTGACAGATATATTACATTACTAATGCATCAATGTGCTTGCAGCATTGTATTGTTGTAGGTGGTTATGGTGGATACGTTTATATGAGGATGTGTGTGCCGAATAAAACCTTTTGCACATACAAACAACAATAAATCCTGGATTACTGCAAAACTCAGGCAGCTTCGTCAGGCCAACGAGGAGGCCTACAGAAACGGGGACAACATCCAACGGTCGATCACAGCCTTCTTGTCAGACAGGACGCAGCAGATGAGGCCAGGAAAAATCACATCCAGCAACTGGATTAACTAGCAACTGCACCTCAGGAGACCCATCTGTTAAACTCCTGACGTTTGCAGACGACACAACGGTCATTGGCTTCTTCAGGGACGGTGATGAGTCTGCGTACAGACGGGCGGTTGAACAGCTGGCCCTCTGGCGTGGTCAGAACAACCTGGAGCTAAACAAGCTCAAAACTGTGGAGATGACAGTGGACTTCATGAGGAGCCTCCTAACACTGCTCCCTCTCACCGTACTCAACAGCGCTGTGTCTGCTGTGGAGACCTTCAGGTTTCTGGGATCCACAATCTCCCAGGACCCAAAGTGGACCCCCAACCTCAACACTATCCCAGAAAAGGCCAGCTCAGGAAGCTCAACCTGCCTCAGGAGCTGCTGATTCAGTTTTACTCCGCTATCATCCAGTCTGTTCTCTGCACTTCTTTTGCTGTCTGGTTTGGATCGACCACCAGGACAGGAACAGACTACAACGGACTGTCAGGTCTGCAGAGAGAATCATTAGTGCCAGTGTGCCCTTCATCCAGGACTTGAACATCTCCAGAGTCAGGAAACAACACTGCAGACCCTTCACACCCTGGACACAACCAGTTCCAACTCCTCCCGTCTGGTCGGCGCTACAGAGCTCTGTACGCCAAAACCACCAGACACAGAAACAATTTCCGCTTCCGCCGGCCGTCACTGTCATGAACAATTAATCAGACATACTGCACTATTCCCTCCATTTCATTCTCATTGTTGTTATGTTTTATGTTCATATACTTTTGTACATATATTTATATTGTAGATATTAAATGTCGATGCTTACCTCTGTTCTACTTTGTTGTCCTTGTTTTTTTATGTATTGTGTATTTCTGTGTATGCACGTTGAGGGCAATGGAAAAACCAGACTCACATTCCTTGTATGCCCAGCATACATGGCCAATAATGCTGGTTCTGGTTCTGGTTCTGGTTCTCAACAGGGTCCCTCGAACTAAAGGATCACATGAGAAATCTAAGGGGTTATGAGATAGATAATGAGAGAGAAAAAGTATATTCCATTTTTTGCAAATCTGTGCATTAGGATACCTGGATTATTTGACCTCTTTGGGCATTGATCAGTTATTTAAATAAAAGCCACCTGAGAAGTTAAGAGGGGAAACAACTCAAACACTAAACACTGGCTTTTAGTAGAAAGAAGAGTATAGTCACAACTGCCAAAAAGGTTGGAAGGGTTCGGGTCTTCTTTCTGTGTAAACATGTTTTAAAGTGCAACAACTTCAACAACAATGAAACACAGTTGAGGAAGGATGGAGAAGAAATGTTGGACTAAAAAGATCAACATTTAAAGACCCCCCACTTGATTGGACCGACCCAGGATAATGAAGCTTTATGTTATTTCTACTTTTAGGAGCAGGACTCTTAGAGCAAAGCCCGGTTATAAAATGATCTCTTGACAGCCAGTGGGGACAGGAGAAACAATTACAGCGACCAAGATGCATCCCACGGTACATGCACAGTCAGTGGCTGCTTTATTATTACTAAAATATGATGTGATTCGGCAATATGATGTTATTTGTGTTGAGTATTCGAATTGAATTATTTGATCATAAGGAGGCAGACGTCAGTGAGAAGAAGCTTAGAGCGCCCTCTATTGTCCACATATTTAACTGACGGACAGGAAACGGACTTTTTCTCTTCACTCATCCCCCCTTCATTACGAAGACACGCGCACGCAGACAAGTGTTTATAAATAGTAACATTCTGATGTAACAAATGGTGGTAATAGAGAAGTATGAATGGTCATCCATAAATAATGAATAAGCGGAATAAAAACAAAAGGAAACAATAAAAGGTCAACGAGATAAATGTCCAATTTGTTAGATAGACAGACAGATAGACAGACAGACAGACAGACAGACAGATAGACAGACAGACAGACAGATAGACAGATAGATAGATAGATAGATAGATAGATAGATAGATAGACAGACAGACAGATAGATAGATAGATAGATTTTTTTTCCTTTCCTAATTTCCGATTATTCCTCATTTCCTCCAGCAGGGGACCGAGCAGAGAAAAATCTGGGAGGAAAGAAAAATAAATCCAGGGATCTGAGTCAGCAGCAACAGCGGCTTCAGTCTGCTTCTCCTCCTCAACTTCCGTGGATCGATTTGAGCTCCGATCACCGCACAATCAACACTTTACGTTGATCACTGAATATGCATTATTCTACATAACAATAGGAGGCAAACTGTGGGAGGTAAGAGACCAAGCCGAGACACAGAAGAGAGAAGATCTGTCTCGACGAGGTAACGTTAACTTCTTTGCAGCTCAAACACGCTGCTTTTGTAGCTTTAATTTGGTTATGTGCGTGTACCTTTAACCGAACGTTATATCGTTCTTAACGTGTGACTTTACAGAGTTAATAAAATACTTGATGTTTGGATGTAAAATAGAGTTTTAAAGTTTCAGTTTTGCGGTGGACCAAACCGAACTCTTCTTCTTCTTCTTTACCAGAAGCTTTGATGAGCAAGAGGATTAAAACAGATCTGACCAGTAAGTAGATCAACACTGATTGCAGTTGGCTGGCTCTGCATGTGGTCGTGTTGGATAACAGATATTTTCTCTCACTACAGTTTATTGTTTGCCTGCCTGGCTCTCTCTTTATTTCCAGTGAGCTGAAGTCTTTGGGGGGATATAGTCTATGTTCTGGTTGCCTGGCAAAGTTAAACAAATAAGAAAGATGGCAGGCAGAGAACATGAGCTATCCCAAATGTAATATGAACGAATACAAAGATGTCAGTCTTTTTCTTTGTGCTGTTTGAAAATAACATTTTAAATAGAAGATATTGTCCCACAGGAAGAATTTTTTTTTTTTTGAAACAAGGCCATATAGAAAACTAATTAAAACAGTAATAACACTATTGGAGGTATATTGAGAGTAGAGCAGCATTTAATGATTATTTTTATTGTCGATTAATCTGTCAACTGTTTTTCGGATTCATTTTTTTAGTCTGTAACATTTTTGCAGAATCGAAAGGGATGTCTCCAAATTCTGAGATCGTAGTTTCAGATACATTTTTTGTCAATCGATTAATATTTCAGGTTTATAAGTAACATTTTAAGATGAGTGCAACATAGACAAACAGGCAGACAGACCAACAGATGCTGCACAGAATGCTCAGTGTTTATCTGTCTTTAAAGTGTAAAAAAAAACGATGCTGATCACGTTTCCCAGAGACCAGCGCGATGCATTCAAATGTCTTTTTAAATAAACCATTTGTCACTTAATCGATTAGTCAACCGACAGAGAAGCAGCAAATCCCCCTGTTTGAAAGAACATTTGTTTGTTTTTGTTTCATCACAAGCTTCATGTAACATCTTGTAAGTTTTACTTCCAGTAGCAAAAGTAAAAGTCAGCACCAGGTCTGATGTTTGGGCCTAAAAGTCATACCCTGCAGTTTAAACACAATGAAGAAACAGATTTAACTTGTTAAATGTATTTCTCTCTCTGTCCAGCTCACCACGTGTCTCTCTGCTAAACATTTACCGCAAAGCTTCATGTCCCTCAGAGTTTCAGCCATGAGTGTTCTTCCTCCTGTCCGAAAGGACCGTATCATTGCTCAGCTCCCTCAGGTAAAGTCATGTGATCGCCTATAGCTGTCCGATATCCCTCCAAAGCAACCTCATACATTCCTCTACCTCTCTTGTAGTATTTCAGCAAAGAGGCAGCCTTCCACACTCAGAAGGACTTCAACAGTAAAGTGAAGACGGCCTGTCAGGAGCAGCGTACCGGCACTGTGGGGTGAGTGCAGCAGCCTGATGATGCTGGAAGTGATGTTTTTGTGGCACTTATTTACATGTTTCTTCTTCTTTCATTCTGCTCAGCAGATTTAAAATCTCTAAGGTCATTGTTGTGGGTGACCTGGCTGTGGGGAAAACATGTCTGATTAATAGGTAAGCTCAAACACCGTCACTGCTGCAGTTCTGGGAATAAATAACTCAAACAAGAAATAACTCAGAGGACACGTACCTCCTTCAAGGGAGCACAGTCTACATCGTTTGTTATTCTATTATCAAAAATGTAGAGAAAATCTGCATTCAAATTCATACTGTAATAGACAGTGGTGGAAGGTAACCAAATATATTTACTCAAGTACTTAAGTACAATTTTGAGTATTTCAATTGCTACTTTATTCATATAAGATTTCTAATCCACTTCAGAGAGAACTATTGAACTTGTTACTCCACTACATTTATCTGGCAGCTGGATTTACTAGTTTATGTTTAACAAAACACATGATCAATTGATAAATATGATACTGCGCTATAGACATAACTATCCAACAGTTTATAAAGTCTTTAAAATGTGTCCCACCTCCACCAGTTGTAACATTTAACTGCTGCTAACAAGCTTCAGCAATAATATATCAAGAATATGATATATGTAATATAATATAACTCTGGAAGGCCCAAGAAATACTTTAAATGTAGGCATCTAGTGGTGAGGTTGTAGATTGCATCCAACTGAATACCCCTCCGCCCATCCCTCCCTTTCCCAACGCGTCGGAGAACTACGGTGGCCTTCAGGTAACGTAAAAACGAGAAAGGTTTGCGCTAGAGCCAGTGTTTGGTTTGTCCGTTCTGGGCTACTGTAGAAACATGGCAGTGCAACATGGCACACTCCATGAAGAGGACTCACTCTCTATGTAGATATAAACAGCTCATTCTAAGCTAACAAGATTTTTACGTTTTCAGATTTTGCAAAGATGCTTTTGATAAAAACTACAAGGCGACGATCGGTGTTGACTTTGAGATGGAGCGCTTTGAAGTGATGGGTGTTCCCTTCAGCCTTCAGCTGTAAGCCAAATGTCTTCATCACTACTACACACACATAAATAGAACGAACTTTGTAAACTCAGTCTGTCTGATTTGACATCGCTTAAATGTCCGTCCCTATTTTTACAGCTGGGACACTGCAGGCCAAGAGAGGTTCAAGTGCATTGCCTCAACGTACTACAGAGGAGCCCAGGGTGAGAGATGTCTGTGGTTTAGGGCAGCAACCTTATAAGAAATGTGTTTAAGACTCTCCTCTTTCCATGAAAACAATGTCAGGGGTGAATAGGAAGCTGTGTATATCTAACATTACTGGAATGTGTGTGTTAAAACGGTTAATTCATGTATGATTTTGTCTTCTTCCAGTTGTGATCATTGCGTTTGATGTAACTGACATTGCCTCTTTGGGCCATGTGAGGTAAGCTTATTCATGATCAGCAGATTGTTGGGCAGTTTTCCACCCCAGCTGGGGGACTTCATCTTGTCTTGTTCTTTCTGCAGACAGTGGCTCGAAGACTCCCTGAAAGAGAACGACCCCACTGCTGTTCAGCTGTTCCTTGTTGGCACAAAGAAAGACCTGAGCGTACGTCCGCTTCCTGTTTGAAGTGGACGTGCCTGTGAACGTTTCTGTGTGTTCTGCTGGAGTCAAATGTGAATTGTTTGGACTACAACTCAAAGCGTTTGTGTCCCGGACTCAAAGCTCAGTAATGTATTTGCTCCTGATAGAGGCTGAAACGATGGACATGCATTTAGACATTTCTAAAACATTACAAACTTTATTTAAGCTGTGGTCTTCTATTTCAAGAAGTTTACATTTTGAAATGTGTTCTCTTATTTTACTCTGTGATTTTAAGAGATTTGCTATTTCGTTTTTGTCTGTTTGGACAATGCCGTGGCTTTTGTAACAAATTAGATGACTGGATTATGTGATTTACCTCTTTCTTATTTCCACTTCTCTTGTCCATGAGTGATTTCTGTGCAGTAGAATAAATGTGACAGAGAACTGAATATATTTGGATGTTAGACCGTTAGTCGGCCAAAACAAGCAATTTTCAACCGATTTTTATTTGTTCTACCATTTAATAGACTAAACAATTGATCGATTAAGGAAGAGAGTAATTGTCAGATTAATCGGTCATGAAAATAACTTGGTCTTCTCTGGATTTTTCAACAGTCTCCTGCACAGTATTCTCAGATCGAACAAGATGCCCTCAAAATAGCAGAAGAGATCAGAGCAGAGTACTGGGCTGTGTCGTCGCTGACAGGTGAGTGTTTGGATGGAATACAGCAACATGACTCAGAGTCCAGGTGCGGTCAGAAAAGAGGAAGGGGTATATCTTTCATTTGCAGAAGGGAGTGTTGTCTGATTTCTTTGGGGGGGAAGCAGTGGAGAGTCTTTAGTTTTCAGATTCCCCAGATTTATGTTTCAATTCATTATCTTGTGAGATTTACTCTCAAAAGATTGAATAGTTACGTCAAAAGCATGTCGTTGGTATTCAGCATTGATCGTAGCCGTTTGTTTGCCATATGCAGAGGACACCAATCGTGTCCCTAACTGATCAACATTTCCTCCGTGCTGTAGGGGAAAACGTCAAAGAGTTTTTCTTTCGAGTTGCATCGTTGGCCTTTGAGAACAACGTTCTTGCCGAGTTGGAGAAAACTGGGCCAAGGCAGATTGGGGGCGTCGTCAGTGAGTATCTAAACTAACAGCCGTCGTAAAAAAAACCCTTCACATTTGTCTCATAGTCTAACCTCCTGCTATTCAATTGTTCCAGGAATTAACAGCACTTCAAACAATGTGTCCGCTTCATCAAAGAAGAAGCAGCCAAACTGCTGTCAGTAAGAATGGCAGCAGAAGTTTACAGTCAAAGGTACAGACTGAGAATGAGGGAAAAGACTGGAGGTATTTCTGTGGTCAAGGCAGGAGGAGGGACGCTGGAGTTCTACTTCCTGATATGTTTGAGTTCAGTTTTTCCTGGCCCAGAAAGAGTTTTCCTCTGTGGGATGTGGATGCTTGTGGTGTTGCTCAGTTTAACTCGTCTGGAGTTACAGAGTGACTCAGCAATTATACTCAAAATGACTGTTCTGTTACTGCAGAGATGCCAAAGAGTGACTGTGGATGGTTTTAACATGGCGTATGTGTGGATGCTTAAATATTCAGTCTCGCTGCTCTATTTTGTTTAACAATTAGGATTTGTCTTCACAACACTCTGGTTTACCTTTACAAAGTCGGTTGTTTTTACTTGGTACTTAACCGCTTTTCATGATAATATAGATCAGACGTCCCCAACTTTTCTGTTAAAAGTAAATATTATGCAGTAAATCTCAAGAAAAAAGCAACTATTTGAAGAAACACTGAAAAAAGTATTATAATTGTGTGTAGCGGGAAGTTTAACTATCCTGTTAATTATCTCACGACCCCTCAGATTTATCTTTTGACCGGTCAGACCTCCCGGTTGGGAGCCATTATTTGTAGATGCTGGCTTTTTCTTCATCTACAGTGTGTGCTTGATAGGTACTTTTTGCTTTTTGTTTACAGTAAATTCAAAGACTGAATTTCGATGATCATTTTTTATGTCAAAAACTGAAATAGTGTCTGATTATTTTAAGCATTTATTTTCTTTAACATTTCTCATGATATATTTTACATATAATAAAAATATGAAACACCTTTCAATGTGTTATTTAGTTGAAATCACAGTATATCTTGTCTTATTTTAAGGAAACAGGAATTCCACTGTATTTCTTAAAAAATAAACAAATGCTAATAAACGTTCTTGACCATCTCAGTCAGCAAATGGCACTATTCCCCTTTTCTTCTTCACTGAAGTTGAAGCTGTTGAAGGAATCAAGATACTTCTGGTCAATTTGGCTCTGGAGCTCTTCAGGGATGCAGTGAGAGAATTTGTAATTTTCTTTAATCCACTTTCCTCCTTCAGTGTTCTCGATGGCCACGGCTGCTACACCTGCAGGAAAGTGTTAAAATGTTATATTATTCTATGATATTTGATTTATGTTATACATTTTAACCAGTGGTGGAAAAAGTATTCAGATATTTTACTTAGTAGTAGTAGAAATAGTCAAGTAAAAGTCCTGCATTTGAAAGTACAAAAGTATTAGCATTAAAAATATAGTTGAAGTACCAACAGTAAAAGCATTCATTTTGCAGAATGGCTCCTGTCAGAATCATATATATTACTGGATCATAATTATTGATGCATTAATGTGTTAATATTGCAGCTAATTTTGTATCTTTAAATATTGTTACTAATCTACCTGCAATAATATATTTCATTTGTTTGAAATATTTTTGTATTAATAATTGAGCCTGCAAAAGTAACTAAAATAATAAAACAAATATAGTGAAGTATATGGTACGATATTTCTCTTTGATGTTGGAGATGTAGTGGAGTAGAAGAATAAAGTAGCATAAAATAGAAATACACAAGTAAACTACAGTACAGCAACAACACGATTGTATTTAAGTACAGTGCTTGGGTAATTGTACTTGGTTACATTCCACCAGTGATTACACGGTACCCATCTTGACTGACCTACAACAGTGGCTCCGAGCCTCTCCACCAGCTGGATTGCAGCCTTCATAGTGCCTCCAGTCTCTATCCATTGGTCCACTAACAGCAGCCTCATCCCTGCAGAAAGGACAGACATCAAATTGCCTTATGTTTTCTAGAGGACATGGGAAACATGATTATGAACAGAATGTAGATAAGGTTAAAAAGTAAAAATGAATAGTGTATACAATATCACAGTATCCAATGCAAAATACAAAGAAAATAATACATTCTTATATAAAACGATCCAGATGTCCAGATGTTGAAATGTAAAGATGCACAAAAAAGAATCAAGTAAATAATTCAACCATTAACATTGATCTCTCTGCTTATGGTGTACTCATCCACCAAAGGACTAGCCTGAACTGTAAAACCAAATAGAAAAAATAATAATAACAGTAATTACTAAATAAATAGCTAATTAAATCTCGAATAACAGTTTTCCAAAAAGTTCCTGGCAGCAACAACAAAAAAATTACATTTATGGAAATAATCTTTGATGGATTAAAAATGAATAAAAGAGATTGACCCTCATAATATCTGATGTGACGTCAATGTGAATATTAAACATGTTGACGTTTCTTTAACACTAGAGGGTGCTGTGTCACGGGGAATAAATAGACATTATGTTGAGTAGACCTGGCTGAAAAATAACTACATTTTTTCGAATCAATTAAACATTTTTCAATTCATATTTGGTGGTTGCAGCTTTGATACTTTTCTTTGTCATATATACTGAAGAACTAAATATTTTGGGGTTTTATACTGTTGATTGGATAAAACATCGGGCTGTGGAATATTATGGATTTTAATAATAATCAACCAACGAATTAATTAATAATGAAAACTCTTCAAGGTCATCTTCAAATCTTTGTGTTTAAATTCTGCTTATAATCTAAATTTAACATATAAATACAGCTTGGCATTGAAGCTTTCTCTGCTTCTCACCACGCCTAAAACATCTCTTACAGTAAATTTGCTTACAGTAAATAAGTAATCACTGAACCCATGTATGACTTTTTACATAGAAATGATCCAATTACAAGACTGAATATTTACAAAAGACACACATAACAGGTCTAACTGACTGATATCCTTGTCAGCAAATGTGATCTTTTTTAAAATATACATTTTAAGACGTAGCTGTTACAACCCTTAGGTGTCCAAAGATCATCAAGAGAAATAACTGACATGTTTAAAGGGTAAAAAAACAAGTATGATTAACCTGGTTTTAGCACATCCAGTCTTACTTCCATAGTCTTTTCTCTGCCTGTGTAGTCTGTGTAGTTTTGATTTTGGGTTGCGACACACAAGTGTCCTGCTTTTCGAATGGCCAGAAAGCCTTTTCCAAAGGTGACAGCAACAGACGCACCTGAAAAACATTTTTCAGAAACATTCATCCACAATGACGTGTGTGGCTAACCTGCAGTGCAAATTGAAAATTATAATGCCATGAGCAATGAGACCTCAAAGTATCTAAATGTAGTACCTTGAGTCAGGTGTTAGGTTTCCTGACCTCATAAGAGCAACTTCTATAGTTGCTCTGCTAGGAGCAACTATAGAAGTCTTTAAATAAAACAAGTGTGGGACACCAAGTGTCTCTCTAGCTCTCAATCGACATTTACTTTCCTCCTCCATAGTGAATCTGTGTGTTTTCATACCAAGAATGAATCCCATTGCATCTATCCCGGCAACCAGATCAACAGTGTCGCTGTGGAAAGGACTGAGAAGGTCTTTGACGCAGTCTGCAAGAGCCTGAATCAAGACAGTAAATGCACAAAATGCAGAATTTGCACACACAGCTTATATTTTTTTCTGTTATAAATGAGTTGTATGCAGTGTTCAATGAGAAAGGAAACAGTATAGACAGTCCAGAGTAACTATAAATCCCCCACACCATACCTGGGAGTTGCAGTAGAGTTTGGATGGGTCCAGCCAGGCAAACGACGGTGCTTTTGTGTTGGGCGCCATCAGAGAAAGGTACCATCCTTTATGTCTGTCTGCAGGAGCGGCCAACACGTCCATTTGACAAACACCACTTCACGTCTGTGCAGTTAGAGGGAGAAACTGGGGTGAATGAAGTGGACTGTGAATGAGAAAGCGACCCTTCTCCGGTTCCAGTGGGAGGAATGGTGGGTGGGGAGGGGGCTGTTAACGTGTTGAAGTTAGGTAAGGAGAATTAAATTTTCTGCTTACCACAGGTAATTTAAAGTGATTTAACAGTTTAAGACGTCTGTGATACCCATAGAGATCTCGCCGAAGACAGTCCTTATCCAGCCCTAGTGGTGTTGGAATAAAAAAGAGGCCCTTCTCTAGCAACACTTCCTCTGGCTCCTGCAAGGAGTACATGAGTGACAGGTTAAGTACACTAGAATGTGTGGGGGTGAGTATTCTCGGTCCCCCAACCTCTAGTTGAATTGCTTCATCCAGCATTTCAAGATATCTATAGCAGTCCTTGGTGTCCAATGTACTGGGTCATGAGGCTGTACCCTGAACAGATGTCCCTCCACACCCTTCAACACCCTATCGGTTTCTTCAAAGAAGAGGTTGGTCTGCTCTATAATGGTCTTCCTAAGCTAGGTTAGGAAGACCAGTCTCAGACTTTTCAACTATTGTAGAACAAACTAATGTTATTTTAATCTGATATTGTCTTTGTGTATCCTGATTAAGTGCCTGCTTTGACAGTAATCTCTGTGTTGAGACATCCTGTCAACATTGATTGTTAGACTTCCCTTCTTAGACCTAGCGCTAGGTGGAGTGGAGTTAAAATACTGCAGACCACTGACTGCTCAGAGAAAATTGGCATCAGCGCAAACCCGCAGCACAAACACAAACTCGCCATTTTAGAGTAGTCAAGGTACCATCGTAAGTGACCACAATTTGTTTTTATTAACTCAACAGAGTGGTCTGTCACAGAAAAGGATGGAGAAACCAGAGAGACCAATGACCCTCTAAAAATGTTAATTGTTCCCCTCATGCATGTTTCAGGTGTTCTGAATCACCAGAGGATTGATGTCAAAATAATCTCAGCTTGCGATCATGTTCACAGCTGAAGCAACAAAACCCATTACCTGACAGTATACATGTCCCAGTTCTCAGACTAGTAAGGTTATTGCAGTTATTAAATAAACTGATCTCGAATTTCATCCCAGTCTTTTGCAACAGAGTTCAAGCTGAGCTAAGGACGGAGAGTTCACCTTTCTGCCATCAATGACTTTCCCACAGTTTTTTGTCTCATGTGTATGAGGAAATAAATGAACTTGAATTAAACTGGATGCACACATGCATTTTTTTCTTTTGCACATTGTTTGCACACTAACAAGATTTACAAGGTAATACAACTGAGTAGATATTCACACGTTAACAGGTCTGTGTGAGTGCTGTATGAGCTCATGCCGATGAGTTTATCTTGTTTGGCCACCCGGGGGCAGCATAAACAAGCCGCAATACAACACTGGCAGAGAATATTATGACTTTTATGAGGAACTTTCACTTTGTGTGGATATTCGCGGTCCCTGTTGACAAAAGTGTTTCCGAGCACCAGACATGTAAATCTCTCATTTTACTGCAGTAAGGGTCTGGTAGTCTGCCCCACACAGTCCTGGTTCTGGTCCGTGTCTTCCTTCCCTCCAGCGGGCCCAGCAATATGGCCTGGACCTCCAGCAACGTGGTGACAATGTGACCTGTGGAGCATTTGGGTGGACTGACCCTTTAACACACTCATTGAACTTTCTGCACATTTAACTTAAATTAATTGAGGTTAGCGTCAACTGAGTTTTAAGCCAACCCTTCCTGTTTTTAGCTGTGAAAAGAAATGTTGGGGCAACAACTACTTTGGACAAATGCAAGATCAGAAAATTACACATATTTACAATTTGACACAATGCTCTATGTCACATTTCCCACACAGTTTAATGTTGTGGCCATTTATCATGTTGTTCTTTATAACTTGCATCACATATGCAGACAAGGCCATCCGGACTTATTTAAACCCAAATAATAAATGTTATCATATCGAAGATATTTTCATGTCAGACTTGTTGTAGTGTCATCCTGATCTCACCACATAACCTCCTTCCCACGAAAACAATACCAAGGCTGGGACTCTGGCCTTGGTGGATGTCTCGGTGGACAGAGGAGGAGAAGGACATCTGCGAAGGGGGGGGGGGGGGGGGGGGGCGACTCTGTTCAACTATTCTTTGTTGTTAGACCTCTGAACCATCTCTGGGGAAAGAGCTCTATCCATTCAGCTGGATTATTCTAAGTGTCTGTTCAATAAATATATTTTTGATATCTCATGAGTTTTCTCATCACGGTTATTTCTCACAGGGAGGTTAAAAAGATTCATTTCCACCACATTTAACACAGGTGATATTACTACTGGGCCCATGCCTTTTCTCCTCAACTGCTATTCTGCTCAATCCCTTTGTGCTGTCTGTGTGAGCCATGTTTGCACAGTGTCACTGTGTTGTCCTGCTGCTTTCAAGTGTCACCTTTTTGTTTCACCGTGCGCTGTTCTCCACATGAACTCCAAGTTATCAGCCTCATTTTTTCCCATTCCACCCCTGAAGTGACCACTTTAATTCACAAGAACCCTGCCACCCCTCCTCTCCCCACCCTCAAGATCTGGTCGAATGTTGCCTCTGGTGATTTTACATCATTTCTCTCCGCCTTCCAACAATCCGATTTCAGTGCCTTGAGTCGGCTGGATCTCTGTGTAAGACCAGCCATGTGACAACACACTCGGCTGATTAAACCCAACCTGACAAGAGGTTTTTCTTTTCTTTGGGAACAGTCACTTGTTCAGAGATGCAGAGGAATTTGCTGCGTATCGTTTTCTGAACTCACACGTGATTTTAAAGATAAATGTCAAAGATATTTCAAATGTAAGCCACCATAGGTCAGACACAGATCTACAAAACAAACCATGCATAAACATATTTCCTGATAATATAAAGTGAAGCAACATAATAATAATAATAATTGAATGAATTAATAAATGTTATCATTATTGAGTCATGCACATGCTACACCCACCCAAAAACGAAGCAATGGGCCAGATCCAGAATGCTGCATGTCATCAAATGTTATCATGATGAAATCAGTAAACAAATAATGTTTTTTAATGATACACAACAACAAAGAAGATATGGGGTAAAAACAAAAGCAATATCACCAAGAGGCAATTGAAGTACTAATTCTGGTATATTTCGGCTGACATGTAAATACTCAGGATACCGTGATACCACACGGCCAGTTGATGCTTCCGTTATTTTAACGAGATCAGTTTGAATCCAACCATCAGCTGAGACTCTTATGGGCTGAGGCCCCTCAGTCAGTGTGGTTTGCGTGCGACCGCGCCAACATTTCTCCACATTCCACAATGAATGAGTTTTGTCCTACATTGTGATTTAGGTCATCACCAATTCAGTGCCTGTTTTGTGGCATTTGAAAGATGTCCAATCTCCTGGGTTGGTACAATCACCCCACGACAGTTACCATGGAAAGCGGGGGTAAGCTAGAACCTCCTCCATGCGTGTTCCCAAAGTAAATCTCCACTTTCTGGGGGGTTGAGCTGTGGGGGTTGGGAGGTAACTCTCGGCCATGTCTCTGTGCAGTGAAAGGTGCTGGGGGTTCATGCTCTGTACACACCCACAAATTAACCCTCTGCTACTGCACGTTGAAATACAGTGAGGTAACATACTGTATCTACTCTCAGATTGTTTCAGCGCCCTGCGGCTGAGTAATATACTCTACCCAGGCTGGGAATCTAAAGAGGTTAATTCGGCTGACTCCTCCCAGCGTTGCCATTTCTCGTATTGATAATCACACCACTTTTGCTTCGCCTTAAAAGTGAGAGGGCAGCTCGGGAGCGCCGGAAAACCGCGAGGAGCTGTCTCCGTTACGCATGGTGCTGAAAGTGCCACTCGCCGCATCATGTGGTCGGTCTTCTTTGTCTTGCTGTCTTATCTTGACAGGAACTTCGTCAAGGGCGACCTCCTGAGTCGCGCTTTGGACGCAGAGAAGGAGAGCAAAGAGATGTTCTCCATGCTCAACGGCACCTTTTGCGCCAAAATGTCAACCGTGCGGGAGAGCTTCCTCTACCAGGTGTCAGATGGAGCCGAAGTGGTGCGATCCGTCGTCAGCCCCGCCGGGAGGCTTGGGAACTGTTCTGTCATAGCGAACCAGATGCAGGTGAAGTCGTTCATGCACGAGTGCAGGTTGGGGCTGAAAGAAAACAGAGCCGGGCGGCAGCTGGAGACGCGCTTTGCGCGCATGGATGAAGTCAAGCTGATGTGCCGGGAGTTTAAAGAGAGGTCGGAGCGCAGAGGCAAGGTGAAGGGGGGTGGCAGTGATGACTCTGCGCGGAGGGACAAGGTTTTAAAAAGATCCAAGAGAGGCTTCACTTATCCTGGGACGCTATGGTGTGGAGCTGGAAACATGGCTGATCATTATGGCCAGCTGGGTAGGTATAGGACTACAACATATTCAAGCAAAGTAAGTTCATTATACGAGGCGTATAACAATAATAATTGTGACCTCCTTGGTGCAGGAGATTTTGCAGAGACCGACAGCTGCTGCCGTATCCACGACCACTGCCCTCACGTCATCCACCCCTTCTCCTCGAACTATGGCCACACCAACTTCAAGTGGCACTCCATCTGTCTTTGTGACTGTGATAATGCGTGAGTAAAACATAAGCTTTTACGCAAATGTACAACCACCGCGATGACAAATTATGAACGACAGCAGGTGTAACAACGTAAACATAAAAAAATTAAAATAAAAAAACATTGTGCATCATCCTTTGAAAGAATCAGCCTCTAGGGTTTTAAAACTACAATCAACACAAAGAACTGCTTAAGAATGAAATACAGACATCATAACTGAATAAATATAGTGAGACATTAAGTTCAATGGACACGATGTAACATTTTGCACTGACTATCACCTCAGGAGTTTAAAAAGCATAATTCAATTCATTAAAGACGATAGCTTTTTTAAATAAAGTCAGTGAATTCAAGCTGTACAGCATTTAAGTAATTTGTTTTCAGTTCACAATTTATTTAAATAACAAGGCAGTCATGAGGTCTCCATTCGAGGTCTCACTGTAAAATGTAAGGACTATTGTTTTTATGACAGAGAACTTCACCGTACGACCAAAATAAAGGTGTGTGTTAAAATAAAAACATAAAGTTAAAATGTAAGACTGTATCAGGAGGACCAAGTGACAAATGTGTTGCCATTGGTTGGACATGAGGACAATAATATCATAACAATACTGCAATGATCATAATTACGATGCTTGATTTGACACCTAAACATTGTATTCGTAAATGCAACATTTTAACTTTAAACTCAGTCTGGAACAGCTGGGCAGATACTGCATCATATCCCATGGATGATCTGCAGGACAGGAATCGTGGCAACAAGCCAAACTAAGCTAAGATGTCTACGTTCTTTTGTGCAGTCAGGAAGAGACAACTAGAGATGAGCCTGACTTTTTGTTCTCTCTTTAGGTTGAAAGGTTGCCTGAGGAAGGTCAACGACACATCTTCCAGGGTAGTTGGTCAAGCGTTCTTCAACGTCATTGGTGTGCCTTGCTTTGAGCTTGCCTATGAAGATCAGTGTGCAGAGCGGCACTGGTATGGCATGTAAGTATCAGTGTACTCTGGTGTTAAAAAAACAACTAAAAAGTAGATTTGCAACATACCGAGCTGTATTACTTTCTGAACTCACTACACACATAAACCTCCCCTCCGTTTGTTCCCTCGTAGGTGTAAGCGTTATGAGAAGTTTCCCATTGCTGTGCTGAAAGAGGCGGTCCCGTACGACTTTGGCGGTATCGACGTCATTGATGAGCTGACGGTGGCTCCTTCCAAGAAGAACAAAGAAGAAGATAAACCAGACAGTACAACACAGTCTACAATGTCCGGCCCTGAGGAGCCTTCTCTTGGAAACGTTGTCACCGCTGCCGAGGACTTCATCAAGGTCCTCGCTACCGTCTCCACCTCTCAAAGCTCCACCACCGACTCCAATAAAGGCGAGACGCAAAGCTCTGAGAAGAAGAAGAGGAAGAACCCAGGGAAGAAGAAGAAAACCACCAAAAAGGATAAAGGAAAGAGAAAGGGAAAGGGGAGGAAAAGAAAGCAGAAAGCAGAGGAAGGGGCTGCAGTTTCGCCCTCTGGCAGCAAAGCAGAAGAAGTCATCGCTCTAAGTAACTTCATCGGTGAGTCACACAAACACGACACGCCAATTAGAAACACAAACAGAGTCGATGACAGAGAATATAAGCTGGAAGGAAAAGACGAGCCCTTTAATGAAGTCATGAAAGATGAACCCGCGCTAGATAAGGACACCGTTTCCATTACGTCACCTACAACAGTCCAGAAGAAACCAGCAGAGTTCACAGAAGAAATGACTCCGTCTACGTTAACAACCACGACAACTGTTAGTCCACATGAAGGACACACCAGAAGGCTCAGAAAGGGAGTGAGAAAGAAGAGCAAGAAAATCTCTCTTCCTCCTTTTGCAGAGCTTGAAACGAACACAACAGACAACTTAAGAGCCGTTTCTGCCCCCACCATTATCACCAAAACCCCAACGACACAGCCTGAGCAACAAAGCTCTGTAGTCAGCACTGCCAGTACCCCCATTATAGTCCCCAAAGTCAAAAGGAACAGGTCAAAGGAGAGAGGAGACAGAGAGGGGAGGAAAAAAAGGAGGAAACTCAGCTCGGCTTCTTCCATTGTGGCCGCTGCCCATGAAAATTCCTCCGTGGACAGTATGACAGTGATCCCTCTCGCTGCGGCTCCCACCGTACCATCGGTGGCCATCACAGAGCGGAAGGTGTCACACAGGATGGACGTTTACAGAGGAAACAAGACCGACAAAGGTAGGGCTCTGAACTTTAGCGTTTTGAAAAGGCAAAAGCCGAAAGGATCGAGAAGCAGAAGGAGGAAAACTCTTCTGAGTGAAAATCCACTTTTTCTCAACGGCTCTGAAAATGTGATTCCTATTCTAACAACTCAAGAGAAGAGTGATGCACGGAACAGCCCTGCAACCACTTCTGCAGGAGAAACAGACAGTCACAGTGAATGGAGGCTTTTTACAGCTATCACAGCAGCACATTCTATCATAACAAAACGACACAGGCAGACAATCAGACAGCAGAGAAAGCAAGGAAAGAAAGCCATGGCTGCTTCTCTCGAAGATGAAGCTTCTGTCCCGAAACAAACTGAGCAAAGACCAATGACTCTTACATCCACACCACCCAAAGTCGCCACCACTGAAGAGCTCAATCTACAGATCAATGAAAAGCCCCGCGGGACCACCTCAGAAACTCCCATCATGAGTCCAATTCTGTTATCAATTGAGAGAGCAAAAGCACAGTTCACCAGGAAGAAGAGGAAGAAAGCAGCACTGCCTGTTAGACAGCAGTGAGCCATGTGGTGCAACAGGATAGGCTGTAAGAAAAGTTAGCTGGCTAGGCTAGCTCCTGTCAATCAGATAAACTTCTGCATCAAACTATTTACAGAATAATCTTTTCTGCTTCAGCATTTAAATCACAGAAATGGAAATAAATCACGTTTGATTTGATTTGTCATACTTTGTTCTGCATGTCTATAATAACATTGATGAATGATTATGTGAATGTATCTGCCAGTGCCGATGTTTATATCTCGTGATGGAATAAACAAAATAAACAAAAGTATCATGTTTTTCATTTTGGGTAATATGCTGAATAATTTTCTATCTGAGAGTTAGATGAGTAGATTGTTACAACTCCTGTACGCTAAATATGAAGCAAACACCAGAAAACAGCAACATTTTTTTTACAGTTTAGCTTTTGCAGGAAAACAAACTAGATCTGACATGTTAATAAATGAGCTTTAGAGGTGTTGATGGGTGGATTTCTTAGGACAAAGCAAGGCTAGCTTTTCTCCATTTACAGTCTTTGAGCTAAGCTAATGCTCACTGTGGCTTCATATCTACCACATTGCAGTGGGATCAATCTTTACATGTTACTCTACAAGAGAGGGAATAACTCCCACAATGTCAATCACATTAAACTTTGTACATTTGTAATTACTGATACAATATGACAATATTATGAGCAGAAAAGGCTAGCTAGACAGATAAATAGAAAACTCCAAATTAAAAATAATTTTGTGTGCACAGTCTCTTGTTATCTCAGCTGGAAATATTTAATCAAAGCTGGGAAATTGAAAATCTAAAACTCAGAGGCTTTACTCTAACCTGCTTAAACTGGTTTTTGTGAACGTTTCTCTCCATACTGCCCACTCGGAAACCATGCCTAGAAAGACCTACGAGTTCATGCACTGTGCTCTTTTGTTTAAAGGGGATTTTGTTCCTAGAGTTGCCCCCCCCCCCCCCGTTTGGTTTAAGGCACGTTCTCCACATTCTCCACACGATTAGTTGCTCACGTTGCATACTTTCACCTCTCAGCACGGAGGGTTTGTAACACCCAGCGCAGAGGATGAAATCCTTCCAGGTCAGCTGATTCTCACATGCGTCTTGCATAATACAAGAATGCATGTGCTTTGAGAAAAGGCTGAGATGTGCAGATTAGATCTCCATCACATCTGACACAAATGCACTGCTGGGGAAATATTTTCAGATGTATTTTTACAACATCAGAATTTCCTGTGTGAATCTTGCAAACAGTGGGAAACGAAGTAACAATGCAGACTTTCATTCTACAGCTGAGATTTTTTGGAAGACACCCAAGCATTCAGAAAGGAGCTTGGCATTCAGGCTCAATCATAAGCTGAAATGGCAGAGCGACTAACACAGATGGATCTGTGATAAGACCTTGTTCACAAGGAGGGGAGAAAAGTTTTCCATTCATCAGCAAGATTAACCGATTGTGGGCTCATGTTTGTATACGCTTAATTGTACGCAACTTTAATTGACATGAAAGAGAAAACCCTGAACAAATGTGTTGTAAAACTATTGATTATAGCTGCTGGGTCTGAGATGGACAGCTTGTTTTGTGAAAAGATGCCAGCACAGTGTAATGTGGACTTTGTGCCAGTAAAGAACCTTGCAGCAGCCTTTTGGGCGAGTTGCAGAGGGACACATAAGACTGGCTGGATACCTTTCTACATCATGAAGCAAAATATAGAGTTGAGCTAAAATCTTAAAATATATATTAAAAGCAGTTATTTCAAAGCAGTCCAGTCTTTCTATGAAGTAACGTACTGTGACTGTGGGTTGAAACAGGAAGGTGTGCAGCAGTGGGGCTTTGATGTACAGTACGAGTATCTTAGTGTCACACTGTTAAAAAGTGAAATCATTGAGCTCTACAGCAAAACATTTCCTGAACAGTGCATTGGTTGGACGCCCAGCGTCCAGAGGTCTCGTAAGGGCTTTGACCCCATCTCGTCACTGGCTTTTGAAACATATGATCTGTGTTCTGGTCAGGCAGGAAAAACACACACAAAGGGATATACAATCCATAGTTTGGGCGATAATGAGAGTCCAGCAGGCTCCGCAGCATCCCATTAGGTGAAGAATCCAATAATCCATTGTATTCACCAACACAGAGGAGGATTTATTGATCGAGAGAAACTAACCTGTCGTGGTTAGATCGGCTGGTGTGGCACTGATGGATGAAGACGAGGCATGTTGTGCTTCTGCTCCAAGTGATCCAATATGACCGCTCATCAAATACAGACGATCCTGCCTCTGCAAATTGGGCTTTCTAGGTTGTACAGAACAGTGCAAGTGCTTTGCAGTCACAAACAGACAATAGATATCATTTAAATGAATGTCTCAATCAAAGGTGAGCTGCATATTTAAAGAATGAGAAGAAATCCCTGGCAGCTCTTTACAGAAAGTGATGAAAGGTTTCTCTCTCAGCGGGACAGACGGAGATATTACAGTGTGGAGCAAAGACAGACCAGCGACGCTGCTAACGGAGCTAAACATGAATATAATCACATTTACTGTGAACAAATTCTTGCATCTATACTCATCCCATCATCTTCTCTTTTTATCTGTTTGTATTGTGGACGAAGAGGCTGAACACTCCTGTTTCAGACTGAAGAAATAAAGAAAGAGACATTTAATGCTCTGAAATACATCACACGACCTAGTAAGTCATATCTGCTGACGTGGACAAATCAGATCATTTAGCATCATTACCTTCAATCCACATTGTGTATCGGGTCCTAAATGTGCTGCTGATTGTTCCAGTGTTCGGCTAAAGTGCAATTGTTAAGAGATAACACTGTCATGAAACACCCTTTTAACACCTCAACAATAAATAGATAAACAATCAAGCTGTCACCTTGAACCTCTTTGTTGTCGAATAAAACGTTTCTGGCTAACTTATCTTGTTAATATTTTTATAAAACCAGCCAACAGTACAACACTGAAGGGCGTGTCCCTGGAAATGTTCATACCTCCTGAGAAGAATAGGACCAAGTACTTTCTCTATGGTGGCTCCCTCACCACACCCAACTGCGCTGAAGCTGTCATCTGGAGCCTGTTTGAAAACACAGTTCCTCTAAGCAGGAAGCAGGTCGTTATTTTCACAATAATCTAAAAAAAAAGATCTATATTGGAACACAATTTCCTGCATTTCTGATTTTTTTCGCAGGAATTTGAAACCAATGCATTAGGCAATGATTAAGATATGCTATCATGCTTAGTTTAATCGTTCTACCAGAAAAGTGGGAACATCAGAAAAAGCTGTCTTATGCTCTGCCAGTTTAACCCAATACCCTAAACGTCACATGCTGTGGTATTCAATTAGGGAAAGGGATCAGGGGTATACCATGAAACATACAATATATGGGTGTGTGTGTGTTTGTGTGTGTGTGTATGTGTGTGTGCTAAAACACTCCATAGTAACATTGTTTTAGAATACTGAGAAAGCATTGCGTAAATAATTTGAGTGGCCACTGCATCCACTGTATTTATAAAATGTGTCATTTTACTTTTTCACCTGTCTGTTGTGATTTGTTATTACAGCTCGCTGTATTCGCCCAGCTTCAGTTTTCCAATGGAAAGCAGATGGTCCAAACCTACCGACCCGTGCAGCCCTCGAATGGACGGCAGGTGTATTACTCCGGAGGCAATCTTGCTCAGCTTAACAATGTGTTACTCATCACGTCAGTGCTGGTATCCAGTGCACTCTACCATCTCCCTGTTTAATTTACTACACCTTTATAAATAAATACTGCTTTATATATCCACTGATGATTGTCAAATTAAATATATATATATAATGTAGTGTGTATATTTAAAAAAAATCAAACTAATGTGTGAATTAACTGTTTGTAAGGTGTGCGATTTTGTTGTTGTAAAGACAACCTCATGTGTCAAAGCACATTAGCATTTTAAAATATGAATGGTATATTTAAGTTGTAGATTTTGCATCTTGTTACCTCAAAATGTATCTATTTTCTATTTCTGCAGCAAACTGCACTGCAGTTTGCTGACAATAGTAATCCAATCCTGATTACTGCGATGCCCTTTACACCGTTATCAGTCAGAGCGTCACCTCCCGTAACATCCACCATGTGGCAGCATCAAACAAGTCTCAATGACTCTGGACTGTGAATGCATTCAACTCTGGGTAGCACACAGTATTAAAAAGTGCATGAATATCCTCAAATGTTTTATTTCTATGTTTATCCATCCTGGGGAAGTTTAATCTCTCATAGTGTGACTTGCTAACGAACCCACAGCCATGATGTCATGAGACAGTTAGAAGTTTGACTTTTTTTTGTGGTGTGTGTTTAAGCACATACATTTGATAGATTCATTGTCACTGTTCCAACATATTAACGCTGTAAATTATATTTCTTTAATTGCAATACTCAGAAAATAAACTGCAGCAACCCTTTTAAAGGAAATACACATTTACAGCTACCGTTGTAGACAGCAGAAGAAGATTATTCTAAGATTACTGAGAAAAGGTAAAACATCATTCAATCAGTCCTAATCAGTGACCAGGAAGGATAATACCCACCGGGGTCATGAGATGATGCACTTGTTTTTGGCACCATGACAATCTACAGTATACCACTATACGTACTTGAGGAGATCACTTTGGATATAATCCCATGTTGTTGCACAGGAATAGCTGTCTCATGTAATCACAGTCTCTGGTGCAACGGTGCTGAGATAATCTGCGGGATGCACAGTCATGCTCAACTTCTGCAAAGTTGTTTTCTTGAAAATCACACATATGAACTCATTATCATATGAACTCATTATCACATGAAAACATAACCTGTACGTGTGTGTGCATGTAATCTTTGACAATGTGAATGCCTTCAGTATTTTATTCCATGCAGCAAATTCAACTTTTTTGTCAATTCCTCCATTTGCAACTGGTTATATATCTTCATCTGCTACACAACTGTCTGCATGTCTTTTCTTCTTTTCCTTCACTAACACGAACATCTTTTCTCGGTTTGTGCGTGCCGCCCTTCCCCCACTTCCTCTTATTTCACTTGGTGTGACTCTGAGGTTTTGGTTGTCGTGACAACGGAGGCCACGGGCCCTCGTCTATTCTATTTGCGAAGTTTCTGTTGTTGCAAATATATTGCACATTTGCTGCTGGGACAGCGAAGGGCCTTGCACCACCACCACCACCACCCCACCCACACCTTGTGAGAAACTTGCAGACGTGAACGAGTTCTCGGAAATATCGGCGCGATATGAATCTCTTCCTGTGTAGTCTGTACAAATGATTCTGGACTATTATTTGAGGACAGTGCTGAGGAGCAACATACTCCCTTTGCAAACATTTAACATGAAATAAGCTCACTCGATCAATAAGTCTGCTCATAATCTTTGATTTACTTTGATCTTTTATCATTATGTTGCTATTTCAGTCAAAGTACACGCCTCAATGCTCCATCAGTATAGAGTACTATTGTCATGAGTTCATTGATACACATCCACATGAGTTATTACTGGGATCAATATCGCTCGACTTCAGTGTCTGGCTTCTTCTTTAAAAGCAGGTGTCGCGCCTCATAACTGCATGTCCTTAAAAGGGATGAGCAAACACTTCATGGGCGTAGGTTATGTGTGTGTGTGTGTGTGTGTGTGTGCGTGCGTCTGTGTGCAGATGAGTACACTAAGATTTAAAGTCAATTCTGAGGTACTGTTACTTTACTCTTGTATTTCTAGACTGTGAATCTTTCTTACAGTGTTTTACATTAAGCTGGTGGCTACAGTTACTTTACTGAGTAAGATTGTACATGAAAAAAAACAATACTCTGAAATAAGCTGAATTATTATCACTAAACAAAAGTATATGGACCAACAACCACCAGCAGCTACAGGTTCATAATGAAACAAAAATATTTCAAATACACTTCCCTGCATGTGTGTGTGTGGACGTACATTGTGTGGGCGTACATGTGTGTGTGTGTGTGTGTGTGTGTGTGTGTGTGTGTGTGTGTGTGTGTGTGTGACTGTTAGAGCTTTTCCTGTGTTAACCACGTGGCTCAGACGGGGTTAATAAAAAGACCCTGCTCACTTCTGGGTTTTCTTTCTTCACGGGAGTCCAAAAGCTGGTAAGGTAAGACCCTGACAGCATTCGACTTTATTTAAAATCTGCTGATCTCTGCTTTTATTTGTTGTATCCATCCAATTCAAATGCACTGAAATACACAGGAGTAACTGCTTTATGTCTCATTATTGTTCTATATCAGCATCGTTTCGAGCAGCGTTACTGTCAAATGCTGTATGTTCAAACTGTTTTCATGTTTCTCAGTTACAGAACGATGTTAGGAAATGTGCTTGTGTTTCATTTAATGTGTGAGAACTTGTCTTTATTCAAGCCGTCATGTCTTCAGTGTTTGCGGTGGAGCAACCAGAAGTTACCGATGTACAGTGTTGTCACCCATAAAGTAGAAAGCACTACTAAACTTCAATACACAGTGTAGTGTTTCCTACTTTATGGATGAGTATACTGTTGGCTGCAGAGAAATGCACAAGAAGAAACCAACGGACTCTGTGTGAAAGATCTTGGAAATCGAAGGCCCAATCCTGAAAACCTGCAGAATGTTTCTATTGCGTTTGACCTTTTCTTTTGTTTTATGTTTATTTACTACACATTTAGATGATAATGGTGAATGTGAAAACCTGTCAGAAAAGAAACTGATTTAAATTAACATTAGTAAAATCATACACCTGTAAAAACAAGTAGCTAAGATTTAAAAGAAAGCAGGTGAGCATTGTACGGATTCAAGACAGTTTAATATCTGCTTTACAGTTCTTGCATTGATAACATGAATATTTGCCTTTGTACAAAGTGTCTGTTGATAAATAAAATTGCTGCAAAACTCAAAAACATTTTCACCTAAATTCTACACATGAAAAAACTATGATCTAATTATAGAAAAGATATAAACAGGGTGTAAGGCACATATGGATACACTGTATAAATACTCTCTGCAGATCTTTTCATGTTGTTTTTGATTGTTAAAATATATATGATTTGTATTTTTCTGTACTTTTTTCACCAAATGATTTTTTAATTACTGTTACTGTGCAAATACATATTTCTTTGAATAAAAGCTTCTGATTTCCCACTGTGTCTGAGACTTGGCATTTGTATTAAGCATCTTAGCGTGCCCTTTTCTTCTAATTCCAGTGTAGCGGCTGCAGGTAGTTTGATGGAACCAAACCTCTTCGCCCATGCAGATCCCCCTAACATTGAGATGAAAGTAAAATTAGTGCACAAAACGCCAGTGCAAGAACGAACCAATCAAAACAATCATTGTATTGTAATTGTAAAGATGACACTCACGTAGTAAAATCCATCTTGATCCATGTCACCTAACACGTATATAATATCTCCTGAGCGAAAGCCAAGTTCAACCTTTGAGAGAAAACGAGTTTTGAGTGACACCACAAACCATATTGCTGTATTTAAAAGAAAAAATAAGACTGTATTGGTACAAAATGGTTAAAAACACAATGTGGTTCATGTATCATGATAGTGCTTACTTCACTGTCCATGTTGGGTGAACTTTCCCATGGGTCGTAGTCGAATAAGCCCACCATTTGTCGAACGACCACATCATCGGTGATACTGGTTATATCGCTCAGATCCGGCGTTGAAGACATATCTGTGGGCCCAAATACACAATCACTCCTTTGAAATCACAACTTCAATGGTAAAATGTGTCAATAAGAGCATTGACGGTAAAGAAAATGACTGCTCAAATAGCAGATGAAGAGTAAACAACTACCTTTGAGCAAGTGCACTGAAAGAAATCAGACTTTCATTCACATTTTTTGTACAATTTCTGTATTACTTTTACTTGCTCTTATTTGTCGTGGTAACATTCACAGCTCAGTGGAAACAGCTTCCCACACAATATGTTGTGTTATACTACCCCTATTTTAGTGCTCAGGCAGTGTGTTACAGCACAGTGTCCTGCAGAAACAGGGGGCTGGTACCTGTATGGTCCACAGGGAGGAAGCCCTGCTGCATGAGTAGATGCTTCAGGTACTCATCATCCACTGGGATTTCATCCACCATGTTACTTGGCACATAACCGGAGAGACCACCAGACTCACCGTGATAGAAACCATCAGAGTCTGTGTCTCCAAACACCTAAAAAAAATGCAGAGAAAAGAAGAAAAACAATAATTTGCATGTTGCAGCAGTGAGCATATTCAGTGAAAGTCACATCAATCAGTTGGAAAAGGTGACAGGAAATAAAGAAGAAAGCTGATATCTTGCTACACACTCAGCTGGCCTGAATCTAGCCCAAACAGGAAACACCATCACCTTCTTTCAAAGAAGCTTTTCAACTGATGAAGTGAGGAAATGCTCACAACTCAAACATATGAGTTACACATGGCAGAACACTTGAACAGCACCATAACAGAATTGTGCACATTTTTTACCTGCTCTACTTTTACATTGAGTTGCAAAAAGCAAAAAGACATCACATGTTGTTTTTTACCTTGATTATCTGGCCTGGTATAAACGGCAGCTCTTCCGCAGCCATCTCATAGTTGGGGGACATCGCAGCAGGGTTGTACGGGTAAAGTGCAACAAAGAGTCGGACAGTGGGTATGGACAACTGGCTCGCAGTCTCAAGCTCCCATTCTAAGAGCTCCTCCGGAGTCTTCACCTTATCTGGGAATGTCAAAACATCCAACTCCAGCCGTGTCTCCATTTGCAGCAGCGTGAGCGCTCGACTGTCCACTTTGCAGACAGATGGCTGCTGTACACAGAAGACCACGCATTGCCCTTATCCTAATTTGAGTTAACTAAGCTAAGCAGAAGGAACAGTAATCCTCTTTGAAGCAAGTGGAGAGATCCATTAGCTCAGCACTGTAAGACTGTACAGTGCGCTGCAATGGGAGAAATGGTTTGCAAAAGAAACCTCTAATATGTTATCTGGAACAGATAATAGCATGAAGTTCTATTAGGCTGCTTCTAATATGCATGTGGTAGCTGAGAGATCTCCTTGTGTCTGTCAAATATTACTAAAAGGCATACAATTAATATATTTCTAAGAAGGAAATGTGATGGAAAAAGAGGTTTTCCAAACATGTATTGAAATATAATCAAGTTCATTATAAAGGTTCTCAAAAATGCCTGTAAATACTTTTTGCAAAGACTCTGGTGGTAAAAAAAAGAAGCTGTAAGTGTGCACATTACACACATTACAATAAAATAAAAAAATATATATAATTCTATATGAAGCCTCAGATCAGTACAATATTCATATTAAGTGAAACATTGGTTGAATGTGAAGAGGCAGTATTTTCCTCCTCAGACAACTTGACCCAGTTTACGCTTCACTGAAAGTCAGCACTTCCTCTCCTGACCTGTGGTCAGGTCAGCAGGTGTCTATCTCTTCCTGCAGAGAAACGGAAGGTTCAGGAAGTAGGTTGTGGACATGTCTGACTTCAGTTGTGGGTTTATTGTGACCAAGTTTCTGGTTTGGACCCCTCAGCCTTCGCATTTTTCTTGTGTGTGTTTAGTTTGGGTGTGAATTACATTTTCTTGTGTCCGTTTCCATTAAAGGCAGTCGTCTGTCTCATTTGATCAATGCTTTTGTGTATTTTTTGTCGCCTTGTTGCTTTGTATGTTGTTTAAAATATATTTTATAATTATATATTAATTCATCAATGTATTTAGTGGCAATCCCGCATTGATTGTTCGTGGTTTTTGTTCCCTCTTTCTCCTATCTCTCGTGTTTGTACCTGTTGAAGTGGGTGGCGAGGTGCTGCATACAATTGTCTTTACAGGAATAAATAAAGTTGAATTGAATAGTCTTGATTTCTCCTGTGCCACTAACTGAGGGTACTGGGTCAATATGTGTTTATAAACTGCCTGGGAACAGTTTTGTTCTTACATGTTTCATAAACGTTTTCGCAACAACAACAAATCTTACTTTCTTATGCTTCACACCGCATAACATGGTGTCTCAGCCTCAGAGACCTTCATTTCCATGTTTGGCCAGAAGAGCGGTCTGAGAACAAATGTTTCTCCATCTGCTTTAAGGAGCTCATATTGCTGCTTTGGTGAAGATGCCACACAGTGTGAAATAAATATATAAAGTATTGAGACACATCGGAGTGAGTGAAATTGATGCTGAGATATGAAATTGCGGCCTCCTATTTGCACGGTTATCTGTCAGGATGGTTATTTTAAAAGAGCTGCACAAATTCAACCGGCAGTTTGCTCTTTGCATCACTCCCTGGTGTTTGGCCTTGAAGACAGGAAGTGCTCTGATCTCAGATTACAGTTCAGGGACTCCTTGTGAGCCATGGTTAAAAAAAATACATTCAAATTGAAAGTCTGTGAACATGGGACAAAGTCTATCCAGGATGCAACATTTTAACATGTCAGAAGATGTGTTACATTCTGTTTTATTGTGGTTAATAATCACAGAGTTGTTAAATTCACACCCAAAACCATACTCTAGCTTAAAAAATTCAGGGAAAAGAAGGAAATAAAAATCAAAGATCACTTTTGTATTAAACTGGGAAGGACATTTCTCACCGTAAAAGTTATTTTCAAACAAAAATCGGAACCCTAATTGATCTAATTTGACATTTTTCTAAACACAATGATGATCGTCACTGAATTTGTTGACCTATATGTTTTTTTTATGTTAGAATCAAAGTCTGAATAATATTCGAAGAACACAAACTCTGGAGAACAAACTAAAATTACAGATTTAGATATGAACGATGACATGAATGACTCTCATGCTAAACAAAACATTACCAACTTTCAAAAATACAACAATGTTCCAATTCGTAGCCAAACCATGAAGACACATTTTTCACCATTATTAAACGGATGACAGCAGAGAGGCAAACTGGAAACAAGCGGCAGAGAGAGCGGAAGGCAAACAACTATTTGCTGTATAAAGATATAGTGGAGTAATGTCTACCAGAGAATGAGGTCATTCTCCCTCTGTGTGTGTTGTTATCCGAGCTTCTCCTTGTTGTGTTGACATAGCCGGGCCGAACGCGCGTGCATTAAGTGCATGATCGTGCATGTTTGTGCGTGTGAATGTGGCCCATTCCCATAGCTCTGGTTCTCCCTCAGTTAAACACTGTTAGCTCCGTCAGGCCTTTGCTGTTGTTTGCGCTCTTAGCGCTGCTAGCGCCGTTAGCTACGAGCTAAGCCGTCACCATGTCTGAGCGGTTGAGAGGCAATAGAAATGCTCCCAATCTCGTATATTGCAAGACATTTTAAGAAGTTAAGACAATACAAGGGAATGCACAAATAACTGTTGAATCCTTCTAATGTCTCCTCTGATAATCCAACAGTTCCTAACATCTTAAAAAGTATCCCAAGCTCCCAGTAGGACCTCTAACAGTCACCATGGTGGTGAGCCCACGGGGCAGCAGGCCTCCTAATAAAACTTTATTTGTCTGCCCGTTTGCTTGAGACCAATTCTCTTTTTATGGCCAGTCCAGGAGCACAAAGCGTCTGACCCCGCTGGTCTGAGGGTCACTGAGGCTCACTCTATGGGCTGTGAGGAACTCAGTGGTCTGTGCATGCCTGCGGTCGTGTTACAAGCACCCACAATAACAAAAACCGTAGTGGGTAACTCCCGCTGTAGTGTTTGCCCAAGGGTGTAATTTCCACTGGGGACTGGGGAGGACATCACTTTTACTGTTTCAGGTTGATTTTCATTAAATCTCTTTGAACATTGTCCTTATACTGTCCAGCGGCCACAGCCCAGAGGAGAGAAGACAATGCTCATGACTTGTTTTTAACTTTAACCAGAAAGTTGAAAGTCCACCCTTCAGAATGTTCAGTCTGATTAAGCAAGTGATATGCAATTCATTACAAAACACACTTCAAGGTTCAAGGATTCAAAGTTCAAGAAACATTTATTGTCATTGTGCAACACAGGGTTGCACAATGAACTGCTCTGTAGTCTAGTCCATGTAAGGCAGCACAAACAAAATAATAACAGCAGCGCATTTATTACCTTTGTATCAGGCATAACGTGAACAGCCGCAACAAAACAATTCTCTGGGCAGATAACATGACTGGCGCCGTAACATTAAAAAATCCTTCCTTCTCCGATGTTGATGAGTGTAACCTGTTCTGCCATACAAGCTCCAGTAATAAAGAAGAAAAGACAATAAATTCATTGGAGCTACTGTTAAGTCCTTAAACTTCTACAAAATGTGCTATGTTAATGTGCATTATTCAATTATTATTATTTTTTTTACTTAGGCTGTTCACAGTTTAATATGCAGATATTACAATGATTGTTGTGTTAGCTTGATATGATGCTGGTTCAGTTCTGTTGTTCTTTTGTCTATATTGAATTGTATATTCGGTCCAGATTTAAACCACAGTCTGTCCATTGAGTATGTTGGCTTTAGACTGTAAAACAATGTGAGCCACCTCTGTATGGGACTTTCTCATCTCCTCGACATGGGCCCAGCGGCTAACAAATACCTGAGTCACACCCTAACCCCAACATAATTCCTATGAGCCTCTAGCTCCAGCATGCAGCCACAGAGGACTTCATTTCCCACAAGGCCTTAGGCCCAGCTGCTCCCGTCCATCCATCCCTTTACGCTTCTGGTTCCCAAGTACGGAGTGTTACATCATTGACACAGACACCCACCTTTCTGAGTGATGACGCAGCCGAGGGAGAGCGTGTGAGGAGGGGTGAGGGAGGGAGAGAGGAGAGGGTGTCCCGTCTGCACGGAGCACAGACAGACAGCAGGGAACAGCTGCAGCATTAGGTTCACGTAGGATTTCACTGCATTGCGATTTAAAATACCAATCATTTCATCCCCAAAAACTCAAGTAGAGCAGCAACTAAGCAACTAAATATCATTTGAAAAATGGTTGATCGCGAGCAGCTGGTGCAGAAAGCCAGGCTGGCTGAACAGGCTGAGCGATATGATGATATGGCAGCTGCTATGAAATCGGTAAGTCCATATATCAATAAAAAGATAATAATTATGACTTGTATGAAAATGTTTTGCTCTCTTTGCGTAAAGGTGCGTACTGCAATCTTGACTGTATGGCTGTAAATCTGGGGGTTGCACCGCTGGCTTGATGTTTCAGCGCTACAATCCAGAGAAAAATCATATTTAATATCTTTATTGCCTTGTCATCAATTCATTTGCAGCTCAGCGCTTTTTTTTCTGAGTCGAGTCCAAATCGTCTACTCCTTGGGCGGTGCCTTTCTGGTGGCCGTACCACTGGAGGGATATTACAATGAAATGCACGCAGGCCTGAGCTTGATCTCTCGGTTAATAAAAGGCTTGAATCATATAATGGCTCTGCTCTATTGCATTAGCTGCCTTTCCCCCCTTTCTACCACCCCACCTCCCCTCCCTCCATAATGCCTAATTTATAAAAGCTTATGCTGCTGGGAGCCATGTGAGGTTGCTCGGAAAAAGCCTGTCAACTGCTGCTGCTGCTGCCGCCTCCTCCTCCTCCTCCTCCTCCTCCTCCTCCTCCTCCTCCTCCTCCTTCTTCTATTCCTCCTCTTCCTTGTCTCTTTGTCATATTAATCAAAATGATATGGATGTTCAAAATCTGATAAATTTCCATGCTAGTATCCAATAGAGAGATGTTTTTGAGCATGATTGCATTATAAAAGTGCTCCAAAGAAGATCCCTTTAACTGCTCTTTGCTCTCAACAAACGTAGGAGGCAGAGAATCTCTCTAGAATATTCTCTGTCATATTGCAGAGAGTCGATATGATCAGGATCGTGGGCTCCTCACTTTACTCCTCATACATGTGCATGTGCTCTTTCTGATTCCTCTTGATACCAAGCAACAATTTCAGGTCACTTTGGGTTAATAACCCTAATAAAGTGTAATATTTGATAAAGTGTAATATTTGATGCCTCACAGGATCTTTCTCAGCTCTCAATGACCGATGCTGAGGACCCAGCCTTTTGTCTGCTTTTCAAAACTCTGCCCCCTTAAAGAAATGCTGGTAACTGAAATCCCCATGGGTTAAAAAAACTGCTGTGTCACACCAGCTCATACTGGAACCAATCGCGTCCTTGGAGTCTTAGCCGGGAGACTGCATGAGCTCACATACAGATTCAAACCGTCATACGTGCTTTAAAGGAGGAACATTTCGTCGGATGTTCCTCAGGAGGGATGGAGTGAGCCCCTGTGGATTGTTTGTCATTGGGGTTTCTGGTTGCAGGAGGTGGGATGAAGTGTGTGTGCAGGGAGGGATTCCTTTCCCTTTAAACAATCTGCCGTGTCAGTGCGGTCCAAACTAGGCCTGTTTGCAGGGGTGTGTACTCTCACTCTCTAATCAAAGGGAATCCCTTGGCATTACAGGCAAAAAATGACAAAACGACATGGAAAATACAGAAGGTTTATTCTCATCGTAACAGCCTTTTGTGCAGCTTTTTAGACAGATTTCTTTTATGGATATGCTAGGGCTAACGATTTTGTTTCTCATGCAATTGATTAATCGTTTTGGGCGTAAAAACGTCAGGAAATAGCAAGAAATGCCCATCACAACTGACATTTTAAAATGTCTTGATTTGTCGGACTAACCTTTCAAAACCAATACATATTTAATCTACTATCATCGACGACTAAGAAAACATAAAATATTCACATTTGTGAAGCTGACACTGGTGATTGTTTAGTCCTCTTTTTGCCGAAAGAAATAATCAAAGTGAATGATCAAATCAGTTGCATATGATTCATTTCCTGTCAGTAATTCATTAATCCACTAATTGTTTCAGCTCGACAAAGCTTCTTGGACTTTTTAGCTCTGAATGAGGATCTGGGTATCGGAGCCTTTGAAATTGCACATGTATGACATTCGTGTCAGTCGGATGGATTCTCAGCAAATTTTTTTAATATATAATTATATAACAGCAGTAAGCTTCCCAAGTATTGTAATTAGAGTGATGACCTATTTGTTTTGTTTTAAAAAACAACTATTGAGTCAATGCAGAAAATGTTGAAAATAAAAAAAACGTTAGTCCGTCAAGGAGGAGCTTTTCAGATAAAAAAAAACAGCTTTTGTGAAGCCTAAGCTACGCATTTCTTTCTATTTCAGTCCCTGTGCAATTATTGATCTGAGAGAAGCCAATGCAAGGTTTGCTTTTCCAATCAAATAACCCTCAGTAAGGTGGCCTTTTTATACCAACATAGCCTCTTTTGACAACAACCCAACTTTCAAACTGATCCGTCAAAATCTAAAATTAACAGTCGATGTCAGAGTGATGTCACAGCGTGGCGTTTGAGACAGGTAAAAAGGTCAGCTTGAGTCAGAGAGAAGGTCACTGGGACACGTGAACTGCCTGTGCAGTGATGGTTTTCCCTTACAGTGCAGCTGCCCCAGAGTGCTCGTGGGAACAGCCAACTCCAGCCCTCCTTTCCTTTCCCAAACCCCCCACTGCCGCCGACTATCTTAAATATTGTTAGCTAGCGTAGCTGTCCACGTGGCAGCTGGAGCTAAATGAATGTGCACTAAATTCATGAATTGTCATGGAGACTGAGACTTGCACATGACAAGTGAAATATTGTTCACCCTCCGTGCTGTGAACTGTACTGTCAGTCCAGAGTCTTTCACCTAAAAAGAGTGCCTTTTCATAATTAAGACTGCAACTAACAATCTGTCGATCATTTTCTTGATCACTTGATATATTGATTGGCTTGTAAACCTCTAACTTAATCTATTACATTTTTAAAGAGCGATGCAACAAAGATCCCCGGCCATGCTCAATCCACGGAAGTTGCAGTGGTTGGCGCTTTAATTCCCAAACCAAAGGACATTAGATTTACAATTATATAAAAAGAAGAAAAGCAGACAATCCTCACTTTCGAGAAGCTGGAACCATAAAATGATTGCAGACGCTTGATTCTCTGGGATTATACGTCGTCATATTCTTTTTTTTGTATCTGCAGTCTGGTGCTATTAATCAAGACTTCTGCTCTGGTGATTAAATGGTCCATTGTCTCCCTCTTCCAGGTAACAGAGCTGAATGAGACCCTGTCCAACGAGGAGAGGAACCTCTTGTCTGTGGCCTACAAGAATGTGGTCGGGGCCCGTCGCTCCTCTTGGAGGGTGATCTCCAGCATTGAGCAGAAGACCTCGGCCGACGGCAACGAGAAGAAGATTGAGATGGTGAGGGCCTACAGGGAGAAGATTGAGAAGGAGCTGGAGGCCGTGTGCCAGGATGTGCTCAACCTTCTGGACAACTTCCTGATCAAGAACTGCAGCGAGACGCAGCACGAGAGCAAGGTGTTCTATCTGAAGATGAAGGGCGACTACTACCGGTACCTGGCCGAGGTGGGCACGGGCGAGAAGAAGGCCACCGTGGTGGAGTCCTCGGAGAAGGCCTACAACGAGGCCCACGAGATCAGCAAGGAGCATATGCAGCCCACCCACCCCATCCGCCTGGGCTTAGCGCTCAACTACTCTGTGTTTTACTACGAGATCCAGAACGCCCCGGAGCAGGCCTGTCATCTGGCCAAGACCGCCTTCGACGACGCCATCGCCGAGCTCGACACCCTCAACGAGGACTCCTACAAAGACTCCACTCTCATCATGCAGCTGCTCCGAGACAACTTGACACTGTGGACAAGTGACCAGCAGGATGACGAGGGAGGGGAGGGCAACAATTAAAGAGAAACCACACTTCGAAAAAAAATATATATATGAAGGGCGGGTGGACTTTGGCAGCCACTTTTGCCGACGATACTACCGCAGCAGCAGTTCTTTATTTTTCCATGTGTTAAAAGAAAAGAATCAAAAGAGAGGTGAGAGTGGAGGTTAAATCTTAGTTTAAATATATATAGAAATATATATATACAGTTGAAAGGGGCCTCCGTCTTCTTGATTTTCTCTTTGACATTTGCCAAAACCACTGATATGTCAGTCGATCAGCCTGACGTGGTTGTTGTTGGATTGAAATGGCAGCCTCACACTGGCATAGGAACTGATCTTGTTCTGTCAAGATAAGCTGCTTAGTTAGGTTTTTGCGTGATAGAGATGCATTTGAGTCACTTGAGAGAGAAAATGCTTGAATGGGAATGCCTCACAAAACTAGTTTGCATTGGTTCCAGTAGTAAGTCTGTATATGAGAAAGGGCCCTGAGAGCCCTCAGCCTGACGTTAAACTGACACAAACAACGAGAAAAGAGAAAGTTTTAATTGGATTAATTCCCCCAACATTTAAAAGGAGAAATTAGACAGGCGTGAAATTGAGGACTTGATAGTAAAAATTGATTCCCCTCCTTAATAAAGTTTAGATTGGTCTGTTATGTCACTTGAACCATTGAGTCATTGAGGTGAAGACTACGAAAGGCAGAGACTTAACAATTAAAACAAAAAAAAGTACAAAAAAAAACAAAACAAATAAAAGCAGCTTCAGAGTTTGTGGTTTACTTCTGTGTTTGTTTTATTAAATGCACTTGCCTACTATACTGTTTCTTCAGTGTAAGATAATAATATCGATTATTCAATATTGTGCATGCTGGTGATGTATTTATATACAGTAGCTTGACTTTATTAACTTATACTATGGGTGTTAAGTATTCATTCATATGATTGGGAAAAACAAGCTTTGTCTGTTGATTTCTAATCTCTGAATTATTTCGTTTTGTTCTGGTTTTTTGATTTGCTGAACCAAAATAGTGATCGTAAAAGTTGACCTGTAATGGGCGTTGCTATAGTGACATGCAATATGTGTATTTAATTTGTTACCGGGAAGAAGAAGAAAAAAAAGGAGGATAAAAACTCACCAGTGATCACTTAATCTTACCAGCTGGTGTTTGTCACATTGAAGTATGATTATGATATAGTTTGTTCCTTGAACAGTATTGAAGTACTTTTTTCAGTCATGCTACCCACTTTTAATAACGGTGACGTTTTCAGGCTCAATGTTTCTGTTATGAATTCACAAACATGGACCATATTTTATTTCTGACAATATACATTTTTGTTTGTTTGTTTTTATACCTTTTAGCTGTTCCTGAGTGACAAAATATCTTGAATGTGAGTCATTATGTAGCAGTTGCACAAGAACCGAAATAAATAGCTATGATAATAAAAAAGAATATGACTAAATTATACATGCACCATTTCCGTGGTGGTCTAGTGTATTGTTGTATCGTCACCCATAAGAAAATGTTGTTTTAAAGGCGAGAAAACACTTTGTTTTGTGCCCTGAATACAGTATGTGCTTTATTTTTGTGCCTGCATTAGTTAATATGCCTCATGCAAGTTAACCTTTACAAAAAAGGGATTTATATGCCAGTTTTAAGTTCCTGCATGCATGTGTGCAAGATGTAATATGTTCTTCACGTTGACATGTGTGGGATGGTACTGCTCTCTGTACAGCACATAGATATGAATATTCAACACCAACGCACAAATAGAATCACTGGGAAAGCATCGGCAATTCAGAAGAATTGTTTTATTTTAGATTAGCAAATGTGATAATTAACATCTTCAGAACAAACTTTAGACACTAGGGAGCTGCTCAAGGGCACAGAAAGCTGCCGAATGGATTCATCGTCATAATGCTGCTACTACGATAGATTATTACATTAATATATTCATACAGATGGCAGTTTTCCAGTATTTATTTTTCCTAATAGATGACAGATATGATGGCTTAAGAGAGAAACCAAAAGCCTTAAAGGTCAGTCACACCACCTCGTTCACGTATGCCAATTATGTCACCCTCATGAGTCAGCCTCCATGAGCTCACACTGTATGTCACAGCTGCTTTGATTTATTTGTAACATAGTCGCTGGTCTTGAAGGCTCGCCAGACAAATAGCATGAAATCCTGATGCCAATCTGCACAACTGCTCACACAGTTTATGAATGTTAGAATGGAGTCGAAACCATTATTTAAAGTTTTATGTTTTGTGAGTTTTAAAAAAAAAAGAGTGGAAATCATGTCAAGAGAATTTCACTCATTGCCAAGAATACATGCATTGTGCTGCTTTTTAATCAATTAGTTGTTTTTTCCCCCGTGGTTTGTGTTTTTATTTTTAAGTTTTCATTATGTTGGATGTTGAGCCTTGTTTCTGCTGTGACATGAAAACATACAAATACAGGAAGTGAGGTGAAAAGGAGAAGATCGTGAATTAGATCAAAGAGGAGCTGACCTGCTGGATATCAGCAGTGTGTGTGTGGGGGGGGGGGGGGATACAAACTGTATGCTCTGAGGAATTTTTGGTTGCCATCTGTTGCCCATTAAAGTTATTTGTTTATCGGTACTATTTTACATTATTATTTCTCTCTGTAACATTTACAGTCACACCACAAACACCACAGCTCGTTCCTTTCATTCAACAGATTTCATACATTTCTGTTGAGTTTTCCAGCCTGAACAATGATACAGGAAGTCAATAAGACC
Organism: Melanostigma gelatinosum; assembly: GCF_949748355.1. Taxonomy (NCBI): domain Eukaryota; kingdom Metazoa; phylum Chordata; class Actinopteri; order Perciformes; family Zoarcidae; genus Melanostigma; species Melanostigma gelatinosum. Next base: position 16,784,166 of record NC_136640.1, read on the forward strand.
TCATGCAACCCCCTTGTGCCTCACACAACAGGTGTGTGTGTGTGTGTGTGTGTGTGTGTGTGTGTGTGTGTGTGTGTGCGTGTGTGTACATCCATATCTGCACCATTATGTGTAGAGTGTCTGTGGGTGAACGTATGAGATGGAGTCTATATTAGCTGCAGTGCAGAGACACTGCCAGCTCACTTAACAACTACAGTATGTCTTAAATGAGGTTATTTTAATACCACCTTGCTGATCATTAACTAAATTAGGGCACAGATGAAAAGATGGTTTAACAGCAGGTTTAATGATCGCAGCAGAGGAGCGCTGCAATGAAATAAAACCCTGCATCTCATGATGAACAATGGAAGGAGAATCTGCTTCTCTATGCTTAGGTACACACAAGTCGTATTGTTACACCTAAATGTCAAGTCTATCGCAGTATCGATACATAAACTGGAAGTCACACTGATTGATAAGCTGAAGTGCCAAAGCTGCTGGATCGCCCACCCTCTGACTGCAGCCCCATTGCTGCAGCTTGCTGCACTGAACCTTTCATGAGATGAAATTCTCAGCTTTGAAAGGTCCTCCTCGCCAGCCAATCGCTGACAGGCTCGCTCTCCGCAGCCACCAATCTGCTGACTGTTGCTAGGGCTATAATAAGTATCCCACTATTAGCCCGGCTCCTTGCTGCACTGCACAGACACCTATTGCATCCTGTAAAAAAAAAAAGAAGAAAGCTCAAAGCACACAGGAGGCATGAGGATTCAGCACCAACCAGCCTGACTTAATGCAATGCTGCACCTTCAGCGACATCGGTGTCCTCATTATTGGTAAATGTTGGTCACATTATCCCAAAACACACCGGGGCCTACTGATAGACGTATTTAATGCAGTTTATTTAATTGATGTAATTACATCCCTGGAGAAGATCATGCTTCATAGCTGACATCTACAGGATACATACAAAATTGTTCAGGCATGCTTCAGTTCCACAATAACCGCTCTGTCTGATCACTTTCATTACACGGAGCATTATGTCCCAGAAAGGCAAATGTCTTCAGCATCAGTGGACGATGATGCCACTTTATGCAACGTCATGTTGAAAAGGTCCAGACGATGTCGAAGAATCTGTATCTTTAATGTCTAAAAATAAACTGAGGAAGCCAGGTGTATTTGAAGATGAAACAGGTAAGTTATTTTTGTCCTCCCTGAATTTCATTAGCTCGTTCAAGTTTGAAGAGAGATAGTTGTGTAATAGTCCGACACGTCCTCATTTTTCGGTCGGGTGGAGGACAGCCCCTGACCAATATCTAATGTTGAAACTTCATTTATTTCAAATCTTTATTGTCAAATCTTTATGCTAATGCTTCATAACACAGACATGATTGACATCCATCCTCTCGTCTAACTCAGCAAGAGCAAAAAGTATTTCCCAGAATGTCAAACTATTCCTTTAAGCTCTCAAAACTTTATGAGACTGAGAAAATGGCAATGATTTGACCTGATGAGGAGTCAAAGCTTTCAGTCCTATAAGGACTTTGTTGCTTAAATCCAGTGTGAAGATCATTTTCCGACATTCAATTTTGCGTGGGTAGGAACCGCCTTCTTTTCTTCTTGGATATTTTTGACGTTTTTTGAACAACAATATCGCTTGCTATCGATGTCAGCATTGTCACAGCGAGCATGTAGCGTGCAACGTTAGCATTTAGCTCAAAGCACCACTTTGCAAACTACAGCCTCACAGAGTTGCTAGCATGGATGTAGACTCTCAGTCTTATTTGTAGTCTTGTTTTTAGTCAACTAATGGCCTTAACATCAGATTACCTGTTTTCCCAAGTCCTTGTTTGCTGTTGTCTGTTCAGAAAACATGAGGTCAGTGATTTTTACGAAAAGGTCATCACAAGGTCTGATCTTTATTGTTGCAGTCTATTGATTTCCTTTGTTAACTCCACACTGAATGCAGCATTTCTTGCTGTCTACAAATTCCTGCACTGAAAGGCGTTTAACCTCCTGTGGCTCAGGCTTCTCACAGCCGTTGTTGAGCCATTAACCATCAACCAAAACACATGGCCGTCATGACTTGTTTTGTGGCTCTGGGGCAAAAGTGTCAGCTCTGTGTATATGGACGCGCACAACAGACAGCCTGATGTTTCACTCAGTAATTAAAACCTGCAGGCCTGGAGGTGAAACATTGCAGCTTGTGAGCAATCAAGTGATTAGAAATAATGCCGTGCCTTAATTTCGTCACTATTCCTCAGCACTGACACCAAACAAAAGATTATATCTCTGAGCATCAGATACTGACAGGTCAGAGTTTGAAAAGGTAAATATCTGACTCAATGTGATCTGTACCTCCAAGATGCAAAGAAGATAATAGCTGTACAGCTCCAGAAATACGCACCGATTAGAGGGGAGGGGAGAGAGATGGTGGAGAAAGAGGGGACCGATGTAGAAGCAGAGAACAGAGACAGATATATAAATAGGCCTCCCTGCAGCCTGTGAGTAGACAGTGAGTAGACCAGAGACATCAATGTGACAGCCACTCCACTATAGAGACTATCGGCCTCTGTGTGGTTGGTGAGAGTTCATATCTTCGGTTAAGAGAGTCCGATTCATCAGATTTACCTCCAGCTGAGCAAACACATGACATGAAATCACACACATAACACCAAAATGCAGCTTCTGTTTTCTTAATGTGCATTACACCCTGCTATTAGTATTATTTAAGGAATAAGTAATGAGAGGACAAAGAGCGCTGCTGCTGACTCTTCCAGGCACAAAGACAGTCGCTATGCATGACTGCTGCGAAATGAATTATTCAAGCTAACATTTAGACTTTTATTATTTATCAAAAAGTGCCACAATGTTCAGATGAAGGTTTTAAGAGACAATTTTAAGGGAGCACTTGTCCCTAAACATTGCAGGATACAATAGGCAGTGGAAAAGTGTTGTCACAGGATTATTGGGAGAATAATCCCCCCCCCCCAAATAAACCCTCTCCATCTGGCTTCAACATACAGCACTGCTGTCATTTTAGATGATCAAATCAGCTAATAATACTGGTGGCGATTATTCATAACTACAGAGGCTTGTGTGATGAACTGAAGTTTGTAAAAGGTGAGTCTAAAATTAAGTCCCCCCTCCCCCACCCCGACAGTTATGTCATCCTGCATGTTCTTTGCAAAATGATCACAGTCACACCACGTTCCTTGAGACGAAATAACACAGGTATATGCTCAAAATCAATTATTTTAAAATCTTATTTGATGTGCTACACATCCTGGAATTCATTAAGATGATGTCATTTTTCGTAGAAAATAATCGATTCTCAAATATAAACCGAAAGCTTAAAACATTGAATTGATTTGCTCTTAAATACAATTTCAGAGGATTCTTTTTCTCCCACAATACTTCTTTACAATAAAGATCATCTGCTAACTGAGAAGCAAGCACTTCATTTCATCTGTGAAAGATGACATGTATATGTACATTAAAGTATGCGTCATATTGTTTGTGTTTTTATGTTTTGCGCATGTAAACAGCTTACGCTGTATAAGCCCTTATCCCGGGTTTTGAGGGGCCTGGATATGCCCCCTGGAGTACTCTGATAGAAACCAGGACACTGTGACATGTAGAAGTATCCTCTACAGTCCGCTCACCATCAGAGGAGGTGACCTATCTGTGTGACCTCCTCTGACAGTTTGCTGACCAGGGGAGGCGTCTTCAGCGATGAGGGCGGCCACACACAGCCAAACAGTGAACGCCTAACGTTGTGCTCAATTTAGCTGCATCTGTTTCAGAAAGTGATCTTTTTTTCTCTTTTCCACTTCCTTGTCCAGTTTTTCTCAGGTTTTTGCTCATAGTCATGAAAGTGAGAATGAAATGTCATCACTTGTCTAGCAGTCGAATCGGTGCATCAGATGTAATGTGACGTCTATTTTGGAAGTCTTAACTTCAGAGGCCAAAAACGGGCTCACAATGTTATAATAAACTGTTAATAACTTAAATATTATATCAAGACTTTTGTGGATTCAGCTGTTGATGCAAACAAAATGCAGTCTGATTGCTTTTTTTGCATTTCATTATCAATCGTGTTTTGAATATTTCTTGCTTTTCTGCGTGTCATGCTTTGTTTTACAATCAGCTCCCATAAGGTGCCAACTGCTTGACAAATTATACCATCCAGTGTTTGTGGGTCTGCCTGATGTCTGAGCTGGTGACTCATTATGTATGTGAGCACAGGGGATTCCCAACAGTGCAGGCAAGCCTTCCTCCACTCTGCAGCCTTGAGGGGATGTACAGCTCATGACAGCGGGCCAGTGGGGTCGGTTGTGGTGAGTAACAGGCAGTGAGCGACAGAGAAAGGGAGAGAGGAGGGTGGGCGGTGATGTGGAGCTGTAGGGGGTGAAGGGTGAGGTGACAGGGATACAAAGTTAACAGTGAGAACCGAGGGTTAGTGTTCAGCTAAATATCTGAGGCTGAACTGGACCTGGATGTGGAAACTGAGTGTGGAACCAGACGCCGAAGCAAGGTTTCCCCCTGACCATCCACCAAACAATGACACAGCACTTACAGCCCAAAATATGAAGATTGTAATGCATTTGAAAATACAGTAGAACAGAACATACCGTTGCTTGACTACTCGGGCAGTGAGCTCAGGAAAAAAGAGCAGTCATACAGGGATGTTACTACTCTGTATGAGCGCAGTATTGTGCTGTTGCATGGCAACAGTTTCCACAGAAATCTTTGCTCAGAAACACTCTTTGGTCTTCACATAACTGCAGAAGAATGGGCTGACTGCAGGAATACAAATGGTCTCGTGAACCAGTTCAGCTTCCAGAGGCTAAAGGGTTTTACATGGTTTTACATCTTTTAATAACATGTATCCAAAGCAGCCGACACGGAAAATTGTAACAAGAGAGTTTATTTAGTTTATTCAATTTCACATTGTAAACTGTGTTACATAGAGGTCACTTAAGGATGTGGGAAGTTTATCTGAGCTAGAGTATGTGCTAGGCTACTACTGGCTTCCATACAACATGTCTTCAACGCATCAGATAAAAGCAGAGTGATAATTTATTGTCGGACCAGCAAACACAGAGCTTTCCTCTCTATAAGGCTGTGACATTATTCCTACCCCTTTGATGAAAATATATTTGAAAGAAAATTATAAGTTGCTATCCTATTTTTTACACACTACATCTCTTTATGCCGAGAGTGAGACGATATAATACATAATACCACTGTGTTTGAAAGTGGTATTGGTCGTCTCATATTAAGAATTCTTCCCAAAATGTGGGGCTATTCCTTTTAAAGTTGTTATCGTATCATTATCACATACGTCTGTTGGACTCAGTTTAACTCCTCTTGTGTTCAACAACATATTTTCCATCAACTATGTTATGTCTCAGACCATCACAGATAATGTTCCTCCTACGTCACACACCTCCAGAGAAACCTTCAGGCCCTGGTTTATTATTTTGATTTAATAAACTCTGTTATACTTTAAGGAGCAGTCGTCTGTGATTACTTGTGCATATGTGTGTAATGAAAACTGTATGTAGTAGCCCTGTGCTCGAACTTAACCCTTCACTGTCACTGAATGTGTAGTCATAGGCAGACTATGGACATTATTAGTGACTACTAATTATGAGACTGAGTTTTATCGTTTGGTTATTGGTTATTGGTCCCTGTTCGCAGGGTGGTGCCCCGTTGTTATTAATAATCATTAATAATTGTTACTTACATTAATAATTCTGTTGATGTCAAGAATTCAGTTTCTTAAATGCTGATAACCCAAACACGCTCCTCTACGTTCCCAACACCTCAATATGATAAAACTGATATTTGTGCTGATCGGGTCACGTCTTGGACACTGTGATTGTGACTGTGACTATCAGTGGCACTCAGGGATTTTACATGTTGCAGCATCATACCTCGAACTAATCCTCAGAAGAAAACATCTATTTTTGCATACAGTTTGCATTTTGATGAAATATCCAAGTGGCAGTGTCATACATATTTTCGGATTTTTAGATTTTATTGGCATTTTATATTCAATTTTTTTTTTTTAGCCTGTTAGTTTCAAATGATTATAAAGGGTTTGTTATTTTTGGATGCAATTTTTGAACATCTTGTAATTATTGTTAATAAGAAGTTTGTCAGAGCAGCGTTCTTGGAGCTGGATGTGGCCCAGTGTCTTGCTCAAGGGCACTTTAGCAATTTGCTGTTAACAGGGGCTCAAACTCAGGCCACCTAGTTTGTTGTGTGTCTTTTTAATTGTTACACAATGCTCCCCTCTACTGGTCTGAACAATGACATGCATTGGAAACTGAAAAAGGCTTCAGAAAGGGGCCTTCAAAATAAAACCAGGCTCCGGTTTGCTGGCATGAGAATGTGTTTTAGAGATGTGACATTCTCTGTGTTGCTGCAGACAACCTCGTTTATGCATTTATGCATGAATAAAGATACCAGTTTTAAGAATTTTCTAAATATGATTCTAGCTGAAATTGTAAAAGACCTCATAGACATAAAATGCAGAAAGACTTTGCTGAATGTGGAACTAACGCAGGCAAACCAGAGACAAAACAAACAATTGTTGACACAAGCACAATAATGGCTTTTTCTGCAATCATTCAAAGTCAGTTTAAAATAACAACTTTTATTATTTTCAACAATACAATTATCATCTTCAACAGCTGCAGGAAAATGTAAAAATATCTTCTTTGTGGAGCATATTAACATTTTTAACAACATGTGAGTGCATGTGAGTGTGCCCCACTATCTCACACCCGCCACAATGCACTGCACTCATACAGCAGTTATAGCGGACAGCGTCATTGCAAAAGCGTAGTGCCTACCCTTCCGCTTCCACCTCAGGTAAATACTGTCAACACTGTAGTTTGCACTGTTAGCACTGTTAGCACTGTTAGCATTGTTAACTCTTTTCCAGTCAAAGTAGCTCAGAGCACGAGCTCCAAAATCACTGAATCTAGCAAGAAAGTCGGCAAGTCTGCCACACAGCCCGTCTCTTTACCATCCCTAGCTTTAATGCATCTATATCCTTATTTGAAATATACCACAATTATAAATGATATGTCCTAAAGTGAGAGACTAATTTAAGCATACAAGCAGCAAACATGAAGCAAAAGCAAAAATGAGGTGAGTTCAGGACAAATAGATGCAAAACAAGTCATTTTCTTAACTCTTTTTTTTAATCTGTTAACTCTGTCCATGTATCATCTTCATACAAGTCCTCCAACTCATCTCTGCTCCCCTCTGTGCTGATTTTCCTGTGGGGCAACAAATGCTCAGTCAGGTTGTTGAAGGTGCTAAGGGAGATTTCAGATGATGATGAGGAAAAGTAAGGGGGGGGGGAGGGATAACACGAGACTGAAAATGTCACGGAGTACTTGTCCTCCACAGCTCAGCTCATCACTTGTGTGTCCATTTATTTCAGGTGCAGCTCATTGTTGAGCTTGTCTCCCTTAAATCCTCTTGAGGATTGAACAAACAACTGATGGATTGTGCCATGTATGATGCTCAACCTTTAATAGAATTTACCTCAAGGAAGGATGAAGCTGAGGCGAAGACCCCAATAAGCCCCAAGAGCCACTGCAAGAAGGAGACGCAATGTAAGAGGCCAGAAGAAGACACAATTAATGATAAACACAGATTTTACCAGGACTGTAGCAATATTACACATTATATATTAATGCAATATTATAGAATGAATCATGATGGGAATAAATAGACAAAAGGCAGAGAAGCATAATATTACAATACATCATTCCTCCAAGAAGATCAAATTAAAACACTTTGATCTTCTTCATTAAGCCAACTGCAGCGCCAGACTACGCGGTTCAAATATTGATGATTGGTTATAGCGTCCCTTATCTTATTCAGGTGCTCAAGTATAGTTTCAAGTTGTGTCCATCACACCTGCTGCTGTTGTCTGACATTTCACCATTTACTCACATTCACATGCTCTCCACAGATTTCACATGTGTGGGACACTGCAGTGCTGGAGTACTGTTAGTGGTGGCGGTGGTGCCTGGGTAACTGTGGAGGAGGATGCAGTTGCAGCTCCACATCTCCTCACATGGAGGTGTAATTAGCTGTGCCAGCTTTGTTTTGTTCGAGGCCTAATCCCAGCAATCGCAGAGCTGGCAGTTTGGCAGAGCGGAGCAGGCAGGATTTGCAGAGTATGCCACTTACGTAAGAAGACCTCCGGGGGCAGACATGGACCTCTCCGCCCGTCTGGCCGGACACTCAAAGGGATTACTGAAAGACCGCTTCCTCAGCATGGACTTCACCAGAATCTGCAGTGGACATCAGAGAGAGCAGCAGTGAAAACACAAAACATCTTCATTTCACCAGTTAAAAAAACACAACTTTGTATTTTGTTTTCATAGAAATCCTATTCATGTCCTTGTCTGGAATGATTACGCTTCAGTCTTTTATACCATGACTTATCGTTGGATCATCTCCCCTCCACCTACACTGCCTTATTGCAATTTCACACCTTTAAAAAGGCAACGTGATCAACGAAATGTTTTTTTTGTGTCCTTCATGTCTGTTATGTCTAAATCTTGAGATACGAGTGCAAGAGTTTTGTAGATGTAAATGGTTTTGAAGATGGTGGTGAAGACCAACTTTAGGCATTTATATAAGTCTCTATGACTAAAGAGGAGATAACATTCAATAAATATATACATATAAAGTTAAATAGTGTCCAGAGAGAGAGCGACGTGCGACTCACCACAGCAGAAAGACTAGGGATGGGTTTGACGCTGTTCTGCACCTCCTCCTCAGTGACCTCCACCGCCGTGCAGTGCTCTTCCTCCAGAGGAAGAGGGTCGGAGCCGCTCTCTGTCACCCACGCGTGGAGCTGTAGCAACACAACAGCATCATTATTATGAAAGAGCAACACAAATTGATCGTGAACATAATGGTCTCTTATGTAATATTAGTCAGACGTGGTCATTTTTCTTTTTCCGGGCACCTTAATCTCAGGAATGGTGATTCTCGTTTCAGGGTTTTTATCCAGCATCCTCTCAATAAGCTCTTTCAATTCCTTGCTTATTAATGGTCTGTGGAAAAAAAAATCAAATGCATTATTTTACAGATAAATATGTTTTAGACAACGGATCCTGATACAACTCCTGCTCAGGGGTTAGTAAGCTAGTTAGCTATTCTGCTATCTAAATGTTGTGAATGTATTACGTCTCTGGAAACTCCACAGGTTCATTCTTGATCTTGTTGTACAGAGCGATGACGTATTCCTCATAAAAAGGGCACTGGGACAGGCAAAACAAAGTGACATGATTTCAATGTTAAAACCAAATGTTGCACTGGCTTTTTATTCTATATGCTGGGAGCTTTCTTACCTTTCCAAAGACAAAACAGTAGAGTGTGACTCCCATCGCCCATATGTCTAATGCCTGGTGAACAAACAGTGATTATCAACAATTACCGACAACCTCTCAGCAGGTGGTTGGACATCATTTCTTCATCATTGCTCACAAAATCAAACACAGTCAGACATGATAAGACACATCTAAAACAAATGTGATTCAGTGCTTGCCATCGTCTGTTTTCCAGTTGGCCAACAAGAGAAGTTGTTTATTACCTTCCCGCTGAACCTCTGCTCGTGTTGGGTCATCATCTCGGGGGCCATGAAGGCCGGCGTCCCCGCCGTGCTGGACAGGAGGGCGTCCGTCCCCTCAAACTCGTTGCTCACACCAAAGTCTGCAATCTTGACGTGACCATCGTCCCCGAGCAGCAGGTTGGAGGGTTTGATGTCCCTGTGGATGATCTTGTGGTAGTGCACTGGACAATGCAAGAAACCATGGTGCATTTTGGTGACAACGTCTCCGTATATCATTACAAGGTAAATGACAAGTAGTTGTACAAAGTATATATTGAAATTATATTATTTTGTCTTGAACAGTGTAGGTTGTAGTATGTGCAATATGTCTTGAATAGTAGCTACCTAAAGCAGTCAAAACATTGTTACATTCATTTTAAAATTAATTGTAAATTCAGATTTTAAATTAAGCAATTAATCTCTGTGTAGAGGAAACAGTCCTTTCAGGTTGTTCAAGGCACCAAAGTTGAACATTTAAAAAGCAACTACATGTGTAAAATAAGTTTTTAAAAAGCAACGGTTGCGCGATGTTCTGATTCTAATGAATTAATCTGTGAATTTACAGTATTCTATTCCCAGGACGATGTCTCTGAGGTAAAAACGAGCCTGCTCCTCAGTGAAAGGGTCGTCTGTAGGCACGTCCATCACCGGGCTGACCAACACGAGAGGTGGAGAAGAGACGGACAAAGTAAATACGTGTATATTTTATCTTATGGGACAATTTAAATGCCCACAAAGTAATGCACAAAAACATACCCCTTTGTCATCAACTCGAAGGCTTGAAGACAAATAGTCAGAATTGAATGAGTCCCCCGTTTTATATTGACATATCAGTAAATAACTGTAGAACAGATAAATGAGTCCCTACCCATATGAAGTCCATCTTCATCAGGGTCATCAAGCACCTGCAAGACAAGTGGAATTCAGCGGCCTCATATTCTGCACTGTTTTACACAAATATTTGTAGTCGACTTAATAATTTTACACTGTGTGGGTTTTAAAAGTCCTACACACACACACACACACACACACACACACACACACACAATCCCAATTATTTTGTCTGATTAGAGTTCTTCGTCACCACCTTCAACCTGAGCAGAGGCCTAATTAGCGGCAGTAATTCAAAACACCTGTATGTGCTTTAGGTTTAACTGTAGAAGAAGATTTCAATCCCAAAGGTCTTTCATGGGGTTTTCTTCCAAATATCAAGTTAAATATGCTGTAGGAATACAGTGCATGTGCAGCAGGTGAGCACTGAGTCTTCTGACTGACCTCCACCAGTTTAACAACATTATGATGGTCCAGCTTCTTCAGGATGGCGATCTCCTTATACATCTTCTCCAGAGGAAGCGCAGCGTTTGATGCTTGAGGAGGCAGGCGGCCTGAAATTACAAACCAAAACATGTCACCAGCAACATGAAGGAATTCGGAAAACTCATTAGACGTTTAACTGTTGTTGGAGATGCAGGTTTTCACTCACGCAAAAATCCACCCAGCTTCATCATCCTTTTCTTTGAAACCACTTTCATCGCCTTAAAGAAATGAGTTCAAGCTAATTATGGTCATGATTAACTGGCGAGTAAACACTTACAATACCATCAAATGCACAATTCATAAGCTTCAACTCACGTAGTACTGCTCAGAATCTTCATTATAAGCTAATTTTACCACTCCGTATGAACCCTAGGGTGTAGGAATATGAATGGTAAACAGCTTTATAAATCCTTTGTCATCACTTCTGTTTCACCTTGCTTATTGGGTGACGATATGTGTAACACTGTTTAATCACCTTTCCAATCTCTTTCTTCAATTTATACTGGTTGAGCTGAACACAATCCTGCAGAAATGAAAAAGAAAATTCAAACAGTAAAATATATCTTAAACAAAAAGGTAAAACAAAGTAAAAGATTCGGAGCATTATTTCTGTCGTTAGTCTCCTCACATCAGCATCTGTGATGGACACACGTTTGGTCTCGATGGTGGGCTGTCGGGCGATGCGGCTCCCTCTCTCCTGCAGGGACATCTTCCTGCCTGATAACCTGGCGGTGCTCGGACCACCAGACCTGTTGCCATTAGGTGGGGTTGTGTTGGCGGCCACGTTCATGGCTGCCACCAAGTCAGCCAGCTCGCCGTGGTTCTCCGAGTCCAGCTCTGTCTTGCGGACTGTGTCGGCGCTCATGGTGGTTATAGTCCTCGTTCACTCACAGCTGAACGTCCCACAGCTGGCGTGGTGAAATCACCATAGGATGCATCACCGCACTGTGAGGAGTGGAGGCAGACAAACACTGCTGAAGCGTCATACAGGTGGGTTTGCAGAGGTTTTAGACTTGGTTGACTTAAATATGTTATGTGGAAACTCTCTGTGTACTGGAGTGCTTCTGGCAGACTCCAAAATCTCAAGCCTGAGAGTCACTAAACTGCAAACCTTTTTTATACAAGAAACCAAATTCCAATTTCCAAAAATCGTCTGGTCTGGATTTTCTGACATCACAGCTTGCAGATGCAGTGATGTTTAGCAGCCGACTCTCATATCTCTAGAGATGCAGTATCTCTCTCAAGCAAGTCTAAACTCTGCACAGCTGCATACCGCATCGTACTCAAGGGATGCCCCTTTAGTCAGCATCGTTAGGGGCGGAAGACTCCAAGTGTGGAAATGAAATAAATCTGGGGCTGTGAGGTCAGAAAGAAGTGAGCTTGCCAGACCTTTGTAACGGCTCCCCATCTCTGCTTGAGGGTAACTAGTCAAGGCTACAAAAAAGACAATGTTTGTGGTCCATTGTGAGTCTGATAAATGCTAAAGGAGTGCAATGCTAAACGGGGGGGAGCACTCCTTTGAGAAAGTGGTTGGAAAGTGTGAGGCTCCTCTGTCTTATCAGTCCTCTTGTTAGGCTGCAACGTCAAGTAAAGAACAGTGTGTACACACACACACACACATTTTCCGGTGTAGGGTCTTTGACCTTTCACCCTGTTGGATCCCGTTAGAAACGCCTTATATTCAAAACAACATTGAACACATTGTATTGAATGAGTAATTGACTTGTGCCTGAGTCTCAGTGGACCTTTTTCACAGCACATATTTTGACTTGTCATTACAGGAAAAGCACAGGTGAAACTAATAACGTTAATGGTGGCTCAGTGAGCCAGTATGACCAAAACCAAGACCCTGGAACTGCTTTACAGTACTGTCAGCACTGATGTAATAAGCAACTCTTGTGTTTTTCCTGCAATTTTCTGCTGTAAAATGTCTGACTTTTGGCTAGATGAATCTCACTGACTTGATTTTTGAAAGCCACTCGTATGACCATCATTAATATTCATCATAATACAACTATTTTATATTCCTTTGAGTCTTTTGGCTCCCACAGCTGCAGCTTTGAGCTTATTAAGAACTGGCTGTTCTCTTGTCCACAGATTTGTTTCATCAACAGATGACACACGCTTCAGATAAGACTTAAAGGTAACATCGGAAATAAAAACACAAGAAAGGAGAAATCTCACCCTCTGACAACAGTCTAGCAGCAGATAAGAGTCAACTCCTTATGAGTGCGACTCAGTGTTGCCGAGAATACAATACGGAGAACTGAAAAGCTTCTTATGTAACAAGGTAGAAAGCTTTAACAGGCCAAGACATTCCTGCTACTTACATAACCCGTCCACAAGACTGTTACAGTATGTACATATTTGTTAAAGAAAATATGCCTTTGCAACATGTAAAGCTATAAAACATTGAAATTAAAATGATGAGCAGGAGCTACACTGTCAGGCAGCAAAAGCCTGAAACTCATCTGAATCCCCTCCAACACTAATAAGGACACGATTAAAATATTGTGAGCGATACAATATGAGGTGAGTTCTTTTCTTTACTCACACAGTTGTGTCCTGTGTTGATGGCTGTTGAGGTCAATCTGCACGTTGTTCTCAGGAGGGGAAACTCCTCTGTGTCTCAGCGCAGGACTTCCACTGGTAAGCAGCAGCGCTAGTCTTAACAGGATTAACTGAGGCTACATATAGCTCAGGCAAAGTGATTCTGAGGCGGGCTTGTGTTTAACCCCACATGACAGATCAACACACGTGTGTGTGTATGAATAGATGGATGGATGGATGGATATACATGGATATACATCATCCATCCATCCCAATATTAAATGAGTATTTCAATTTACCTTGGACTTCTGAAAACTTATAGCTATTAGCTACATATGAAAGTCCATAGCATCCTAACAGACAAATGCATGTGACAAAACTGTGTAAGGAGAAATGATTGTAAATGATGAGTTACAGCTTGTGAGTACAGACAATGACATTGATTGGTCAAACAATTAGTTGATATTACTCATTGAGTAAAAGAAACAGAAACTTGTGAAAGTGAAGTAAAATATCAACACGACTGCATACTATTGTCGTCGTCATTTTTTCACAAAGTCACTTTTAGAGCCATTCGTGTCCTACAGTGTGGGCTGTAGCGTTCCGATAGTCCACAACCCTTGAATGCAGCATTACCAGCTCACATGGCACACCATCAGGTGCAGTGAGAAGGTGAGTATCCGACAGAGAGACATTAACAAAAGAACCGTAAGTTAGGCAGGTTCAGAAGCGAAGGAACCTTCGTGTCTCTGCATTGTTTGATGGAACACCCAGTTATTTCTGCACAGAAATGCGGGAAGCTCGAAGCAAATGATTACAATTATAAAGACACCTTCGCTGAAAAGCATACAGTATCTGATACACCGTAACATTTCTGTACACAACAAGCAACATTGGGCCATACTCTATAAATATGTCAACAAACATTAAAAGCATATTCTTAATGGCAACACCGCTGTTATAAATGTCTGAAAAGCGTTCCATTGGCTGTCAGTATTGACACGTGTCACACAGTTGGGGTGGTGTTTTATCTTCTCATTGAATGGTTGCATTTAAAGGGCATTATAGGATCTGTGACAGCAGCCTATAGTAGATAGTGCAGGAACGGAGTGACACTTGGTGAGCTTTGTTGTGTACGAACTGTTGGTTAATGTTGGTTGACAGTTTGAAAATGCCCTTTAATCAGATATTTCTGTTCAGTCCACTCATTCTGCGCTTAACCTGTGGATTGTGTTGTGGGTGTGCTCCCATTGTCCTGTTTTAATTTTAAGATTCACAGATGTACACATTATTACATATAATATAGACTTTCCAACATCTGTATAATATGTAGAGTATTCAATACATTTGAGGTGTGTTTTTTTTATTTAAGTGGTCAATTCCATTGCAAACCTAGTTTACTCTGGCAGTATGGACTACGGAACTGTGGCTCATTCCTAAATTGATTGAATCAACTGTGAGGATTTGTTGCTCTTATGTGACAGCAAATTTGAATATCTTTGGGTTTTGGAGTGTTAGTCAGACAAAACAAGACACAATTTCCACATTTTAAAGACCAAAAAATGAACCGATTCATTGTGAAAACCCATTGGCAGATTTATCCATCATGTATTACAACAGTTAATTGCAACTTTAATTCATAAACATTCATATAAAAGACGTTTCACAGATATGAAATACAAAACAATCAATAAAATCTCAAAAAGCAATACGTTACTGTGCTTTAACACAGATGTGGAACTCTGACAGGAGGAAGCCCTGCATCACCATCCACACCAGACTTCACCCTGTAAATAGTTTATTTTCTCAGTATATATACTTTGACTTGTCATTGAAGGAATAAAAGTACAGGAGTTACTAATAACATGAATAATGACCCTGTTCAATTCAAGTAAACCACGATAGTGTGACAGTGCGCCAGCATGCACAAGACCCTGAAACAGAATTCAGCCGTCATTCATTTCATTATTTACACCTGTGCTTTTCTTACTGTAACATTCCAAAAATGTCTTCAATGAAAACGGTCAGTTAATAACATGAGCAGAAACATTGCTTGGTCTATTCTATTAATATGTGCATTGTCAGTAACAATTCAGCGTTTATCATCCCTTCAGTTTTTCTTTTGAGTGTAGTTTATTTAATAAGTGCAGTTTATTGCAGGTCTGGATCAGCAGCAGTCACAACCACATTGTCTCTCTTAAGCGCATGCTGCTGGACAGAGACAGTCGTGGTTATGGCCCATCAGTCACAACAAACCAGCCGTCAGAGCGCAGAATCCCGGGACTGCTGGTATCTTATGAAAGCTCTCTTAATCTGCTCGTAGCTCATAAACATCACGATGTTCCAGGAACCCAAACGGAGGAACGCGGGAATGAATCTATACAAACAATCAGATGAATCAAGAAAACATTTTACTTTCTGACATGATAACAACACTCATTTGATATTTTTATTTGATTTATTTGCAAAATGAAACAAAAACAGCAGAAACACAACAACAGAAGAAAAGAAGCAAGTTGTGCAGGTGAGATGGAAGGAATCCCATCTCAATCAGCTTCATAAGCAAATACAAAAGTCATGTAACCAACAGAAGTAAACGTATTACCGGTACATACCCCTTATAGCAAGCTGTGGGTCCCTCTTTCATCAGCATGATTAAGGCACAGTTAATAGCACCGCTGTACCTCCCAGGCGGTGAATTCATGATGCGTGTTTTCACCACATCCACCGGAGACACCACAATGGTGGTGCATAAACCTGCAGCGAAGCCTGCTGTGAAGTGACACGGCATGTTGTCTGTTGGAAACAAAATATTTGCTTGTTGTTACGGAGAGCCTGAAATGCGGGGGGGGGGGGACTTGATTTGATGAGTTTGCACCTACCTGTCATCAGGTTGTAATTAAGGATGAGCTCCTTAATTATGTCGTATGTCACCAGCTCAGAGCAGTTCACGATGGCATTGCGAGTTATGTTTGTCAGACAACCTGAAAAGACAGTTCAACATTTTTCCTTAAAAATTCCACCTGGAGAACCTTAAAATGGAAAATTTGCTCCGTTTTTATATGTTTTTAATCAGTTTTGATGGTAAATGTAGTGAGGCGAAGCCATAAATGCTTAAGTGTCTGCTATATTGGCCCGAGAAAGCTAAGTTCTCCAGTCTACCCTTCCAGTTTACCTTTCCAGAGCCCTCTGACGCCCTCAACCCTGGCGATGGTCTTGTAGGCATCAAACGTGCTGCTGTATCTCTTCGCAGTGCTGCTCGCAGACAGGCGGACCTGAGCCTGGAGCCTGATTTTCACCACGTCAGTGGGCTGCGCGAAGGCCACCGCCATCGCCCCCGTGGAGCAGCCTGCCAGCAGCTGAGTCCCAATTCCTGCATCTGTGATACAAGCAAAGACACTTGATTTCCTCCGATGCCACAAGCAAGTTTACACAGTGAATAGAGACTGAACAGGGGTGACGTTTGGACAACGACAGTGATTATAGGTAGACATTTGGCAGTGGAGTCATCTGTTAATTTATATGACTTTAAACAAAACATTGTATCTCCAAACGATCAACAAGAAACAACAACATGCTCCATAGATTTCCCCCAATTATGAAGCTTCATTATAAGCATTTGCATTATGAAACACCCAGAGCATCAGTGGTGTAAGACTGCTGCAGGAGAGAGCATATTACACAGCGACAAAGATGCTCGTCAACTGTCAAACTGGTTTTGCTGGTTCTGTGCAGAAAGACACTGAGGTGAAGCGCTGGATGTGGAACAGATAAGGCCTCCAGCGTCAACACAAGTCTCTTACCTGAGAGAGGAATCTGCCCTTTCCCCGACATCCTGGAGCTAGTTTTCTGTAAACACCAGTATTTTGAGCACGAGCGTCTGGCTTTCTATTAATTGCACGAGTCTGTTTTGCAGTGATATCATCAGGATTCTTTTATTCATCCTACAGTGCAGGTTGTGTTTCCTGACATTTGGGGGCAGTGAAGGAGACCTATAACAGTATCAATGCTCTCCTTCAGTTAGCTCTGTATAATTGACTCTCACACAGTGGAAATGTCAAAATACCTGAAATCCCAATCATTGTGTTTGACACTGCAGGTCAGAAAAAGTAATGATTAGAGCTGCAGCTTTTCATTTCGTAGTCAATCAACCGAAAATGAATCCGAAACCTGGATAATTGATTCTTATTTTCAAGCAAAAATATCAAATGTCAAATGTCAAAAAAAATGTCAGATATTTGACTTAACTTGAATATATTTGGGATATAGCATAGATGAAGATGCTTTATAGACCATAATAATGGGCAGATTTAAAAGATGAAGTGAAAATGATTGTTAGTTTCAACCCAAGTTATGATCTGAGTGAACCAGTTCACTGACTTGCACAATATCCCGTGTTTACGCTTGTGCTGTCATGGAAAAATGGCAAATTACGATTCCACTTCCTGCTAATCAGGGAGAGAGAATTATCTCCACTACTCGACTGAACCATTTGGACACCTACTCTCTGACCCTTTGGCGTAGACTTGCTTCATGGTGTCATACAGGCCGATGCGGACGGAGGCGAAGCACGCCTGCCGATGCAGCCCTGCCACCAGTCCATTGTAAAGACTCCTGGGGCCCTCGGTCTTCGCTATGGTGAAGATGGTGCCGAACACACCTCTGTATTTGAACATTTGGCCTTCCAGCAAGGGCTTGGATTCACCTTGAATCTGAAGTCACATAAATGCAAAACAAACTGTTCAAAACATTCACTCACAGGTCACTAATGATATGTGGAAACTGTGGCTATAGGGGAAACAAAGATGTGCCTTCAGTTGCAATCATGTCATATTGACATGCCTATTATCAGTTTCCTTTCAAATTGTTGACATGTTGCAACATGCACTTGTGTTAAGATTGTTCTCTTGTTCAGCCTTCAAAATCTTTCTTATAGGTACAAAAGTGTTCACGTCAAACTTTACTGAAAGTACCAAAAGTAAAAGAACTCTTCATGCAGAATGACCTCATTTAGAATCATGTATATATCACATTACTGGATCATAATTATTGATGTATGTAAGTTTATAGACTGTGTATCTATTTAGAACAAAACAAGAACATTTGTACCATAAGTAGATTATATTTATTTATTGATGATCTAAATCTACAAAATAACCACAGACCACCATGTGATGACATGCCATTTGCAGAACAAATATACAGATGTTTAAGGAGGCTATACTCACAAATATCTGACGGGACTGGTTGGGAGTTTAATGACCTCAGTATTTTCAAACAGCGAATCGTTATCACTGACTGTATGCAAGCTACAGGTGACAGTGCTCACCTGCAGTCTCACTTTGGCGATGTCCAGGGGGAAAGTGACCAGCTCGGCCACGCAGCCAGCTGTTCCGGCTGAAAAGAGCTTGACAGCGACTGTTGGGGACAGATCAGCAGCTCCTCCACCGGCCATGATGAATGAGCTCAGAGGATCAACAGTCTGATGAACAAAATAAACCACCGACTAAAGCAGCGTCTGTCCCGTGTCCGCATTTAAGAATGATATCCTAGTTAATCCCACAATTTAGACACTCGAACATCCATCATCTGCTCCTCCATGCCAGATCCAGTTGGGCTAGCTACTGCAGCCGACGTCAAGTCCCAGGTGTTGGAAAAAGTTTGTCTTGTGAAAAGCCAAGCCTCCGCAGCCCATTCCCGCACGGCACCACCCTGCACGAGAAGAAACACGCCACACGCAAACAAATTGCTCCACGCCTATGCCAACAGCTTTTGGCCAAGGCTGGTTGCGCTGCTTTTAAAACCACAAGCCATCACACACTAGGCAAGGCAAGTTTATTTGTATAGCACATTTCAACAACAAGGTAATTCAAAGTGCTTCACATAAAACCATTAAAAGCATCAAAACATAAGGCAAAAGAAAAGGAGATTTAACAGCAATTAAGAACAGTGTAAGAAATAAAATGCAGTAGTAAAATGCAGAAATGCAGGAAATTGATTAATATATGAATTGAATGTGGTTCAATTAAAGGCAGCAGCAAACAGAAAGGTCTTCAATCTTGATTTAAATGAGCTGAGGGTCTCAGCAGACCTGCAGCTTTCTGGGACTTTGTTCCAGATATGTGGAGCAGAAAAACTGAACGCTGCTTCTCCAGGTTTAGTTCTGACTCTGGGAACAGAAAGTAGACCGGTCCCAGACGACCTGAGGGGTCGGGATGGTTCATAAGGTAGCAGCAGATCGGAGATGTATTTTGGCCCTAAACCATTCAGTGCTTTGTAAACCAACAGCAGGATTTTAAAGTCAATTCTTTGTTAGACAGGAAGCCAGTGCAAAGACATCAGAACTGGAGTGATGTGGTCCACCCTCCTGGTCTTAGTGAGGACTTGAGCTGCAGCGTTCTGAATCAGCTGCAGCTTTCTGACGGACTTTTTACAGAGACCTGTAAACACACCGTTTACACTACCAGGCATTATTAATGCACATAATAGTGGTCTGAGCTGTACCGGTAATTTCTGTATCAGAAGATATGGAAAACACAGCGCACCACCACTTGTGTAGCTCGTATGCTGAACGCGCATAAATGGAGTTATACTGCTCTACAATGCGCCTGGAAAACCATACATACTTATTTTGATGAAGACAGTATTTTGAAACTACCAATATATCCAGTTATACTACTGGTAGAGAGAAAACCCTTGACATGTTTCCACATGTACTGTAAGTCTTCGGGTGAATGTCTCATGTATTTTTGAGCTATTTTACCTCTTACCAAACCGATGAAGCACAGGTTCAGTCAGGACATGAATCTTAATGTAGCCTGAGGCCTGTTCCAAGAAGCAGGTTCTGGTACGACTCAAGAAAAAAAGTCCAACGCAAACATACAGTTCAATTTATATTTATTCATAAAAATACAAAATGTTACATTTAATTTTCATGATCTGAAACCAGAGCTGCACAACAGTTAAAAAACACCACGTACTAGTGACTGTCATCAAAGTGAGCCGCAAATATCTTTGATATTCTTTCAGTCTCCTTCTTCATGGATGACGGCGAAATGTTGGGACGCTGTCGAGGACCTCTGTGAGGTGGGATGCTCGGCCCCTGGGAAGATCAACACAGAAACATACCTGCAGTGTGAGTGCCGCAGCAAATAATGAGCCTAAGAATATGATTTTCTAGTGTATTAAAAAGCAAACAAGGCGTACTGCTTAGTCAAAGGATAATTTAGTGTGTGTTTGAGGTGTGTGTGGTCACATATGAGAGACTGCTCAAACAGAGAAAGCCTTTTTCTGGCTCAACAGGCTCGTCACGCGTCTCTCTGTGTTACTTGAAGCACAATCTGGAGATCAGCAACAAGTGACCAGTTTGAACCGGCTCTTTAAAAACGGTTCTTCCCTCAAAGACGGCCACACCTCCCACCTCAGACACCGACACATATCTGATATCTCCACACCCTCCTTGAAGCTGGATTCATATACAATGGTGTGATGCAGAAGTACATGTCCATCAGACCTATTAGACACTGGGAAGTCCTCCGAGGAAACGTCTGCATAATATGAGTACGCTTCCCCAGTTGTACATAATATCGTGTTTCTTATGTGTCGTGTTGTATGCTCTGAATTCTGTGTTAACTCATGATGTGCCATTTGACAAACCAAACCACCTTTTACCGGACTGGTTTTGTTGTGTTGCAATTGTTGTTCAGCGCAGCGTGCAAATGCCTGAGCCCTGACGGTTGATGATGGATTCATACTCGGGGCAGAAGGGAGTGTTCTCTCATGAAGCAGCCACCGCATGTTACATTAGAGCAGTGTTCTTGAATAGAGTGAACTGGAAGTGACACATGGGATAACAACACACATTATTTTGTTGATCTTAAGACCGTTCACACTACTTTGTTAACTCCTTTCCCAAAGCTAAAGGCTAACGTGTCAAAAGAAGATGTGACCGGGGAAAAAACATTCAGACTGCAATCGAGACTGAATGAGGGCCGATAGAGGACACATGACACAAACCAATATATGTACTCACGATCTTATCACAGTATGTACAGCATCTTGTTTAAATATTTATACAAGTCAGATAGTGGGTGGGCCCCAAGCTGTTAATGGTGGCAGTTCAATTATACTAAACTTTAGTTGATCCAGTGTCAGCATTCTTGACAGGTCTGTGTTCAGTATGCGTCATGTGTTAAGTGATTTTATTAATGACGCATAGTTTTTACTTGGCAGTTTGTCCCTGATGTCAGGACAAACATATTTCCGAAATGTAAGAAAAATCCTGAATACTCAGAAGTAATAACTGAAACAGAGATATTCCGGGACTCAGTGAGAGGGAGCGAGTGAGTAGAGCTGGTGACAAATACTCACCGGGTGACTGGCCGCCTGGGAGAAAGAAGGAGCTAAACGTATGACTCGCATAGATGCCTCCAGTTGGTGAGAGGGAAGGAAGAAATTAGGGACCAAACTGGATGTTAAATGTTAAAAAAAACAATGAAATATAGTATGATGGTCTCCCAGTTACGATCAAAGATGCACGAGATAAAACTGGTAAATAACAAAAAGGGACATTTTAACTCACCTAATGAGTCAAAGTGACAAACAAAGACTTTAGGTCTTTAGTCAGCTGGTGTTTATTCGCCTCAACATCCTGTGTACCAACTGTACTGGCGACATGGACTGTATGTTACATTTTAGGAGTGTGTGTCTGCGAGTGTGGTCTTTAAAGTTTGTTTAAAAAAAGCCAAAATGCGCACACATTGTTGAAATATTTTTATCTTGTGGGGAGACCTCTTTCTCTCCAAGCTAATCTGCATCATCCCACTAACTTCACAGTTCCAAACTAAGTCACACGAAGAACCAGTGACAGCGGGTGGCTGCATCTGTTGATGACATTACACCTGCACGTCAAAGGTGGAGCAGACTAGGTGTTACAATCTAAAATGATCCTCTAAAACAAATAACAGCAACAACTAATCTCATATCCAGACAGACAACAACAACAAATATAGTTCAAGGATACGGTTGGAGTGGAATGTCCACGGAGCATGAAGCATCATGGGTATCTATGGTGGGTGATGAAGCTCTGTCACTTGACTCCTCGTTGGGGCTGTTGGGCTCTTGTGCTCGTCTTTCATCTGAAGCTTGCGGTGTCCTTTCACTATCTCTCTCTGTGTCTGAACCGTCTCCTGCTGATCCATTAGAACTGTCACTTTCTTCACTTTCTTGTCGTCGGGCATATTTGTGTTTACCGCCACAGTCATGCGTTACCATCTGCCTTCTCTCGTCCTCATCTTCGCTCAGAAACGGCTCCTCTGGCGCCTCCAGAGAAACCAGGTCGGGGTCTGATAGGACGCTGGTCCAAGGACTGGTTTTGTCTGTAAAAGAGGTCACCTCATTGAGAGGCCTCGGCTCCACCACAACCTCCTCGTAATCTTCATCTTCCTCATCATCATCATCATCAGCTTCCTCATCCTGTGTGTTACCCGTCCCGTCTTCGTCTGTCCCTTCTTCGCTTTCCTCCTCGGACACAGTAACCTTGCGGCCGCGACTGTCCTTTTCTTCCTCAGGCTCAGAGTCGGTGTGGTCTTCAGACATCTTTGGCGAGTGCAGAGGCGACACATCTTCTTGGAAAGAATTTGAAGCTCTGCGTGGACTGGAGATACTCCCAGGGAGAGTCTGAACGTTGTCGTCTCCAACAGGGGACGTTGTTGCGCCGCTCTGGGGATCTGAGGGAATCGTTTCGAGGTGGTTTCCTCGTAGACCTGGATGAAGAGGACAGTAAAGATTTGAGCAACACTGTCTTGAGAAGATCAGGCTGATTTATTATCATTTCATACTCTCTCTGTTTTTCAGTTATCATTAAGTGCATTCACGGTCATAGTTTTAAGGAAATACTTTTTCCTGTTCTTTGTCAGTAATCTCTAAAAGTCACCACTCGAAAGTCACACAGCTTTGCCAAAAAAAAAAAATCGAATTTAAGAATTTGATGCTTTTCTTTAAGTGTTGGACTGTTCGGTCAGATAACACAAGCAATTTGAATTCATCCCGTTGGAAAGTATACAGATCAAATCATAAATTGATTCATCGAGAAAATAACGTCCAGATTAATGATGAAAACAATCATCAGTTGCAGCCCTAAAGTACAGTATAACAATTGTAATGGCATGTGTACTTTTAGAGTGACAGAAATGCAGTGTCGACTTTATTCCAGTAGTTGAAATGTCAGCAGCACTGAAGAAGTCAGAAGGTACAGTGCTGCCTCCATTCATGGTACAAGTGTCTAAGCTTAACAGTAGACTGTGTCCACAATGAACTCTGGGTCAACTGTTCTAGTTTACCCAACTTTGATTGGGTACAGAATGATCTGCCAATGCCCAGATTGCTCAATGACCTGCCAAGAATGATCTTTAAATGGTAAAATGACAATATATTGGACATTTAAGAAAAAAGTACCATCATTTGTAACAGTTTTAAATGCTAAAATGATCTCACTTGAGATCTACAGACTACGACTGATGGAAAACATTGCTGCTAACTTCAGACCCGTTAAGTGGACGCCCTTAATCATGTAAAAGAGCTCACCACTCATGATATTGTTGACTTGTCCAACTAAGTGGTTTGACTTGAGAAGAAGCTGACATGTGTCCGTCTCCGTGTCCCTCTGCTCCTTGGCGTGACAGTCCTGCTCACTCATGGACGGGAATGTGGGTGTTGAAATCTTACGGCTGAAGTATCTCTGGATGTTGTCCAGCTCACTGAGTTTTTTCCTGTGAAAACAACGAGGTGTCTAGTCAAAGCTAACAATCACTTCATGAATTGTAATGGGCTGTATCTCTGAGGAATGATACCTGAGTGCTGAAAACAGAAATGAGCTGGAGGGATTGATGTCCGCAGCACTGCTGCTGCAGACAGAATGAGCTGCTGTTTGCTCCTGCAGACTCTGATGGTAATGACGTACGTTGTCCATGTGCTCATAGTGCCGGTCACTCTCACTTGACCTGAACAGAAGTACAGACGATGAGTAAATACATCAAACGATTATGCCAATTGTTTTGTTGACCTCCACCCTCCCCCCCTCACGTGGGTTTTCTCCTGACATGCAGGTTTCTCCCAAATAAAACAACAAAACAAAATCAATGTTCTATGTTTCTACCTCTCTAATTGAATATCGTATTACTACAAGTGTATGACATGATGGTGACTATAAAGAAGAAGTACTGCAATCTGTTTAACTTTAAGTGATTTTAACAAAACTGAAGCTGATCAATAAAAGGATCAAAGTTACATCACTAAAGAAGTTCCAAAAGGTATTTGAGGTTAAAGACAGCAGCTGCTTCTACCGGTATTATAATTGAATTGTTAACAGGCAGTTGTAAACTAGTTCAACATGTTTTCTTTGTGATTGTGAATCACTGGTTCATGTGTTGGAACACATGAAGCTGGACAGAATCTACGTATCAACACTGAAGATGCAAAGTGTCTGATAATAAACGAGTATCAATACTAGTACTATCGGTACTCTTATTGTTCTTTTTGTGAGAAAAAAGAGAGAATTAATTGAAAACAATCAACATTGATTTATTATTTATATGTCAACAAAATGTTTAAACAGCAACACTATTTTTAAAATAACTCACTATTGTTGACTCTACTACTCCAACAGTTCTAAGACACTCGTGCACCCTCTGATGCACATGTGTCAAACTCAAGGCGAATCCGGCCCGCCGCGTCATTTTATGTGACCCGCGAATCCACTCACTCGTTTAACTTGTACTAAGGCTTAAAGTCAGGTTTAATTAAGGCCGTGGGCGTGGCCACTTTGAGTGACAGGTGGGGGCCGTCTCAGCTCGCCAGCTGTTAGCGGTCTCCTCTGCTGCGTCACCTGAGCCCGCCTCAGCTACACACCTCTTTGGCCATTTTTGGATTAGCCGGGAGTTAGTCTGTGTCGTCACTAACAAGGAGCCGCCCACTCTGAGCTTCACAATGGCTCTTCAGGAAACAGAGACCACGTCCATATTCCATACAGTCTTTGGTAATTGTTCTACAAACCTTTCAGAGAACAGCCCGTCCGTGTGGTCAGGTGACGAGATCTTCTGCTCGGGGTATCGGCTGATGTGAGAGGGGAAGCTGCTGTATGTGGCTGTGGTATGGTAGCTGAGAGGGAGTGCCTGGAATAAAGCTTGCTAATAAAAAGATTTTCATCCATCACGATTACAAGTTTTTTTGTTTTTGTTTTTTTTACTGTGTGTATGAATACTTTCTCTCACCGGTGAATTTTTGGAAGCTTCTTCATTCACAGTTTTTCTCTGTTCCTTGAGATCTTGGACCCCCTTGTGTGGAGTGATGGACACTTTCAGCTGGCCGTGACACTGACCACTGAAGTCTGTGATGTTGTACCAACCACACACTGACTGGAACCCACAGACTAAGGGGGACAGGTCCACAGAGGCAAATCCAATAACCCTCTCTGTTTCTATGGAAGAAAAAACAACCCAAGAGTGAATTGATACATCAGGCAGATCGATGTAACACACATCATGAAGGGAAACTGCTTCCTGTACCTCCTTTGTGCCAGACTTTGAACACGAGAGACTGTTGTGGATCGACAAGGAGCTGCTTTGAAAGCCTGTAAATTGGATACAAATCATCAGCCTGATATGTGATCGTTCCGATCATGGATCTCCTCAAAGATTTGAGTTAATGTCTGTTATACAACTCGACCTGCACTCATGTTGATGGTCCCACGCAGGGCAGTCAGTGTTGGCTATGACAGCTGTGGACACTGGTTCAGCAGAGTCGGCAGTGACGTACGAAACACAGCAGCATGGTGACCCTTCACTGCGCTCTGCTAAGGGACAGCCTGCCAGAGAAACATAACACACATTATTATCAATTACATAACATATGTTTAAAAAAAAGACTTCAGGTCACAAGCTCACCCTTCAGATTCAGGTGCATGGCGCGGTCCACTGCAACAGTCACAGGGAACGATTCATCCGTGCTCATTTCTGTGTGCTGCACCGATGTGATGTCTGGAGTTGTTCTGGAGGATTTATTCTTGTGTCTGCTTTGTGATGTTCTGGGTGTAGCGGGCGAGGGGGCTCGATCTGCTGCTCCCACCTTTTCTGGTAAGAGCTCCTCCTGGCTGTCCGACTCCACTTGGGGGTCAACTCCAGCAGGGACTGTCCCCACTTCCACAGGGACAGAACCTGCCGTCAGTGTAATGTGCACCCTGAGAGCAGCCCCCTGTAGATCTGCTGCTGAGCGTCTGAACAGTGGATACACTCCTGTAAAGAAATAAAGCCATAATGTTACGACAGCAATAACAAAGAGTTCAATTATAACACGAGTAGCAATTTCTTACCACTGAGAGTAAGCTTCTGCGTGGGTGTCTTTGCCAGAGAGGACAGGTCAACAAACGCTGAACCCACCAGTCGGTCTGTGTCTCGGGGCCTTTGGGTTTTGTCTTTTGTGAAGGCAACCCACACCTGAACCTCCAGCTTTTCCTCTTGAAGATACCACATCAAGGGCTGAGTGCTCCTCAGCTCCACAGCTCTCCTGTCCTGGAAAGCCACCGTGGCGTGGCCTGCCTCCTCAACAGAGGGGTGTTTCATCTGGGAGCAGAAGGCCTCCTGGTCGTAGAACTTGTACCTGAAGTAGCAGTAGGTGGAGCGCTCCAGCTCACTGAGGCCCGGCAGAAGCAAGCAGTGGACAGGTATCCACGCTCTGGGCATCGAGAAAGTCAAAGACATTTTTCTCACGCCGTCTTCCCAAGCTTCTTCATCAACTTGTGTTTCATGATGTTCTATTTCCCAGCTCAAACCCTGAGCAGCTTTAATGACTCTTTCCCTGTCCGAGTGGTGGGCGAAGTTGGCGGAGATCTCGAGGCCCCCGGCCAAGATGTGCTGGTGCAGAGAAGAGCTTGTTTCCTGAGGTATGTACACTCCAAACCAGCCAGAAATACCTTTATATGTGGAAAAAGAAACAAAAATGACTTTGTTTCTGTCAGAAAAACGATTGGACCCAGCATTCACCGAGAGCGCAGCATACCTGTTCTTTTATGGATGAGATCAGCGAGAGGTATTTTCACCGTGCCCAACACCACATCCTTAGGTTTATAAGTGTGCACCGCTGCAAGAAATATCACAAAACAAATTAGTAACTTGCAGATATTATTGACGAACATTTACAAAATCACTGCTTCAAATCACTTACAATCTATAAAATGCGGTAAATAAAACCAAAATGAGCTTTATACACCTTTGCGACTGTCTCTGTTCCAGACAGTGAAGACAGCAGAGGCTTCCTCCAGCTGCTCAGCCAAGCTGCAGGTTTCTCCGCTGCTCCTCACAGACAGCAGATCACAGGTCAGCTCCATGTGGTGGTCGAACTCCGGGCAGAAGGTCCTGGCGGCTACGCGGGTGCACCTCCTTTCACTCTCAGGCAGGAAGGAGAGCTCGACTGTGATGTAAGAGTTCACTCCCACACCGGCAAAGTAGCTGAATCGTTCATCTTGTTCTGATAAAACCCTGAAACAGAAAGGCAGAAGCACAACACCAGATTGAAGCCAGTGAGGCCGTATCTGTTCAATTTCTATAAGACATTTGCAAATACTTTCTGTGTGATGCCGTGAGGATTTGAAATCTCTGCTGCTGAAAGATTTGCTCTCAGACCAACGTTTTATGTTTGATAGCATTGCTAAGGGGAATTTCCATTCCATAAAAACAAATAAAGCTCCCGATAGGACGGTGGTAGAGATGTACCTGGCTGCGGCCTGCAGACCTGATGCTCTGTGCACTTGAACCACGAGTGTCACAACGCGAGAGGCAGCTCCTTTACCAGTCTGACGTTCAGGTCTTACTGGTCGGTGCTTGTACCGAACGCACACATCTAGTAAGCCTGAGAACCACAACAGATCAGCCACAACTTATAGAATACTAAACGTGTCAATGCATTACATCATGGCCATTACTCTGAGTGTCTGTGTACCTGAGGGCTGAGGCTGATGTCCCGTGGGACTGTCTGTCCTGGGAATCAGGGGCAGGGAGAACAGCTGAGCCTCATTAGGATGCTGTCTCTGCATGGTGACCATGGCACACAGCTTGGACAATGGAAGCATTCCTTTGGCCACAAGCTGGTCTCGAACGTTTGGATAATAATATCTACAGACACACACACACAATCCTTTATATGAAAGCTGTAAGTATGAAGTCATATTAAGATATGACATTCCAATAACAACCACAAACCTGCACCAGACTTCAAACTGGACACCCCCTCCACTGCTTAGGCCTTGACTAGAAAGAGAGCTGAGCAGCAGCCTCTGAACTGGAACTCCTTCAGGAGCCAGAAGCACATGAGTCTCAGTGTGTCCAAACACCGGGTCAGGGACACAGAGAGTTGTGGTGGTACGGAACGGCTTCAGGTGCACGCCTGTTGGGAGACGAGATACAGGTCAGACTGACGCAGAGGGAGGAAAAACGTCTTGGGAAATTCTTTATGGTGAAGGTTTTATACAATTAAATGTCCTTACTACTCTCTATCAGGCTTTGGTCCAATTTTGCAGCAGGGTCCCGCTCCTGACAGGGGAAACTGTACTGGACGTAGCAGTCAGCCTCACCCCAAACTGTGGACTGCAGAGGTGTCAGCCCATCAACCTTCTCCACTCTAATCACAAACAGATGCTCTCTCATAGTTTCCTCTTGTGCTGCCATCACCTGAGGGGGA
Organism: Melanostigma gelatinosum; assembly: GCF_949748355.1. Lineage (NCBI taxonomy): Eukaryota > Metazoa > Chordata > Actinopteri > Perciformes > Zoarcidae > Melanostigma > Melanostigma gelatinosum. The sequence continues at coordinate 16,813,393 of NC_136640.1, forward strand.
AACACAATAGAAACAAAGACGGCAGATGTGACATTTCTGAGCTGACGAAGCTGCGCACAGACATATACAGTTTACATTAATGTAAGAATTCAATGAGTCTGAGCCTTTTCAGACGATACTAGTATGAGATTTCAGTGCTTAACATTTTCATGACTTCAGTATGATCTCAAATAATCCACATGAATCAAACATAAACAGGCTAACATGCTTCACACATACTCAATTATTTTTAAATATGTAAATAGAAGCAGTGTTTACTGACTAACTTGTTTGTAATATGTATACTAGTGCAGTTTTTGTTGTGGTTTTAATAAGATAATTTATTGTACATCAGCAAAGAAATTCTCAAAGAACTTCAGGGTTTCCACTGTTTTCTAGAGATCATCTTCCAGGACTTTACCAGGACATCTCCAGTGATGAAAAGTGCTTTTCAATGTGTTTTCCTCTTTGTGGAAGTCTGATTTAACATGCAGTCTTTGGCTGTAACGTATCTATGAAATCATCTCTTAAGTGCTTAGAAATGATGAAAAAGTGATGATAGAATAATATAATAGTAAATTGCATTTGCGACCACGTGACGTGACTTGGGGGTGTGTTCACAGTCTATTAAAAGAACTCTCATCCGTTGATGACCATTTCAATGTTAATATGATCCTGAGCATAATTTTGCCCTTTCACGTGGCAATACTTTCATGTTGGGGAGCTGTGATAGATAGACTGGTAGTTTGTTCAGGTAAAAAAAATCACACCAACACAACACTTTCCAAGACATTTGAATCCTAAACTTTTTATGAACCTTTGGACATTAATGCTGATCTGCAGTAATCTGTTTGACAAGAACACATACACAAAATGAACACAGACCTTTTTTTGTGAATGAGGCTGGTGATCAAGCAGATGAACTGGTCTCATGACATGAGACAAGCAGTCGTAATCTTCATCCCTTGCACGCTGGAGGGCAAGTATTTGCTCCGATCGGCCCATAGCCAAAACAACCCTGAGGTGTCCTTTACAACTACCTGAGAACACGTCAATGACTGGCATGTAGCAGTCCACCCCTAAAACAGGGTACTGTGCCTGGAGAAGAAGGTGGGTGATCTTTGGATCCCTGGAGGGAAGAAAAACAGAGAGGAGGGTTAGTCGTCTCACGCACAGCCTCACTGTGGCAGGCATGTTGGAGTCCACATTTAGAATGTGTGTGTCGTGTAATTTGTGGTGGAACATTCCTGGAGTTTCATTCTGAGAATTCAAGAAATTTAATGCATTGAGGATAAAAGACTAAATATGCTATTTGGAGGAGTACCATAGCGCCTCCCGGAGGGCAGGTTACGTTTTCTGTTGATTACTACTCATTTACTGTAAAAGTTGCCAACAACACTGGAAAATATTGAGTTAAATTCTGTGTCAATTCAAACCCAATCAAGAAGTTTCAACAACTTGCCTGAATGACATGTAGAACTGGTGGAGCGGTACTTTAACGATGCCGAGGAGTCGATCCTGCCCTGAACTTCCCGTCTTCTGCCACACCTCGATTACCATCACATTATTATTCATCCGCTCCAGCAGCTTAGTTGTTAAGGCCACAGGCGTCACCTGAGACAAGGGATGAAGATATGGGTCACCGGGATTCTGCATTTACAAAGTAGGAGAATTCTGCTTCCTTTGAAGCCTAGTAAAAAAATGTAAAGATGGTTACAAGCTTCGATCTCCTGGGCTAACCTGAACAAAGTTGAAACAGGGATTTGCCTGACCCCAGCTGATGACAGATCTCGCCGTCTCATCACACCAGAGTTTACAGTTCAAGTACACGTTCGGAGCCTGCATGGGCCCACAGTTGAAGTTCTTTCCATCTGGCACCATGAGTAACGTATGCAGCAGCACCTCAGAGTCCTCCTCCACCCGCTGCCGTGACATACGAGGAGATGTCTGGCGTCCGGGGTGGGGAGAGGGTTCTCTCAAGGGTTTCTGAGGAGTCCAAACATTCAGCCTGGGATCTTCAAAGGAGTGAGCTGGTAACTTCTCCCGGTCAATGTCAACATGTTGAGACCGGGAGCTGGTCTCTCGCTGCGGACCGGGTGCAGTTTGTGAAGGTGATGCGTCTCTCTGAGCCACCTTGCTTCTACTTTTTTCAGAAGGGAAATCTTTGTTGGCTCTAACAAGTTCTAGTGAAACCTGAGAAGAACAACAGTATTACTTCTATGAAAGTCACTTGGATAACAAATATCAGGCTTGTAAAGATAAACTCAAGTAGATTACCTTGAGAGGTCCAATCTCCTGTGTTTCCCCGTTTCCTTGTACACTCTGCACAGGTAAGAAGAGAGACTGACTCAGCTGCTTGCTCTGCAGCAGACAGCGCAGCGGGTGAACTGCCTCGCCGATGGGAACTGGCTAAAAACAAGAGGAGCCAAGGTGATCACCAGCACTTCATTCTTAAGGTGTTTTATTTGTTTTACACGGAAGCTCTAGTTCATAAGAGTGTCACATTTAGAAGCTGTGCTATATGTGCTATATAACATTATAATTTATTATTCCAAGAAAAACTCACATGAGAACAACACATTTAGGGACTTACTTTCTTTTGGTCGCTCTTTCGTGAGTAAACCTTGAAGATCAGATCAGTTTCACACCATTTGTTCACTGTTGCTGTACTGAAGTGGACAGGAAACACAGAGTGCTGATGGAACTTCACCGCTAAAACGACAAGTGAGTCAGAGTCAGTCCCAAACATGTACCAGTGTTTCTCACTCAGATAGGTTTCAATAAAGCAGATTATAAAAGTTCATACTTCCTGCTGCGACTTTACTGGCAACAGCTCTGGTCACCTCTCCATCTCCACTGTTTCTACGATCATGTCGACTGGAAGTGGAGGCCATTGGGAACACGTACTCAATAAAATATGTGCTAATGAAAAAGAGGAGATATCATAAATGTTATTTCAAAATAAGATGAAAATAATGTTAAATGTTTTCACCCACCACTTCTTGCTGGTTAACGGTCGAGGAGGTTTCCCTTTGCTTGAGGTCTTTCTAGGTGTGGTGGTTGTACTGCCGGTAGGTACGGTCAGGGAGTCGATGGTCACTCTCGCCAGTCTGATCAAACTCAGCAAAGTCACCTGCTCGGCACTAACGCCAGGAGGAATACCACCAGCATCTGCAGACCGCTGAGGCGCTGGGTTTGAACTGGACACAGTCAAAATAAGATTGGTAAGTGTCTTAAATGTACAAAAGGTGGTATGTTTAAATCTAGTCTATTCTTGTACTGTATGTTTTTTTCTGTGCTTTATGTCTGATCTATATCCTGGTACCTTGTGGTACCAGGAGAAACTGGTTTAGTATTGAGGAAGAATGCAGCAGTTCGTCCACTAAAAGTGCTGGTTTTTGCCACTGACAGGATAAGATTGTTATTATAAATGTCTTACAACATTAAGACGATTTTCTTGGCTTTTTCTTTCCGTTACTGTGTCATGTAACCACACGACAACGGTGAAAATGTGAGTGAGAGTTGGAGAGAGGACGAGGAGTGCTACGGGACACTGGTGCTGTCAGAGTTTGTTGTGCTGTTGTACAGAAAGCTAAGCTTTGTATTATTTAAAATAATTTCTGTGGTGCCTCTTGTCCCCATTAGTCACTTAGACACAAAAAACTGAAAAAATAGGGTTTCCCTTAAACAGCATGTAAAGGCCCTTACCCTCCAGTCATCAGCTGGTTTTTACTCGAGGACACTGTTCCTTGGCCCTCCGCCACAGTGTCCTTTGGTCTGATATCTGACATCTAAAAGACAACAGAACAATAAAAAGATGAAGAATACTGACAGTATTACACATAAAACATGCTTTTCCCCTGACAATCATCAGGAAATAGTCTACTTACTGGAGTTTTGTAGAACAGATTTTCCAGTAAGCTCTGATCATATTGTGGATCGTTGAGCTCACTGTCCCCACACACACTGCTATGGTCAGACAGAGATCCAGGGAAGGAGTCATCTCCATCCCAGAGAGGCAGAGGAGATGTGTTTAAGCTAAACAAACAAAAAAAGAAAGACAAAGTACAGATGTTGGACAGAAAAAACTGGTTACATTACATTACATCTCTGGAAGCAGATGTGCACGTACCTGCCGAGGAGCAGGTCCACAGCTCTGTTGTCCATGTCAACAGGACAGTCTAAGCTGCAGTCTGAGATTACAGCAACATCATCAGAGTGCTTGAGAGTTGAATCAACATGAAGAATATTCTGAAGAAACACCCCAGCGGGAGAAGGGAAGGGCCTGCAGACAAAGGAATTATTATAGAATGTGCATTGTAAGATGATGGAAAACGTTGTTGTTGTTGTTTCTTTTACAAACTTGGAAGGTGGCAGGATGTTATCCCTCGGGAGAGGTAGTGGGGTGTCTTTCAGAGCCGGGGCAGAATCCATGTCATATTTCAAAGCTGATACCACCATAGCATTTCTGAGCTTGTTCCCACGCTCCAGAATAACTGAGATGAGAGAAAACGTTGGGTATTTGTGAGGAGTATATTGTTACTGTATGTACATCTGATGAGTAGTCAAGCTGCAACCAACCTGACAGGATATCAGTGGTTGCTTGGCCACAAGGCTCCTGACTTGAAGGATTCACAGCAGTTTGACTGTTCTGAGATCTGTTTGTTGTCGGCATCTGATTCTCTAGTGAGTCTTCTTTGTCTTTCTGGGCATTTTGGAAATATAAATGGTCTTTCCCTCTGAAAATATTAAAGCGAGATATGCAGTAAGATTATTATGTTCAGATTTAAACTTACTACCAGTCGGCTCTTAATACAACGCACAGGCAGTTGAGTATGAATGGTAACATCACAACAGCAACAACTTCAAACCTTGGAGTGTTCCCAATGTTGCTCACAGCTGATTCTTTCCCACTGCCAGCTGAGAGCGATCTGGGCCGTGAAGGCACAGGTAGTGTGGTCATTGGCAGTTTTTCGATGCTGATATCTGTGACGGGACCTGAGCTGCTGCTGTCATAGGCTTCTGTGAGAGGCTCCAAATTTATGGAAACCTGAGGAGGTAAAAACAAAAAAAGGTAAGATGTGGTTTTAACACTGCAGGTGCAAAATGATAACACCTTGACCTCACAAATGGGTGCTTAATTAATCGTTAATTGTTTGTTTGTCATTGGATACAAGTAGGTTAACAGGCTTAAGATGTTTTAAAAAGCATTATGCATCCAATGTTTTAGGTTCCCCTGCCTTCCAAAGTTACTTGTGATGCTCTTTTGGTCACAGTCACAAAAAAAGTCACAGCCACAGAACAGCAACCCTGCAGGTGGTAGAGATTAATTGTCTTGCCTAACGCACGTCTCCCTATTCACTACTCTTATAGTACATCAAACATGCACAAATGCGGTTGGGAGGTCAATGTGAATTCAGGTTTCCACTCACCTGTAACTCTCCCAGCTTCTCAGATGTCGGCGATACAAGGGTGTAAAATCCACTGATGGGGTGTGACAGAGAGAGACGAGAGATGCCCGCAACCTCAGCCCGTGCGATCGGCAAATGATCCGGTTTGGTCAGAACTTCCAGCACCAGCGAGCTCATATCTGTTCATCAAAGACAGGTTCGTGGCTGATTTTAAACATTTGAAATGTAAACATATCAAAGCCTTCTTAGTTACCCGTCAGATATGAGGTGAACTGCTTTGGCCCACAGCGGATGGGGAAGCGGGATGTGGTCTTGATGGTCTTCTGTGACGGATGTGATCCATCTCTCGGGAAGAAGTGCGTCCCGTTTGAAGACTCTCCCCACCAGCGCAGCCTGACAAATGTTGCAGATGGAGGCTTGTGAACGGTCCATAAAACCCGGCTTATTGTCACCCGCAGGAAGCATCGTAGCTGGCCCTCGACAAGAGGAGGGAGGCTGGTGGCGGGGGACACATCGCTGGAGACTGCAAAGAGTTATTTCTTATGACAACAAAGTCAAGATACAAACACTGTAAATACTAACATCAGAGACAACCATAAAATAGGACAAGTAAGTGTGGCATTTGCTGCAGGTCTTAGGCCGATGTTGGCTTTTCTGTTTTAAGGTAATATGTCAGAGAATACACAGTGCAGTGGCTTTAGGATCAACTTGACACTTGTACATGTGATTTAGCAAACGTGCAGACACTGCTTACAATAAATATCCATGATTAATCCCTCTGGGCTACTGTACCTACCCCTGAAGCAACATTTTACTTTAAAATCAGTTATCTTAACAGGTATGATACCACTGACAATAATGCATGAACTTAGCAGTGTTTGACACTCTGACACTTGAAAGCGTCCTGACACTATTCCACATCATTTTACCTGTTGGAAATGCCCTAAAATGCTTATATTCAAGGTCTAAACACACCAAGTATAGAATAGTTCAAATAATAAATTCAATCTAGAGTTAACCAGCAAAGTCTCTTTTGTAGCCACAGGGCAGCTGTACTTATCAACAACAAATACTGAGATGTTTTAAACTACACAGCAGGAAATACCAATATCGGATGAAAATACACATTTATACTAAGCAACAGACAAACGTTATAGTTAAACATGTTAACGACAATATTTTCCTCTAAGAGGAAACATAATGTAATACTTCGCTTTCAGCATCCTTTGGCAAACCTACAAACTGCGTAACAAGTTAATAAATAAATGCTTAACGTTCCTAACGTTAACAACATTGACAACACATGCTAAAACACAAACCAAAAGAGAAAGTGAGCTCAACTTAACATAACATTAGCTAGTATGCAAACATCCGAGGCTACTAACGTGAGACTGACAGCTGACGCTAACAGCTAGCTAGCTAGCTAGCAGGTAGCTAAGCTAACAACAGTTTACCTTTTATCTTTTTGCTGCTTCCAGCTTTGACGGACCTCTGTCTTCTGCTCTTCATCCCGCTGCTCAGTAAATAAAGATGGTGGATGACAGCCTGGCCAAAGCAGTTGTTGAACCATTAGCAGGCATGATTTTTATCACACTCAAGGTTACTAATAATCCGTTTAACAGAGCTGCTTGTTTGAACTGCCCACATCACACACACACCAACACGCACACCAACACGCACACGTGCGGCAGCGCGCAAAACTGTTTCTGAGCAACAAAGTCCGAATGTGCCGCGCCTCCGATGCCGCTTCATTTCACTGTTGCATTATGGGAAATGTAGTCTATGATGCTGTGGTAGTTAAAAAGTTTCTGCAGAAAGTTTCTACACATTTTCGTGGGGGTAACGCTCTTGCATTTAGGCATGTTTGGTTCAGATCTAATTTGTGAAATTTGCCTGTATAGTATTGCACCTATTCACTCAAATAATAATTTATCGAACCAGATTTTTTTATCATAATAAATTGTTCGATATTATAAGGTATATTACATTTGTTTAGTAAAACTAAGTAATAATAAATACAACTTAACTTAATAACTTTACTTTCTTTTTTCCATTCATTGCATGTGTTTCACTTTTTAATAGTGAAACATATGCTTTTGTTTAATTACTGTCATTGATTTTTACCCCAAATTGCATTAGACGATTATTATTTTATTCAATGGATTTATATGGCACATTTGCTGGCAAGGGGAATACAGAGGCAATCAAATGAAACAATACATCAAGAGTAATCCAACATGACTGCAATGCTATTAATGCATCCAAAATATATCGAAAAAAGGTCAATATTATGGTTTCACACATTGTGACCCACATTGAGAGAAAAATCGCCAATTAACTTTAACTGCACGTTTTTAGACTGTGGGACCAAAACACAATACACAATACATTATCCAGTCAACATTATACGAAAAAAATTATAAATTATTGTGAAACTTTACAATAAAAGCAGCACAAACAGTTGAAGAGTGAAAAACATTTCAAGTTTTCACTAACACCATGCAGCCTTCTTTTACATCACCAGCAGAGGGGAGCAGCACTGATCTTTCCATCACTGAACAAAGCTGCTCACTAACAGCATTTTGTAGTGATTTTCTGTCTTAATCAAACCTGAGATTAAAAGAGGCTTACAGTATTTCTGCTTCACTTTATTTAGCTGTTGCTGCACAGCTTCTCTGCAAGTCAGCGTTGTATTCAAGTCTATGTTTCCATCAGTTGTGCACAATAACTAACTCTGTAACATGTTATCAACTACATCTCAAATAGTTACATGTCCCAGTGTGTTATGAAGTCTGCCTTTAAACATGCAGAATTACTTGCCACTGTGTCGATGTAGGCATATGGTGTAGGCATGTATGCTTTAGGATGTTTGGACTATGCTCTTGCATAGCAACAAGTCCCCCTAGAGCCATGTTTGCTGTGGTGATCATGGTAACAGTGAGGGCCACTGAAGGTGTTAAGGATGAGTGCAGAAAAAAGCCCTTTGAATTCTGGGAAAAGTCAGGCTTCAGGTTGTAAATTGGACCTGTGAAACATTACTTTAAACCTTTCTGCTTTCCTGGACTTACTGGTATATTATGTTTCTGATTTAACTGCATGAAAAAAAAATCATCTTAAATGAACCTTTGCTGCTTCAAGTCAAACTGAAACAAATACAGTATCTCCATCATTTGCATCGGACACTTCTCTATATTCACAATATGCGTTTCTATAAATATAGCTGAAGTGGTTGTTAACCCCTTGTTGACAATATTGAGACAATTTTTTAAATGAAATACACTTGTGGTCTCATCTACTTCGTGTTGTGAGGCTAAATGTAGATATGACTGTGTTTAAATGGCATGAATACTTGTAATGAAACGAATTACAGCTTCAGAAAAGCAGCGTCTTGCTATCCATCAATAATTAAGTTCTGCTGTTTAGTGTGCACACAGGAATGAGCAATATGCATCCAGTGCTCTAATATTTGCCATGTGTCAGTGTGTACTTGGAGAGTGTGTCTGTTTGTATACACTGTTGTGAACTGGGAGGAACATGTGTATCACTGTGAGCAGGCAGAGGTATTATTCCTCTGTCACCCCCTTTCACTCTCACGGATCATCTTCATTTAATTGATAGAGGTCACACATAGGCCTCTTAGTGCCCAAGCAGATACAGTACATTTTAATAGTCTATGGCCCACTTCACTCAGTTTAAGATGGGTTATGACCTACTTAGGCACAGCTATCTGAGATATCCAAGTGGCATGCACACAGCTTTGGTTATGCGAGTTTCGACAAGAAGTCTGGAGCAGACGTGTTCCATGTCACTTGGCATGCAGAGCATGATTAATGACCCCCAGCCTCTGAAGCTCAATAAGAGGCTGACAGACCTGGTTCATCTGTTCCATTAGACAGCCAGTTTTTGAAAGAGTCTCCCACAGACAGCAACGACCACATCGTTCAGTCAGCTGGGAATTAGCTGGCAGACTCACAATGACTGGTTCCTTTGACTCATAGCACCAGTCTGAGCTGCAGGCCTGAGCTCTGACATGACCCATTACGGAAGAACTTCAACCAAAATGTTTTGCCACTCTGTAAAACAATGTCTCATGCTGTGTATCTGCCTATTCCAGCACACCATGGAAGCATTATCACTTTTAAATGGACTTGAATATACAAATCTCAAAAAAACTCTTTATACACTAATTTCACTGTAATTCAGGCACATTTGGTATCTTTGTAAACTTCTGCATAAATAAATAAAGTTCTGGCGTTTGCACAGAGTACAGCTGTGTTGATTTGTAACGACAGACCCTGGAGTGGGCCCAATGTAGGAGAAGGGCTGCAGATGTCAGTTGTTAAGCAAGCAGGAGAGGCAAACAGCCTCGCAAACGCAGTTAACTGAAACCAGCACAGTGTGCGGAAGCCTCTCTCCATCTGCCGGAACTCACCAGGAAGAGCAAGAGAGCGTTTGGCCTCTAGGGGCTGATTGCCAACTGCCCCGGCTTTCTTCTACCCCACCTCTCAGTCTTGTGCTATCCATGTCCACTGCAGCACTGTGCGGTCCAGGATCCCTGGGGCCCGGGGCTCCAATAACAGATGCAGGCTGTCCCACGACGGCTTTCACTTCCCCTGACTGTGTGCTCACTTTCTGGCTACCTCCTCCCCTCCACCTGCAATTGTGCCTCTCAACTGTAGAGGCTTACTCTTGTACTCCAAGGGGCCCAGCTATCACTCCAGCCCTCTCACTCTTCAGGATCCAGGCTGCAGCGGTGTTGGAACTCTTGGCCATGCTCATGGATCCATTTGTTTGCCACTGGAACATACGGAAAGATGTGAAATATGTTTGTTAATAAATGAAAGTTTTCTTGCCTTTGCATCTTTTTTGAGTTTGAGCCTTAGCATTCATTTCTGATTATGTATATGGTTGCTAAAAAACAACACAACCACCAAATGCTTCTTCTGCTGCTTTGTGATGATTGATATCCTTCTGTCAGTTTAACTTGGGGCCTAAAACACATTTCAGATGTTGCCTGGCTGTTGCACAGTAGCTCCTCTACGACCAGAAATCTGAACACTGGAAACAGACCTTGAAAATTATGCAAAATAATATTAAAAAGGACTCTGATAAATTGCTCTGCCTTGCTATTTTCCATATTCTCCCTTTGACAGCGTCATCACATCATACTGGATCTACTGACTCTTACCCCATTTGTCCCCAATGAGCACAGGGCAGCCAGCATGCAGCGTGTCTGCGTCTCCTTGACCGTTTCTTTGAAGATTCCACCAGAAAATGGCTGCTTTCTGTGAAATCAAAAACAATATGAAGCACTTTTAATAAGTTTGAAAAGTTGCAACTCACAATTATTTTCATTATCAATCAATCTGACAATTAAATACTTGGTCAATTGATTCATCTTTTGGTTGACAAAATGTCGGAAAATAGAGAAAAATGCCTTTCACAATTGATTTGATTGACAAAAAGATATCCAATTTACTCTAATATATGACACAGAAATAATCTCAATAAAATGGAAGGCGAGAGGTTAAACCCCAGGAGTGCCCTGGTAAGAAATCCCACTGCAGCTCATTTATCAACCGAAGAACAGCTTCAACCTCCATAGAGGCTCATCTATTCAGCAGTATTGAGGTGAAGAGAATCTCCTGGCTGTTGTTGCCACGATCTGACCTTTTAGCATTTTCACAGCTGCACCAGAGAATGTGAGTGAGGCGCGGAGTGAGGTGAAAATAATGCTCAAGGCAAAAAAAAAAAAAATGACACGAAGACCAGAGACGCTGCTTTGAGCTCATCGAGCCATTTGCAGTGTTTACCTCCACGACAGGAACGCTGAAGTTGGCGTAGATGAAGGCTGTGGACCCACCTGCCTCGACAGAGCTGAGCTGTGGAAAAGGACATTCCTTCAGAGTTGTGTCTTGTGTTTATGTGCTCTTTTTATGAAAAGCCACTCTGTCTGCTGCTGTTTTTAAAACCTTGCAAAACACCATTCTTTTTTTTAAAATCGCTATCCAATTTTACCCAAATGTTCACGGAATGACAAAAAAAATACTATATGAATACAGATTAGTTACAAAATGAATATGGTTTAAATGAATGGAAGATAAATACAAGTGAGGGCAAAAATATAAAAATAAGTAGGCGAGAGACATAAATTGGAGTTTGTTTTTTTGCATGACAGAACCTATTAGTAATTTAAGCACTGAGGTCACATCTAGCCTGCGTTTTTTAATTTATGGGTTGGAGCAGTAGGAACAGGAACCTGGCTAAGAACCTCTGGCTGCTATCTGGGTCACACAGGGTCATAGGACGTTAAGAGTAAGACTTGACTCACATATATCATAAAGGTTGCCACTCGATTCCCAGTTTTTAGCTTGAACACGGGACTCGAAGGCGACTGGAATAAATACAATCAATTGATATATCGTGATTAATGCAAGCACAGAAATCATGCGAAAGCTATAGCAATATAATAAAGTGTCTGAACTTGTTAAACAAGTCTATCAATCAACTTACTGTCGCATGGTCAAAGTGAGGCTCATAATGGCCACCAATCCCATAATTAACCACCTGGAGGTGCTCGCCAAATGGATGCTTCACATTCAAACCTGTGAGCATGGAAATCTTGTGGTCCAGCTTCCCAACAGTGGAGTGTGCCGAGTCCTTCAGCCACGCACTAGAAATAAGATATTTATAAATAACAACTTGAAAGCATGAAGGCACATATCTACCAAGTAACTCGTTTGTACCTCTTGCTGATGCGATACTCTGCTGTTGCTTGATTCTCTCCAGCTGCCACCACAGATCGTTTCAACTTGTCATCAAAGACAGAAAAAAAAACATTTTTGAGCGTGTTATTGTTACAGCGTCCATATTTTGTTTTCCGGCTAAAGGCCCTGACGAAATGTGAGTAAGAGCCTGAAAACGTGTTCCAATGTCGTGTCCAAAGTAACAACTGAGAGCAGGTTCGAGAACATCAAGAATGTGGATCCAAAAAGCTGCGACGATAGACTTCCCTTATTCTTCTAATTTTGCATGCCCAATGTTAGCGGGTGGAGTTATGACCTTTTTCTTCCCCTGCAGATATCAGTTTTAAGTTTCATCTTGTCTTCACCTTGTCAAAGTGCACCACAAAGTCTCAGTCTGGAAGGGAGCTGGAAAGTCTACCCTTCTGAAAATAAAGCCTCAGTGGTTTATTGGGACTGCAGAAGCGTCCTACTGCATTCTGCTTGTTTCATACATATTTTTCCAATTTGTAAGCTGGTACAATGCAGAAAACTACTAACAGAATATCCTTGATTAATGTTGCAGATCAAACTCCTGATGACTTCTAGGCACCTTATTGCCATGAGAGACATTACATCATTCAGCTCCAAAGGGCCTACGCAAGAGGGAAGATGGTAAAAACAACTGAAAAACAATTATTATTTCACATATCAATTCATCATCAAGAATGCTTAACTCCAAACAACAGACCTGTGGTATGGGCTCCGGGATCCAGCATGAACAAAGTGTAAAGCATGTTCATTAAGGAAGGCTGCTCACTGCACCAAACTAATACCCTACCCTAGGCCTGTTTTCAATAAACCCACAGGCTGACATAATGATGACATAAGTACAGGGGTTTCCATCTGAGCAAAGCCTGGAAAACTCATTGAACAATGCCAAAACCTCCCAGAAACTATAGGGCAGCAATTGAGTTAGCCCACCAAATATTCCCAACTGAGTCAGCTCTGAGGATCATTGACTGAAGCTTTCCATAAAATGAGCAGAAAAGTGATGGTTGCTTTCATATAGATACTGAGGCTCCATGATAGTGGACTGAATATTTACCAGCAGAGCCCAGCAGGGTTATTTGGACAGTCTGAGGCGCTCACCCAAGTTTTTACAGTAATGTATCCCTCATTCCTTTCGGCCTTGCGAAAATGTTTGGAAGCAGACCAACTGTTCCTCCGTACGGTCTTTCCAGCAGGAAAAGTTTGGCTTAGACCGCAGCAACCAACCAGACCCACAGTAGAGCAGATTATCAAGTAATATATGCATGTTTACAAAACATATTTTTGTTACAGGTACCCTTACTATTAATCCAATTACAAATAATTTCGCAATGTTGCCACATGACTTCATATTTCTCTTTTTCAATGCCGCCAACAAAGTATGATCAGAAAAATGAGTAAGAAAAAAAGTTCTCATTATTAGGCATAATGGCTCCATTCAGAACACTATACTGTTTATTATTCCAGGTGCAATGATTTGTAAGCAGCATTTTACTGTTGGTACATACATATCCATGTAATAATGTAATAATGTAAAAATACTACTTCATTACAGAACTTGAGTAAATGTACTTCGTAACGGTTCACTACTGACAAAGTACGAAAGCAGGTGACATCCTGAAATAACAGTGGTACAAGAAAAGCCACCATCAACAGAGCGGAAACCACAACAGCAAAACATATCTTGAACAAACTCATGAACAAGGACAAATTTAAAACAAGACCCCTGGTAGTTACAGGTAGTTGTGTGAAAACAGTTAAAAAAATAAGACCTGATTCTTAAATTTGAGACTAAGGTACAAGGTATCTATTTGTTTACTTCAACAATCTTTAACAGACTCTCTTGAACTCTTGCTGTTGTCAAGAAAAAGTGCTTTGTAGCTTCACTTTTTTGAGTCCCGTGAGAGAAAACTCAACAAAATACGGGATTACAAAACCATTTGACGACCCAATTGGATTACCTAAAAAACAAAATGCAGTGTTGTGTATAAAAGCATTGCTTAGTTGCTAAAAAGCTGACAGATTCAAGACATGTGTTTTTAGTTGTTTTTAACCCGCAAATGATGAGGAAAATGCACTCACTCCTGGATGAGAGGTCCTCTTGATGTCCTCGGCCTCTGTGTCTGTGATGAAGTTGTGGTACAGGACCACATACGGCTGCAGGCTCAGCACTTCGCGTCTTACAGGCAGAAGAAGCAGTTGAGGATTCCCGTTGGTGAAGTAGTCGCAGAATAGTCTGGGGTTTTCAAACTGCATTGGCTGCTAAAGAGAAACAGGCATCTGAGGTCCATTAACAAGATCAAAACAAGATTTATTTATGTTTTCGCAAACAATTATACTTGTTGTCTCGCCACGCAAGCTTAAAACTGTAAAAAGAAAAAGAAAAAGGCCAAGGACATCCCCATTACAAACTTGCATCTTAATAAACTCTTGGATTGGTTTAAAAATGTTGGCAAATCTGTGACAAACTACTTGGATCTGTTTAAAGGCGTCCGTGGCTCATTGGGTGGAGAGGGTCGTCCGGCAACCGTCAGGTTCGATCCTTGGCCGCTACGAGTTCTGTGCCGAAGTGTCCCTGAGCAAGACACGAAACCCCTAACTGCTCCCCGGCCGCTTCTCAGCAGCCCACTGCTCCCAGTAAGGTAGGGATGGGTTAAATGCAGAAGTTACATTCCTTTAGCCATGTTAGCAGTGTGGCTCTAGGAATGGCAGTGTCGGTCGTTTTTAACACGTTGGGTCAGACTGAAACAGCGCAACAACTTTTGGATAGATTGCTGATGAGTTTTTCCTAAAGACATTCATGGTCCCCAGAAGATGAAGCTTACTGACTTTGATGAAATATCTTGACAAAAAATCACCATCATCAAGTCGTAGTTTTGATATGTTTAATACTTATGACCATATACCTCCAAAACTAGTGACATTTGTACTTTGGTGATAGTAAGCTAATATTAGCATGCTAACATACCAAACTAAGATGGTCACCAACATAATAAAGTTATACCTGCTAAACATAAAAATGTTACCGTTGTTATTGACAGCAAGGGGATTTTAGCATTGAGCTCAAAGCAACGCTGTGCCAAAGAACCACCATCATGGCTATAGTTTCCATCCTAAAGTCATTTTTTGTTTCTCTGGTTTGTGGTCTTTAATTTTGGTCAATAATTAAAAAATCATCATTCATCATAAAACCACTATGTTTTAAAAAATGTTCAGTGTAGCCAGCTGTGAGTTATGTGCTGCTGGATGTGTAATGTTAAGAATACTCTGGTTGTTGTATATACCCTTCTATATATTTATATATTCAATACACTATTTGTGTTCACAATGATTAACCGTGATGAATACCTGAGAGCCTTTGGTCTGGCAGAGCCTCTCGTATGTGTCCCTGGTCCTTAAATGATCGGAGTCGGGTCTCCTCAGCCCATCTACCCCGATTGATATGGGCGGACTTGAAAGCAGTAGCTTTTCGTATTTCTCAATATTCTGCGAAACCCTTCCATTCATTGGATCTGAGAAGAAACATGTGTAAGTGTGGGACTGTAGAGAGCATGTTGCTTACAGTACAGGCTTCAGTCAGTCGGCAAGTTCACAGACATAAAGAGGGGATTTATGCGCCACAGACATGACTTAAGGAAAGGGACAAGTCAATTAAAAATAATTACCACGATGCAGTAACTCCTGAGATAAACTGAGCGCGTAGAAGACGTTTCCTGTCTGAAACAATGATAGGAATTTAGGGCAGTGCTATCCATCAATCATCTTACAGATGTGCATTTCCCAAGTGTCCTTCTACCTACTTTAAAATGAGAGAAGGCCAGGTGATCCAGAGCATCCTCTAAAGTCCCTGCATTCTCAGGGCTCCACTCGCCTCCTGGTCCCCTGAAGAGACGCACCGACTCCTCCAACCACTGCACTGAGTGGTAGTAGTCTTCCTGCTCGTAGGCCACCTGCGTGAAATCACAACTGGGTTACTTTTAATTACTACGATGTGGTGATTCCAAAGGCAACAAAGAGTCAGCATGTTCGGCTGTTTTCACGCACTGGACTGGACGACCAAATGTCAGCCGGCTGTGGTCCATGTGCACACATGGCTGCTAGATTTGGCTAGGTTTTGGGGTCACATAGTTAGCAGCAGTTAGCCAGTCTAGCTGTAGGCCGGTGGCAGCAGACACAATCAGACCAGTTGCATTTCTATCTCATCATTTAGCTGGTGTAATGTAACCTTGGCATGCTGGATTTAGGGCGACTTTGGGCCAAGTCATTTGGTTACTTCCTCTTCTACAAAAAAAATGGCATTTTCCACTGATGGCAGGTTGGAGGAATGCAGAAATGTGACATGAAATACAGCAGATAATCACCACAGACTTTATGAGACTATACAACTTAAACTATCCTATTGGATGAATTCAACCTTTTTATTTTGGACCTTATTTTAGAGATTGTTTCTGATGTGCTTGAGTTTGGTGTTGTTTTGTTGTGCGTCTTATTTTTTCCTTGTATTCAGGTCTCTCTTGCAAAAGACATCTTGATCTTAACGAGATTACCTGATTAAATTAAGGTTGTAATGAGAGCACCATTGCTTGACTTCTTGAATACAGGATGTGATGTAACAAACACTGCAATCATTTGGTATTTTCTGCCTGTTTTTGACTCGAACTTTTGGGTCGACTAGTCGATCAACTGACAAATTTTTGCAGCTTTAGTGTCCTTAGACTTTATAAAATAATATATTCTATGTTCTCAACCTGATCCATTGACAGCATGTCAATCTAAGAGATTACACGTGTCTGACCTCTCAAGCTAGTGGAACATTGTGGATAGAGCTACATGTCTGCTGATCAAATAACACCGTCAGGATTATTTTTAAAGTAAGAAAGTCATGAACACTGGCCACAGTATATCTCTTTACCTGGAGTCAAGTTGCTTTTGTAGCTGACTTAACTTGATTAAGTAGGTGCTGACGACCGGCCTGACAGCACCCAAATAAAAACGGAGTGACACGAGGCTCCCCACATCACAGATTGTATCCACAACCCATCTATATAGCACACAAACAAAAACTCCAGTGTACCATTTAACCCCCCCCAAAAAACACACTCAACTAATCACACACACAACGACTTATCTCCGCTACCACACACTCAGTTCACAACATTGCGACCCATAATTTGGGAACAGTTAGTCTCTAAAGAACCAATGAATTCTTATATTCTGCAGATCTCAGAATAGCCTGAGGGAAGCGTCTGTAGTTATCCTGCTTTAAAATGCCTCCAAATAAAATGGACAAGCTACAAACGTCTGTTAACAAACCCTACTGGTTTCGAGGAGCGGTTTATATAAAAGCATGTGCAGGCAGTTCTTTTACTGACGACACCCTGAATCTAAGCATCTCTGTATACAGATGGTGTCAGATAATCTCAGCCTCTACAAGTGAAGGCAAGCTCATGCTCTTTGCTCCAAAGACTTCTGCTGCGTGAGATAATGTCTTTTCCACACAACAGGATTTCTCTCCCACACAGTGCCCTGCCCTTACACATCACCACTGTACATAAACAGTGGAATTCATTGCAGGGAAACCTTTTTTTCCCCCCTTTCTTACGTGTATAATAGTATATTCATCTTCACATGAAATGGATTCCCAGGCACGCAATGGGAAGAAGTCCACTTGTTTTCAGGCTGACTGCATTCCCACCTCACAGTGACTGACAGGTTTGGAATAAAATTATTTTGCAGACCTTTGGAATGGGCTGTTAATCAAGGGGGGGGGGGGGGGGGACACTTTCACAGCAACATCTTTCAAATATCTCTCCCTTTCATTACTTTACTCGTGCACTCGCAGCTTATTTTACTCTGAAAAGAGACCACGAAGGATTGTCAGACTTCTTTCAACACTCTCATCACATTTCTTTGCTGAATTTTAGGGAATACAGATGAGAAGAACAAACAGTAGGTGGGGAGTAGCACAGTGCATATCCTTGAGAAATGCACTCATGTACAATTTGAGGTATTGTGCCTTATATTTTTATTTCATATTACTTTATACATTTACTCAAGCTATAGATAGTTACTTTGCAGATTAAGATTTTTGAAATCTTTGAATCGAATACATTGCTGAAGAACAAACCTGTGGTTCCCAACATGTTTGGCCTGTGAACCCTGAAAAGAGTTGTTCGTAGTCTCCCCAAAGAGTGATTTCCCCTTTAAACTTCTAACATGGTTAAATTTCAATAACTGTTTGATGCTCAAAGAGATAAAACTCAAAGCAAAGATCGAAGAAGAGAACAGACCTTAGCTTTTTCCACTTACCTCTTCCATTATGACACCTGAGATTGACCCCTCAGATTTATCTACAGTGACTGTTTGAAGGGGACAAACCCTAAATTTGGAGCCTCTGGACTTAATTACCTAACCGTATATTAAGTATTTAAAACCAGCTCTAATTCAAACAACTACAACAGTAAAATGCTGCGTATACATTGATGCATCAGTAAAATTCAATGTCAGAATTACTTTTAAAGACAGGACTTTTACTTGTAGTGGAATATTTTTAAACGGTGGTGTTTGTTGGTACTTTTTCCTAATGAATTGGAGTATCTCCTCAAAGAAAAAAAAAAGTTAAAACAACGGGAGGAAAAAATAAAGGACAACAATGGATTGTGTACCTTTCCAACCAGAAAGCAGTCATCACCAGACAGCGCGACAGACACTGCGGGCAGGTAGACATCAATAGGCTCGCCATTAGTGACTCTCTGGAAACGACCCCTTACGAGGCTCGCAACCTGGAGAGCATACACATCCTGCAGCCTCATCAGGGCCTTGGCGGCCCCCTGGAGGTCTTCCAGTTTGGGCAGATCGCCCTCTTCCTCCTTGTAACTGGACCTGAGGGCTGGACAGCAGAGTGGCAAAAGGTGATCTGGGGGGCTGGGGTGGTGACAGCAGAGAACAGGAGGGGGGCGTCAGTTATCACCAGCAGATGTGTCTGTAAAGAACGCGGTGAGCCAACCTTGTGTGTTCTCCAGGGCTTCATTGCTGTGGACTACATTCAGCCACTCTGAATGCAGCCTCTTGATCAGGCTGAATGCCACCAGCGGGTTTGCCATCGCGGTTGCCGGGCCTTGGTAAAGTTCAGTGTGCAGGTCTGACACTTTGGCATGAAAGCTGTGGGGAAAATTGTAGACTGCAGTTACAAAAAGAAAGAGGAGACCAAGCGCTCAGACAGTTTTGCGTGCAGCAAGTGAGACGTGGGAACCTTACAGTGCTTTTGGAAAATATAAAAGAGAATGCTCTCTTTGGTACAGCAAGGCTTTATTTAGTCGGGTACATTGGTTGAAAAACAAAACGACCAATGTCCACCTTACAGGGCAGAAATAGTAACAGATTGATTAAAGGTGGTACTTTACATCGACAACACACTGGAAATAAACATTAATCAATACTAACAGCTATGATACCAAGATGTTGACATCATACAAAAAGATATATTTACCATACAAAATGTATAAATCAGTATGAGGAACTGTCATTGGGCACGATTAAGAAGGTTGTTTATGTTCAAAAACCTTGGCTGGACAGAAACGTGCGGTTACTGCTTGGAGCAAGAGACGCTGCATTCAGGTCTGGTGACATACCGGCCCATAAAAGTGCCCGGAAGGACCTCAAGAAGGGCATCAGAGAGGCCAAGCACAGATACAAACAGCGCATTGAGGGACACTTCGAGAACAACGACCCCCGGAGCATGTGGAGAGGTATTAAAACCTTGACCACCACCCCCCACACAGCTCCCACCGGACAGTGCTGAAACAAACAGTCAATGACACGACACTGTAACCAAGCACATTTTTCACTTTGGAGCCATTGATGCCTGTGCTTTATCTTGTTTTATCTTGTATATATTTATTTAATGTCGTGTTTTTAAATCGTCTTGTCTTAATGTTTTTATACACTTTTTAACTGTTGCTGCTGTACTGATGAGTCGCCAACTAAATTTCGTTGTATGTTCGTACGATGACAATAAACATCCTTGTCCTTATCCTTATATAGTGTATACAACATTGTGCCATAAGATAACTTAGATTCTTTAACTTTCTGGATGGAAAGATCTGCAACGTTTACCACTATCATCATCATCATCATAATCATCATTACATATTGTTAATAATAAAGCTGATGCATGACCCATTTTCCAACCTCACATCACAAAACAGCCACCACAATTAAGAAAATATTTTTATGGTCAAAGGGGCTCCTCCAGGAAATTTAATTATAAAATTGGTGGGAGACGTGATTGGATAAGTCTTTAATAATGAAGGTTTCAGACTGGAAAGAAACTGCAGCTGATTAAACACTCTTCTTGTAAAGAAACAATCTGAAAACAGAACTTAAACTGTGTTATTTCCACAAGTTTAGACACGTTTAGAAGTCAAATCTCTTGAACTGTAAATCAGACAAGAACCGATAATGTCATCAGGTGACTTGTTTTTCTTTGTTGTCATTTTTGTATAATTCCATCCAAATGAGGTTCATTTAAATGCAGGATTCCCAGCTGTGGGTCTAAAAATGTGACCATAAATCTCCACATGTGCTCTGACCCTCATTCCCAAACGCATGTCACATTATTACTCACTGTCTGTGGAGGGGTTACACAAATATTGTACATGCAGTTGTATAAATGTAAAAATATATTTAAGCACATTTCTGTTATTATAACTTAAATCCTTTTAATTGAGGGTTAAAAAACCCACATTAGTCTATCAAAGATCAAACTATGAAAGAAAATATCAAAGACAAATATCAAACAAGTTATAACAATAACTTTGTTCAAAGCTTAAAATCCTTGCAAGGGTGCGTTTGCACAATCCCACGTGAAGTATTTCATGTGTTTTTAAAGCAACGTTTAAAGTAGTCTTCAATGTACTCACAATACATTTCCATTCCAAGTGTACAGTAACCAGCCAAAGAGCTGCTTCTGTGACTGTGTGTTTAGGTATCTCATCATTTTGACTTTATATCATAGTTATGACTTTCTATGTCATAACTTCGACTTTCGATTTCATAATTTCGACTATGGGGATATTTTTATTATCAATGGCGGATTCGAGGGCCACATAAAATGACGTGCTGGGCCGGATTTGGCCCGCGGGCCGGGAGTTTGAGACCCCTGGGTTACAGATTTGTCACAGTCTAGTATCTTTACAGGAAGTAAAAAATGCTGTGAATTAGTCCTTTAACTCGCCACAGACAGTTCAGATGTGCGGTGATGTTTCTCAGAGTTGTGGACCAACAAAACCCCGAGGAACTCAATGAATAGTTTAACATGTGTCCTCTTGCATGTCACTCACCGCTTGATGTCCTCCAGTCGCTCTGACTCGTGGTCAATGTAAGTTCTCAAGTAATCGATCAGCTTGCGTTCAACACCGATCGCCTGCTTTACGTTCAGCAGCGACGTATACATTTCACCTAAAGCCACGGGGATCAAAGCTACAGCCAGGAGACTCCAACTCATGTAAACGCGTGTGGGGTACATCATCTCCAGATTATCTGCAGATGATAAACGTATTCCCTCTCTCCTGCAGCAGCTTCTGCGGGTGAGCTCCTCTCTCACTGCCCTGAACTGAGGATCTTCAGGATTTACAAACGTGCCTCTAAAGTCCACACGGGGATGTCCCTCATCTGCTCTGAGATCAGCTTTCTCCATCTGTTTGTTTATGGGACTGGCCTGCGGGCTGTATTCAGTCAGGACAATTAGTTTCTAATTACAGCCAGCAGGTTTATTTGCACTATTAATAACAGCAATACATAAAACTTCCTGGAGTTAGGGTCCAGCGGCAGTTTGTGGGGGCTGTTTCAGATTAAACGCGCTTCACATGCAGTTTGAGCTCAATTGTTTCATGCAAATGGCTTAACCAGGGTATAATTTATGCACCAATTAAATTTATTTTTATTTGTTTTTAGTGATTGATTCGGAAAAAGCATTTGCTGAAAAAAGAAAGAAAAGGTTAGATGCATTAGGTATTGAGTTTGGAGTCAGTGCGACACCTGCAGGTGAATGCTTTGTACAACAACCAAACTGATATTTTAGAGCTGCACAGTAAAGACCTTTTGACTAACTTCATTGTTGTGCGGAATCTTGAAAAACATCAGAGAGAACAAACTGTAAATGATTGCTGTTCAGTGTTTATAAATATTAAATATAATGTGATGCGCAATTAAGTAACAAAACAATAAAGTATATATAATGGATTTAAAGGTAACCACACATGTATATATCATCACCACCCATACGTATACTTACAGAAAACATTAGACTTGTAACACAATTTTGACAAATTGTATCAGCATCAAAAATGGTGTTTATGAATTCAAACAGCAGTTTTGCACCAGGGAAAAACACATTGATTTGTTCATAAAAATATCAGTGTACTAATCTGCATTAATCTGCAAACCTTTTGTTATTTTAGGGTTTACGAATATGTGTAATACAGTCCAATCACAATGGATTACAGAAGGCCTGAAGCATAAACTGCAACCCAGTCACACAGTCCTGCATGAGCATGCTTATTGCTTATTGACAGAATGAGAGGTTGGATCCCAGCAGCAGCTGTTTGACATTATGTAAAGTACCTTGAATTCACTCACTGAATTTAGTAATCTTTATTGTTGCTGCTGGCACAGAAATATGAGCACTGCCTGGTTTATGTTGAACAGCAATAGTGACAGCATTTCCTGCAGGTCTGATGGTGCTGGCTGAACCTCTACATAAAAGGATTTAACGGCTTCCTGCATGCTAAATACATTGTCAAATGAATCCACTTTTCCCACTTCGTTCAACAGCAATACATAACTCATATTGCTGACTGCAGCAGACAATAAAAAATATCGTTAATTGCTACTTTTGTTAATACATTTAAGACTTTTCAATACTTTCTAAGGCCTTTTTTGAGGAAACAGTACACAGTGCTTTTTAAAACTTTACAGGACATTCAGAAAAATTGTTTAAAAATCCCAAATACATCTTTTAACATCCGTGCATTAGGTTTGAGAGCTCTGTCAAAACTACATCAGCCAGTTCAAGAAGCAGACAGGTTGTCCTGAAGCTTGCCTCTCTCGCCGGGTTTGACTTTGTTTGAGCAGCAGAGAATTGTCTTCCTGATGCTGCCCCTGAGATTCTGATCTCTAAAGCCGTAGATGAGCGGGCTGAGAAAGCGTGGAGTGAGGATGAAACAGAAATAATTAAAAAAGGCAATGTCCTCTGGTAGCCAGTTGACATGCAACGCTAAGAAAGTTTCAGTGATGGGGTGAGTGAAGGCCAAAATGCACAGCAGCAGCTGAAAGCCGTGTAGCAGCACCGTGTGCATGGCTTTGCTCACAGACACTTTGTCCTGTCTCAGCTTCCTTGTTTCCAACAGGATTCTAACGTATGTAAAGAGGATGACAACAGCCACGACTGCAAAAAAGAGAATATATATACCAAGTTGGAACAAAGCCTGGACTGGAGATGTTCTGACAATGTTAGATTTGCAAAGCACAGCGGTGGAGAGGATATCCATTGCAGCATAATCCCTCGCAACGATGGAGTACTTAACAATAGGGTAGATACAGCTGATGAGCCACAGGGACAGAATAATTACCCAGATACGGTCTGAGCGCCAGGCGGCCGGGCACTGCAGCGGATAGAAGATGGCAACATAGCGCTCCAGACACATGGTGGCCAGGATTAAAGGTGTGTTCTGGAACGTGGCAGTAGAAAGGAATAGCAGAGGAACACAGTAGGCAATAGACAATTTCACCTGGCCCATGACAAACAGGAAGAGCAGCACAGAGGACAAGAGCTGGATAATGTCATTAGTCAGCATGTAGGCAAACAGGATGTAACGGGTGGAGTCCAGGTACTGCCTGTGAGATGCAAAGATGTGCAGCATGACAGCAATGCAGTAGAGGAAGATGCAGAAGACTGGGATAACCACACACACCTTGATGATCACAGACAGGCTGTTGTAGGTAGTTGCATTGCCTGGAAATTCAGTCAAATTATGCATTTTTCAACTGGGCACTAGAGCCAACCTGTTAAAGAGAAATAAGTTTAATGTCAAGACACCCCTAAAATACATCCTAAAATATACAGGTATTTTTTGATAATTTAATTAGGATTAGAATACGCATAGAATTGAGCTAATAACGTAAAATAGCAACACAAATGCTTGATAATTGAGAAACAAACTTCACAAAACAACAAAACATACTATTTTGTATTTTTCTATATTTGCACTTTAACTTACACATTCAACCTTCAGAATAAAAGAGCCTTACACTCACCTAAGACTGTCTTCATCAGTCAGAAGAAAAGCTTTGGATTGCTGTACTTCTTATCATACAGCTTAAATGTACAACATCTCTGGGATGTTCTGCCTCTTATCTCAAGTGTTTGGCCCAAATCCTCCAGAGACACATTATTTACGTGCTATCGTCATGCATCATGACGTTTCTCATTGATGAAGATTTCAGTGGGGATATGGGATCCTGTTGCAGTATGGAAGCAGTTCAGCAGACAAGTTCACAATCTATGATATGAAAATAACCTGTTTTGATTAAAGGGGCCCCTATAAAAGCAAAGCCTTATTTTTCAGCTGACATCTAATAATCCCATGCGTACTCTTTTTAAGTATCAAACAACCTTTCATTGTTGAAGACTACTTTATTACTCGGTCGTAATTTTTTAAAACTCAGCAACCAATCTACTTCCTGTTTACACCGTCACGCGCATGCCCAGTGTACGTTAATGGCAGCGATGGGCAGTGTTTCTATTACTTGTATTTGAAATACGTATTTCAATTACTTTTGAGTATTTTGTCATTTGTATTTGATAGGGCCGATAAAAATCGAACGTAATTTGTAACAAAATACTTTAGAGTGGAGTAATTTTGGATTTAAAATACTCAATACACTTTCTCCACGAATCAAAAAACAGTTCACGAGTTCAGTCTTCAAGTTCAACAGATTGTCTGTCAAGTTAAATATTTTATCTGAGTGTGACAGATATCAACTAGCTTGATGTATAATTGATGGCTGGGTCTGGCTACATAGCCTAATGCAGGGGTGCCCACACTTTTTCGGCTTGCGAGCTACTTTTAAAATGACCAAGTCAAAATGATCTCCTTAAAAAATGCTGAATATCACACACACACCCACACACACACACACACACACACACACACACACACACACACACACACACACTGAGTATACTTTATATTTACAATATATGTTGGCGTTGTCACGGGAGTTCACAGGTAGGACCCAAACACAAGACCACAGGAGACAGAAGTTAATATTCACAGGTTTTATTTAGACTGTGTGAAGGTGTGGAGCCCGTGGTCCGACACCCGAGTGGCAGATCGACGGTGTGAGGCCCGTGGCTCGACACCGGAGGGCTGGCAGCTTGACGGCGATTGTAGTCCGTTTAACACCAGGCGGGCAGAGCGGCGGAGTGTAATCCGTAGACTACAAGGAGGGCAGAGCGGCGGAGTGTAATCCATAAACACAAGGAGGGCCCTGATGGCCCACCACTGAGTTATGCTGTATCTTCTCAATGTGAATGTCATAATGCCATATCAATTACTGGCAGATAATATAGTTCACAGTTAGCCAGGCTATGACAGTAGATGTCCATTTGTTCAAAAAACTAAAAAACATTAAATATCCAATATATTTTATTTGAAAGGCATATTATGAAAGTATTCTTAGTTTTATTACTTCATACATTTTACAGTTGGCCAGCTGGACAACATGTCTCAGCAAGATGATGTTCAAGAAGGACCATCAACAAGCACAGATGTGCTTAGTTACACTGACATTCTGTGACTGTTCTTCCTTTGTGTGGGCTTCACCAGAGCTTTTTGTACATTATATATAATTATATTATATTATTATTATATTATATAGCCCAAACATGAATGCTCTGCTGTACCAAATTGTGAGAAAACGGAAAATCCAGAAAAAAAGCGTTTCCTGTATTTTAAATACAAAATATATGTATTGTATTTTGTTACATTTTCTGGCACCAGTATTTTGTATTTTATTTTGATACATTTATTTGAGGGGTATTTTGTATTTTCTATCAATATACATTTTGATGTATCTTTGCCCATCTCTGGTTAATGGTCACGTGCTGCCCGTCTTCGAAGGTTGCCGTCTGGATGCAGATCAACTCGAGAATGATGCTGAAACGGCCGTGTGGACGGAGATCGTTTCTATTTATGACTACTACAAACTCCTACAGAAGATTGCAGTCTTGGAAACAAAAATCTACCGACTAGAAGTAAATGCGAAAGTAAATGGACTGTGTGGGAATGATACCACTCTACCATGGACTCAAAACACTGGACAAATGCAAGCTAAGACACAGCTAACTAGCATAACCAGGCCTATCAAGAAACAGGAGGACAGAGCAGATCATGAATCTTATGTGACTGACTGGCCTGCACTAGCAGACGGGCAGAACTCCTCCTCAACCCCTGCACCCAGACGGACAAAGCCAAGGACAGCTAAGGAAAGTAAAACCTGCAAAATACCTCCACAACAACCAAGCCTACAACTTCAAAACAGATTTGCTCCATTGTCGCAGGATCATAAATCTCCATCTGATGACCTGGATAAGCAGCTATCTCCTCAAAGCAGGGTAAGAACTGAGAGTAAATGTGAGAAAAGGCCGCAGGCAAAGCTAGTGACTGGGCCTGAGACTCTGATTGTTGGTGACTATGCTGTAAAATATGTCAGAAAACTGTGCAGCAAGAACACCAAAATACTCTGCTTTCCGAAAGATATGGTCTCTGACATGAGAGACAAATTCCTGGACATCGTGGCTGACTATCCCACAGCGAAAAACATCATCGTGCATACAGGAAGCTGTGATATTGTGAAACAACAGTCTGAAGTTCTAAAGCGAGACTTTATTGATCTGTTAAACACAGTCAGCTCTGTCAAGGCTGAGGTGTTTATCAGTGGCCCTCTTCCACCAGTCAGAGGAGGAGATGAAGGATTCAGCAGGCTGTTTGCACTGAACAGATGGCTGTCAACTGCTTGTGCTGACCATTCAGTACATTTTATCAACAATTTCTACCTTTTCTGGGAGCGCAGACATCTTTTTGCAGCGCATGGAATTTGCCTGAACAAGTCAGGGGTTAAACTGTTTACCTCGAACCTATTTTTCTCCCTGCGTCACCCGTCTGTCCCTACTGCCAAGGACAAGATACAAGAGGAGTCTAAACAAAAGATAACCACACAGCATCGCCATGGAGACCTTACGGGAAGGATGCCCCCGCATAACGACAGTCAAAAGGAGGAGTCTCCAACCTCATCATCAGGGACCGCCTTCGCCTCCGGTATCCCACTTTCCCTACCCTTCCTAGACGAGGAGTCTTTACCTCCCTCCCCAGCACCTACTTCCACCCCCCAAATTCCATCCAGGTCCCTTTCCTCTCTCACACTCTCCCCATCCTCCCCCCACCTGGAGTTCACTGACCGCATGAAAGAGCTGGTCATTGCTGGAACCAAACACACTCCTCGCCCCACTCCTCGACGGTTCCACAACCATCCTCTGTCTCCCCTACATGATAACGGAAATAATTGATATCTTCTGGGTCCAGGCTACAAGGCTAATGACACCAATGACTCTCTCCAGGAAAGGTCGGGGCCCTGTATGCAGCTAGCCGTCTCAATTCCTGTCCTGCAAGTTTATAGAAAAAGAAAGGTGAGGCTGCGAAGAAACAACAGTAAACCTGCAAACTTATCAAACTTAGCATACATTCCTCATCAGCCTGTCCAAATAAATTGGGCAAAGAAAGCTTTAACCACATTAAACTTAGCTTTATTAAATGTCAGGTCTCTGTCAGAAAAAACATTTTTAATCAATGATTTTATTGTTAGGCACAAACTGGACATTTTGTTTTTAACTGAAACTTGGTTAAATCAAGATAACAGTGCAGCTGTTCTTATTGAATCAACAGCTCACAACTTCAGTTTCATGAGTGAAACAAGAGCGCATAAGAAAGGAGGTGGAGTTGCTATTTTATTTAATGATTATCTTCAATGCAAGCAGATGTCCTTTGGTCATTTTAGTTCTTTTGAATATGTGGCTCTGAATTCCACTTAAGCTTTATTCCTAAACATTTACAGACCGCCTAAATACTGTGCAACCTTCTATTATGAGTTTACTGAACTGCTGTCTGTAATCTGTATTGATTTTGACTGTGTTGTAACTAAATAAATTGTAAACACATCCCTTCTCTCAGGTGTCTTCCCACAAGCCCTAACAACTGCAGTTCTTAAACCGCTCCTAAAGAAGGCTAGTTTAGACTCCGCAACAATGAAAAATTATAGGCCAATATCAAACCTCCCATTTTTAAGTAAAATAATTGAAAAAGCGGTTTTCCAACAGCTGACCAACTTCTTGACCGTAAATAACTGCTTTGATGTTTTCCAGTCAGGCTTTCGACAGCACTACAGCACTGAAACTGCTCTTGTTAAGGTTTTCAACGACATCCACTGAAACATAGACAATGGCAGAAGTTCAGTCTTAGTATTACTGGATCTCAGTGCTGCATTCGACACGGTCGACCATGCCATACTCCTAGAAAGACTAAAAATCTGGGTGGGACTCTCTGGCACAGCACTTAACTGGTTTGAATCCTACTTGAAGGACCGAGAATACTTTGTGTCTGTGGCTGATTACACATCAGAGCTGACTAAAATTACATGTGGTGTTCCCCAAGGTTCAATACTGGGACCTCTTCTGTTCAACATCTACATGCTTCCACTAGCTCAGATTATGGAAAACAACAAAGTGTGTTATCATAATTATGCAGACGACACACAAATCTACATAACTATGTCACCAGGGGACTATAATCCCATACAAGGGCTGGGTAACTGCATTGAACAAATCAACAACTGGATGTGCCAGAATTTTCCTCAATTAAACAAAGATACAACAGAAGTAATTGTTTTTGGTACCAAGGACGAACGATTGAAAATCACCGCTCAGCTTCAATCACTGATGTTAAAACCCACAAACCAAGCCAGAAATCTAGGTGTAGTTATGGATTCAGACCTCAACCTGAACAGCCAAATCAAGACAATTACAAAATCAACCTACTATCACCTGAAGAATATATCAAGGATTAGAGGATTTATGTCTCAACAGGATTTGGAAAAACTTGTCCACGCATTTATCTTCAGCAGACTGGACTACTGTAACGGTGTGTTTACAGGTCTCTGTAAAAAGTCCGTCAGAAAGCTGCAGCTGATTCAGAACGCTGCAGCTCGAGTCCTCACTAAGACCAGGAGGGTGGATCACATCACTCCAGTTCTGAGGTCTTTGCACTGGCTTCCTGTCCAACAAAGAATTGACTTTAAAATCCTGCTGTTGGTTTACAAAGCACTGAATGGTTTAGGGCCAAAATACATCTCTGATCTGCTGCTACCTTATGAACCATCCCGACCCCTCAGGTGGTCTGGGACCGGTCTACTTTCTGTTCCCAGAGTCAGAACTAAACATGGAGAAGCAGCGTTCAGTTTTTCTGCTCCACATATCTGGAACAAAGTCCCAGAAAGCTGCAGGTCTGCTGAGACCCTCAGCTCATTTAAATCAAGATTGAAGACCTTTCTGTTTGCTGCTGCCTTTAATTGAACCACATTCAATTCATATATTAATCAATTTCCTGCATTTCTGCATTTTACTACTGCATTTTATTTCTTGCACTGTTTTTTAATGTTTTAATGAATGTTCTTAATTGTTTTTAAATCTCATTTTCTTTTGACTTATGTTTTGATGCTTTTAATGGTTTTATGTGAAGCACTTTGAATTACCTTGTTGTTGAAATGTGCTATACAAATAAACTTGCCTTGCCTTGCCTTGCCTTACAGCAAGCAGGTTTATTTGCACTATTAATAACAGCAATACATAAAACTTCCTGGAGTTAGGGTCCAGCGGCAGTTTGTGGGGGCTGTTTCAGATTAAACGCGCTTCACATGCAGTTTGAGCTCAATTGTTTCATGCAAATGGATTAAACCAGGGTATACTTTATGCACCAATTCAATTTATTTTTATTTGTTTAAAGTGATTGATTAGGGTAAATCATTTGCTAAAAAAAGAAAGAAAAGGTTAGATGCATTAGGTATTGAGTTTGGAGTCAGTGCGACACCTGCAGGTGAATGCTTTGTACAACAACCAAACTGATATTTTAGAGCTGCACAGTAAAGACCTTTTGACTGACTTCATTGTTGTGCGGAATCTTGAAAAATATCAGAGAGAACAAACTGTAAATGATTGCTGTTCAGTGTTTATAAATATTAAATATAATGTGATGCGCTATTAAGTAACACAACAATGAAGTATATAATGGATTTAAAGTTAACCACACAAACTCACACTTTTCTCATATCATTGTATAATTGACTTGGTGATAAGCCTGCACCATAAATATGTATAAATATCATCACCATCCATATGTATACTTACAGAAAACAGGAGACTTGTAACACAATTTTGACAAATTTTATCAGCAATAAAAATAGTGTTTATGACTTCAAACAACAGTTTTGCACCAGGGAAAAACACATTGATTTGTTCATAAAAATATCAGTGTACTAATCTGCATTAATCTGCAAACCTTTTGTTATTTTAGGGTTTACGAATATGTGTAATACAGTCCAATCACAATGGATTACAGAAGGCCTGAAGCATAAACTGCAACCCAGTCACACAGTCCTGCATGAGCATGCTTATTGCTTATTGACAGAATGAGAGGTTGGATCCCAGCAGCAGCTGTTTGACATTATGTAAAGTACCTTGAATTCACTCACTGAATTTAGTAATCTTTATTGATGCTGCTGGCACAGAAATATGAGCACTGCCTGGTTTATGTTGAACAGCAATAGTGACAGCATTTCCTGCAGGTCTGATGGTGCTGGCTGAACCTCTACATAAAAGGATTTAACGGCTTCCTGCATGCTAAATACATTGTCAAATGAATCCACTTTTCCCACTTCGTTCAACAGCAATACATAACTCATATTGCTGACTGCAGCAGACAATAAAAAATATCGTTAATTGCTACTTTTGTTAATACATTGAAGACTTTTCAATACTTTCTAAGGCCTTTTTTGAGGAAACAGTACACAGTGCTTTTTAAAACTTTACAGGACATTCAGAAAAATTGTTTAAAAATCCCAAATACATCTTTTAACATCCGTGCATTAGGTTTGAGAGCTCTGTCAAAACTACATCAGCCAGTTCAAGAAGCAGACAGGTTGTCCTGAAGCTTGCCTCTCTCGCCGGGTTTGACTTTGTTTGAGCAGCAGAGAATTGTCTTCCTGATGCTGTCCCTGAGATTCTGATCTCTAAAGCCGTAGATGAGCGGGCTGAGAAAGCGTGGAGTGAGGATGAAACAGAAATAATTAAAAAAGGCAATGTCCTCTGGTAGCCAGTTGACATGCAACGCTAAGAAAGTTTCAGTGATGGGGTGAGTGAAGGCCAAAATGCACAGCAGCAGCTGAAAGCCGTGTAGCAGCACCGTGTGCATGGCTTTGCTCACAGACACTTTGTCCTGTCTCAGCTTCCTTGTTTCCAGCAGGATTCTAACATATGTAAAGAGGATGACAACAGCCACGACTGCAAAAAAGAGAATATATATACCAAGTTGGAACAAAGCCTGGACTGGAGATGTTGTGACAATGTTATATTTGCAAAGCACAGCGGTGGAGAGGATATCCATTGCAGCATAATCCCTCGCAACGATGGAGTACGTAACAATAGGGTAGATACAGCTGATAAGCCACACGGACAGAATAATTATCCAGATACGGTCTGAGCGCCAGGCGGCCGGGCACTGCAGCGGATAGAAGATGGCAACATAGCGCTCCAGACACATGGTGGCCAGGATTAAAGGTGTGTTCTGGAACGTGGCAGTAGAAAGGAATAGCAGAGGAACACAGTAGGCAATAGACAATTTCACCTGGCCCATGACAAACAGGAAGAGCAGCACAGAGGACAAGAGCTGGAGAATGTCATTAGTCAGCATGTAGGCAAACAGGATGTAACGGGTGGAGTCCAGGTACTGCCTGTGAGATGCAAAGATGTGCAGCATGGCAGCAATGAAGTAGAGGAAGATGCAGAAGACTGGGATAACCACACACACCTTGATGATCACAGACAGGCTGTTGTAGGTAGTTGCATTGCCTGGAAATTCAGTCAAATTATGCATTTTTCAACTGGGCACTAGAGCCAACCTGTTAAAGAGAAATAAGTTTAATGTCAAGACACCCCTAAAATACATCCTAAAATATACAGGTATTTTTTGATAATTTAATTAGGATTAGAATACGCATAGAATTGAGCTAATAACGTAAAATAGCAACACAAATGCTTGATAATTGAGAAACAAACTTCACAAAACAACAAAACATACTATTTTGTATTTTTCTATATTTGCACTTTAACTTACACATTCAACCTTCAGAATAAAAGAGCCTTACACTCACCTAAGACTGTCTTCATCAGTCAGAAGAAAAGCTTTGGATTGCTGTACTTCTTATCATACAGCTTAAATGTACAACATCTCTGGGATGTTCTGCCTCTTATCTCAAGTGTTTGGCCCAATTCCTCCAGAGACACATTATTTACGTGCTATCGTCATGCAGCATGACGTTTCTCATTGATGAAGATTTCAGTGGGGATATGGGATCCTGTTGCAGTATGGAAGCAGTTCAGCAGACAAGTTCACAATCTATGATATGAAAATAACCTGTTTTGATTAAAGGGGCCCCTATAAAAGCAAAGCCTTATTTTTCAGCTGACATCTAATAATCCCATGCGTACTCTTTTTAAGTATCAAACAACCTTTCATTGTTGAAGACTACTTTATTACTCGGTCTTAATTTTTTTAAACTCAGCAACCAATCTACTTCCTGTTTACACCGTCACGCGCATGCCCAGTGTACGTTAATGGCAGCGATGGGCAGTGTTTCTATTACTTGTATTTGAAATACGTATTTCAATTACTTTTGAGTATTTTGTAATTTGTATTTGATAGGGCCGATAAAAATCGAACGTAATTTGTAACAAAATACTTTAGAGTGGAGTAATTTTGGATTTAAAATACTCAATACACTTTCTCCACGAATCAAAAAACAGTTCACGAGTTCAGTCTTCAAGTTCAACAGATTGTCTGTCAAGTTAAATATTTTATCTGAGTGTGACAGATATCAACTAGCTTGATGTATAATTGATGGCTGGGTCTGGCTACATAGCCTAATGCAGGGGTGCCCACACTTTTTCGGCTTGCGAGCTACTTTTAAAATGACCAAGTCAAAATGATCTCCTTATAAAATGCTGAATATCACACACACACCCACACACACACACACACACACACAATTAGTATACTTTATATTTACAATATATGTTGGCGTTGTCACGGGAGTTCACAGGTAGGACCCAAACACAAGACCACAGGAGACAGAAGTTAATATTCACAGGTTTTATTTAGACTGTGTGAAGGTGTGGAGCCCGTGGTCCGACACCCGAGTGGCAGATCGACGGTGTGAGGCCCGTGGCTCGACACCGGAGGGCTGGCAGCTTGACGGCGATTGTAGTCCGTTTAACACCAGGCGGGCAGAGCGGCGGAGTGTAATCCGTAGACCACAAGGAGGGCAGAGCGGCGGAGTGTAATCCATAAACACAAGGAGGGCAGAGGACGCCACGGGGTTTCAGCGGGTGAAAAACGGTATGACCTGACAACCCCAGACTGCAGGACCAGAGTTTATATAGAGACAGGAGACTCATTCGTGGGCCCTGAGTCTGGTGTGTCAGGCTGCAGGAGGTGATCGGCTGGAGTGTCCTCAGCTGTGCACAATCAAGGGTGCGGCCATGGGAGGTGTCTGGTCAGACAGGGATCCTGGATCCTGACAGGCGTACCTTGCATAACTGCATGAACCCTTATGGCACAATTCAATTCTGTACATTTTTGGTCATTACCTTACTCTGATGACTTGCACTGAATGGGATTGGCCAGAGTTGCATAGTCCGGACAGTAGCTGCTGGTAGCCACCTCAAGCAGACTTCAAATGATCATCAGTCATGGTGGAACGGTGTCTGGACTTAATGTTCTTCATGTGGGAAAAGGCTGACTCACATAAATGAGTAGAGCCGAATAATGCAGTCAAAACGGTATCACATGTCCTCATGTTTGGGTACTTTTCCTCTGTGGGAAAACTGTCCATGAGCCCTGGACTTCAGCTGAATGTCAGCTTGCAGTGTCAACATCTCATCCTCCACTCCAGACGAGTTCAGGTGAAACAGCGTTGCAATTTTTGATGTGAGTAAATCAACCTCAATATCTTCCCGAAATGTGCAGCACATTGTTGTAAATTGTTTGAGTTGCATGTTTACTTTTATTGTGAAGTGCCTGAAACAGGAAGTGCTTTTACTGTGAAGAGCGAGAAGTAGCATGGTACGTGTCTGCTTCACAATGATGATGCGGGAAAACCCTATATGTCGGGTGCAAGAGTGCGCTCTGTTTACTCGAACAGTTGTAATACTACAGTTTCAGAAGTAAACGTGTTCTGTTCAAAACCAGACGTGTCTTGGTCGCCAATTAGAAGCTCCACTTCACAACACACATAAGTGTAGCAACTGGCTCGAGTAAAGCAAAGTCTCGAAAGCGTTTGTCAAACTCTGACAGACGCTTGTCAATCTGCTCTGTGTAGCGCGGACTGTCAAGTTACGCACACGCCTTCCGTTGAGTCTCCAGCTCTGACGCGAGGTTTTGGAAGTTTCCCAAATCATGGCGCTGCAGCTTTAGCTTCTTTAGTTGAAATAAATTGGAAGGCTAACTAATTAGCTCGCCGGAGTTTTATATTAGCTCACGCGGTTGACCGTGCATACGTGGTGACCCGTGTGTTAGAAAATCAAGTGGCAAATGCCATGCGGACATCTCATTTTTTTTTAATCGTCTCAGCCCCCTGTGTCACGGTGTGTGGTACATCTCACTCGGGTCAGAATGCCCATATTTGATTGGCTGAGCTGCATCACGTGATGTGATTCACTACCCGACTAAGCCTCTGCTGTTAAGTTTCGTTTCACGATAGTCACGTGCTCGCCCACTGACCAATCACAGCGCACTCTGCACCTCGCGGCAGAGCTGCACATGGACACTGAGCTGCACGTAATGCTGACGTCATTATAGGCCG
Source organism: Melanostigma gelatinosum (assembly GCF_949748355.1). Taxonomy (NCBI): domain Eukaryota; kingdom Metazoa; phylum Chordata; class Actinopteri; order Perciformes; family Zoarcidae; genus Melanostigma; species Melanostigma gelatinosum. Next base: position 16,848,803 of record NC_136640.1, read on the forward strand.
GCTAGCAGGCGCTGACACGTCAAAGAATACGCCCAACATGTCAAACTAAAGATCTGATTGGTTGAACACTGACAATCAACAATATCGTCCCCATTCACTGAAACTGCACATGGATGCACTTGTGAGTTTGCAGGCCTCGGGCCTCTGTTCTTACATAGAGACACAGGTGAAATCTGATTGGATAAAAGATCTACTTAAAACAAGCTGCACTGGAAGCAGAACAACTGAGGAAGACAGTAGCTGTGCAATGAGAACATAAGATAATGGGAAAAATATTTTTATAAATTATAATACATGTAGTGTATTTAAGAAAAATTATTAAATTATAAAATAGATGTAGCGTTGTGATTCTGTTTAGGCCAGCAGAGAAGGCCTTGCAGGCCCTGATGGCCCACCACTGAGTTATGCTGTATCTTCTCAATGTGAATGTCATAATGCCATATCAATTACTGGCAGATAATATAGTTCACAGTTAGCCAGGCTATGACAGTAGATGTCCATTTGTTCAAAAAACTAAAAAACATTAAATATCCAATATATTTTATTTGAAAGGCATATTATGAAAGTATTCTTAGTTTTATTACTTCATACATTTTACAGTTGGCCAGGTGGACAACATGTCTCAGCAAGATGATGTTCAAGAAGGACCATCAACAAGCACAGATGTGCTTAGTTACACTGACATTCTGTGACTGTTCTTCCTTTGTGTGGGCTTCACCAGAGCTTTGTGTACATTATATATAATTATATTATATTATTATTATATTATATAGCCCAAACATGAATGCTCTGCTGTACCAAATTGTGAGAAAACGGAAAATCCAGAAAAAAAGCGTTTCCTGTATTTTAAATACAAAATACATGTATTGTATTTTGTTACATTTTCTGGCACCAGTATTTTGTATTTTATTTTGATACATTTATTTGAGGGGTATTTTGTATTTTCTAAGACACAGCTAAGACACAGCTAACTAGCATAACCAGGCCTACCAAGAAACAGGAGGACAGAGCAGATCATGAATCTTATGTGACTGACTGGCCTGCACTAGCACACGGGCAGAACTCCTCCTCAACCCCTGCACCCAGACGGACAAAGCCAAGGACAGCTAAGGAAAGTAAAACCTGTAAAATACCTCCACAACAACCAAGCCTACAACTTCAAAACAGATTTGCTCCATTGTCGCAGGATCATAAATCTCCATCTGATGACCTGGATAAGCAGCTATCTCCTCAAAGCAGGGTAAGAACTGAGAGTAAATGTGAGAAAAGGCCGCAGGCAAAGCTAGTGACTGGGCCTGAGACTCTGATTGTTGGTGACTATGCTGTAAAAGATGTCAGAAAACTGTGCAGCAAGAACACCAAAATACTCTGCTTTCCGAAAGATATGGTCTCTGACATGAGAGACAAATTCCTGGACATCGTGGCTGACTATCCCACAGCGAAAAACATCATCGTGCATACAGGAAGCTGTGATATTGTGAAACAACAGTCTGAAGTTCTAAAGCGAGACTTTATTGATCTGTTAAACACAGTCAGCTCTGTCAAGGCTGAGGTGTTTATCAGTGGCCCTCTTCCACCAGTCAGAGGAGGAGATGAAGGATTCAGCAGGCTGTTTGCACTGAACAGATGGCTGTCAACTGCATGTGCTGACCATTCAGTACATTTTATCAACAATTTCTACCTTTTCTGGGAGCGCAGACATCTTTTTGCAGCGCATGGAATTTGCCTGAACAAGTCAGGGGTTAAACTGTTTACCTCGAACCTGTTTTTCTCCCTGCGTCACCCGTCTGTCCCTACTGCCAAGGACAAGATACAAGAGGAGTCTAAACACAAGATAACCACACAGCATCGCCATGGAGACCTTACGGGAAGGATGCCCCCGCATAACGACAGTCAAAATGAGGAGTCTCCAACCTCATCATCAGGTACCGCCTTCGCCTCCGGTATCCCACTTTCCCTACCCTTCCTAGACGAGGAGTCTTTACCTCCCTACCCAGCACCTACTTCCACCCCCCAAATTCCATCCAGGTCCCTTTCCTCTCTCACACTCTCCCCATCCTCCCCCCACCTGGAGTTCACTGACCGCATGAAAGAGCTGGTCATTGCTGGAACCAAACACACTCCTCGCCCCACTCCTCGACGGTTCCACAACCATCCTCTGTCTCCCCTACATGATAACGGAAATAATTGATATCTTCTGGGTCCAGGCTACAAGGCTAATGACACCAATGACTCTCTCCAGGAAAGGTCGGGGCCCTGTATGCAGCTAGCCGTCTCAATTCCTGTCCTGCAAGTTTATAGAAAAAGAAAGGTGAGGCTGCGAAGAAACAACAGTAAACCTGCAAACTTATCAAACTTAGCATATATTCCTCATCAGCCTGTTCAAATAAATTGGGCAAAGAAAGCTTTAACCACATTAAACTTAGCTTTATTAAATGTCAGGTCTCTGTCAGAAAAAACATTTTTAATCAATTATTTTATTGTTAGGCACAAACTGGACATTTTGTTTTTAACTGAAACTTGGTTAAATCAAGATAACAGTGCAGCTGTTCTTATTGAATCAACAGCTCACAACTTCAGTTTCATGAGTGAAACAAGAGCGCATAAGAAAGGAGGTGGAGTTGCTATTTTATTTAATGATTATCTTCAATGCAAGCAGATGTCCTTTGGTCATTTTAGTTCTTTTGAATATGTGGCTCTGAATTCCACTTAAGCTTTATTCCTAAACATTTACAGACCGCCTAAATACTGTGCAACCTTCTTTGATGAGTTTACTGAACTGCTGTCTGTAATCTGTATTGATTTTGACTGTGTTGTAACTAAATAAATTGTAAACACATCCCTTCTCTCAGGTGTCTTCCCACAAGCCCTAACAACTGCAGTTCTTAAACCGCTCCTAAAGAAGGCTAGTTTAGACTCCGCAACAATGAAAAATTATAGGCCAATATCAAACCTCCCATTTTTAAGTAAAATAATTGAAAAAGCGGTTTTCCAACAGCTGACCAACTTCTTGACCGTAAATAACTGCTTTGATGTTTTCCAGTCAGGCTTTCGACAGCACCACAGCACTGAAACTGCTCTTGTTAAGGTTTTCAACGACATCCACTGAAACATAGACAATGGCAGAAGTTCAGTCTTAGTATTACTGGATCTCAGTGCTGCATTCGACACGGTCGACCATGCCATACTCCTAGAAAGACTAAAAATCTGGGTGGGACTCTCTGGCACAGCACTTAACTGGTTTGAATCCTACTTGAGGGACCGAGAATACTTTGTGTCTGTAGCTAATTACACATCAGAGCTGACTAAAATTACATGTGGTGTTCCCCATGGTTCAATACTGGGGCCTCTTCTGTTCAACATCTACATGCTTCCACTAGCTCAGATTATGGAAAACAACAAAGTGTGTTATCATAATTATGCAGACGACACACAAATCTACATAACTATGTCACCAGGGGACTATAATCCCATACAAGGGCTGGGTAACTGCATTGAACAAATCAACAACTGGATGTGCCAGAATTTTCCTCAATTAAACAAAGATACAACAGAAGTAATTGTTTTTGGTACCAAGGACGAACAATTGAAAATCACCGCTCAGCTTCAATCACTGATGTTAAAACCCACAAACCAAGCCAGAAATCTAGGTGTAGTTATGGATTCAGACCTCAACCTGAACAGCCAAATCAAGACAATTACAAAATCAACCTACTATCACCTGAAGAATATATCAAGGATTAGAGGACTTATGTCTCAACAGGATTTGGAAAAACTTGTCCACGCATTTATCTTCAGCAGACTGGACTACTGTAACGGTGTGTTTACAGGTCTCTGTAAAAAGTCCGTCAGAAAGCTGCAGCTGATTCAGAACGCTGCAGCTCGAGTCCTCACTAAGACCAGGAGGGTGGATCACATCACTCCAGTTCTAATGTCTTTGCACTGGCTTCCTGTCCAACAAAGAATTGACTTTAAAATCCTGCTGTTGGTTTACAAAGCACTGAATGGTTTAGGGCCAAAATACATCTCTGATCTGCTGCTACCTTATGAACCATCCCGACCCCTCAGGTCGTCTGGGACCGGTCTACTTTCTGTTCCCAGAGTCAGAACTAAACATGGAGAAGCAGCGTTCAGTTTTTCTGCTCCACATATCTGGAACAAAGTCCCAGAAAGCTGCAGGTCTGCTGAGACCCTCAGCTCATTTAAATCAAGATTGAAGACCTTTCTGTTTGCTGCTGCCTTTAATTGAACCACATTCAATTCATATATTAATCAATTTCCTGCATTTCTGCATTTTACTACTGCATTTTATTTCTTGCACTGTTTTTTAATGTTTTAATGAATGTTCTTAATTGTTTTTAAATCTCATTTTCTTTTGACTTATGTTTTGATGCTTTTAATGGTTTTATGTGAAGCACTTTGAATTACCTTGTTGTTGAAATGTGCTATACAAATAAACTTGCCTTGCCTTGCCTTGCCTTACAGCAAGCAGGTTTATTTGCACTATTAATAACAGCAATACATAAAACTTCCTGGAGTTAGGGTCCAGCGGCAGTTTGTGGGGGCTGTTTCAGATTAAACGCGCTTCACATGCAGTTTGAGCTCAATTGTTTCATGCAAATGGATTAAACCAGGGTATACTTTATGCACCAATTCAATTTATTTTTATTTGTTTAAAGTGATTGATTAGGGTAAATCATTTGCTAAAAAAAGAAAGAAAAGGTTATATGCATTAGGTATTGAGTTTGGAGTCAGTGCGACACCTGCAGGTGAATGCTTTGTACAACAACCAAACTGATATTTTAGAGCTGCACAGTAAAGACCTTTTGACTGACTTCATTGTTGTGCGGAATCTTCAAAAACATCAGAGAGAACAAACTGTAAATGATTGCTGTTCAGTGTTTATAAATATTAAATATAATGTGATGCGCTATTAAGTAACACAACAATGAAGTATATAATGGATTTAAAGTTAACCACACAAACTCACACTTTTCTCATATCATTGTATAATTGACTTGGTGATAAGCCTGCACCATAAATATGTATAAATATCATCACCATCCATATGTATACTTACAGAAAACAGGAGACTTGTAACACAATTTTGACAAATTTTATCAGCAATAAAAATAGTGTTTATGACTTCAAACAACAGTTTTGCACCAGGGAAAAACACATTGATTTGTTCATAAAAATATCAGTGTACTAATCTGCATTAATCTGCAAACCTTTTGTTATTTTAGGGTTTACGAATATGTGTAATACAGTCCAATCACAATGGATTACAGAAGGCCTGAAGCATAAACTGCAACCCAGTCACACAGTCCTGCATGAGCATGCTTATTGCTTATTGACAGAATGAGAGGTTGGATCCCAGCAGCAGCTGTTTGACATTATGTAAAGTACCTTGAATTCACTCACTGAATTTAGTAATCTTTATTGATGCTGCTGGCACAGAAATATGAGCACTGCCTGGTTTATGTTGAACAGCAATAGTGACAGCATTTCCTGCAGGTCTGATGGTGCTGGCTGAACCTCTACATAAAAGGATTTAACGGCTTCCTGCATGCTAAATACATTGTCAAATGAATCCACTTTTCCCACTTCGTTCAACAGCAATACATAACTCATATTGCTGACTGCAGCAGACAATAAAAAATATCGTTAATTGCTACTTTTGTTAATACATTTAAGACTTTTCAATACTTTCTAAGGCCTTTTTTGAGGAAACAGTACACAGTGCTTTTTAAAACTTTACAGGACATTCAGAAAAATTGTTTAAAAATCCCAAATACATCTTTTAACATCCGTGCATTAGGTTTGAGAGCTCTGTCAAAACTACATCAGCCAGTTCAAGAAGCAGACAGGTTGTCCTGAAGCTTGCCTCTCTCGCCGGGTTTGACTTTGTTTGAGCAGCAGAGAATTGTCTTCCTGATGCTGTCCCTGAGATTCTGATCTCTAAAGCCGTAGATGAGCGGGCTGAGAAAGCGTGGAGTGAGGATGAAACAGAAATAATTAAAAAAGGCAATGTCCTCTGGTAGCCAGTTGACATGCAACGCTAAGAAAGTTTCAGTGATGGGGTGAGTGAAGGCCAAAATGCACAGCAGCAGCTGAAAGCCGTGTAGCAGCACCGTGTGCATGGCTTTGCTCACAGACACTTTGTCCTGTCTCAGCTTCCTTGTTTCCAGCAGGATTCTAACATATGTAAAGAGGATGACAACAGCCACGACTGCAAAAAAGAGAATATATATACCAAGTTGGAACAAAGCCTGGACTGGAGATGTTGTGACAATGTTATATTTGCAAAGCACAGCGGTGGAGAGGATATCCATTGCAGCATAATCCCTCGCAACGATGGAGTACGTAACAATAGGGTAGATACAGCTGATAAGCCACACGGACAGAATAATTATCCAGATACGGTCTGAGCGCCAGGCGGCCGGGCACTGCAGCGGATAGAAGATGGCAACATAGCGCTCCAGACACATGGTGGCCAGGATTAAAGGTGTGTTCTGGAACGTGGCAGTAGAAAGGAATAGCAGAGGAACACAGTAGGCAATAGACAATTTCACCTGGCCCATGACAAACAGGAAGAGCAGCACAGAGGACAAGAGCTGGAGAATGTCATTAGTCAGCATGTAGGCAAACAGGATGTAACGGGTGGAGTCCAGGTACTGCCTGTGAGATGCAAAGATGTGCAGCATGGCAGCAATGAAGTAGAGGAAGATGCAGAAGACTGGGATAACCACACACACCTTGATGATCACAGACAGGCTGTTGTAGGTAGTTGCATTGCCTGGAAATTCAGTCAAATTATGCATTTTTCAACTGGGCACTAGAGCCAACCTGTTAAAGAGAAATAAGTTTAATGTCAAGACACCCCTAAAATACATCCTAAAATATACAGGTATTTTTTGATAATTTAATTAGGATTAGAATACGCATAGAATTGAGCTAATAACGTAAAATAGCAACACAAATGCTTGATAATTGAGAAACAAACTTCACAAAACAACAAAACATACTATTTTGTATTTTTCTATATTTGCACTTTAACTTACACATTCAACCTTCAGAATAAAAGAGCCTTACACTCACCTAAGACTGTCTTCATCAGTCAGAAGAAAAGCTTTGGATTGCTGTACTTCTTATCATACAGCTTAAATGTACAACATCTCTGGGATGTTCTGCCTCTTATCTCAAGTGTTTGGCCCAATTCCTCCAGAGACACATTATTTACGTGCTATCGTCATGCAGCATGACGTTTCTCATTGATGAAGATTTCAGTGGGGATATGGGATCCTGTTGCAGTATGGAAGCAGTTCAGCAGACAAGTTCACAATCTATGATATGAAAATAACCTGTTTTGATTAAAGGGGCCCCTATAAAAGCAAAGCCTTATTTTTCAGCTGACATCTAATAATCCCATGCGTACTCTTTTTAAGTATCAAACAACCTTTCATTGTTGAAGACTACTTTATTACTCGTCGTAATTTTTTAAAACTCAGCAACCAATCTACTTCCTGTTTACACCGTCACGCGCATGCCCAGTGTACGTTGGGCAGTGTTTCTATTACTTGTATTTGAAATACGTATTTCAATTACTTTTGAGTATTTTGTAATTTGTATTTGATAGGGCCGATAAAAATCGAACGTAATTTGTAACAAAATACTTTAGAGTGGAGTAATTTTGGATTTAAAATACTCAATACACTTTCTCCACGAATCAAAAAACAGTTCACGAGTTCAGTCTTCAAGTTCAACAGATTGTCTGTCAAGTTAAATATTTTATCTGAGTGTGACAGATATCAACTAGCTTGATGTATAATTGATGGCTGGGTCTGGCTACATAGCCTAATGCAGGGGTGCCCACACTTTTTCGGCTTGCGAGCTACTTTTAAAATGACCAAGTCAAAATGATCTCCTTAAAAAATGCTGAATATCACACACACACCCACACACACACACACACACACACACTGAGTATACTTTATATTTACAATATATGTTGACGTTGTCACAGGAGTTCACAGGTAGGACCCAAACACAAGACCACAGGAGACAGAAGTTAATATTCACAGGTTTTATTTAGACTGTGTGAAGGTGTGGAGCCCGTGGTCCGACACCCGAGTGGCAGATCGACGGTGTGAGGCCCGTGGCACGACACCGGAGGGCTGGCAGCTTGACGGCGAGTGTAGTCCGTTTAACACCAGGCGGGCAGAGCGGCGGAGTGTAATCCGTAGACCACAAGGAGGGCAGAGCGGCGGAGTGTAATCCATAAACACAAGGAGGGCAGAGGACGCCACGGGGTTTCAGCGGGTGAAAAACGGTATGACCTGACAACCCCAGACTGCAGGACCAGAGTTTATATAGAGACAGGAGACTCATTCGTGGGCCCTGAGTCTGGTGTGTCAGGCTGCAGGAGGTGATCGGCTGGAGTGTCCTCAGCTGTGCACAATCAAGGGTGCGGCCATGGGAGGTGTCTGGTCAGACAGGGATCCTGGATCCTGACAGGCGTACCTTGCATAACTGCATGAACCCTTATGGCACAATTCAATTCTGTACATTTTTGGTCATTACCTTACTCTGATGACTTGCACTGAATGGGATTGGCCAGAGTTGCATAGTCCGGACAGTAGCTGCTGGTAGCCACCTCTAGCAGACTTCAAATGATCATCAGTCATGGTGGAACGGCGTCTGGACTTAATGTTCTTCATGTGGGAAAAGGCTGACTCACATAAATGAGTAGAGCCGAATAATGCAGTCAAAAAGGTATTACATGTCCTCATGTTTGGGTACTTTTCCTCTGTGGGAAAACTGTCCATGAGCCCTGGACTTCAGCTGAATGTCAGCTTGCAGTGTCAACATCTCATCCTCCACTCCAGACGAGTTCAGGTGAAACAGCATTGCAATTTTTGATGTGAGTAAATCAACCTCAATATCTTCCCGAAATGTGCAGCACATTGTTGTAAATTGTTTGAGTTGCATGTTTACTTTTATTGTGAAGTGCCTGAAACAGGAAGTGCTTTTACTGTGAAGAGCGAGAAGTAGCATGGTACGTGTCTGCTTCACAATGATGATGCGGGAAAACCCTATATGTCGGGTGCAAGAGTGCGCTCTGTTTACTCGAACAGTTGTAATACTACAGTTTCAGAAGTAAACGTGTTCTGTTCAAAACCAGACGTGTCTTGGTCGCCAATTAGAAGCTCCACTTCACAACACACATAAGTGTAGCAACTGGCTCGAGTAAAGCAAAGTCTCGAAAGCGTTTGTCAAACTCTGACAGACGCTTGTCAATCTGCTCTGTGTAGCGCGGACTGTCAAGTTACGCACACGCCTTCCGTTGAGTCTCCAGCTCTGACGCGAGGTTTTGGAAGTTTCCCAAATCATGGCGCTGCAGCTTTAGCTTCTTTAGTTGAAATAAATTGGAAGGCTAACTAATTAGCTCGCCGGAGTTTTACATTAGCTCGCGCGGTTGACCGTGCATACGTGGTGACCCGTGTGTTAGAAAATCATGCGGACATCTCATTTTTTTTTAATCGTCTCAGCCCCCTGTGTCACGGTGTGTGGTACATCTCACTCGGGTCAGAATGCCCATATTTGATTGGCTGAGCTGCATCACGTGATGTGATTCACTACCCGACTAAGCCTCTGCTGTTAAGTTTCGTTTCACGATAGTCACGTGCTCGCCCACTGACCAATCACAGCGCACTCTGCACCTCGCGGCAGAGCTGCACATGGACACTGAGCTGCACGTAATGCTGACGTCATTATAGGCCGGCTAGCAGGCGCTGACACGTCAAAGAATACGCCCAACATGTCAAACTAAAGATCTGATTGGTTGAACACTGAGAATCAACAATATCGTCCCCATTCACTGAAACTGCACATGGATGCACTTGTGAGTTTGCAGGCCTCGGGCCTCTGTTCTTACATAGAGACACAGGTGAAATCTGATTGGATAAAAGATCTACTTAAAACAAGCTGCACTGGAAGCAGAACAACTGAGGAAGACAGTAGCTGTGCAATGAGAACATAAGATAATGGGAAAAATATTTTTATAAATTATAATACATGTAGTGTATTTAAGAAAAATTATTAAATTATAAAATAGATGTAGCGTTGTGATTCTGTTTAGGCCAGCAGAGAAGGCCTTGCAGGCCCTGATGGCCCACCACTGAGTTATGCTGTATCTTCTCAATGTGAATGTCATAATGCCATATCAATTACTGGCAGATAATATAGTTCACAGTTAGCCAGGCTATGACAGTAGATGTCCATTTGTTCAAAAAACTAAAAAACATTAAATATCCAATATATTTTATTTGAAAGGCATATTATGAAAGTATTCTTAGTTTTATTACTTCATACATTTTACAGTTGGCCAGGTGGACAACATGTCTCAGCAAGATGATGTTCAAGAAGGACCATCAACAAGCACAGATGTGCTTAGTTACACTGACATTCTGTGACTGTTCTTCCTTTGTGTGGGCTTCACCAGAGCTTTGTGTACATTATATATAATTATATTATATTATTATTATATTATATAGCCCAAACATGAATGCTCTGCTGTACCAAATTGTGAGAAAACGGAAAATCCAGAAAAAAGCATTTCCTGTATTTTAAATACAAAATACATGTATTGTATTTTGTTACATTTTCTGGCACCAGTATTTTGTATTTTATTTTGATACATTTATTTGAGGGGTATTTTGTATTTTCTATCAATATACATTTTGATGTATCTTTGCCCATCTCTGGTTAATGGTCACGTGCTGCCCGTCTTCGAAGGTTGCCGTCTGGATGCAGATCAACTCGAGAATGATGCTGAAACGGCCGTGTGGACGGAGATCGTTTCTATTTATGACTACTACAAACTCCTACAGAAGATTGCAGTCTTGGAAACAAAAATCTACCGACTAGAAGTAAATGCGGAAGTAAATGGACTGTGTGGGAATGATACCACTCTACCATGGACTCAAAACACTGGACAAATGCAAGCTAAGACACAGCTAACTAGCATAACCAGGCCTACCAAGAAACAGGAGGACAGAGCAGATCATGAATCTTATGTGACTGACTGGCCTGCACTAGCACACGGGCAGAACTCCTCCTCAACCCCTGCACCCAGACGGACAAAGCCAAGGACAGCTAAGGAAAGTAAAACCTGTAAAATACCTCCACAACAACCAAGCCTACAACTTCAAAACAGATTTGCTCCATTGTCGCAGGATCATAAATCTCCATCTGATGACCTGGATAAGCAGCTATCTCCTCAAAGCAGGGTAAGAACTGAGAGTAAATGTGAGAAAAGGCCGCAGGCAAAGCTAGTGACTGGGCCTGAGACTCTGATTGTTGGTGACTATGCTGTAAAAGATGTCAGAAAACTGTGCAGCAAGAACACCAAAATACTCTGCTTTCCGAAAGATATGGTCTCTGACATGAGAGACAAATTCCTGGACATCGTGGCTGACTATCCCACAGCGAAAAACATCATCGTGCATACAGGAAGCTGTGATATTGTGAAACAACAGTCTGAAGTTCTAAAGCGAGACTTTATTGATCTGTTAAACACAGTCAGCTCTGTCAAGGCTGAGGTGTTTATCAGTGGCCCTCTTCCACCAGTCAGAGGAGGAGATGAAGGATTCAGCAGGCTGTTTGCACTGAACAGATGGCTGTCAACTGCATGTGCTGACCATTCAGTACATTTTATCAACAATTTCTACCTTTTCTGGGAGCGCAGACATCTTTTTGCAGCACATGGAATTTGCCTGAACAAGTCAGGGGTTAAACTGTTTACCTCGAACCTGTTTTTCTCCCTGCGTCACCCGTCTGTCCCTACTGCCAAGGACAAGATACAAGAGGAGTCTAAACACAAGATAACCACACAGCATCGCCATGGAGACCTTACGGGAAGGATGCCCCCGCATAACGACAGTGAAAATGAGGAGTCTCCAACCTCATCATCAGGGACCGCCTTCGCCTCCGGTATCCCACTTTCCCTACCCTTCCTAGACGAGGAGTCTTTACCTCCCTACCCAGCACCTACTTCCACCCCCCAAATTCCATCCAGGTCCCTTTCCTCTCTCACACTCTCCCCATCCTCCCCCCACCTGGAGTTCACTGACCGCATGAAAGAGCTGGTCATTGCTGGAACCAAACACACTCCTCGCCCCACTCCTCGACGGTTCCACAACCATCCTCTGTCTCCCCTACATGATAACGGAAATAATTGATATCTTCTGGGTCCAGGCTACAAGGCTAATGACACCAATGACTCTCTCCAGGAAAGGTCGGGGCCCTGTATGCAGCTAGCCGTCTCAATTCCTGTCCTGCAAGTTTATAGAAAAAGAAAGGTGAGGCTTCGAAGAAACAACAGTAAACCTGCAAACTTATCAAACTTAGCATACATTCCTCATCAGCCTGTCCAAATAAATTGGGCAAAGAAAGCTTTAACCACATTAAACTTAGCTTTATTAAATGTCAGGTCTCTGTCAGAAAAAACATTTTTAATCAATGATTTTATTGTTAGGCACAAACTGGACATTTTGTTTTTAACTGAAACTTGGTTAAATCAAGATAACAGTGCAGCTGTTCTTATTGAATCAACAGCTCACAACTTCAGTTTCATGAGTGAAACAAGAGCGCATAAGAAAGGAGGTGGAGTTGCTATTTTATTTAATGATTATCTTCAATGCAAGCAGATGTCCTTTGGTCATTTTAGTTCTTTTGAATATGTGGCTCTAAATTCCACTCAAGCTTTATTCCTAAACATTTACAGACCGCCTAAATACTGTGCAACCTTCTTTGATGAGTTTACTGAACTGCTGTCTGTAATCTGTATTGATTTTGACTGTGTTGTAACTAAATAAATTGTAAACACATCCCTTCTCTCAGGTGTCTTCCCACAAGCCCTAACAACTGCAGTTCTTAAACCGCTCCTAAAGAAGGCTAGTTTAGACTCCGCAACAATGAAAAATTATAGGCCAATATCAAACCTCCCATTTTTAAGTAAAATAATTGAAAAAGCGGTTTTCCAACAGCTGACCAACTTCTTGACCGTAAATAACTGCTTTGATGTTTTCCAGTCAGGCTTTCGACAGCACTACAGCACTGAAACTGCTCTTGTTAAGGTTTTCAACGACATCCACTGAAACATAGACAATGGCAGAAGTTCAGTCTTAGTATTACTGGATCTCAGTGCTGCATTCGACACGGTCGACCATGCCATACTCCTAGAAAGACTAAAAATCTGGGTGGGACTCTCTGGCACAGCACTTAACTGGTTTGAATCCTACTTGAAGGACCGAGAATACTTTGTGTCTGTGGCTGATTACACATCAGAGCTGACTAAAATTACATGTGGTGTTCCCCAAGGTTCAATACTGGGACCTCTTCTGTTCAACATATACATGCTTCCACTAGCTCAGATTATGGAAAACAACAAAGTGTGTTATCATAATTATGCAGACGACACACAAATCTACATAACTATGTCACCAGGGGACTATAATCCCATACAAGGGCTGGGTAACTGCATTGAACAAATCAACAACTGGATGTGCCAGAATTTTCCTCAATTAAACAAAGATACAACAGAAGTAATTGTTTTTGGTACCAAGGACGAACGATTGAAAATCACCGCTCAGCTTCAATCACTGATGTTAAAACCCACAAACCAAGCCAGAAATCTAGGTGTAGTTATGGATTCAGACCTCAACCTGAACAGCCAAATCAAGACAATTACAAAATCAACCTACTATCACCTGAAGAATATATCAAGGATTAGAGGATTTATGTCTCAACAGGATTTGGAAAAACTTGTCCACGCATTTATCTTCAGCAGACTGGACTACTGTAACGGTGTGTTTACAGGTCTCTGTAAAAAGTCCGTCAGAAAGCTGCAGCTGATTCAGAACGCTGCAGCTCGAGTCCTCACTAAGACCAGGAGGGTGGATCACATCACTCCAGTTCTGAGGTCTTTGCACTGGCTTCCTGTCCAACAAAGAATTGACTTTAAAATCCTGCTGTTGGTTTACAAAGCACTGAATGGTTTAGGGCCAAAATACATCTCTGATCTGCTGCTACCTTATGAACCATCCCGACCCCTCAGGTCGTCTGGGACCGGTCTACTTTCTGTTCCCAGAGTCAGAACTAAACATGGAGAAGCAGCGTTCAGTTTTTCTGCTCCACATATCTGGAACAAAGTCCCAGAAAGCTGCAGGTCTGCTGAGACCCTCAGCTCATTTAAATCAAGATTGAAGACCTTTCTGTTTGCTGCTGCCTTTAATTGAACCACATTCAATTCATATATTAATCAATTTCCTGCATTTCTGCATTTTACTACTGCATTTTATTTCTTGCACTGTTTTTTAATGTTTTAATGAATGTTCTTAATTGTTTTTAAATCTCATTTTCTTTTGACTTATGTTTTGATGCTTTTAATGGTTTTATGTGAAGCACTTTGAATTACCTTGTTGTTGAAATGTGCTATACAAATAAACTTGCCTTGCCTTGCCTTGCCTTACAGCAAGCAGGTTTATTTGCACTATTAATAACAGCAATACATAAAACTTCCTGGAGTTAGGGTCCAGCGGCAGTTTGTGGGGGCTGTTTCAGATTAAACGCGCTTCACATGCAGTTTGAGCTCAATTGTTTCATGCAAATGGATTAAACCAGGGTATACTTTATGCACCAATTCAATTTATTTTTATTTGTTTAAAGTGATTGATTAGGGTAAATCATTTGCTAAAAAAAGAAAGAAAAGGTTATATGCATTAGGTATTGAGTTTGGAGTCAGTGCGACACCTGCAGGTGAATGCTTTGTACAACAACCAAACTGATATTTTAGAGCTGCACAGTAAAGACCTTTTGACTGACTTCATTGTTGTGCGGAATCTTGAAAAACATCAGAGAGAACAAACTGTAAATGATTGCTGTTCAGTGTTTATAAATATTAAATATAATGTGATGCGCTATTAAGTAACACAACAATGAAGTATATAATGGATTTAAAGTTAACCACACAAACTCACACTTTTCTCATATCATTGTATAATTGACTTGGTGATAAGCCTGCACCATAAATATGTATAAATATCATCACCATCCATATGTATACTTACAGAAAACAGGAGACTTGTAACACAATTTTGACAAATTTTATCAGCAATAAAAATAGTGTTTATGACTTCAAACAACAGTTTTGCACCAGGGAAAAACACATTGATTTGTTCATAAAAATATCAGTGTACTAATCTGCATTAATCTGCAAACCTTTTGTTATTTTAGGGTTTACGAATATGTGTAATACAGTCCAATCACAATGGATTACAGAAGGCCTGAAGCATAAACTGCAACCCAGTCACACAGTCCTGCATGAGCATGCTTATTGCTTATTGACAGAATGAGAGGTTGGATCCCAGCAGCAGCTGTTTGACATTATGTAAAGTACCTTGAATTCACTCACTGAATTTAGTAATCTTTATTGATGCTGCTGGCACAGAAATATGAGCACTGCCTGGTTTATGTTGAACAGCAATAGTGACAGCATTTCCTGCAGGTCTGATGGTGCTGGCTGAACCTCTACATAAAAGGATTTAACGGCTTCCTGCATGCTAAATACATTGTCAAATGAATCCACTTTTCCCACTTCGTTCAACAGCAATACATAACTCATATTGCTGACTGCAGCAGACAATAAAAAATATCGTTAATTGCTACTTTTGTTAATACATTGAAGACTTTTCAATACTTTCTAAGGCCTTTTTTGAGGAAACAGTACACAGTGCTTTTTAAAACTTTACAGGACATTCAGAAAAATTGTTTAAAAATCCCAAATACATCTTTTAACATCCGTGCATTAGGTTTGAGAGCTCTGTCAAAACTACATCAGCCAGTTCAAGAAGCAGACAGGTTGTCCTGAAGCTTGCCTCTCTCGCCGGGTTTGACTTTGTTTGAGCAGCAGAGAATTGTCTTCCTGATGCTGTCCCTGAGATTCTGATCTCTAAAGCCGTAGATGAGCGGGCTGAGAAAGCGTGGAGTGAGGATGAAACAGAAATAATTAAAAAAGGCAATGTCCTCTGGTAGCCAGTTGACATGCAACGCTAAGAAAGTTTCAGTGATGGGGTGAGTGAAGGCCAAAATGCACAGCAGCAGCTGAAAGCCGTGTAGCAGCACCGTGTGCATGGCTTTGCTCACAGACACTTTGTCCTGTCTCAGCTTCCTTGTTTCCAGCAGGATTCTAACATATGTAAAGAGGATGACAACAGCCACGACTGCAAAAAAGAGAATATATATACCAAGTTGGAACAAAGCCTGGACTGGAGATGTTGTGACAATGTTATATTTGCAAAGCACAGCGGTGGAGAGGATATCCATTGCAGCATAATCCCTCGCAACGATGGAGTACGTAACAATAGGGTAGATACAGCTGATAAGCCACACGGACAGAATAATTATCCAGATACGGTCTGAGCGCCAGGCGGCCGGGCACTGCAGCGGATAGAAGATGGCAACATAGCGCTCCAGACACATGGTGGCCAGGATTAAAGGTGTGTTCTGGAACGTGGCAGTAGAAAGGAATAGCAGAGGAACACAGTAGGCAATAGACAATTTCACCTGGCCCATGACAAACAGGAAGAGCAGCACAGAGGACAAGAGCTGGAGAATGTCATTAGTCAGCATGTAGGCAAACAGGATGTAACGGGTGGAGTCCAGGTACTGCCTGTGAGATGCAAAGATGTGCAGCATGGCAGCAATGAAGTAGAGGAAGATGCAGAAGACTGGGATAACCACACACACCTTGATGATCACAGACAGGCTGTTGTAGGTAGTTGCATTGCCTGGAAATTCAGTCAAATTATGCATTTTTCAACTGGGCACTAGAGCCAACCTGTTAAAGAGAAATAAGTTTAATGTCAAGACACCCCTAAAATACATCCTAAAATATACAGGTATTTTTTGATAATTTAATTAGGATTAGAATACGCATAGAATTGAGCTAATAACGTAAAATAGCAACACAAATGCTTGATAATTGAGAAACAAACTTCACAAAACAACAAAACATACTATTTTGTATTTTTCTATATTTGCACTTTAACTTACACATTCAACCTTCAGAATAAAAGAGCCTTACACTCACCTAAGACTGTCTTCATCAGTCAGAAGAAAAGCTTTGGATTGCTGTACTTCTTATCATACAGCTTAAATGTACAACATCTCTGGGATGTTCTGCCTCTTATCTCAAGTGTTTGGCCCAATTCCTCCAGAGACACATTATTTACGTGCTATCGTCATGCAGCATGACGTTTCTCATTGATGAAGATTTCAGTGGGGATATGGGATCCTGTTGCAGTATGGAAGCAGTTCAGCAGACAAGTTCACAATCTATGATATGAAAATAACCTGTTTTGATTAAAGGGGCCCCTATAAAAGCAAAGCCTTATTTTTCAGCTGACATCTAATAATCCCATGCGTACTCTTTTTAAGTATCAAACAACCTTTCATTGTTGAAGACTACTTTATTACTCGGTCGTAATTTTTTAAAACTCAGCAACCAATCTACTTCCTGTTTACACCGTCACGCGCATGCCCAGTGTACGTTGGGCAGTGTTTCTATTACTTGTATTTGAAATACGTATTTCAATTACTTTTGAGTATTTTGTAATTTGTATTTGATAGGGCCGATAAAAATCGCACGTAATTTGTAACAAAATACTTTAGAGTGGAGTAATTTTGGATTTAAAATACTCAATACACTTTCTCCACGAATCAAAAAACAGTTCACGAGTTCAGTCTTCAAGTTCAACAGATTGTCTGTCAAGTTAAATATTTTATCTGAGTGTGACAGATATCAACTAGCTTGATGTATAATTGATGGCTGGGTCTGGCTACATAGCCTAATGCAGGGGTGCCCACACTTTTTCGGCTTGCGAGCTACTTTTAAAATGACCAAGTCAAAATGATCTCCTTAAAAAATGCTGAATATCACACACACACCCACACACACACACACACACACACACTGAGTATACTTTATATTTACAATATATGTTGACGTTGTCACAGGAGTTCACAGGTAGGACCCAAACACAAGACCACAGGAGACAGAAGTTAATATTCACAGGTTTTATTTAGACTGTGTGAAGGTGTGGAGCCCGTGGTCCGACACCCGAGTGGCAGATCGACGGTGTGAGGCCCGTGGCACGACACCGGAGGGCTGGCAGCTTGACGGCGAGTGTAGTCCGTTTAACACCAGGCGGGCAGAGCGGCGGAGTGTAATCCGTAGACCACAAGGAGGGCAGAGCGGCGGAGTGTAATCCATAAACACAAGGAGGGCAGAGGACGCCACGGGGTTTCAGCGGGTGAAAAACGGTATGACCTGACAACCCCAGACTGCAGGACCAGAGTTTATATAGAGACAGGAGACTCATTCGTGGGCCCTGAGTCTGGTGTGTCAGGCTGCAGGAGGTGATCGGCTGGAGTGTCCTCAGCTGTGCACAATCAAGGGTGCGGCCATGGGAGGTGTCTGGTCAGACAGGGATCCTGGATCCTGACAGGCGTACCTTGCATAACTGCATGAACCCTTATGGCACAATTCAATTCTGTACATTTTTGGTCATTACCTTACTCTGATGACTTGCACTGAATGGGATTGGCCAGAGTTGCATAGTCCGGACAGTAGCTGCTGGTAGCCACCTCTAGCAGACTTCAAATGATCATCAGTCATGGTGGAACGGCGTCTGGACTTAATGTTCTTCATGTGGGAAAAGGCTGACTCACATAAATGAGTAGAGCCGAATAATGCAGTCAAAAAGGTATTACATGTCCTCATGTTTGGGTACTTTTCCTCTGTGGGAAAACTGTCCATGAGCCCTGGACTTCAGCTGAATGTCAGCTTGCAGTGTCAACATCTCATCCTCCACTCCAGACGAGTTCAGGTGAAACAGCATTGCAATTTTTGATGTGAGTAAATCAACCTCAATATCTTCCCGAAATGTGCAGCACATTGTTGTAAATTGTTTGAGTTGCATGTTTACTTTTATTGTGAAGTGCCTGAAACAGGAAGTGCTTTTACTGTGAAGAGCGAGAAGTAGCATGGTACGTGTCTGCTTCACAATGATGATGCGGGAAAACCCTATATGTCGGGTGCAAGAGTGCGCTCTGTTTACTCGAACAGTTGTAATACTACAGTTTCAGAAGTAAACGTGTTCTGTTCAAAACCAGACGTGTCTTGGTCGCCAATTAGAAGCTCCACTTCACAACACACATAAGTGTAGCAACTGGCTCGAGTAAAGCAAAGTCTCGAAAGCGTTTGTCAAACTCTGACAGACGCTTGTCAATCTGCTCTGTGTAGCGCGGACTGTCAAGTTACGCACACGCCTTCCGTTGAGTCTCTAGCTCTGACGCGAGGTTTTGAAAGTTTCCCAAATCATGGCGCTGCAGCTTTAGCTTCTTTAGTTGAAATAAATTGGAAGGCTAACTAATTAGCTCGCCGGAGTTTTACATTAGCTCGCGCGGTTGACCGTGCATACGTGGTGACCCGTGTGTTAGAAAATCAAGTGGCAAATGCCATGCGGACATCTCATTTTTTTTTAATCGTCTCAGCCCCCTGTGTCACGGTGTGTGGTACATCTCACTCGGGTCAGAATGCCCATATTTGATTGGCTGAGCTGCATCACGTGATGTGTTTCACTACCCGACTAAGCCTCTGCTGTTAAGTTTCGTTTCACGATAGTCACGTGCTCGCCCACTGACCAATCACAGCGCACTCTGCACCTCGCGGCAGAGCTGCACATGGACACTGAGCTGCACGTAATGCTGACGTCATTATAGGCCGGCTAGCAGGCGCTGACACGTCAAAGAATACGCCCAACATGTCAAACTAAAGATCTGATTGGTTGAACACTGACAATCAACAATATCGTCCCCATTCACTGAAACTGCACATGGATGCACTTGTGAGTTTGCAGGCCTCGGGCCTCTGTTCTTACATAGAGACACAGGTGAAATCTGATTGGATAAAAGATCTACTTAAAACAAGCTGCACTGGAAGCAGAACAACTGAGGAAGACAGTAGCTGTGCAATGAGAACATAAGATAATGGGAAAAATATTTTTATAAATTATAATACATGTAGTGTATTTAAGAAAAATTATTAAATTATAAAATAGATGTAGCGTTGTGATTCTGTTTAGGCCAGCAGAGAAGGCCTTGCAGGCCCTGATGGCCCACCACTGAGTTATGCTGTATCTTCTCAATGTGAATGTCATAATGTCATATCAATTACTGGCAGATAATATAGTTCACAGTTAGCCAGGCTATGACAGTAGATGTCCATTTGTTCAAAAAACTAAAAAACATTAAATATCCAATATATCTTATTTGAAAGGCATATTATGAAAGTATTCTTAGTTTTATTACTTCATACATTTTACAGTTGGCCAGGTGGACAACATGTCTCAGCAAGATGATGTTCAAGAAGGACCATCAACAAGCACAGATGTGCTTAGTTACACTGACATTCTGTGACTGTTCTTCCTTTGTGTGGGCTTCACCAGAGCTTTGTGTACATTATATATAATTATATTATATTATTATTATATTATATAGCCCAAACATGAATGCTCTGCTGTACCAAATTGTGAGAAAACGGAAAATCCAGAAAAAAAGCGTTTCCTGTATTTTAAATACAAAATACATGTATTGTATTTTGTTACATTTTCTGGCACCAGTATTTTGTATTTTATTTTGATACATTTATTTGAGGGGTATTTTGTATTTTCTATCAATATACATTTTGATGTATCTTTGCCCATCTCTGGTTAATGGTCACGTGCTGCCCGTCTTCGAAGGTTGCCGTCTGGATGCAGATCAACTCGAGAATGATGCTGAAACGGCCGTGTGGACGGAGATCGTTTCTATTTATGACTACTACAAACTCCTACAGAAGATTGCAGTCTTGGAAACAAAAATCTACCGACTAGAAGTAAATGCGGAAGTAAATGGACTGTGTGGGAATGATACCACTCTACCATGGACTCAAAACACTGGACAAATGCAAGCTAAGACACAGCTAACTAGCATAACCAGGCCTACCAAGAAACAGGAGGACAGAGCAGATCATGAATCTTATGTGACTGACTGGCCTGCACTAGCACACGGGCAGAACTCCTCCTCAACCCCTGCACCCAGACGGACAAAGCCAAGGACAGCTAAGGAAAGTAAAACCTGCAAAATACCTCCACAACAACCAAGCCTACAACTTCAAAACAGATTTGCTCCATTGTCGCAGGATCATAAATCTCCATCTGATGACCTGGATAAGCAGCTATCTCCTCAAAGCAGGGTAAGAACTGAGAGTAAATGTGAGAAAAGGCCGCAGGCAAAGCTAGTGACTGGGCCTGAGACTCTGATTGTTGGTGACTATGCTGTAAAAGATGTCAGAAAACTGTGCAGCAAGAACACCAAAATACTCTGCTTTCCGAAAGATATGGTCTCTGACATGAGAGACAAATTCCTGGACATCGTGGCTGACTATCCCACAGCGAAAAACATCATCGTGCATACAGGAAGCTGTGATATTGTGAAACAACAGTCTGAAGTTCTAAAGCGAGACTTTATTGATCTGTTAAACACAGTCAGCTCTGTCAAGGCTGAGGTGTTTATCAGTGGCCCTCTTCCACCAGTCAGAGGAGGAGATGAAGGATTCAGCAGGCTGTTTGCACTGAACAGATGGCTGTCAACTGCATGTGCTGACCATTCAGTACATTTTATCAACAATTTCTACCTTTTCTGGGAGCGCAGACATCTTTTTGCAGCGCATGGAATTTGCCTGAACAAGTCAGGGGTTAAACTGTTTACCTCGAACCTGTTTTTCTCCCTGCGTCACCCGTCTGTCCCTACTGCCAAGGACAAGATACAAGAGGAGTCTAAACACAAGATAACCACACAGCATCGCCATGGAGACCTTACGGGAAGGATGCCCCCGCATAACGACAGTGAAAATGAGGAGTCTCCAACCTCATCATCAGGGACCGCCTTCGCCTCCGGTATCCCACTTTCCCTACCCTTCCTAGACGAGGAGTCTTTACCTCCCTACCCAGCACCTACTTCCACCCCCCAAATTCCATCCAGGTCCCTTTCCTCTCTCACACTCTCCCCATCCTCCCCCCACCTGGAGTTCACTGACCGCATGAAAGAGCTGGTCATTGCTGGAACCAAACACACTCCTCGCCCCACTCCTCGACGGTTCCACAACCATCCTCTGTCTCCCCTACATGATAACGGAAATAATTGATATCTTCTGGGTCCAGGCTACAAGGCTAATGACACCAATGACTCTCTCCAGGAAAGGTCGGGGCCCTGTATGCAGCTAGCCGTCTCAATTCCTGTCCTGCAAGTTTATAGAAAAAGAAAGGTGAGGCTTCGAAGAAACAACAGTAAACCTGCAAACTTATCAAACTTAGCATACATTCCTCATCAGCCTGTCCAAATAAATTGGGCAAAGAAAGCTTTAACCACATTAAACTTAGCTTTATTAAATGTCAGGTCTCTGTCAGAAAAAACATTTTTAATCAATGATTTTATTGTTAGGCACAAACTGGACATTTTGTTTTTAACTGAAACTTGGTTAAATCAAGATAACAGTGCAGCTGTTCTTATTGAATCAACAGCTCACAACTTCAGTTTCATGAGTGAAACAAGAGCGCATAAGAAAGGAGGTGGAGTTGCTATTTTATTTAATGATTATCTTCAATGCAAGCAGATGTCCTTTGGTCATTTTAGTTCTTTTGAATATGTGGCTCTAAATTCCACTCAAGCTTTATTCCTAAACATTTACAGACCGCCTAAATACTGTGCAACCTTCTTTGATGAGTTTACTGAACTGCTGTCTGTAATCTGTATTGATTTTGACTGTGTTGTAACTAAATAAATTGTAAACACATCCCTTCTCTCAGGTGTCTTCCCACAAGCCCTAACAACTGCAGTTCTTAAACCGCTCCTAAAGAAGGCTAGTTTAGACTCCGCAACAATGAAAAATTATAGGCCAATATCAAACCTCCCATTTTTAAGTAAAATAATTGAAAAAGCGGTTTTCCAACAGCTGACCAACTTCTTGACCGTAAATAACTGCTTTGATGTTTTCCAGTCAGGCTTTCGACAGCACTACAGCACTGAAACTGCTCTTGTTAAGGTTTTCAACGACATCCACTGAAACATAGACAATGGCAGAAGTTCAGTCTTAGTATTACTGGATCTCAGTGCTGCATTCGACACGGTCGACCATGCCATACTCCTAGAAAGACTAAAAATCTGGGTGGGACTCTCTGGCACAGCACTTAACTGGTTTGAATCCTACTTGAAGGACCGAGAATACTTTGTGTCTGTGGCTGATTACACATCAGAGCTGACTAAAATTACATGTGGTGTTCCCCAAGGTTCAATACTGGGACCTCTTCTGTTCAACATCTACATGCTTCCACTAGCTCAGATTATGGAAAACAACAAAGTGTGTTATCATAATTATGCAGACGACACACAAATCTACATAACTATGTCACCAGGGGACTATAATCCCATACAAGGGCTGGGTAACTGCATTGAACAAATCAACAACTGGATGTGCCAGAATTTTCCTCAATTAAACAAAGATACAACAGAAGTAATTGTTTTTGGTACCAAGGACGAACGATTGAAAATCACCGCTCAGCTTCAATCACTGATGTTAAAACCCACAAACCAAGCCAGAAATCTAGGTGTAGTTATGGATTCAGACCTCAACCTGAACAGCCAAATCAAGACAATTACAAAATCAACCTACTATCACCTGAAGAATATATCAAGGATTAGAGGACTTATGTCTCAACAGGATTTGGAAAAACTTGTCCACGCATTTATCTTCAGCAGACTGGACTACTGTAACGGTGTGTTTACAGGTCTCTGTAAAAAGTCCGTCAGAAAGCTGCAGCTGATTCAGAACGCTGCAGCTCGAGTCCTCACTAAGACCAGGAGGGTGGATCACATCACTCCAGTTCTGAGGTCTTTGCACTGGCTTCCTGTCCAACAAAGAATTGACTTTAAAATCCTGCTGTTGGTTTACAAAGCACTGAATGGTTTAGGGCCAAAATACATCTCTGATCTGCTGCTACCTTATGAACCATCCCGACCCCTCAGGTCGTCTGGGACCGGTCTACTTTCTGTTCCCAGAGTCAGAACTAAACATGGAGAAGCAGCGTTCAGTTTTTCTGCTCCACATATCTGGAACAAAGTCCCAGAAAGCTGCAGGTCTGCTGAGACCCTCAGCTCATTTAAATCAAGATTGAAGACCTTTCTGTTTGCTGCTGCCTTTAATTGAACCACATTCAATTCATATATTAATCAATTTCCTGCATTTCTGCATTTTACTACTGCATTTTATTTCTTGCACTGTTTTTTAATGTTTTAATGAATGTTCTTAATTGTTTTTAAATCTCATTTTCTTTTGACTTATGTTTTGATGCTTTCAATGGTTTTATGTGAAGCACTTTGAATTACCTTGTTGTTGAAATGTGCTATACAAATAAACTTGCCTTGCCTTGCCTTACAGCAAGCAGGTTTATTTGCACTATTAATAACAGCAATACATAAAACTTCCTGGAGTTAGGGTCCAGCGGCAGTTTGTGGGGGCTGTTTCAGATTAAACGCGCTTCACATGCAGTTTGAGCTCAATTGTTTCATGCAAATGGATTAAACCAGGGTATACTTTATGCACCAATTCAATTTATTTTTATTTGTTTAAAGTGATTGATTAGGGTAAATCATTTGCTAAAAAAGAAAGAAAAGGTTATATGCATTAGGTATTGAGTTTGGAGTCAGTGCGACACCTGCAGGTGAATGCTTTGTACAACAACCAAACTGATATTTTAGAGCTGCACAGTAAAGACCTTTTGACTGACTTCATTGTTGTGCGGAATCTTGAAAAATATCAGAGAGAACAAACTGTAAATGATTGCTGTTCAGTGTTTATAAATATTAAATATAATGTGATGCGCTATTAAGTAACACAACAATGAAGTATATAATGGATTTAAAGTTAACCACACAAACTCACACTTTTCTCATATCATTGTATAATTGACTTGGTGATAAGCCTGGACCATAAATATGTATAAATATCATCACCATCCATATGTATACTTACAGAAAACAGGAGACTTGTAACACAATTTTGACAAATTTTATCAGCAATAAAAATAGTGTTTATGACTTCAAACAACAGTTTTGCACCAGGGAAAAACACATTGATTTGTTCATAAAAATATCAGTGTACTAATCTGCATTAATCTGCAAACCTTTTGTTATTTTAGGGTTTACGAATATGTGTAATACAGTCCAATCACAATGGATTACAGAAGGCCTGAAGCATAAACTGCAACCCAGTCACACAGTCCTGCATGAGCATGCTTATTGCTTATTGACAGAATGAGAGGTTGGATCCCAGCAGCAGCTGTTTGACATTATGTAAAGTACCTTGAATTCACTCACTGAATTTAGTAATCTTTATTGATGCTGCTGGCACAGAAATATGAGCACTGCCTGGTTTATGTTGAACAGCAATAGTGACAGCATTTCCTGCAGGTCTGATGGTGCTGGCTGAACCTCTACATAAAAGGATTTAACGGCTTCCTGCATGCTAAATACATTGTCAAATGAATCCACTTTTCCCACTTCGTTCAACAGCAATACATAACTCATATTGCTGACTGCAGCAGACAATAAAAAATATCGTTAATTGCTACTTTTGTTAATACTGTGACAGCCCCCGGGGTGGACAGGGGGTTTCACGACAACACTGACCAATAAACACAACCAGTCGGCAGATAAACGGTTCAAGTGAGGTTTTTACTGAAGGTAGAGAGTGGAAAGAGGTAGGATAGACACTCAAGAACACAATGTCCGCTTTCCAGAGGGAGGGTCGGTGTCCAATTCCACGGGTCGGTGCACAACGGGTATTCCTCAGACGGTCCAGGGCGCGGGCAGGAGCAGGGTAGTCGTACAGGCAGGGGTCGTGAGCCGGGCGGGTAGTCAGACGTTCCAGGGTGATCCAGGGGTAAGGCAGTCTTCTCCAAGGGTTTCGCTGATTAGGCTCCTTCTTCTTCTTCTTCTTCTTCCTCTTCTACTCCTACTCTCCCCCTGTTTCCTGTTTCCTGGGCCCTTTTGTAGTCCCCTCCTCCTCCTCTGATAGGGTGTGGTCGCTCCCTCGTCTCTCCTCCTCAGGTGTTGCTTGTTGGGCTGATGGTGGTTTGGCGCTCTTTTCCATTCCCTGACATGGGGGCTCCGCCTCCATGTCAGGCCATATCGTCCCTCTATCACTACCCCTCTGGGGTTGCCCCTCCGGCTGCCACATACCCCCCCCCTTAAATCCGACCTGGGGGGAGGACTGCTCCAGGAACCTAGGGCGTCCCGTCTTGACAGGGCGTCCGCGTTTCCATGAGCGGCCCCGGATCTGTGGACAACAGAGAAAGCATACGGCTGAAGGGATAAAAACCAGCGGGTGACCCTGGCGTTATTGTCTTTCGTTCTGGACATCCATACCAGGGGGGCGTGGTCCGTGACCAGGGTAAAGTGCCGTCCCAGCAGATAGTATTTCAATTCCCCCAGAGCCCATTTGATGGCCAAACATTCCTTCTCGACCGTGGCGTATCTTGTTTCTCTAGGTAATAGTTTTCTGCTTACGTATGTGATTGGGTGCTCCTCTCCATCCCTCAGCTGGGACAGGACGGCACCCACCCCGGTCTCGGAGGCATCCGTCTGTACCACCAACGGTTGGGTAAAGTCCGGGGTCACCAGCACTGGTTCGGAACAAAGTGCTTCCTTCAGCTTCTCGAAGGCGTCCTCGGTCTCTGCCGTCCAGACGATCCGATCTGGCAGCCGGTTTTTGGTTAGGTCCGTTAGGGGCGCTGCAAGGGCAGAGAACTGGGGAACAAAACGTCGGTAGTAGCTAGCTAGCCCAATGAATGCTCGTACCTGTTTCTTTGTGCGGGGGCGGGGCCACTCCCGGATCGCCTCGACTTTCCCTACCTGGGGCTTGACGCAGCCGCGGCCGATGGTGTACCCCAGGTAGTCAGCTTCCCGGAGGCCGAGGCGACATTTCTTGGGGTTGGCTGTCAGCCCCGCCCCTCGCAGAGCTTTCAGGACTGCTTCCAGTCTTTGGAGGTGAGCCCCCCATTCCTCCCCGTGTACGACGATGTCGTCCAGATAGGCTGCCGCGTATTCTCGATGGGGACGAAGTACCTGGTCCATCAGTCTCTGGTACGTGGGGGGGGCTCCGTGGAGACCGAACGGCAGCCTCTTATAGTGGTACAGGCCCATGGGAGTAGTGAAGGCCGTTTTTTCCCTGTCTTCGGGGGCCACTGCCACTTGCCAGTAGCCTTTAGTCAAGTCGAGGGTGGTTATGTATCTGGCCCTCCCGATGCGCTCTATCATTTCGTCCACCCTGGGCATCGGGTAGGCATCAAATTTTGAGATGGCGTTGAGCTGTCTAAAATCATTGCAGAATCTGACTGAGCCATCTGGTTTCGGAACCAACACTATAGGGCTGCACCACTCGCTAGTCGAGGGTTCGATGATGTCTGCCTCCAGCATACTCTGTACCTCTCTCTCTATCGCCCCCCGGCGGGCTTCGGGGATGCGGTACGGCCTTAGTTTTACCTTCTTCCCGGGCTCGGTGATTATCCGGTGTTGCACCAGTGTGGTGTATCCGGGGTCCGGGGAGAACACGTCTCGGAACCGATCCACCATTTCCCGGACGTCCTGCTTCTGCCGGGGGGTCAACTCTTCTCCCACGGGTACCTCGACTGGCTCCGTTTTTCCTGGGGGTGTAGAGAGAGAGAAACAGAGCATGGCATCCCTACTCACCCATTTCTTGAGAAGGTTAACATGATAAATCTTCGTCGGGTGCCTTCGACCTGGTTGCCTGACTCGGTAGTTTACCGGCCCCAATCTTTCCATAACTTCATAAGGTCCCCTCCATCGGGCTAAAAACTTACATTCCGCCGTGGGCACCAGGACCAACACCCGATCCCCTGGGTTAAACACTCGGGGTTGTGTTCCCCGGTTGTACACGCGGGCTTGGGCCGCCTGTGCATCGGCCATGTGTTCTCGGACTATGGGCCAGAGTGATGCCATCCTCACCCTCATCTCCTCGACGTGGTCCACCATGGTGCGGTAGGGGGAGGGTTGGTGTTCCCAGGCTTCCTTGGCCAGGTCGAGTAGTCCCCGGGGTCGTCGACCGTACAGGAGCTCGAAGGGCGAGAATCCTGTAGACGCCTGGGGCACCTCTCTGATGGAGAACATAAGGAATGGCAGCAGTTGGTCCCAATTCTTACCGTCCTGGTCCATGGTCTTTTTCAGCATTTTTTTCAGTGTCTGGTTGAATCTCTCTACTAGGCCGTCCGTTTGGGGGTGATACACCGACGTCCTCAGTTGTGTCACCTTCAGCATGCCACACAGGTCCTTCATGATCCTAGACATGAACGGGGTCCCTTGGTCGGTGAGAATCTCCTCCGGTATTCCGACCCTGGAAAACAACATCACAAGCTCCCTTGCTATGCCCTTGGTGGCCATGGAGCGTAGGGGGATGGCTTCGGGATACCGGGTGGCGTAATCAACAATAACCAGGATGTACCTGTGTCCCCTGTTGGTCTTGGGTAGTGGCCCCACTAGGTCCATCCCGATCCTGCTGAAGGGGACGGTGATGATCGGCAGGGGCACCAGCGGGTTTCTGTGATGGGGTTGTGGGGCCACTTGTTGACATTCGGGGCAGCTCCGGCAGTAATCTTCTACGGCCTTTTTTATTCCGGGCCAGTGGAACCTGGCCCTCACCCTTTCCAGGGTTTTCTCCACTCCTAGATGGGCACCTAGGAGATGGGAGTGGGCTAACTGTAGGACAGAGGGTATAAAAGGACGTGGCACCAGTAACAACCTGAGGGGGGCCCCGTCCCTCATTACTACCTGGTATAGGAGCCCGTTATATATGGAGAAATGTGTGGGAGGGAGGTCTCTTACCCCGTCCAGTGGTCGTCCGTCTACGGCGGCCACCTGCCGAAGGGCGTTGGCTAGGTTGGGGTCCTCCAACTGGGCCGTCCCAAACCTCCCTGTGAGGGGCCCGGGTAAGATGGGCTCCTCCGGGTCCTGGGGAAACAGCCCGGCCAGCTCCTCTTCGTCGAGGGAGGGGGTATCTGCTTCCTCGGGGATGGGCGGCGCCTCTCCTTCGGGCTCACTGGGGCTGGAGGGTCCGTCGTTCTCGATGGCTGTGGCATAGACGTCATCGGGGTTGGGTTGGGTGGCCTCCACCAACGCCCGGGCCACGGCACTGGCGACTCCTTCCGATAGGGGAGAGGTGGAGATCTCCTCCCCCAGCCCACAGATGGCTTTCTTTTTGTACTTTCGGGGAGGGGTCGTACCTTGTTTCACCACCAGGCTGCGCCAAAGCTCCTGGAACACGGGCAGGTCTCGGCCGACGAGCACCTCTACGGGGAGTCCTTCCACGACTCCTGCAGTGCCGATGTATCTACCCCTCGTCGTGTAGATCTCTAGGGCGGTGGTGGGGTATTCGCGGGTCTCCCCATGGATGCACGTGACCGCTCGGGTGCCTGTTAGGAGCGGGTACTGAGCATACGTGGGTCTCACCAATGTAATGGCGCTCCCGGAGTCCACCATCGCTGAGGCGTCGCGGCCGTTGACTTTGACAGGGGTGAGGGGCATGTGGTCCTCGTGAGTGGCCCAGCATCCTGTAATCAAGCCGCATGGGCGACTCCCCTCACTGGCCGTGGGCATGGGTGCGTCCTGGCGGTGAGGGCATTCCCAGGCGATGTGCCCGATCTCGCCGCAGTTGTAGCACCTCCTCTCTTCCTGTCCAAACGCCGGCCGACGTCGGGGAAAGCCTGGGGGGAAGGAGGGAGACACATATTTATTTTCCTCAGTTTTAATTTTTTCTTTGCGGGTGGGCCCCTCTAATTTCTGGTTTCTTCCCCCACGCACTAAAGCTTGTGCTGCTTGGTAACCCTCCATTATTTCCACCAGGTCCTCGATGTTGCGGGGGTTTCTCTGGCCTGCCAATTTTTTTGCCTCATACGGGAGTGATCTGATGTATTTGTCCATGACCACGCGATCGGTGGGCGACACCTCTGTTGGCTCTGCGTGTAGCCAGGCCGTCGTAATCCTTTTGATCTCATGCATCTGGGCTCGCGGAGAAAGTGAGGCGTCATATGACCATTCATGAAATCGTTGGGCCTTTAAGAACAGCGTGACCCCGCATCGCTGTAACGCTTCCGCTTTCAAAACCAGGAAGTCAACTTTTCCAGCGCGCTCTAAGTCCTGATACGTTACTTGCGTTTCATTGATCAAAAAGGGGGCTATTAACTCTGCCCAGTGATCTTCTGGCCATTTTTCGCGGAGTGCCGTTGTCTGGAATATTTGAAAAAAAACTTCAACATCGTCAGCTGCCGTTTGTTTGAGCATGAAGCGCGCTGGATTGGCTTTCTCCACGGTATGTTGCTCCTGTTGGTTTTGTAACATGCCCTTGATTTCGCTTTGCATGGCATCCGCGCGTTCTGTTTGCAATTCCATATATTTCTCCATTTGTATTTGCTGTTGGTATTGTTGTTGCTGCTGGGATTGGAGGATTTGCATTTGTAATTGCATGGCTTGTTCGTGGCGCTTTTGGGTTTCTTGGTTGCTAGCGATTAGCCCCGCTAGCAGCTCTTGAAATGGCACCGGGGTGGCCATGCTTACTGGGTCGGTTGGTCTATCGGTCAGCGTTGCCAGAACCGGGTTGTGCGCACATTCTCCACCAAGTTGTGACAGCCCCCGGGGTGGACAGGGGGTTTCACGACAACACTGACCAATAAACACAACCAGTCGGCAGATAAACGGTTCAAGTGAGGTTTTTACTGAAGGTAGAGAGTGGAAAGAGGTAGGATAGACACTCAAGAACACAATGTCCGCTTTCCAGAGGGAGGGTCGGTGTCCAATTCCACGGGTCGGTGCACAACGGGTATTCCTCAGACGGTCCAGGGCGCGGGCAGGAGCAGGGTAGTCGTACAGGCAGGGGTCGTGAGCCGGGCGGGTAGTCAGACGTTCCAGGGTGATCCAGGGGTAAGGCAGTCTTCTCCAAGGGTTTCGCTGATTAGGCTCCTTCTTCTTCTTCTTCTTCTTCCTCTTCTACTCCTACTCTCCCCCTGTTTCCTGTTTCCTGGGCCCTTTTGTAGTCCCCTCCTCCTCCTCTGATAGGGTGTGGTCGCTCCCTCGTCTCTCCTCCTCAGGTGTTGCTTGTTGGGCTGATGGTGGTTTGGCGCTCTTTTCCATTCCCTGACATGGGGGCTC
Organism: Melanostigma gelatinosum; assembly: GCF_949748355.1. Classification (NCBI taxonomy): domain Eukaryota; kingdom Metazoa; phylum Chordata; class Actinopteri; order Perciformes; family Zoarcidae; genus Melanostigma; species Melanostigma gelatinosum. Next base: position 16,880,180 of record NC_136640.1, read on the forward strand.
CGCCTCCATGTCAGGCCATATCGTCCCTCTATCACTACCCCTCTGGGGTTGCCCCTCCGGCTGCCACAATACATTGAAGACTTTTCAATACTTTCTAAGGCCTTTTTTGAGGAAACAGGACACAGTGCTTTTTAAAACTTTACAGGACATTCAGAAAAATTGTTTAAAAATCCCAAATACATCTTTTAACATCCGTGCATTAGGTTTGAGAGCTCTGTCAAAACTACATCAGCCAGTTCAAGAAGCAGACAGGTTGTCCTGAAGCTTGCCTCTCTCGCCGGGTTTGACTTTGTTTGAGCAGCAGAGAATTTTCTTCCTGATGCTGTCCCTGAGATTCTGATCTCTAAAGCCGTAGATGAGCGGGCTGAGAAAGCGTGGAGTGAGGATGAAACAGAAATAATTAAAAAAGGCAATGTCCTCTGGTAGCCAGTTGACATGCAACGCTAAGAAAGTTTCAGTGATGGGGTGAGTGAAGGCCAAAATGCACAGCAGCAGCTGAAAGCCGTGTAGCAGCACCGTGTGCATGGCTTTGCTCACAGACACTTTGTCCTGTCTCAGCTTCCTTGTTTCCAGCAGGATTCTAACATATGTAAAGAGGATGACAACAGCCACGACTGCAAAAAAGAGAATATATATACCAAGTTGGAACAAAGCCTGGACTGGAGATGTTGTGACAATGTTATATTTGCAAAGCACAGCGGTGGAGAGGATATCCATTGCAGCATAATCCCTCGCAACGATGGAGTACGTAACAATAGGGTAGATACAGCTGATAAGCCACACGGACAGAATAATTATCCAGATACGGTCTGAGCGCCAGGCGGCCGGGCACTGCAGCGGATAGAAGATGGCAACATAGCGCTCCAGACACATGGTGGCCAGGATTAAAGGTGTGTTCTGGAACGTGGCAGTAGAAAGGAATAGCAGAGGAACACAGTAGGCAATAGACAATTTCACCTGGCCCATGACAAACAGGAAGAGCAGCACAGAGGACAAGAGCTGGAGAATGTCATTAGTCAGCATGTAGGCAAACAGGATGTAACGGGTGGAGTCCAGGTACTGCCTGTGAGATGCAAAGATGTGCAGCATGGCAGCAATGAAGTAGAGGAAGATGCAGAAGACTGGGATAACCACACACACCTTGATGATCACAGACAGGCTGTTGTAGGTAGTTGCATTGCCTGGAAATTCAGTCAAATTATGCATTTTTCAACTGGGCACTAGAGCCAACCTGTTAAAGAGAAATAAGTTTAATGTCAAGACACCCCTAAAATACATCCTAAAATATACAGGTATTTTTTGATAATTTAATTAGGATTAGAATACGCATAGAATTGAGCTAATAACGTAAAATAGCAACACAAATGCTTGATAATTGAGAAACAAACTTCACAAAACAACAAAACATACTATTTTGTATTTTTCTATATTTGCACTTTAACTTACACATTCAACCTTCAGAATAAAAGAGCCTTACACTCACCTAAGACTGTCTTCATCAGTCAGAAGAAAAGCTTTGGATTGCTGTACTTCTTATCATACAGCTTAAATGTACAACATCTCTGGGATGTTCTGCCTCTTATCTCAAGTGTTTGGCCCAATTCCTCCAGAGACACATTATTTACGTGCTATCGTCATGCATCATGACGTCTCTCATTGATGAAGATTTCAGTGGGGATATGGGATCCTGTTGCAGTATGGAAGCAGTTCAGCAGACAAGTTCACAATCTATGATATGAAAATAACCTGTTTTGATTAAAGGGGCCCCTATAAAAGCAAAGCCTTATTTTTCAGATGACATCTAATAATCCCATGCGTACTCTTTTTAAGTATCAAACAACCTTTCATTGTTGAAGACTACTTTATTACTCGGTCGTAATTTTTTAAAACTCAGCAACCAATCTACTTCCTGTTTACACCGTCACGCGCATGCCCAGTGTACGTTAATGGCAGCGATGGGCAGTGTTTCTATTACTTGTATTTGAAATACGTATTTCAATTACTTTTGAGTATTTTGTAATTTGTATTTGATAGGGCCGATAAAAATCGAACGTAATTTGTAACAAAATACTTTAGAGTGGAGTAATTTTGGATTTAAAATACTCAATACACTTTCTCCAAGAATCAAAAAACAGTTCACGAGTTCAGTCTTCAAGTTCAACAGATTGTCTGTCAAGTTAAATATTTTATCTGAGTGTGACAGATATCAACTAGCTTGATGTATAATTGATGGCTGGGTCTGGCTACATAGCCTAATGCAGGGGTGCCCACACTTTTTCGGCTTGCGAGCTACTTTTAAAATGACCAAGTCAAAATGATCTCCTTAAAAAATGCTGAATATCACACACACACCCACACACACACACACACACACACACACACACTGAGTATACTTTATATTTACAATATATGTTGGCGTTGTCACGGGAGTTCACAGGTAGGACCCAAACACAAGACCACAGGAGACAGAAGTTAATATTCACAGGTTTTATTTAGACTGTGTGAAGGTGTGGAGCCCGTGGTCCGACACCCGAGTGGCAGATCGACGGTGTGAGGCCCGTGGCTCGACACCGGAGGGCTGGCAGCTTGACGGCGAGTGTAGTCCGTTTAACACCAGGCGGGCAGAGCGGCGGAGTGTAATCCGTAGACCACAAGGAGGGCAGAGCGGTGGAGTGTAATCCATAAACACAAGGAGGGCAGAGGATGCCACGGGGTTTCAGCGGGTGAAAGACGGTATGACCTGACAACCCCAGACTGCAGGACCAGAGTTTATATAGAGACAGGAGACTCATTCGTGGGCCCTGAGTCTGGTGTGTCAGGCTGCAGGAGGTGATCGGCTGGAGTGTCCTCAGCTGTGCACAATCAAGGGTGCGGCCATGGGAGGTGTCTGGTCAGACAGGGATCCTGGATCCTGACAGGCGTACCTTGCATAACTGCATGAACCCTTATGGCACAATTCAATTCTGTACATTTTTGGTCATTACCTTACTCTGATGACTTGCACTGAATGGGATTGGCCAGAGTTGCATAGTCCGGACAGTAGCTGCTGGTAGCCACCTCAAGCAGACTTCAAATGATCATCAGTCATGGTGGAACGGTGTCTGGACTTAATGTTCTTCATGTGGGAAAAGGCTGACTCACATAAATGAGTAGAGCCGAATAATGCAGTCAAAAAGGTATCACATGTCCTCATGTTTGGGTACTTTTCCTCTGTGGGAAAACTGTCCATGAGCCCTGGACTTCAGCTGAATGTCAGCTTGCAGTGTCAACATCTCATCCTCCACTCCAGACAAGTTCAGGTGAAACAGCGTTGCAATTTTTGATGTGAGTAAATCAACCTCAATATCTTCCCGAAATGTGCAGCACATTGTTGTAAATTGTTTGAGTTGCATGTTTACTTTTATTGTGAAGTGCCTGAAACAGGAAGTGCTTTTACTGTGAAGATCGAGAAGTAGCATGGTACGTGTCTGCTTCACAATGATGATGCGGGAAAACCCTATATGTCGGGTGCAAGAGTGCGCTCTGTTTACTCGAACAGTTGTAATACTACAGTTTCAGAAGTAAACGTGTTCTGTTCAAAACCAGACGTGTCTTGGTCGCCAATTAGAAGCTCCACTTCACAACACACATAAGTGTAGCAACTGGCTCGAGTAAAGCAAAGTATCGAAAGCGTTTGTCAAACTCTGACAGACGCTTGTCAATCTGCTCTGTGTAGCGCGGACTGTCAAGTTACGCACACGCCTTCCGTTGAGTCTCTAGCTCTGACGCGAGGTTTTGAAAGTTTCCCAAATCATGGCGCTGCAGCTTTAGCTTCTTTAGTTGAAATAAATTGGAAGGCTAACTAATTAGCTCGCCGGAGTTTTACATTAGCTCGCGCGGTTGACCGTGCATACGTGGTGACCCGTGTGTTAGAAAATCAAGTGGCAAATGCCATGCGGACATCTCATTTTTTTTGAATCGTCTCAGCCCCCTGTGTCACGGTGTGTGGTACATCTCACTCGGGTCAGAATGCCCATATTTGATTGGCTGAGCTGCATCACGTGATGTGTTTCACTACCCGACTAAGCCTCTGCTGTTAAGTTTCGTTTCACGATAGTCACGTGCTCGCCCACTGACCAATCACAGCGCACTCTGCACCTCGCGGCAGAGCTGCACATGGACACTGAGCTGCACGTAATGCTGACGTCATTATAGGCCGGCTAGCAGGCGCTGACACGTCAAAGAATACGCCCAACATGTCAAACTAAAGATCTGATTGGTTGAACACTGACAATCAACAATATCGTCCCCATTCACTGAAACTGCACATGGATGCACTTGTGAGTTTGCAGGCCTCGGGCCTCTGTTCTTACATAGAGACACAGGTGAAATCTGATTGGATAAAAGATCTACTTAAAACAAGCTGCACTGGAAGCAGAACAACTGAGGAAGACAGTAGCTGTGCAATGAGAACATAAGATAATGGGAAAAATATTTTTATAAATTATAATACATGTAGTGTATTTAAGAAAAATTATTAAATTATAAAATAGATGTAGCGTTGTGATTCTGTTTAGGCCAGCAGAGAAGGCCTTGCAGGCCCTGATGGCCCACCACTGAGTTATGCTGTATCTTCTCAATGTGAATGTCATAATGTCATATCAATTACTGGCAGATAATATAGTTCACAGTTAGCCAGGCTATGACAGTAGATGTCCATTTGTTAAAAAAACTAAAAAACATTAAATATCCAATATATCTTATTTGAAAGGCATATTATGAAAGTATTCTTAGTTTTATTACTTCATACATTTTACAGTTGGCCAGGTGGACAACATGTCTCAGCAAGATGATGTTCAAGAAGGACCATCAACAAGCACAGATGTGCTTAGTTACACTGACATTCTGTGACTGTTCTTCCTTTGTGTGGGCTTCACCAGAGCTTTGTGTACATTATATATAATTATATTATATTATTATTATATTATATAGCCCAAACATGAATGCTCTGCTGTACCAAATTGTGAGAAAACGGAAAATCCAGAAAAAAAGCGTTTCCTGTATTTTAAATACAAAATACATGTATTGTATTTTGTTACATTTTCTGGCACCAGTATTTTGTATTTTATTTTGATACATTTATTTGAGGGGTATTTTGTATTTTCTATCAATATACATTTTGATGTATCTTTGCCCATCTCTGGTTAATGGTCACGTGCTGCCCGTCTTCGAAGGTTGCCGTCTGGATGCAGATCAACTCGAGAATGATGCTGAAACGGCCGTGTGGACGGAGATCGTTTCTATTTATGACTACTACAAACTCCTACAGAAGATTGCAGTCTTGGAAACAAAAATCTACCGACTAGAAGTAAATGCGGAAGTAAATGGACTGTGTGGGAATGATACCACTCTACCATGGACTCAAAACACTGGACAAATGCAAGCTAAGACACAGCTAACTAGCATAACCAGGCCTACCAAGAAACAGGAGGACAGAGCAGATCATGAATCTTATGTGACTGACTGGCCTGCACTAGCACACGGGCAGAACTCCTCCTCAACCCCTGCACCCAGACGGACAAAGCCAAGGACAGCTAAGGAAAGTAAAACCTGCAAAATACCTCCACAACAACCAAGCCTACAACTTCAAAACAGATTTGCTCCATTGTCGCAGGATCATAAATCTCCATCTGATGACTTGGATAAGCAGCTATCTCCTCAAAGCAGGGTAAGAACTGAGAGTAAATGTGAGAAAAGGCCGCAGGCAAAGCTAGTGACTGGGCCTGAGACTCTGATTGTTGGTGACTATGCTGTAAAAGATGTCAGAAAACTGTGCAGCAAGAACACCAAAATACTCTGCTTTCCGAAAGATATGGTCTCTGACATGAGAGACAAATTCCTGGACATCGTGGCTGACTATCCCACAGCGAAAAACATCATCGTGCATACAGGAAGCTGTGATATTGTGAAACAACAGTCTGAAGTTCTAAAGCGAGACTTTATTGATCTGTTAAACACAGTCAGCTCTGTCAAGGCTGAGGTGTTTATCAGTGGCCCTCTTCCACCAGTCAGAGGAGGAGATGAAGGATTCAGCAGGCTGTTTGCACTGAACAGATGGCTGTCAACTGCATGTGCTGACCATTCAGTACATTTTATCAACAATTTCTACCTTTTCTGGGAACGCAGACATCTTTTTGCAGCGCATGGAATTTGCCTGAACAAGTCAGGGGTTAAACTGTTTACCTCGAACCTGTTTTTCTCCCTGCGTCACCCGTCTGTCCCTACTGCCAAGGACAAGATACAAGAGGAGTCTAAACAAAAGATAACCACACAGCATCGCCATGGAGACCTTACGGGAAGGATGCCCCCGCATAACGACAGTCAAAAGGAGGAGTCTCCAACCTCATCATCAGGGACCGCCTTCGCCTCCGGTATCCCACTTTCCCTACCCTTCCTAGACGAGGAGTCTTTACCTCCCTCCCCAGCACCTACTTCCACCCCCCAAATTCCATCCAGGTCCCTTTCCTCTCTCACACTCTCCCCATCCTCCCCCCACCTGGAGTTCACTGACCGCATGAAAGAGCTGGTCATTGCTGGAACCAAACACACTCCTCTACGGTTCCACAACCATCCTCTGTCTCCCCTACATGATAACGGAAATAATTGATATCTTCTGGGTCCAGGCTACAAGGCTAATGACACCAATGACTCTCTCCAGGAAAGGTCGGGGCCCTGTATGCAGCTAGCCGTCTCAATTCCTGTCTTGCAAGTTTATCGAAAAAGAAAGGTGAGGCTGCGAAGAAACAATAGTAAACATGCAAACTTATCAAACTTAGCATACATTCCTCGTCAGCCTGTCCAAATAAATTGGGGAAAGAAAACTTTAACCACATTAAACTTAGCTTTATTAAATGTCAGGTCTCTGTCAGGAAAAACATTTTTAATCAATGATTTTATTGTTCGGCACAAACTGGACATTTTGTTTTTAACTGAAACTTGGTTAAATCAAGATAACAGTGCAGCTGTTCTTATTGAATCAACACCTCTCAACTTCAGTTTCATGATTGAAACAAGAGCGCATAAGAAAGGAGGTGGAGTTGCTATTTTATTTAATGATTCTCTTCAATGCAAGCAGATGTCCTTTGGTCATTTTAGTTCTTTTGAATATGTGGCTCTAAATTCCACTCAAGCTTTATTCCTAAACATTTACAGACCGCCTAAATACTGTGCAACCTTTTTTGATGAGTTTACTGAACTGCTGTCTGTAATCTGTATTGATTTTGACTGTGTTGTAAATAAATAAATTGTAAACACATCCCTTCTCTCAGGTGTGTTGTTTATGGGACTGGCCTGCGGGCTGTATTCAGTCAGGACAATTAGTTTCTCATTACAGCCAGCAGGTTTATTTGCACTATTAATAACAGCAATACATAAAACTTCCTGGAGTTAGGGTCCAGCGGCAGTTTGTGGGGGCTGTTTCAGATTAAACGCGCTTCACATGCAGTTTGAGCTCAATTGTTTCATGCAAATGGCTTAACCAGGGTATACTTTATGCACCAATTCAATTTATTTTTATTTGTTTTTAGTGATTGATTAGGGAAAAGCATTTGCTGAAAAAAGAAAGAAAAGGTTAGATGCATTAGGTATTGAGTTTGGAGTCAGTGCGACACCTGCAGGTGAATGCTTTGTACAACAACCAAACTGATATTTTAGAGCTGCACAGTAAAGACCTTTTGACTGACTTCATTGTTGTGCGGAATCTTGAAAAACATCAGAGAGAACAAACTGTAAATGATTGCTGTTCAGTGTTTATAAATATTAAATATAATGTGATGCGCTATTAAGTAACAAAACAATGAAGTATATAATGGATTTAAAGTTAACCACACAAACTTACACTGTTCTCATATCATTGTGTAATTGACTTGGTGATAAGCCTGCACCATAAATATGTATAAATATCATCACCATCCATATGTATACTTACAGAAAACAGGAGACTTGTAACACAATTTTGACAAATGTTATCAGCATCAAAAATGGTGTTTATAAATTCAGACAGCAGTTTTGCACCAGGGAAAAATACATTGATTTGTTAAAAATAAATATCAGTGTACTAATCAGCATTAATCTGCAACATTTTTGTTATTTTTGGGTTTATGAATATGTGTAATACAGTCTAATCCAGTAGCGAGCCGTCAGGGCCTGCAAGGCCTTCTCTGCTGGCCTAAACAGAATCACAAAGCTAGATATATTTAAAAGAAAAATCTATTTCATCATTTTTCTTAAATACCTACATGTATTATAATTTATAAAAATATTATTCCCATTATCTTATTGCACAGTCTTCCTCAGTTGCTCTGCTTCCAGTGCAGCTTGTTTTAAGTAGAGCTTTTATCCAATCAGATTTCACCTCTGTGTCTCTATGTAAGAACAGAGCCAGAGGCCTGCAGACTCTCACCTGCAGCCAGTGCAGATTAAAGTAAATGGGGACGATATTGTTGATTGTCAAGACAAGACATTCAGAAAAATTGTTTAAAAATCCCAAATACATCTTTTAACATCCGTGCATTAGGTTTGAGAGCTCTGTCAAAACTACATCAGCCAGTTCAAGAAGCAGACAGGTTGTCCTGAAGCTTGCCTCTCTCGCCGGGTTTGACTTTGTTTGAGCAGCAGAGAATTGTCTTCCTGATGCTGCCCCTGAGATTCTGATCTCTAAAGCCGTAGATGAGCGGGCTGAGAAAGCGTGGAGTGAGGATGAAACAGAAATAATTAAAAAAGGCAATGTCCTCTGGTAGCCAGTTGACATGCAACGCTAAGAAAGTTTCAGTGATGGGGTGAGTGAAGGCCAAAATGCACAGCAGCAGCTGAAAGCCGTGTAGCAGCACCGTGTGCATGGCTTTGCTCACAGACACTTTGTCCTGTCTCAGCTTCCTTGTTTCCAGCAGGATTCTAACGTATGTAAAGAGGATGACAACAGCCACGACTGCAAAAAAGAGAATATATATACCAAGTTGGAACAAAGCCTGGACTGGAGATGTTGTGACAATGTTAGGTTTGCAAAGCACAGCGGTGGAGAGGATCTCCACTGCAGCAGAATCCCTCGCACCGATGGAGTACGTAACAATAGGGTAGATACAGCTGATGAGCCACAGGGACAGAATAATTATCCAGATACGGTCTGAGCGCCAGGCGGCCGGGCACTGCAGCGGATAGAAGATGGCAACATAGCGCTCCAGACACATGGTGGCCAGGATTAAAGGTGTGTTCTGGAACGTGGCAGTAGAAAGGAATAGCAGAGGAACACAGTAGGCAATGGACAATTTCACCTGGCCCATGACAAACAGGAAGAGCAGCACAGAGGACAAGAGCTGGATAATGTCATTAGTCAGCATGTAGGCAAACAGGATGTAACGGGTGGAGTCCAGGTACTGCCTGTGAGATGCAAAGATGTGCAGCATGGCAGCAATGAAGTAGAGGAAGATGCAGAAGACTGGGATAACCACACACACCTTGATGATCACAGACAGGCTGTTGTAGGTAGTTGCATTGCCTGGAAATTCAGTCAAATTATGCATTTTTCAACTGGGCACTAGAGCCAACCTGTTAAAGAGAAATAAGTTTAATGTCAAGACACCCCTAAAATTCAACCTTCAGAATAAAAGAGCCTTACACTCACCTAAGACTGTCTTCATCAGTCAGAAGAAAAGCTTTGGATTGCTGTACTTCTTATCATACAGCTTAAATGTACAACATCTCTGGGATGTTCTGCCTCTTATCTCAAGTGTTTGGCCCAAATCCTCCAGAGACACATTATTTACGTGCTATCGTCATGCATCATGACGTTTCTCATTGATGAAGATTTCAGTGGGGATATGGGATCCTGTTGCAGTATGGAAGCAGTTCAGCAGACAAGTTCACAATCTATGATATGAAAATAACCTGTTTTGATTAAAGGGGCCCCTATAAAAGCAAAGCCTTATTTTTCAGCTGACATCTAATAATCCCATGCGTACTCTTTTTAAGTATCAAACAACCTTTCATTGTTGAAGACTACTTTATTACTCGGTCGTAATTTTTTAAAACTCAGCAACCAATCTACTTCCTGTTTACACCGTCACGCGCATGCCCAGTGTACGTTAATGGCAGCGATGGGCAGTGTTTCTATTACTTGTATTTGAAATACGTATTTCAATTACTTTTGAGTATTTTGTAATTTGTATTTGATAGGGCCGATAAAAATCGAACGTAATTTGTAACAAAATACTTTAGAGTGGAGTAATTTTGGATTTAAAATACTCAATACACTTTCTCCACGAATCAAAAAACAGTTCACGAGTTCAGTCTTCAAGTTCAACAGATTGTCTGTCAAGTTATAATCCCATGCGTACTCTTTTAAAATCAGACAAACACCAGTTCGTATATGGAACCACAGCTTCAAGGTGACTCATTGCTGACACTAGCAACCGGGATCTTTCTCCATTCATTCCAAATTCACAACCACGATAGGCCTTTTTCACAGCAGACATTTTGACTTGTCGTAGTGGGAGAGGCACAGGTGTAATTAATCACACTAACGATGGCTCTGTTGTATTCAAGTGTCCCAGTGAGAGTGACAGTTTGGTCGCGCACTTGCGACCCATGTGTGGACACTGTGCAGAAGACTTTGAGCTGGTAAGGTTGTGTGAAACTGACTGGCACTGAAGAGGTCATCGTTTTTTGGGAGCTACATATAACTACTGGACAGACTGGAAAACCACACTGGTAGCTGCAAAATGTCCCGTGAAGTATTTAAAAAAAACAATTGCTGATACAGAGCAGTTTCAATAAATTGAGCCTTTTCCAGCTGGAGGAGGGATCTCTCATATTGATTGTTTACACTGGGTGATTCTGCTGAGTGGACACTTTCAAATGCACTGGGTCAGATGTTCCAGCTGTGTCTTGTACAATGCAGTTTGTGAACTATTGAGCAAGGTGTTTTGGCTGTGAGACTGAGTTTGTGAGATGCATACATGGCTGTCAGTAAAGGGAAGTCAATGACTGCAGGACAACCAAAAGACATTCTTTGTCCTGAATCACGAACTGTGAGTGGTGTTGAGATGCCCAGTATATTGATAATGGGTGGTGTAAAGCTCACAGCTGACTCTTGAGAAAGCACCACAAAGATATTTGAGACTGGTTTGTAGTGGTAGGCCTGTCCTTGTTCTAATGCAAGTCAAACCCTAAACAGTTTCCAGTGGTGGAAAGTAACTAAGGACATCCACTCAAGTGCTTCTCTTAAGCACAATTTTGAGGTACTAGTACTTTACTTGAGTATTTCTATTTTATGCTACTTTATACTTATCAACAAGTTACTTTGCAGATTTAGATCAGTAGTACAAAATATCATCAACAAATGTATTTCGCTGTATTTTTCTAGCATATTAAGTAGTTGAACTTAGCCCCACCTTCACGACCTGCAGCATTGAAGTGCACGTTAATGCAGCAAATATTATAATACAATTGGTCAAAATTACTGCTTTTACTTTTGTACTGTTAGGATATGAATAGGTTTGTATTACATCAGTTACATTTTGAATGCAGGAATTTTACTTCTAACAGAATATTTCACTACTATACTGTGGCATAACTACTTTTAGTGAAGTAAAGTCAATTTCCTCAACAACTGACAGCCACAAAAATAAAGACAGACTTATTTTAAGCATAAAACGTTTGCCATCTGACCCACAGTAAAAGTGTATCTTTGTGAAACTGGTCTTGGGAGACTAAGACTCCGCTGTCAGCATGAATGAGTAAGTTAATATTTTGACCTCAACAACATTAGTTAAAGTTAAGATAAATGTCAGACATAATCAACGTATGTTGCTATCAGGTAAGTTCATGGTTTGAGTCAGGGTTCATGGCCGTTGCACTTGGTTGTTACATTTTGTTTGGCTGAACATATGTGAACAGAGAGAGAGAGAGTGGGGGTTGTATGTTGTTGACAGTCGATACAAAGATCAGTACTGATAACACTTGGTGGCTTCGTATTTCAAAACTTGACCAGAAATAACCTGACTCCTATTTCACAGAATGTATCATACATCAGCATTATCTTTTTTGACAGTGTTCCAGTGTCACACACATACACGTTACTGACGTCAGTAATCGCAGAAGAGAAGTAGGCTAACCTGCAGGTACAACGTCAGTATTGTTTTCAAGAAGATGATGAAACCCACAAAGAGATGTCTCTGTAGTGTAAATGACACACAATGAGCAGCACGATCGGTGAGATACTGTGCGACATCTCCAGAGCGCACGCCTCGTGTCCCCTGCTTAGTAATTAACAGACTGGTTGATTATTAACGTAAAGCTCCTGAATCTAATTGTGCAAACAGAAGCTTTCATTTGTTTGGCAAACTCTGTTGAGAGCAGCTCACTGGCGCTCGTCAGCTCGTTACGCAGGTTCTGCATCAGTAATCAGGGCTGCAGGTGATTGGCCCAATATCTGTGTCCAAAAACAACTTTGTTCCTCTGAACCCCAGCGGACTCCACCCCAGCAGATAACACATTTGCAGGCTATCAGACAGAATAAATGCTATTGCCAAACGTTTGGCAGCAAACTTTTTAGGAAAATATTAAATGACATGGAGAAGTGACAAATGTAGTTCAACGAAGAGAAGTATAGCAAGGGCACAATATAAATGCTCTTAATAGGCTGTGTGAGGATAACATGTATGTTGCGCTTGGCAGCAAAAAATATATTGTTTAAGATAATGTGACAATAGACTGAAGTTATTTCAAATAAAACAATAAATAGGCCTCATAGCAAGAAGTTACCTAACTTTAATAGAAATAACTTTGCATGTTGTCCCAATTTCTATGAGTTTCAACTGACTTCCCATTGTTCAAAGGCATGCAGGTCTGGTACACCAGCGACTAATCCGTCCTCAGATTTCCTGTAAACTTGTTCAAATTTTGCGCTACATTTGGGATGAAACCTAGCTTATGTGTTTTGAGACTACTCTACCAAATAGGCTTAGCACTGCGCTATATTCTTTTGTATGAAAATGCTGTTATCCACAACAATGTGGTTAATCCACACATTTTACTTCCTTGTCAAAACCTGGCGCCTACAATACCCACAATGCAACTCAAAAGCTCAGTTGGAGATCTGGGTCTGTTCTGCTGGTAGCAGCGAATGTAGCCTTGAGCCCCTAGCCTCAAGCAGAGATGAGGAGTGGGCTGTACATCCCAGGTTTTATTTTTCATTTTCAAACTTGTAGTCTTCAGACCCAACCAATGATCGCTTGAGGCAGTTTATCAGAATTCACACAGCACCCTCTGAAGCCAAAAATTGGCTTTCTGCTTTTTCTTTCCACATGTGGAGTAGTAGGTGTCTCCCTGACATGTAAACAGACACATACAATTGATGCAGATCCCCTTTAACCTTGTGATAGACTAGCAGCCGTAACAACATTTTAATGCGTGAAGCCATGAATAAGAGGACTAAGAGGACATCTTGGAGCAGGAATAAAAGTTATGTATTTAAAGTACCTGACATTTATGAAGGACAGGTTGGGTAAATGAGCACTACAGCTGGATGAGATGAAGGTTCTTTCTCAAAGAGGAATTATTATTCTCTTCTGATGATTTGGTCAGTTGTATTATTGTGACAGTGAAGAATATGATAACATGGTTAAGAAACAGACAAAACACTATTATTACAAAGCTGGTATCTTTTCTAGTGTTGTGTGTGTGCGTGTGTGTGTGTGTTTCGGAAATCCTGACCACAGTAAGAGTCCGATGGTGGAAACTGAGAAAATGTTTGAAAAGCAAAATGCGACTTTTATAATATATATGCCAAGATGACAAATATGACAGCTCTCCTTTTAATGTGTGCGTGACATTAATTTGTAACTGAGTAATTTGGGGAAAACCTGTTAAATCCTGTCCTGTCTCCGACCTTTTGAAGCATGACGAATATTTCCTATGATTTTAGATTTTTAACATTTTGTATTTATTATATGTAGTTGGGACAATATATCAGAGCCAGCCAAAAAAGTCAATTTTCAGAGTAAGGTCAGATGAAATTATGTCTACATTTCTCTAAAAGGTATATTCAATCCTAATTTTCAATTTGTCCTCTTTCATATACACCCACAAACTCACACAGACACACACACACACACACACGAGAGAGAGAGAGAGACCTGCACGTAATTCCTGTCCCTGTGGTGTTTTTCAGATAACGCCAAATACGTACATTCGTAGTCAACAGATCAATACCTTTTACGCAATGAAATGGTGCTGGGGCCTTACAAATACCGGCAGGACACGACAGTTGGTCATCGTCGAGCAGACAGAAGGATTGCAAGCTTCAAACAAGAGTATTTCTCTGATTTTACAAAGACAAGCAAGTGTACAAGATTAGTTGGAATTGCGGAAAACAGTAAATCTAATTTCACATAGATCACAAATACATTCTTCAAGTGCAGCAGACCTAATTAAACTGCAAAATGCAAGCTGTTGGTCAGTGTTCAGTGTGTGCCAGCCGAGCTGCCGGAGGACTACTGCGAAATCCAACAGACCTATCACTGCTGCGGACCAACAAGAATGGGGTCAGGAGAGGAGCAGCCTGCATCCGTTTCATAAGGTAGGTTATGAATCAAAAGCAATGTCGTTGCCTTGACTCAGACATTGCCTGTAGATTTAGCAAATTAAAACTACAAGATTACAACTCACAACACTGCCAAACTGTAAGCTGAAATACCATTGCTCAAGACGAATAACATTCTGCCTCATTTTTCAGCAGCAGGAAGCCTGGAGTTCAGAAGTTGGGGGAACGAACAGATACTAAGCACATCAGCAAAGCGCCCTTCAGTGTTGGCCGTGGTCTGTATGCTATCCCCTTTACACAGGTGGGTTAGTGTCCAACCACAGACCAATGTACTGGAGCTGCACAAATCTTGTGTTCCTTCAGACAGAGTTAGTTTGTGTTCTTCATATTATGTACTTGGCGACATTGAATGCAAAAGTTAATATATAGAATTTTCCCACATTTGTAGCAAATGGAAAACCTCTCTCATGACTCCCTGATCAGAAGAGCTGCCTCAGTGGTTACAGACAGTTCAAGTACTTTCCTCTCCCAGACCTCCTTGGCTCTAATAAACGCCCTGACAGACTACTCAAAGGTATGTTGTCATCTTATGTGAAACCTTTTATCAACAACTTACAATTGTCAATCTGATGGTTTTATGATTTGAATCTGTACATCTTTCCATAATTTCATAGTAAGAAAAATACCTCTAAGACATTACATTAACTTCAGTGTTTTTATGTTTTTGCAGTTGATTTGCACATGTACAAATCCAGACTTTCATTTCGAAAATGATCCTGTACTGTCCCTGACTGCCTGTCCTCCCTTTGTTTGCTAACAGTCTGTGCACACACGCATTGCTGTCCAAAGACGCTATTTAGCCTCATTGGGAAAACTAACCCCAGCAGAGAAGGATTCGTTTCTGGAGGTGATCAAAGGCCAGCGTGCAGAGGTTAGTTTGTGTTGTTGAAAACACATATATGTACTCCAGCTTTCTTTTTTTTGTTAAAATCTGAAATATTTAAATCAGCTATTGCTGTATGCAAAAACAATCTTAAAAAAGACACATTTATTCATTCATCTCTTTTTCTAACAGGCTAGTGACAGACTACATGAATGCAAACGTATTGAGTCAACCTGGATCAATGCTGTCAACTTGTGTAAAATGGCAGCCGAGGCAGCACACACCTCAGGTGAGTGAAACGTGCGCAGCACTATTTCTAGGGTCTCAATACGATGCTGAAATACCGTTGTTTTTATAATTATGGAATAATGAATGGATTAAAATCACTTAATCAGATGCTGTCACGCAGCAGAGCTTGAATTAAGAAATGGATTAAGCGGACTGGAGTGCCTTCTTAATTAAGCTCCACATGTAATGTTTGAACTTAATCTGGTGCTACCTCAACCCTCAAACTTTCTCAGCAATTTAACAAATTGCGTGTTTGAATCTTTGTGTGTTTCCAGGAGCCGAGCAAGCGTCCATCACAGTGAGGACAAACGTTCAGGTGGCCCAGTCGCAGGTCGGGGAAGCTAGGAAACTGTCAGCGGATGCAGAGAAGAAGTTGGCCGAGACTAAAGTGGAAGAGATCCAAAGGATGGCAGAATATGCTGCCTCTCTAGACAATAACGAGGAGCATGAGGTGCATGAGGCGTATCTACGAGAGGACTAAGACAAATAGACATTGAAAACGGCAAAAAAAAGAACCGTATGTTTGTATTTCCAATTATGTTTCTCTTCTTTTTGCATTAATTACATTAATTGATGTTGCATGAATCCTTATTTAAGACTATTTATTTGATTAGTGAATGCCAGCTGCTTTTCGAGCAATGATGGAGTAATGATTATCCAATCTTCAGTATACACTCTGTGGCAGCGGGGCTTATCCAACATCGGATCACAACGTTGTTTATTGTTTGTTTTGTTGTAACAAAGACATATTTTTATAATGCTATGGTTTGCATCGCTTTTTTCACTGATCACATAATAGCAAAAATAAAATTATTTTTGATTTGATTCAACATATGTGTGATGGGTCCTTGATTTTTGCCGTATCCCGTGATCTGTGATAAATGAATATGTTATGGCTATGTGGTTACGGACCGCTGTCACTTCACAACGAGAAGGGTCTTAGAATATCTTCTTTGCCTGTGAAAGGTTTGGTAAAGACGAATAACGTGCGTGATGGCAGCATTATCGGCAGATAAATAATATTGTACATAAAGCATGATCTTCAACAAGCTGTGCAGTTATAGAAAAATAATGCACAAGAGCCTTTATGTTAGACTAAACAGTATGAACAATCCATGAGTAGCACAGCAATTCAATAAAAAAGCACTGTTCAGCTTCATATTGCCTTTTTATCTTAACCCTATATAAATACTGTATACATGCTGTATATATAGAGATAGTTCAGTGTCATATTTCACTTGTTGCAACACCTTAACACTATATGGACGTGTTGTATGTGCAAGGCCGTATCATGCTTCTACTATGTAAACCTACAGTAACTGTGTTTACTTTGTAATATATAGTGATGATGGGATACTACTGACTCATAGAACTGGAGTTGCGTTCAAGTTATTACTGTTTCACCTTGTCTCTGAATAAGACTATTGCTGTGCCCTCATCCCGGGCAACTCCAGAACAGAAGAAGTCCGACCAATATCGAGGAGAGACATGACTCAGCTGTTTATATCTGATGACGTTCTCCAAATATAACAACATTTTCTTCTTAAGACCCCTTATCTTTGTAGCATATTTGACCTTTTAAACTTCCTGTTGCTCTGTTCAACAGCATATCTTATCAAGATAGTTCACATTGATTTGGACTTTTACTGTAATTGGTTGCTTGTTTGTGGAGAAACTATGTAAACAGGTGGTGCTGTCAATAAAAAGGGATTCCATGTCTAATATGCTGCTTTTGTAACCAAAACACTGTCTGTAACCACATATCATTATATACATCTGTATATATTTGAGTGTTCAGATATTAAGCATTTTGGCATAAAGAAACTATTTGCAATATGAGAAATTGTTGGGGGTTCATATACCTTTTCTGCCAAGTATTATGGTGAATGATTATTCAGTTAAAATTCAATCAGTGTTTCAAAAGAAGGTATTTGGTAATTGCAGGAAAACATTCATGGAGTCAGTGTTTTTAATACATTTTACTGGTGGATTAATATGTTTGTTGTATTTGTACTCATTTTAAGTACTGTTGGGTAGTTTAATCCAGAGCAATGCATCACATAGTACAGTACTTGTGTTTTGCAAAGTGGTAAGACAATTGATGTGTCTTTTAAAATTCAAATGTATATTTCAGTCATTGTTTGTGAAGGATCGTAAAAAAACTAGAATAGAATAAACACGGATGGGGAATAGGAATTACTGTTATTCCATACCTCCTTTTAAGAAGTATGTCATATTTGTTGCTAGATTTGCTACAAGACTATAAAATCAGTGTATGCAGTATAATTAACTTGCCATTATTCACGTTGTATCATGACAATGTCGAAGGACCTCTATAGACGGGTTTCGGAGAAGCAGCCTAGCAGGAACCGCACTACGCCCCTTGCGGAAGAGCTTGGACAACGGCTGTTGTCCAAGCTGCCTCAGGATATGCAGGCAAAGTTCAAGAGTCTCCTGTACCCTATTGCACTTTTCAGATTCAAGAGACAGTGTACGAGTCACTTTACAGAGAGTATAAGAGCAAATCAGGACCACGGCCAGAGAACCACCGCGACAGGAGCAAGAGTAGCAGGAGCACCAGCATCCTGCACACTACAGACCAGCCTGAGAGCTCACCAGCAGCAGTGAAGCCACCCCCAAGCGCCAAGCAGCCAGATAGGACGACATACTGCCACTACTGCTTAAACACGCAGCACTTTCTCGACCAGTGTGTAAACTTTGCACAGCTGACAGTGGAACAAAAAACGGCCTGGAATAAGATCAACAATAGATGCTGGAGATGCGGCTGCTCGCACCAGGCTGCACAGTGCC
Source organism: Melanostigma gelatinosum (assembly GCF_949748355.1). Lineage (NCBI taxonomy): Eukaryota > Metazoa > Chordata > Actinopteri > Perciformes > Zoarcidae > Melanostigma > Melanostigma gelatinosum. The sequence continues at coordinate 16,898,740 of NC_136640.1, forward strand.
GCCTGAAAGTTGCGTGCCAGAAGTGTAAGGGAAAGCATCTGCAAGTGACACAAACACCTAAGAGGCCTTCCTCTCCAGGCACTAAACAGAGTGCAACCTCTGTTGTTAATTGGGTCAGACTATCCCCACCTCATCACTCCAGTGGAGCCGGTGCGTCTAGGACCTCCAGGCGGGCCAGCGGCAGTGAAGACAAGGTTGGGCTGGACGCTTCAGGGACCAACCAAGCACATCAAGCAGCAGTCAACAGCACAACAGTGTCTACATGTATCCACCCTCTCACCTGGGTCTGAGCTTCTGCAGTGTAGAGAGATTCTGGCAGCTAGATGTCCTTCCCTACAGGAGTGAAACACTTTCCACATGATCCAGGCAGGATCAGGAAGCAGTCCAACTGTTGGAGGCAAAGACCACTCGAGTAGAAAAAAGTAGAAAAAAGGGCTGTGCAGTGAAAGTGCCAGAGGAGGAGCTTAGTGATGCAGCCGAGTCCTAGTTCATACCACATCACATAGTAAGCCATAACGGAAAGAACAGGCAGCAACCTCCTGAATTCTGGCCCACACAGCCAGCCTCAGGAGGGACAGAGAATTCTGTTGAACGGCCACCAGTAGGCTGCTCTCCCTAGCCCCGGAGTATGATGAGGCTGTGGGTGTGGCTGTGGGTGTGGCTGTGGTGTGGGTGTGGTGATGGATGGCCAGATGCCATCCATCAAGTGGTACTGTACCCTCGGTATAAAGTGACCCAGCTCATCAGTCAGGACTTAGACAAGGGCCTCCATCATCCAGGATCAGAACGCCTCTTTGCAGAGCTGCGCCGCAAATACTGGATTCTGCATGGCCGTGAAGCTGTGAAACGCCATCAGCACTCCTGTCCAGACTGCCAGAGGTGGAGAGCCACTCCAGTGGTGCCCAGGAAGGCAGACCTCTCCCAGTCCAGATTGAGCCTGCTAAAGCCCCCATTTTACTCCACAGGCACAGATTGTTTCGGGCCCTTCACAGTGAAGGTCGGCTGTCACGACGAAAATAGATGGGGCATGCTGTTTAAGTGCCTGACAACACGGGCCATGCACCTAGATGTTTTGTCTAGCCTGGACACTGACTCCTTTTGATGCTCTATGCCACTTTATTGCACGAAGAGGCAAACCAGCAGAGCTTCGCTCTGACCAGGGCACTAAATTCAGTGGAGAGATTGAACTCAAGGAGGCATTCAAAACTATGCACCGCACACTCCAAGCTAATCCGGCTAAACATCAGATCAAGTTTCAGTTCAACCCCCCAGGTGCACCACACTTCGGAGGTGTCTGGGAGAAAGAAGTGAGATCAGTGAAAGCTGCACTGTACGCCACCATTCAGACCCAAACTGTCCCAGAAGAGGTCCTAAGGATAGCACTGATTGAAGTAGAAGAGATTTTAAATTCCAAACCACTGTGTTATGTCTCAACAGATGTGGGGGATGTTGACCCAGTCACCCCAAATTTGCTACCCATGGGGCAGCTTGACCCCTCACTACCACAGGCTGTGTATGCAGAGTCCGAGCTCCTCAGTCACCGACATTGGAGACACACTCAGGTGTTAGCTGACCAGTTTTGGACACATTTCATCCGACGCTACCTTCCGACTCTTCAGACCCGGTCTAAGTGGCATAAGGACCCTGCAACTGGGAACATAGTAATGGTGGTGGATTCCCAGTTGCCAAGAGCTCAGTGGCCATTAGGTCACGTTACTGAAGTCATCCCAGGAACAGACGGGAGAGTCCAGACAACAGTGGTCCAGATCAAGTAATTTTGCTTTCCATGTGTGCAGTGTCTCTTTGTAGCCTACACTGAATCAATCAAATGTCATTTAAAAAGGATGCGGCAATAATAGTTATTAGTACTACTTAATAATACATGACAAAAGAGTCTGAAATAAAGTTTAAAGATGGGAAGAAGCTGACTGGCTGGCGTGAAATCCATGTTACCATGAAGCCAATGGGCAGCAGGCAGGGTAGAAAAAGTCTGTAATTTCTTAAAAGTAGAGCAATTTGAAAAGTGAAATGTTTTATAACTAGTTTTAATAAGCACTGGAATGCAAACCTGTCTTGTGAACAGAAACATGTGCAACCTGATGCAATAATGTAGAAACACTTTTTGAGTAACAATGGATTCATTTTCGTTTTATACAGGCCAGAAGATAATCCAGCAAAACCATTTTTATTGATCAATCAATTTAGTTTCATGTGGAATCGTTAAAAGTGACAACAGCAAAAAAAACGTAACATGGAATACCTTCATGGCGTTATTGTCATGACAACATTGGGCACTCAGGGAACCCATTATTTTACAGATTCATCACACGTCTTAACACTATAGCACTTAACATTCACCCAAAGAGCTTAACAAGCCTGAATTTAAAGAATAAATTGATAATATGACCTCATATATCTTCAAAAAAATGACTTCATATATATTTGTATTTTAAAGGCGAGCTATCTCTGTTTCCTGCTCTCGCTGTTCTAAACTCAATTGTCATTTTTTAAGTTGGGTAACAGAACAAACTGAAGTTTTGGTAGGCAGAATTGCATTGCACGTGTTAATTTAATGCAACAATACCACAAGCAAAGTATTAACCGTCTTTAGGCAGCATCGGCTGTCGAAGAAAAGACTCACACGCATCAACATATATTTGTATGATCACAATTAGGCCAATGAGATTCGGCAAAACCCCTAAACATGACATTTTTCATGATTGAACATCATGCACAGACCGTATAATCAACAACATAAAACGAAACATAAAGGAAAATGTAGTCAGCTCAAATGATGCAAGAAAAAAACAGTGTTGAGCTTAAATTGTTGGTTGAAAAGCAAACAATCACAGTTACGCTTATAACAATGAAAAAGGTAAAACATGTAAAAGTGAATTTAAAACGTGCTCAGTAGAATTTATTTTCTTTTTTTAATTGATGCATTTTTTCTGAATCTACATTTGTCAAATATTTCTTTTAGACAAGCCAAAGAAGTCATAGCTTTTCAGTGCATGAACAAATGTTTCATCCCTGAGGCCATAAATGAGGGGACTCAGGCATCTTGGAGCGAGAATAAAAATGATGTAGTTCATGTACTTGACAAAAAGAAATAATTTTAAACTACCGGTAATCTGAAGTACAGCAGTCTCTATGAATGGACACCACAGCTGGATGAGACAGAGCAGCAGCTGGAAAGCATGAAGAATTACCGTTCGGAGCCCTTTCCATGTTGACTTTCTTTGCTCTCCTGATGCGGCTTTGGCCACTTTCATTATTTTAACATAGCAGAATACAAGAGTAATACACATGAGCACAAAGTAAAACTGATACACACCTGCCCTAATATCATCCTGCCATCTGTACAAAATGAATATCTCGATAGAGCACACTCTGTATTGTGTGTAAAAGCTAAGTGAGGCTGATGCAAAGAAGATGGCGATAACAACAATAAAAGGTATGGAGCTGAAGCCGTGAATGATGAGGATACAGTTCACAGTGCTGCTTTGGGAGCACAGCTCTCCATGGCGCAGGGGCATGCAAATGGCCACGTAGCGCTCCAGGGTCATTACTGTCAAAGTAACTGGTGTGACTGTAAAATACAGAATTACTACAGCAGAGATAATGATACACAACCAGACTGGCATGGTCAATTCAAAATAGCTAAAGATGAGCATTATATTCGACATGAACAATAAGAAACTATCAGACATTAGTGTAACAGCAAATAAGACGTAGCGTGTAGTTTTGTAGAAGCACTCCTTTTTAAAAAACGTCATAATGAGCAACAAATTGATGCAAAGAAAAATCATCACCAGGATCTGCACAATAATGACTCGCTCATTGATCCGCCGTAAAGACTGACCACCAACCAGCGAGCTGTTATCTGCCATATACATACGTTTTTGAGGTACTGCCAAAAGTCAAATCAAGTGGATTTTTGCAATGCATCTGTCAACAGAAAAGTCGATTCCAAACTGATAAAAAGTTAAGTTCAAGTGTCAAGCTTCTCTGAAGTGCCAAGCTGCTGATTTAAATACAGCAGTTTACCAAACCCAACACTGTCCAAAACACAAATGTCTTCTGCTGAGCTCACTGCAGTCTTCTGAGAGAGGGCTGTGCATGATGACTTTAAAGACTAAAACATCCAAGAATAACACCAAATGAAACTTTGTGATCACACTGTCATCATCGTCACTCGCTGCTTGTTCCTCTCATTGGCTTACTGTTAGTACCGCAGAGACTGTGAAGATACCTCAGCCGTTGGGCTTCTGATAATGAGTTTTGAATATAATTGTATTCCTCAATTGCTACCTTTTATCTACAATGGTTTGGTTATGGTTTCAAGGCAATATTTTACATTGTGCTGTGTTAATGTAAAAAAGTGTACAAAAAAGAGATTGAAATATGCAAATGTTCTAAAAAATGTAATAATTAGATCAAAATGTTCATGACCATTTTGACATTTTGGTGACGTTAATTCAGAAATAATCCATACATTTGCTGTTTGCAGCATTACACTTGCTTTTTTATGCTTATTACATTACATTACATTACATTACATCACGGTCAGTCCGTCACTCCTCCATGCTTCACACTGTCGACAGTGGTCCCCGTCCTGAAGAAACCTCATCCCAGCTGCCTAAATTACTACCAGCCAGTAGCTCTGACCTCTGTGGTGATGAAGCGCTTTGAGAGGCTCTTCATTACCTCCAGATTATATTTAGGTCCCGAGGACCGACGTAGTTGGAGCGGAGGACCCATTGTTATTCTAATGTGTATTAGGGCCCGAGCAACCGACAACGTCGGGCCGTGAAGGCCCTATTGAAATACGAATACACATAGTACATCGGGCGCATATTTGGGGGACTTGCCATACTCGACAACGCTCCAAATTTTGCACACTTGTCAGGCCTGGTGAATGTCGCCATTTGACATAGGTTGCATATTTGTGTGTAAAGAAATGTCTCTCTAGCGCCCCCTACCAGTTGGACCAACGACGCCCCTCGGCCAGTATGTCTGATATACTGATATAGAAGATATGGACCAATAAATGTCTTAAGGGCATGGCTGTTATATCATATAACTTCTAAACTATTTGTCCTAATATCACCAAATTTGCAGCATATGTGCACATCGCATCCTGTAACACAACCTAATATTTTCGTTTCATTCAACCACTAGCGGGCGCTACAGTGAACCCGCCATTTTGTGCTTTTTTTGTCACTTTTTGCATTTTTCAGCCTTTATACTTTAATGAACTCCTCCTATAGAATTAATGGGATCGACTTTAAATTTGATCAGGATGCTCTTCAGACCTTTGTGATGAAAATATCTCAAATTCGTGAGTTTCCATGCAAGAACCTTCACCTGGCGTGGCGGCCATTTTGCCTCATTCGGCATGAACAATAGAGTTGTTATAACGCAAAGGTACATTATTCAAGTTGCAAAAAAAGACATATGCATGATGCTACTTCAAGTCTGCGCATACATCAATGTCAACATTTTCAATAACTCATAGTGCCACCTACTGGCAAAAGGAAATGTCACATTTTATACTTTCATTTACTCCTAGACAGTTGACTGTCTCAAATGTGTTAAGGATTGCCTTAAGGCATTGAAGATGCTTCATCATGAATATTGTGAGTTTTCGTTGAACGCTGTTGCCGTGACAATGTATCATTCGCCATGAAAAATAAGTTGATGGTTCAGTGGCTTGGGATGCTCATAACTCATAGAACTTTGTACATGTGTCGTAAGTGATGGGTGTGAACGTAAAGCTCCTGAATCTAATTGTGCAAACAGAAGCTTTCATTTGTTTGGCAAACTCTGTTGAGAGCAGCTCACTGGCGCTCGTCAGCTCGTTACGCAGGTTCTGCATCAGTAATCAGGGCTGCAGGTGATTGGCCCAATATCTGTGTCCAAAAACAACTTTGTTCCTCTGAACCCCAGCGGACTCCACCCCAGCAGATAACACATTTGCAGGCTATCAGACAGAATAAATGCTATTGCCAAACGTTTGGCAGCAAACTTTTTAGGAAAATATTAAATGACATGGAGAAGTGACAAATGTAGTTCAACGAAGAGAAGTATAGCAAGGGCACAATATAAATGCTCTTAATAGGCTGTGTGAGGATAACATGTATGTTGCGCTTGGCAGAAAAAAATATATTGTTTAAGATAATGTGACAATAGACTGAAGTTATTTCAAATAAAACAATAAATAGGCCTCATAGCAAGAAGTTACCTAACTTTAATAGAAATAACTTTGCATGTTGTCCCAATTTCTATGAGTTTCAACTGACTTCCCATTGTTCAAAGGCATGCAGGTCTGGTACACCAGCGACTAATCCGTCCTCAGATTTCCTGTAAACTTGTTCAAATGTTGCGCTACATTTGGGATGAAACCTAGCTTATGTGTTTTGAGACTACTCTACCAAATAGGCTTAGCACTGCGCTATATTCTTTTGTATGAAAATGCTGTTATCCACAACAATGTGGTTAATCCACACATTTTACTTCCTTGTCAAAACCTGGCGCCTACAATACCCACAATGCAACTCAAAAGCTCAGTTGGAGATCTGGGTCTGTTCTGCTGGTAGCAGCGAATGTAGCCTTGAGCCCCTAGCCTCAAGCAGAGATGAGGAGCGGGCTGTACATCCCAGGTTTTATTTTTCATTTTAAAACTTGTAGTCTTCAGACCCAACCAATGATCGCTTGAGGCAGTTTATCAGAATTCACACAGCACCCTCTGAAGCCAAAAATTGGCTTTCTGCTTTTTCTTTCCACATGTGGAGTAGTAGGTGTCTCCCTGACATGTAAACAGACACATACAATTGATGCAGATCCCCTTTAACCTTGTGATAGACTAGCAGCCTTAACAACATTTTAATGCGTGAAGCCATGAATAAGAGGACTAAGAGGACATCTTGGAGCAGGAATAAAAGTTATGTATTTGAAGTACCTGACATTTATGCATTTATATGAAACAAACCAGAAGGACAGGTTGGGTAAATGAGCACTACAGCTGGATGAGATGAAGGTTCTTTCTCAAAGAGGAATTATTATTCTCTTCTGATGATTTGGTCAGTTGTATTATTGTGACAGTGAAGAATATGATAACATGGTTAAGAAACAGACAAAACACTATTATTACAAAGCTGGTATCTTTTCTAGTGTTGTGTGTGTGCGTGTGTGTGTGTGTTTCGGAAATCCTGACCACAGTAAGAGTCCGATGGTGGAAACTGAGAAAATGTTTGAAAAGCAAAATGCGACTTTTATAATATATATGCCAAGATGACAAATATGACAGCTCTCCTTTTAATGTGTGCGTGACATTAATTTGTAACTGAGTAATTTGGGGAAAACCTGTTAAATCCTGTCCTGTCTCCGACCTTTTGAAGCATGACGAATATTTCCTATGATTTTAGATTTTTAACATTTTGTATTTATTATATGTAGTTGGGACAATATATCAGAGCCAGCCAAAAAAGTCAATTTTCAGAGTAAGGTCAGATGAAATTATGTCTACATTTCTCTAAAAGGTATATTCAATCCTAATTTTCAATTTGTCCTCTTTCATATACACCCACAAACTCACACAGACACACACACACACACACACGAGAGAGAGAGAGAGACCTGCACGTAATTCCTGTCCCTGTGGTGTTTTTCAGATAACGCCAAATACGTACATTCGTAGTCAACAGATCAATACCTTTTACGCAATGAAATGGTGCTGGGGCCTTACAAATACCGGCAGGACACGACAGTTGGTCATCGTCGAGCAGACAGAAGGATTGCAAGCTTCAAACAAGAGTATTTCTCTGATTTTACAAAGACAAGCAAGTGTACAAGATTAGTTGGAATTGCGGAAAACAGTAAATCTAATTTCACATAGATCACAAATACATTCTTCAAGTGCAGCAGACCTAATTAAACTGCAAAATGCAAGCTGTTGGTCAGTGTTCAGTGTGTGCCAGCCGAGCTGCCGGAGGACTACTGCGAAATCCAACAGACCTATCACTGCTGCGGACCAACAAGAATGGGGTCAGGAGAGGAGCAGCCTGCATCCGTTTCATAAGGTAGGTTATGAATCAAAAGCAATGTCGTTGCCTTGACTCAGACATTGCCTGTAGATTTAGCAAATTAAAACTACAAGATTACAACTCACAACACTGCCAAACTGTAAGCTGAAATACCATTGCTCAAGACGAATAACATTCTGCCTCATTTTTCAGCAGCAGGAAGCCTGGAGTTCAGAAGTTGGGGGAACGAACAGATACTAAGCACATCAGCAAAGCGCCCTTCAGTGTTGGCCGTGGGCTGTATGCTATCCCCTTTACACAGGTGGGTTAGTGTCCAACCACAGACCAATGTACTGGAGCTGCACAAATCTTGTGTTCCTTCAGACAGAGTTAGTTTGTGTTCTTCATATTATGTACTTGGCGACATTGAATGCAAAAGTTAATATATAGAATTTTCCCACATTTGTAGCAAATGGAAAACCTCTCTCATGACTCCCTGATCAGAAGAGCTGCCTCAGTGGTTACAGACAGTTCAAGTACTTTCCTCTCCCAGACCTCCTTGGCTCTAATAAACGCCCTGACAGACTACTCAAAGGTATGTTGTCATCTTATGTGAAACCTTTTATCAACAACTTACAATTGTCAATCTGAGGGTTTTATGATTTGAATCTGTACTTTCCATAATTTCATGGTAAGAAAAATACCTCTAAGACATTACATTAACTTCAGTGTTTTTATGTTTTTGCAGTTGATTTGCACATGTACAAATCCAGACTTTCATTTCAAAAATGATCCTGTACTGTCCCTGACTGCCTGTCCTCCCTTTGTTTGCTAACAGGCTGTGCACACACGCATTGCTGTCCAAAGACGCTATTTAGCCTCATTGGGAAAACTAACTCCAGCAGAGAAGGATTCGTTTCTGGAGGTGATCAAAGGCCAGCGTGCAGAGGTTAGTTTGTGTTGTTGAAAACACATATATGTACTCCAGCTTTCTTTTTTTTGTTAAAATCTGAAATATTTAAATCAGCTATTGCTGTATGCAAAAACAATCTTAAAAAAGACACATTTATTCATTCATCTCTTTTTCTAACAGGCTAGTGACAGACTACATGAATGCAAACGTATTGAGTCAACCTGGATCAATGCTGTCAACTTGTGTAAAATGGCAGCCGAGGCAGCACACACCTCAGGTGAGTGAAACGTGCGCAGCACTATTTCTAGGGTCTCGATACGATGCTGAAATACCGTTGTTTTTATAATTATGGAATAATGAATGGATTAAAATCACTTAATCAGATGCTGTCACGCAGCAGAGCTTGAATTAAGAAATGGATTAAGCGGACTGGAGTGCCTTCTTAATTAAGCTCCACATGTAATGTTTGAACTTAATCTGGTGCTACCTCAACCCTCAAACTTTCTCAGCAATTTAACAAATTGCGTGTTTGAATCTTTGTGTGTTTCCAGGAGCCGAGCAAGCGTCCATCACAGTGAGGACAAACATTCAGGTGGTCCAGTCGCAAGTCGGGGAAGCTAGGAAACTGTCAGCGGATGCAGAGAAGAAGTTGGCCGAGACTAAAGTGGAAGAGATCCAAAGGATGGCAGAATATGCTGCCTCTCTAGACAATAACGAGGAGCATGAGGTGCATGAGGCGTATCTACGAGAGGACTAAGACAAATAGACAGACATATTGAAAACGGCAAAATAAATAACCGTATGTTTGTATTTCCAATTATGTTTCTCTTCTTTTTGCATTAATTACATTAATTGATGTTGCATTAATCCTTATTTAAGACTATTTATTTGATTAGTGAATGCCAGCTGCTTTTCGAGCAATGATGGAGTAATGATTATCCAATCTTCAGTATACACTCTGTGGCAGCGGGGCTTATCCAACATCGGATCACAACGTTGTTTATTGTTTGTTTTGTTGTAACAAAGACATATTTTTATAATGTTATGGTTTGCATCGTTTTTTTCACTGATCACATAATAGCAAAAATAAAATTATTTTTGATTTGATTCAACATATGTGTGATGGGTCCTTGATTTTTGCCGTATCCCGTGATCTGTGATAAATGAATATGTTATGGCTATGTGGTTACAGACCGCTGTCACTTCACAACGAGAAGGGTCTTAGAATATCTTCTTTGCCTATGAAAGGTTTGGTAAAGACGAATAACGTGCGTGATGGCAGCATTATCGGCAGATAAATAATATTGTACATAAAGCATGATCTTCAACAAGCTGTGCAGTTATAGAAAAATAATGCACAAGAGCCTTTATGTTAGACTAAACAGTATGAATAATCCATGAGTAGCACAGCAATTCAATAAAAAAGCACTGTTCAGCTTCATATTGCCTTTTTATCTTAACCCTATATAAATACTGTATACATGCTGTATATATAGATAGTGCAGTGTCATACTTCACTTGTTGCAACACCTTAACACTATATGGACGTGTTGTATGTGCAAGGCCGTATCATGCTTCTACTATGTAAACCTACAGTAACTGTGTTTACTTTGTAATATATAGTGATGATGGGATACTAGTGACTCATAGAACTGGAGTTGCGTTCAAGTTATTACTGTTTCACCTTGTCTCTGAATAAGACTATTGCTGTGCCCTCATCCCGGGCAACTCCAGAACAGAAGAAGTCCGACCAATATCGAGGAGAGACATGACTCAGCTGTTTATATCTGATGATGTTCTCCAAATATAACAACATTTTCTGCTTAAGACCCCTTATCTTTGTAGCATATTTGACATTTTAAACTTCCTGTTGCTCTGTTCAACAGCATATCTTATCAAGATAGTTCACATTGATTTGGACTTTTACTGTAATTGGTTGCTTGTTTGTGGAGAAACTATGTAAACAGGTGGTGCTGTCAATAAAAATGGATTCCATGTCTAATATGCTGCTTTTGTAACCAAAACACTGTCTGTAACCACATATCATTATATACATCTGTATATATTTGAGTGTTCAGATATTAAGCATTTTGGCGTAAAGAAACTATTTGCAATATGAGAAATTGTTGGGGGTTCATATACCTTTTCTGCCAAGTATTATGGTGAATGATTATTCAGTTAAAATTCAATCAGTGTTTCAAAAGAAGGTCTTTGGTAATTGCAGGAAAACATTCATGGAGTCAGTGTTTTTAATACATTTTACTGGTGGATTAATATGTTTGTTGTATTTGTACTCATTTTAAGTACTGTTGGGTAGTTTAATCCAGAGCAATGCATCACATAGTACAGTACTTGTGTTTTGCAAAGTGGTAAGACAATTGATGTGTCTTTTAAAATTCAAATGTAATTTCAGTCATTGTTTGTGAAGGATCGTAAAAAAACAAGAATAGAATAAACACGGATGGGGAATAGGAATTACTGTTATTCCATACCTCCTTTTAACAAGTATGTCATATTTGTTGCTAGATTTGCTACAAGACTATAAAATCAGTGTATGGAGTATAATTAACTTGCCATTGTTCACGTTGTATCATGACAATGTCGAAGGACCTCTATGGAGTGGTCTCGTGTGACGTCACAGTTTAGCTGTCGGCCATGTTGGAGTACACACAAAGCCACTGGCATGCACGGCTGAGTCGCATAACCTATCGGTGGTGAACTTTTGTGCTGTCTTTGGTTGTGGCAGCAGAGCTGATAGAGACAAGAAATCATTCTTTCCTTTGCCAGCGGTCATTACACATCAAGGAAATGACACGAAGGAACTATCCAAGCGACGTCGCGAGAAATGGCTGTCACGCATCTCTCGAGATATAAAGGAATGGAATTTGGCGTACACTAGAGTATGTGCGGATCACTTTATAAGTGGTCAGTGATTTTATTTACAAATTCGTTTGTTAACAGTATTTAATAAAGGAAATATAAATTAAACTTTTACATGAGAAGGTTACCGAAGCTTCATCGGCCCGTGACAGCAGTCGGTACCAGAGACGTGTCGAGCGTGTACAACAGGCGAAACACATAGATGCAGCCTCAGCATTGCTTGATATGAGTTTAACGTCAGATCATATATATATGTATGTATATATATATATGTGTGGGGGGGGGATGAAGTTAGGAGTTAGTTGAAAGTGAATTCCTACACACACGCACACAATGACGTGCATGTACAATGTAAACAAACACACGTGTCTGTTTGCGCGGAGTAAACATTGAATATTGCTAAATATCTGACCAGATCTGTATATATTTACCCTCCCAATGACGAGATGAGAATTGTCGACGACCGTTGCTTTGACGTCTCGGACCCATCCACTGACAAACTGATTATAAGCGTCGAGCCCTTTGTAGCACTCCAGCTCGTCTTTTGTGTGAGGACTGGGGGTGTTCACGAGATACGCGTAGATGTTGGCGTAGTTTACCGATGGAAGATAAGTAGGATCGGCACTGAAACCATCTGCACTCATCGTATAGGGATCCAAGTTACCAATAACCTTCAATTTGGCCAGGTAGCGAACCTTTGATGCACTATCCAGTGATTCAAAGTATGGTATTTTCGCCGCACTTCCTTGCTTACGCGCCGCCATGTAGGTTCTGTATGTACTCCAACATGGCCGACCGACCTCGTAACTAAGGAGATCGTGACGTCGGTGAGACCACTCCATAGACGGGTTTCGGAGAAGCAGCCTAGCAGGAACCGCACTACGCCCCTTGCGGAAGAGCTTGGACAACGGCTGTTGTCCAAGCTGCCTCAGGATATGCAGGCAAAGTTCAAGAGTCTCCTGTACCCTATTGCACTTTTCAGATTCAAGAGACAGAGAGACTCACTTTACAGAGAGTATAAGAGCAAATCAGGACCACGCCCAGAGAACCACCGCGACAGGAGCAAGAGTAGCAGGAGCACCAGCATCCTGCACACTACAGACCAGCCTGAGAGCTCACCAGCAGCAGTGAAGCCACCCCCAAGCGCCAAGCAGCCAGATAGGACGACATACTGCCACTACTGCTTAAACACACAGCACTTTCTCGACCAGTGTGTAAACTTTGCACAGCTGACAGTGGAACAAAAAACGGCCTGGAATAAGATCAACAATAGATGCTGGAGATGCGGCTGCTCGCACCAGGCTGCACAGTGCCGCCTGAAAGTTGCGTGCCAGAAGTGTAAGGGAAAGCATCTGCAAGTTCTGCACAATGCGAATATAAAACCTGCAGCTGAGATTACATCCTGCCTCGTCAGCACAACCAATGACGTACTGTACTTGGACAGGTGGTCCGGGTGCAGCCAAGTCCTACTCAAAGTGAGTAAAGTGCTGCTGCGCAATGGTGACCACACCTTAGAGACACATGCTGTTGTATTGACTGGGAAAGGACTGTATATTTTTACTGTGGTTCATTAAAAGTTGTGGCCACCAGGGGGCATCGATCAGAATGCACTCCAGACAAGATGTTCCTTTTGAGAGGTTTACTGACAATAGTCAAACAAGCAATTGTGTGTGGTTCTGAAACAGACATACATGAAATAATAATTAGTAAATACCTCTATACAACATTGGTTTCTAATTAGGACATACAGGGACAGAATACAGGCCGTGATAAACAGGTCTGGGACTCCTACAGCCACCAATTAGCAAACAAGGAACGAGCTACTAACTATCAGAATAGCTTGCCGTGCAAATGACACAATATAACACTTATAACTACATTAGACTAACACCAAACTTTACATCTACTTACTGGTTGTTTGCACGCACACAGTCTTGAGAGTCAAACTCCGAACAGCAACATAAACTAATCTATTTACAGACACGGCCGTCATTTCGCGCCGCCTAGCTCGTTCAAGCCTTTTCACTTCCTTCACGCCGTTAATATTAGTCCGCGAGCAGCTGACTGCCGTCCTCTTCCGCAACGGGCGTAGTGCGGTTCCTGCTCCGCTGCTTCTCCGAAACCCGTCTGAGGTCGTCCTTCGTCACACATGCCATCCTAGATGATGGGTCGGAGCGGGCCATTCTCCTTCCAGCAGCAATGCAGAGACTTAAGCTATCTGGTGAGCCAGAGGATTTGGTTCCCAGAACTGTTCAGCAAAATCTCAGGGTTCGGCATGGCGCTGCAGTGTCTTTCTCCATCTCCCTAGCCGACCAGCCACAGAAGTCCTTCAAGATACACAGAGCATTCACTGCTGATCAACTAGGTCTGGCCGAGCACACATACCCGATAAATGCGCTTTTGATGAAGCATAAACACCTAAGAGGCCTTCCTCTCCAGGCACTAAACAGAGTGCAACCTCTGTTGTTAATTGGGTCAGACTATCCCCACCTCATCACTCCAGTGGAGCCGGTGCATCTGGGACCTCCCGGGGGGCCAGCGACAGTGAAGACAAGATTGGGCTGGACGCTACAGGAGCTGACCAAGCACATCAAGCAGCAGTCAACAGCACAACAGTGTCTACATGTATCCACCCTCTCACCTGGGTCTGAGCTTCTGCAGTGTAGAGAGATTCTGGCAGCTAGATGTCCTTCCCTACAGGAGTGAAAAACTTTCCACATGATCCAGGCAGGATCAGGAAGCAGTCCAACTGTTGGAGGCAAAGACCACTCGAGTAGAAAAAAGTAGAAAAAAGGGCTGTGCAGTGAAAGTGCCAGAGGAGGAGCTTAGTGATGCAGCCGAGTCCTAGTTCATACCACATCACATAGTAAGCCATAACGGAAAGAACAGGCAGCAACCTCCTGAATTCTGGCCCACACAGCCAGCCTCAGGAGGGACAGAGAATTATGTTGAATGGCCACCAGTAGGCTGCTCTCCCTAGCCCCGGAGTATGATGAGGCTGTGGGTGTGGCTGTGGTGTGGGTGTGGTGATGGATGGCCAGATGCCATCCATCAAGTGGTACTGTACCCTCGGTATAAAGTGACCCAGCTCATCAGTCAGGACTTAGACAAGGGCCTCCATCATCCAGGATCAGAACGCCTCTTTGCAGAGCTGCGCCGCAAATACTGGATTCTGCATGGCCGTGAAGCTGTGAAACGCCATCAGCACTCCTGTCCAGACTGCCAGAGGTGGAGAGCCACTCCAGTGATGCCCAGGAAGGCAGACCTCTCCCAGTCCAGATTGAGCCTGCTAAAGCCCCCATTTTACTCCACAGGCACAGATTGTTTCGGGCCCTTCACAGTGAAGGTCGGCTGTCACGACGAAAATAGATGGGGCATGCTGTTTAAGTGCCTGACAACACGGGCCATGCACCTAGATGTTTTGTCTAGCCTGGACACTGACTCCTTTTGATGCTCTATGCCACTTTATTGCACGAAGAGGCAAACCAGCAGAGCTTCGCTCTGACCAGGGCACTAAATTCAGTGGAGAGATTGAACTCAAGGAGGCATTCAAAACTATGCACCGCACACTCCAAGCTAATCCGGCTAAACATCAGATCAAGTTTCAGTTCAACCCCCCAGGTGCACCACACTTCGGAGGTGTCTGGGAGAAAGAAGTGAGATCAGTGAAAGCTGCACTGTACGCCACCATTCAGACCCAAACTGTCCCAGAAGAGGTCCTAAGGATAGCACTGATTGAAGTAGAAGAGATTTTAAATTCCAAACCACTGTGTTATGTCTCAACAGATGTGGGGGATGTTGACCCAGTCACCCCAAATTTGCTACCCATGGGGCAGCTTGACCCCTCACTACCACAGGCTGTGTATGCAGAGTCCGAGCTCCTCAGTCACCGACATTGGAGACACACTCAGGTGTTAGCTGACCAGTTTTGGACACATTTCATCCGACGCTACCTTCCGACTCTTCAGACCCGGTCTAAGTGGCATAAGGACCCTGCAACTGGGAACATAGTAATGGTGGTGGATTCCCAGTTGCCAAGAGCTCAGTGGCCATTAGGTCACGTTACTGAAGTCATCCCAGGAACAGACGGGAGAGTCCAGACAACAGTGGTCCAGATCAAGTAATTTTGCTTTCCATGTGTGCAGTGTCTCTTTGTAGCCTACACTGAATCAATCAAATGTCATTTAAAAAGGATGCGGCAATAATAGTTATTAGTACTACTTAATAATACATGACAAAAGAGTCTGAAATAAAGTTTAAAGATGGGAAGAAGCTGACTGGCTGGCGTGAAATCCATGTTACCATGAAGCCAATGGGCAGCAGGCAGGGTAGAAAAAGTCTGTAATTTCTTAAAAGTAGAGCAATTTGAAAAGTGAAATGTTTTATAACTAGTTTTAATAAGCACTGGAATGCAAACCTGTCTTGTGAACAGAAACATGTGCAACCTGATGCAATAATGTAGAAACACTTTTTGAGTAACAATGGATTCATTTTCGTTTTATACAGGCCAGAAGATAATCCAGCAAAACCATTTTTATTGATCAATCAATTTAGTTTCATGTGGAATCGTTAAAAGTGACAACAGCAAAAAAAACGTAACATGGAATACCTTCATGGCGTTATTGTCATGACAACATTGGGCACTCAGGGAACCCATTATTTTACAGATTCATCACACGTCTTAACACTATAGCACTTAACATTCACCCAAAGAGCTTAACAAGCCTGAATTTAAAGAATAAATTGATAATATGACCTCATATATCTTCAAAAAAATGACTTCATATATATTTGTATTTTAAAGGCGAGCTATCTCTGTTTCCTGCTCTCGCTGTTCTAAACTCAATTGTCATTTTTTAAGTTGGGTAACAGAACAAACTGAAGTTTTGGTAGGCAGAATTGCATTGCACGTGTTAATTTAATGCAACAATACCACAAGCAAAGTATTAACCGTCTTTAGGCAGCATCGGCTGTCGAAGAAAAGACTCACACGCATCAACATATATTTGTATGATCACAATTAGGCCAATGAGATTCGGCAAAACCCCTAAACATGACATTTTTCATGATTGAACATCATGCACAGACCGTATAATCAACAACATAAAACGAAACATAAAGGAAAATGTAGTCAGCTCAAATGATGCAAGAAAAAAACAGTGTTGAGCTTAAATGGTTGCTTGAAAAGCAAACAATCACAGTTACGCTTATAACAATGAAAAAAGTAAAACATGTAAAAGTGAATTTCAAACGTGCTCAGTAGAATTTATTTTCTTTTTTTAATTGATGCATTTTTTCTGAATCTACATTTGTCAAATATTTCTTTTAGACAAGCCAAAGAAGTCATAGCTTTTCAGTGCATGAACAAATGTTTCATCCCTGAGGCCATAAATGAGGGGACTCAGGCACCTTGGAGCGAGAATAAAAATGATGTAGTTCATGTACCTGACAAAACGAAATAATTTAAAACTACCGGTAATCTGAAGTACAGCAGTGTTTATGAATGGACACAACAGCTGGATGAGACAGAGCAGCAGCTGGAAAGCATGAAGAATTACCGTTCGGAGCCCTTTCCATGTTGACTTTCTTTGCTCTCCTGATGCGGCTTTGGCCACTTTCATTATTTTAACATAGCAGAATACAAGAGTAATACACATGAGCACAAAGTAAAACTGATTCTGTCAGGATCCCTGTCTGACCCACTGTGTGGTTACCTCTGTTTCCCCTCCAATCTCCTCTCCTCATGTGTCTGTCATTCCCCTGTGTGTGTTTTGTTATGCCATGTGCTTGGTGTTTTCTCGGACCTGCCTCCAGACTCCTCCCACTGCTACCGCTCTGATGGATGCCAGCTGCGGACAATCTGGCTCGTTACCCGGCAGCATATAAGCCCTGGTCCTGCAGGCTTGGGGCGTCAGTCTGTATTGTCTTCTGCCTCGGTAGCGTCCGCCGTGTCGTGAGTAAACCCCATGGTATCTTCCTGTGCTAATCTCTCTCCTCTCTGCTACGGGTGGAAAGTACTGGGCGATCTACGAACTCTCCGGTGTCGAGCCACGGGACATCACACCGTCGATCTGTCAACTCTTCAGTGTCGAGCCACGGGACATCACACCGTCGAGCTACCAGCCCCCGGTGTCGAGCCACGGGACTCACACCAGCCACCCACCTGTCTACCAAATAAACCTGTTTCATTGGACTTTGTCTCCTGTGGTCTGCATTTGGGTCCTACCCGTGAACTCCCGTGACAGAACAGACTGACCATAAAATGGACGCAGCGACCACAGGAGCAGCTACGCTGGCCGGACATAGCACGCAGCTGGAGGCACACCAGCAGATGCTCATGGAGATGCGTCAAGCCCTGCAATCCATGGCAGGTGAGGTCTCTGAGGTTGGCCGCATCTTGCAGGGACTGGTTCGGACAGGCCAGCTTCAGCCGGCTCCAGCCCCGGACCCATCACCTGCACTCCCCTCTCCAGTCCTCGCCCCGCCGGTTCGGGAGTCCCCCGTGCCACCTCCGGAGCCCTATGACGGAACGCTGGGGAGATGCCGGGGCTTCCTGTTTCAATGCGGGCAGGTGTTTGACCGACAGCCCCAGATTTTCGCCTCAGACAGGTCCAGGGTTTCTTACGTGGTCGGCTTACTGCGGGGAAGGGCTTTGGACTGGGCCACGAACACACTGAGCATCGACCAGCCTAATCTTGTGGATTATGTCGACTTTGTGGAGGATCTGAGGAGGGTTTTCGACCACCCAGTGGACTCCGAGGATGCAGCTCAACGCCTCCTCCGCTTGCGACAGGGTCAAGCGAGTGTAGCGGAACACTCAGTGGACTTCCGCATTCTCGCCGCCGAGTCCAGGTGGGGAGAGACGGCGCTCAGGGGAGTGTTCCTTCACGGACTATCCGAAGCCATGAAGGATGAACTGGCAACCTGTAATAAGGCCGGTTCGTTGGAGGAGCTGATTAAGCTCTCGATCGGGCTGGATAATCGGATGCGGCAGAGGCGACGTGAGAGGAACTACAGGTCCCTAGGGGCATCACCCGTGACATCGCCCTCTTCCAGCTTCCGCCTGCGTGCTCCGGCGTCAGCCTATCCGGAGGAGCGGAGAGGGCCTCAGGCTTGGGATTCGGTCCCCTTTTCCACGCCGGAGGAGGAGCCTATGCAGCTCGGGCGTGCCCACCTTTCGCCACGGGAGAAAGATAGGCGGATCAGAGCAGGCGAGTGCCTGTACTGTGGCCGCCTGGGACATTCCCTTTCCTCCTGTCCGGTTCGGTCAAACGGGGGCGCTCGCCAGTAAGGGTTGGGATACTGGTGAGCGGACCCGAGCCTTCTCGAGACTCCCTACCAAGACTGTTGTTGCCGGCATCTCTCTCGCTGCACTCTCGCTCTCTCTCTCTCTCGGCTCTGGTGGACTCTGGAGCAGAACAAAATTTCATGGACACTGAGTTTATCGCCAGAGTCCAGATTCCCTTGGAGAGACTAGAGCGTCCGCTAGTGGTCAATGCCCTAGACGGCAGCTTCCTAGCCCAAGTCACTCACCGGACCCAGCCGCTGCAGCTCATCCTGTCCGGTAATCACAGAGAGAGACTTCAGTTTTACGTTTTTCCTTCTCCGCAGAACCCCCTAGTTCTGGGCCACCCTTGGCTCACCACCCATAACCCTCGGATTGACTGGGCGGCAGGGAGGATTGCCGCATGGAGCCCCGACTGTCATGCTAACTGCCTAAGATCGGCGCAACCCCCTGGAGGGCCTCTCCAGGACTATCACGAGCCTTTGCCAGATCTCGCCTCCGTGCCCACCGCCTACCATGACATCGGGGAGGTGTTTAGCAAGAGTCGGGCCCTCTCCTTACCACCTCACCGTCCCTACGACTGCGCTATTGACCTCCACCCGGGCGCTCCGCTCCCTTCCAGTCGGTTATATAACCTGTCTAGACCGGAGAAGGCATCCATGGAGGAATACATCTCACAGTCTTTGAGGGCTGGAATCATCCGCCCGTCCTCATCACCACTCGGAGCTGGATTCTTCTTTGTCTCTAAGAAGGATAAGAGCCTCCGGCCCTGCATCGACTATCGGGGTCTGAACAGCATCACTACCCGGAACAAATACCCTCTGCCACTGATTAATTCTGCGTTTGAACCCTTGTCTGGAGCCACAATCTTCACCAAGCTCGACCTTCGCAATGCATACCACCTGGTGCGGATCCGAGCAGGAGATGAGTGGAAGACGGGGTTCAACACCCCCCTCGGTCACTTCGAGTACTTGGTCATGCCGTTTGGACTATCCAATGCCCCAGCAGTTTTCCAGGCGTTGGTAAACGACGTACTCCGGGACTTCCTGAACCGTTTTGTGTTCGTGTACATCGATGATATCCTCATCTACTCTGCGGACCTTCTGGAGCATCAGCGCCACGTTCGGTTGGTCCTCCAGCGCCTACTGGAGAACAAACTGTTTGTGAAGGCGGAGAAATGTGAGTTCCATGTGACCTCAGTTCAGTTCCTGGGATTCATCATTGAGAGGGGTCAAGTAAGAACGGATCCAGAAAAGGTCAAGGCGGTAACTGAGTGGCCGACTCCCTCCTCCCGGAAACAGCTCCAACAGTTTCTGGGGTTTGCCAACTTCTACCGTCGATTCATCCGGAACTACAGTAACCTCGCAGCCCCGCTCACTGGGCTCACCTCTTCCAAGACCATATTTGTATGGACACCGGAGGCCGGTCGGGCATTCAAGCTCCTCAAGGAACGGTTCTCCTCCGCCCCCATCCTGATTCAGCCCGACGACACCCGTCAGTTCGTTGTTGAGGTGGACGCCTCTGACACAGGTGTGGGGGCCATCCTGTCTCAACAGTCGGACTCGGACTCGAAGTTGCGCCCTTGCGCCTACTATTCCCGCCGGTTGAACCCAGCAGAGAGGAACTACGATGTGGGAAACCGGGAACTGCTGGCAATTAAGCTGGCTCTCGAGGAGTGGAGACACTGGCTAGAGGGGGCTGTTCATCCGTTCGTGGTCTGGACAGACCATAGGAACCTCGAGTACATTCGGACGGCCAAGCGGTTAAACTCTCGCCAGGCTCGGTGGTCATTATTCTTCGGACGGTTTGACTTCACCATCTCCTACCGCCCAGGCCACAAGAATACCAAGCCTGATGCTCTCTCTCGCCAGTTCTCTCCCGAGGGTCGCTCCTCCAGTCCTGGGACCATCCTCCCTACAACCTGTGTGGCAGCCGCTCTCACCTGGGAGATCGAATCAGTGGTGCAGGACGCTCTCCGAACCCAGCCAGATCCCGGAGGCGGGCCTCCCGGCCGCCTCTTTGTTCCCCTGTCCGCACGCTCCCAAGTGCTCCAGTGGGCGCACACCTCTCGGTTCTCCTGTCACCCTGGCGTCAGACGCACCATTGATCTGCTTCGGAGAACCTTTTGGTGGACATCGCTGGAGGCCGATACTAGAGCCTTTGTCCTCGCCTGCTCAACCTGTGCCCGCAATAAGGCGTCACACCGACCTCCCGCCGGCTTGCTGCAACCCCTCCCAGCGCCTCATCGTCCCTGGTCCCATATCGCCCTGGACTTCGTCACAGGCCTGCCACCCTCTCATGGAAACACGGTCATCGTTACGGTGGTTGACCGCTTCTCCAAGGCGGCTCACTTCCTCGCTCTGCCCAAGCTTCCCTCAGCTCAGGAGGCGGCGGATATCATGGTCAGCCAGGTGTTCCGTCTGCATGGGATCCCGGTGGACATTGTGTCGGACCGAGGCCCGCAGTTCATATCCCAGGTCTGGAGAGCCTTCGGCCGGGCCCTCGGCGCAACCATCAGTCTGTCCTCGGGGTTCCACCCCCAGTCCAACGGGCAGACGGAGAGGCTTAATCAGGAGCTCGAGGCCTCCCTCCGCTGCGTGGCAGCATCGAATCCCTCCAGCTGGAGTACTCACCTGCCTTGGGTGGAATATGCCCACAACTCCCATACATCATCGGCTACGGGCCACACTCCATTCGAGGCCTCCCTGGGTTACCAGCCACCTCTGTTCCCCGCCCAGGAGGTGGAGATAGCTGTTCCCTCAGTGCAGCGCCACCTTCGTCGCTGTAGGAAGGTGTGGAGGGAGACCCGGGCCGCCCTTCTCCGCACGGCGGAACAGAATAAGCGTTTTGCGGATCGCCGCCGCATCCCTGCTCCACATTACCAAGTCGGTCAAATGGTGTGGCTCTCCGCCAGGGACATCCCATTACGGACCGAATCCCGGAAGTTGTCTCCCCGGTTCATCGGTCCGTTTGAGGTCCAGGCAATTATCAACCCGTCCGCAGTTCGTCTGAAGCTTCCCTCATCCATGAGGATCCACCCGACGTTCCACGTGTCGCTGATCAAACCGGTGTCCACCTGTGCCCTGTGCCCTCCGGCCAGACCCCCACCACCCGCCCGACTCATCGACGGAGGTCCAGCGCATACGGTCAACAGACTGTTGGATGTTCGCCCTCGGGGTCGGGGTTTCCAATACCTCGTGGACTGGGAGGGTTACGGTCCTGAGGAACGCTCATGGGTGCCCCGGTCTAGGATCCTCGACCCCACTCTAGTTCGGGATTTTCATCGACGGCACCCGGACAAGACTGGCAGACCGCCTGGAGGCTCCCGTTGAGGGGGGGGTACTGTCAGGATCCCTGTCTGACCCACTGTGTGGTTACCTCTGTTTCCCCTCCAATCTCCTCTCCTCATGTGTCTGTCATTCCCCTGTGTGTGTTTTGTTATGCCATGTGCTTGGTGTTTTCTCGGACCTGCCTCCAGACTCCTCCCACTGCTACCGCTCTGATGGATGCCAGCTGCGGACAATCTGGCTCGTTACCCGGCAGCATATAAGCCCTGGTCCTGCAGGCTTGGGGCGTCAGTCTGTATTGTCTTCTGCCTCGGTAGCGTCCGCCGTGTCGTGAGTAAACCCCATGGTATCTTCCTGTGCTAATCTCTCTCCTCTCTGCTACGGGTGGAAAGTACTGGGCGATCTACGAACTCTCCGGTGTCGAGCCACGGGACATCACACCGTCGATCTGTCAACTCTTCAGTGTCGAGCCACGGGACATCACACCGTCGAGCTACCAGCCCCCGGTGTCGAGCCACGGGACTCACACCAGCCACCCACCTGTCTACCAAATAAACCTGTTTCATTGGACTTTGTCTCCTGTGGTCTGCATTTGGGTCCTACCCGTGAACTCCCGTGACAGATTCACACCTGCCCTAATATCATCCTGCCATCTGTACAAAATGAATATCTCGATAGAGCACACTCTGTATTGTGTGTAAAAGCTAAGTGAGGCTGATGCAAAGAAGATGGCGATAACAACAATAAAAGGTATGGAGCTGAGGCCATGAATGATGAGGATACAGTACACAGTGCTGCTTTGGGAGCACAGCTCTCCATGGCGCAGGGGCATGCAAATGGCCACGTAGCGCTCCAGGGTCATTGCTGTCAAAGTAACTGGTGTGACTGTAAAATACAGAATTACTACAGCAGAGATAATGATACACAACCAGACTGGCATGGTCAATTTAAAATAGCTAAAGATGAGCATTATATTCGACATGAACAATAAGAAACTATCAGACAGTAGTGTAACAGCAAATAAGACGTAGCGTGTAGTTTTGTAGAAGCACTCCTTTTTAAAAAACGTCATAATGAGCAACAAATTGATGCAAAGAAAAATCATCACCAGGATCTGCACAATAATGACCTGGTCGTTGATCCGCCATAAAGACTGACCACCAACCAGCGAGCTGTTATCTGCCATATACATAAGTTTTTGAGGTACTGCCAAAAGTCAAATCAAGTGGATTTTTGCAATGCATCTGTCAACAGAAAAGTCGATTCCAAACTGATAAAAAGTTAAGTTCAAGTGTCAAGCTTCTCTGAAGTGCCAAGATGCTGATTTAAATACAGCAGTTTACCAAACCCAACACTGTCCAAAAGACAAATGTCTTCTGCTGAGCTCACTGCAGTCTTCTGAGAGAGGGCTGTGCATGATGACTTTAAAGACTAAAACATACAAGAATAACACCAAATGAAACTTTGTGATCACACTGTCATCATCGTCACTCGCTGCTTGTTCCTCTCATTGGCTTACTGTTAGTACCGCAGAGACTGTGAAGATACCTCAGCCGTTGGGCTTCTGATAATGAGTTTTGAATATAATTGTATTCCTCAATTGCTACCTTTTATCTACAATGGTTTGGTTATGGTTTCAAGGCAATATTTTACATTGTGCTGTGTTAATGTAAAAAAGTGTACAAAAAAGAGATTGAAATATGCAAATGTTCTAAAAAATGTAATAATTAGATCAAAATGTTCATGACCATTTTGCCATTTTGGTGACATTAATTCAGAAATAATCCATACATTTGCTGTTTGCAGCATTACACTTGCTTTTTTATGCTTATTACATTACATTACATTACATTACATCACGGTCAGTCCGTCACTCCTCCATGCTTCACACTGTCGACAGTGGTCCCCGTCCTGAAGAAACCTCATCCCAGCTGCCTAAATTACTACCAGCCAGTAGCTCTGACCTCTGTGGTGATGAAGCGCTTTGAGAGGCTCTTCATTACCTCCAGATTATATTTAGGTCCCGAGGACCGACGTAGTTGGAGCGGAGGACCCATTGTTATTCTAATGTGTATTAGGGCCCGAGCAACCGACAACGTCGGGCCGTGAAGGCCCTATTGAAATACGAATACACATAGTACATCGGGCGCATATTTGGGGGACTTGCCATACTCGACAACGCTCCAAATTTTGCACACTTGTCAGGCCTGGTGAATGTCGCCATTTGACATAGGTTGCATATTTGTGTGTAAAGAAATGTCTCTCTAGCGCCCCCTACCAGTTGGACCAACGACGCCCCTCGGCCAGTATGTCTGATATACTGATATAGAAGATATGGACCAATAAATGTCTTAAGGGCATGGCTGTTATATCATATAACTTCTAAACTATTTGTCCTAATATCACCAAATTTGCAGCATATGTGCACATCGCATCCTGTAACACAACCTAATATTTTCGTTTCATTCAACCACTAGCGGGCGCTACAGTGAACCCGCCATTTTGTGCTTTTTTTGTCACTTTTTGCATTTTTCAGCCTTTATACTTTAATGAACTCCTCCTATAGAATTAATGGGATCGACTTTAAATTTGATCAGGATGCTCTTCAGACCTTTGTGATGAAAATATCTCAAATTCGTGAGTTTCCATGCAAGAACCTTCACCTGGCGTGGCGGCCATTTTGCCTCATTCGGCATGAACAATAGAGTTGTTATAACGCAAAGGTACATTATTCAAGTTGCAAAAAAAGACATATGCATGATGCTACTTCAAGTCTGCGCATACATCAATGTCAACATTTTCAATAACTCATAGTGCCACCTACTGGCAAAAGGAAATGTCACATTTTATACTTTCATTTACTCCTAGACAGTTGACTGTCTCAAATGTGTTAAGGATTGCCTTAAGGCATTGAAGATGCTTCATCATGAATATTGTGAGTTTTCGTTGAACGCTGTTGCCGTGACAATGTATCATTCGCCATGAAAAATAAGTTGATGGTTCAGTGGCTTGGGATGCTCATAACTCATAGAACTTTGTACATGTGTCGTAAGTGATGGGTGTGAACGTAAAGCTCCTGAATCTAATTGTGCAAACAGACGCTTTCATTTGTTTGGCAAACTCTGTTGAGAGCAGCTCACTGGCGCTCGTCAGCTCGTTACGCAGGTTCTGCATCAGTAATCAGGGCTGCAGGTGATTGGCCCAATATCTGTGTCCAAAAACAACTTTGTTCCTCTGAACCCCAGCGGACTCCACCCCAGCAGATAACACATTTGCAGGCTATCAGACAGAATAAATGCTATTGCCAAACGTTTGGCAGCAAACTTTTTAGGAAAATATTAAATGACATGGAGAAGTGACAAATGTAGTTCAACGAAGAGAAGTATAGCAAGGGCACAATATAAATGCTCTTAATAGGCTGTGTGAGGATAACATGTATGTTGCGCTTGGCAGCAAAAAATATATTGTTTAAGATAATGTGACAATAGACTGAAGTTATTTCAAATAAAACAATAAATAGGCCTCATAGCAAGAAGTTACCTAACTTTAATAGAAATAACTTTGCATGTTGTCCCAATTTCTATGAGTTTCAACTGACTTCCCATTGTTCAAAGGCATGCAGGTCTGGTACACCAGCGACTAATCCGTCCTCAGATTTCCTGTAAACTTGTTCAAATTTTGCGCTACATTTGGGATGAAACCTAGCTTATGTGTTTTGAGACTACTCTTTTACTCCTACAATACCCACAATGCAACTCAAAAGCTCAGTTGGAGATCTGGGTCTGTTCTGCTGGTAGCAGCGAATGTAGCCTTGAGCCCCTAGCCTCAAGCAGAGATGAGGAGCGGGCTGTACATCCCAGGTTTTATTTTTCATTTTCAAACTTGTAGTCTTCAGACCCAACCAATGATCGCTTGAGGCAGTTTATCAGAATTCACACAGCACCCTCTGAAGCCAAAAATTGGCTTTCTGCTTTTTCTTTCCACATGTGGAGTAGTAGGTGTCTCCCTGACATGTAAACAGACACATACAATTGATGCAGATCCCCTTTAACCTTGTGATAGACTAGCAGCCGTAACAACATTTTAATGCGTGAAGCCATGAATAAGAGGACTAAGAGGACATCTTGGAGCAGGAATAAAAGTTATGTATTTAAAGTACCTGACATTTATGAAGGACAGGTTGGGTAAATGAGCACTACAGCTGGATGAGATGAAGGTTCTTTCTCAAAGAGGAATTATTATTCTCTTCTGATGATTTGGTCAGTTGTATTATTGTGACAGTGAAGAATATGATAACATGGTTAAGAAACAGACAAAACACTATTATTACAAAGCTGGTATCTTTTCTAGTGTTGTGTGTGTGCGTGTGTGTGTGTGTTTCGGAAATCCTGACCACAGTAAGAGTCCGATGGTGGAAACTGAGAAAATGTTTGAAAAGCAAAATGCGACTTTTATAATATATATGCCAAGATGACAAATATGACAGCTCTCCTTTTAATGTGTGCGTGACATTAATTTGTAACTGAGTAATTTTGGGAAAACCTGTTAAATCCTGTCCTGTCTCCGACCTTTTGAAGCATGACGAATATTTCCTATGATTTTAGATTTTTAACATTTTGTATTTATTATATGTAGTTGGGACAATATATCAGAGCCAGCCAAAAAAGTCAATTTTCAGAGTAAGGTCAGATGAAATTATGTCTACATTTCTCTAAAAGGTATATTCAATCCTAATTTTCAATTTGTCCTCTTTCATATACACCCACAAACTCACACAGACACACACACACACACACGAGAGAGAGAGAGAGAGACCTGCACGTAATTCCTGTCCCTGTGGTGTTTTTCAGATAACGCCAAATACGTACATTCGTAGTCAACAGATCAATACCTTTTACGCAATGAAATGGTGCTGGGGCCTTACAAATACCGGCAGGACACGACAGTTGGTCATCGTCGAGCAGACAGAAGGATTGCAAGCTTCAAACAAGAGTATTTCTCTGATTTTACAAAGACAAGCAAGTGTACAAGATTAGTTGGAATTGCGGAAAACAGTAAATC
This sequence comes from Melanostigma gelatinosum, assembly GCF_949748355.1. Lineage (NCBI taxonomy): Eukaryota > Metazoa > Chordata > Actinopteri > Perciformes > Zoarcidae > Melanostigma > Melanostigma gelatinosum. The sequence continues at coordinate 16,926,190 of NC_136640.1, forward strand.
TAATTTCACATAGATCACAAATACATTCTTCAAGTGCAGCAGACCTAATTAAACTGCAAAATGCAAGCTGTTGGTCAGTGTTCAGTGTGTGCCAGCCGAGCTGCCGGAGGACTACTGCGAAATCCAACAGACCTATCACTGCTGCGGACCAACAAGAATGGGGTCAGGAGAGGAGCAGCCTGCATCCGTTTCATAAGGTAGGTTATGAATCAAAAGCAATGTCGTTGCCTTGACTCAGACATTGCCTGTAGATTTAGCAAATTAAAACTACAAGATTACAACTCACAACACTGCCAAACTGTAAGCTGAAATACCATTGCTCAAGACGAATAACATTCTGCCTCATTTTTCAGCAGCAGGAAGCCTGGAGTTCAGAAGTTGGGGGAACGAACAGATACTAAGCACATCAGCAAAGCGCCCTTCAGTGTTGGCCGTGGGCTGTATGCTATCCCCTTTACACAGGTGGGTTAGTGTCCAACCACAGACCAATGTACTGGAGCTGCACAAATCTTGTGTTCCTTCAGACAGAGTTAGTTTGTGTTCTTCATATTATGTACTTGGCGACATTGAATGCAAAAGTTAATATATAGAATTTTCCCACATTTGTAGCAAATGGAAAACCTCTCTCATGACTCCCTGATCAGAAGAGCTGCCTCAGTGGTTACAGACAGTTCAAGTACTTTCCTCTCCCAGACCTCCTTGGCTCTAATAAACGCCCTGACAGACTACTCAAAGGTATGTTGTCATCTTATGTGAAACCTTTTATCAACAACTTACAATTGTCAATCTGAGGGTTTTATGATTTGAATCTGTACTTTCCATAATTTCATGGTAAGAAAAATACCTCTAAGACATTACATTAACTTCAGTGTTTTTATGTTTTTGCAGTTGATTTGCACATGTACAAATCCAGACTTTCATTTCAAAAATGATCCTGTACTGTCCCTGACTGCCTGTCCTCCCTTTGTTTGCTAACAGGCTGTGCACACACGCATTGCTGTCCAAAGACGCTATTTAGCCTCATTGGGAAAACTAACCCCAGCAGAGAAGGATTCGTTTCTGGAGGTGATCAAAGGCCAGCGTGCAGAGGTTAGTTTGAAAACACATATATGTACTCCAGCTTTCTTTTTTTTGTTAAAATCTGGAATATTTAAATCAGCTATTGCTGTATGCAAAAACAATCTTAAAAAAGACACATTTATTCATTCATCTCTTTTTCTAACAGGCTAGTGACAGACTACATGAATGCAAACGTATTGAGTCAACCTGGATCAATGCTGTCAACTTGTGTAAAATGGCAGCCGAGGCAGCACACACCTCAGGTGAGTGAAACGTGCGCAGCACTATTTCTAGGGTCTCAATACGATGCTGAAATACCGTTGTTTTTAGAATTATGGAATAATGAATGGATTAAAATCACTTAATCAGATGCTGTCACGCAGCAGAGCTTGAATTAAGAAATGGATTAAGCGGACTGGAGTGCCTTCTTAATTAAGCTCCACATGTAATGTTTGAACTTAATCTGGTGCTACCTCAACCCTCAAACTTTCTCAGCAATTTAACAAATTGCGTGTTTGAATCTTTGTGTGTTTCCAGGAGCCGAGCAAGCGTCCATCACAGTGAGGACAAACATTCAGGTGGCCCAGTCGCAGGTCGGGGAAGCTAGGAAACTGTCAGCGGATGCAGAGAAGAAGTTGGCCGAGACTAAAGTGGAAGAGATCCAAAGGATGGCAGAATATGCTGCCTCTCTAGACAATAACGAGGAGCATGAGGTGCATGAGGCGTATCTACGAGAGGACTAAGACAAATAGACAGACATATTGAAAACGGCAAAAACAATAACCGTATGTTTGTATTTCCAATTATGTTTCTCTTCTTTTTGCATTAATTACATTAATTGATGTTGCATGAATCCTTATTTAAGACTATTTATTTGATTAGTGAATGCCAGCTGCTTTTCGAGCAATGATGGAGTAATGATTATCCAATCTTCAGTATACACTCTGTGGCAGCGGGGCTTATCCAACATCGGATCACAACGTTGTTTATTGTTTTTTTTGTTGTAACAAAGACATATTTTTATAATGCTATGGTTTGCATCGCTTTTTTCACTGATCACATAATAGCAAAAATAAAATTATTTTTGATTTGATTCAACATATGTGTGATGGGTCCTTGATTTTTGCCGTATCCCGTGATCTGTGATAAATGAATATGTTATGGCTATGTGGTTACGGACCGCTGTCACTTCACAACGAGAAGGGTCTTAGAATATCTTCTTTGCCTGTGAAAGGTTTGGTAAAGACGAATAACGTGCGTGATGGCAGCATTATCGGCAGATAAATAATATTGTACATAAAGCATGATCTTCAACAAGCTGTGCAGTTATAGAAAAATAATGCACAAGAGCCTTTATGTTAGACTAAACAGTATGAACAATCCATGAGTAGCACAGCAATTCAATAAAAAAGCACTGTTCAGCTTCATATTGCCTTTTTATCTTAACCCTATATAAATACTGTATACATGCTGTATATATAGAGATAGTTCAGTGTCATACTTCACTTGTTGCAACACCTTAACACTATATGGACGTGTTGTATGTGCAAGGCCGTATCATGCTTCTACTATGTAAACCTACAGTAACTGTGTTTACTTTGTAATATATAGTGATGATGGGATACTACTGACTCATAGAACTGGAGTTGCGTTCAAGTTATTACTGTTTCACCTTGTCTCTGAATAAGACTATTGCTGTGCCCTCATCCCGGGCAACTCCAGAACAGAAGAAGTCCGACCAATATCGAGGAGAGACATGACTCAGCTGTTTATATCTGATGACGTTCTCCAAATATAACAACATTTTCTTCTTAAGACCCCTTATCTTTGTAGCATATTTGACCTTTTAAACTTCCTGTTGCTCTGTTCAACAGCATATCTTATCAAGATAGTTCACATTGATTTGGACTTTTACTGTAATTGGTTGCTTGTTTGTGGAGAAACTATGTAAACAGGTGGTGCTGTCAATAAAAAGGGATTCCATGTCTAATATGCTGCTTTTGTAACCAAAACACTGTCTGTAACCACATATCATTATATACATCTGCATATATTTGAGTGTTCAGATATTAAGCATTTTGGCATAAAGAAACTATTTGCAATATGAGAAATTGTTGGGGGTTCATATACCTTTTCTGCCAAGTATTATGGTGAATGATTATTCAGTTAAAATTCAATCAGTGTTTCAAAAGAAGGTCTTTGGTAATTGCAGGAAAACATTCATGGAGTCAGTGTTTTTAATACATTTTACTGGTGGATTAATATGTTTGTTGTATTTGTACTCATTTTAAGTACTGTTGGGTAGTTTAATCCAGATCAATGCATCACATAGTACAGTACTTGTGTTTTGCAAAGTGGTAAGACAATTAATGTGTCTTTTAAAATTCAAATGTATATTTCAGTCATTGTTTGTGAAGGATCGTAAAAAAACAAGAATAGAATAAACACGGATGGGGAATAGGAATTACTGTTATTCCATACCTCCTTTTAACAAGTATGTCATATTTGTTGCTCGATTTGCTACAAGACTATAAAATCAGTGTATGGAGTATAATTAACTTGCCATTGTTCACGTTGTATCATGACAATGTCGAAGGACCTCTATAGACGGGTTTCGGAGAAGCAGCCTAGCAGGAACCGCACTACGCCCCTTGCGGAAGAGCTTGGACAACGGCTGTTGTCCAAGCTGCCTCAGGATATGCAGGCAAAGTTCAAGAGTCTCCTGTACCCTATTGCACTTTTCAGATTCAAGAGACAGTGTACGAGTCACTTTACAGAGAGTATAAGAGCAAATCAGGACCACGCCCAGAGAACCACCGATACAGGAGCAAGAGTAGCAGGAGCACCAGCATCCTGCACACTACAGACCAGCCTGAGAGCTCACCAGCAGCAGTGAAGCCACCCCCAAGCGCCAAGCAGCCAGATAGGACGACATACTGCCACTACTGCTTAAACACGCAGCACTTTCTCGACCAGTGTGTAAACTTTGCACAGCTGACAGTGGAACAAAAAACGGCCTGGAATAAGATCAACAATAGATGCTGGAGATGCGGCTGCTCGCACCAGGCTGCACAGTGCCGCCTGAAAGTTGCGTGCCAGAAGTGTAAGGGAAAGCATCTGCAAGTGACACAAACACCTAAGAGGCCTTCCTCTCCAGGCACTAAACAGAGTGCAACCTCTGTTGTTAATTGGGTCAGACTATCCCCACCTCATCACTCCAGTGGAGCCGGTGCGTCTAGGACCTCCAGGCGGGCCAGCGGCAGTGAAGACAAGGTTGGGCTGGACGCTTCAGGGACCAACCAAGCACATCAAGCAGCAGTCAACAGCACAACAGTGTCTACATGTATCCACCCTCTCACCTGGGTCTGAGCTTCTGCAGTGTAGAGAGATTCTGGCAGCTAGATGTCCTTCCCTACAGGAGTGAAACACTTTCCACATGATCCAGGCAGGATCAGGAAGCAGTCCAACTGTTGGAGGCAAAGACCACTCGAGTAGAAAAAAGTAGAAAAAAGGGCTGTGCAGTGAAAGTGCCAGAGGAGGAGCTTAGTGATGCAGCCGAGTCCTAGTTCATACCACATCACATAGTAAGCCATAACGGAAAGAACAGGCAGCAACCTCCTGAATTCTGGCCCACACAGCCAGCCTCAGGAGGGACAGAGAATTCTGTTGAACGGCCACCAGTAGGCTGCTCTCCCTAGCCCCGGAGTATGATGAGGCTGTGGGTGTGGCTGTGGGTGTGGCTGTGGTGTGGGTGTGGTGATGGATGGCCAGATGCCATCCATCAAGTGGTACTGTACCCTCGGTATAAAGTGACCCAGCTCATCAGTCAGGACTTAGACAAGGGCCTCCATCATCCAGGATCAGAACGCCTCTTTGCAGAGCTGCGCCGCAAATACTGGATTCTGCATGGCCGTGAAGCTGTGAAACGCCATCAGCACTCCTGTCCAGACTGCCAGAGGTGGAGAGCCACTCCAGTGGTGCCCAGGAAGGCAGACCTCTCCCAGTCCAGATTGAGCCTGCTAAAGCCCCCATTTTACTCCACAGGCACAGATTGTTTCGGGCCCTTCACAGTGAAGGTCGGCTGTCACGACGAAAATAGATGGGGCATGCTGTTTAAGTGCCTGACAACACGGGCCATGCACCTAGATGTTTTGTCTAGCCTGGACGCTGACTCCTTTTGATGCTCTATGCCACTTTATTGCACGAAGAGGCAAACCAGCAGAGCTTCGCTCTGACCAGGGCACTAAATTCAGTGGAGAGATTGAACTCAAGGAGGCATTCAAAACTATGCACCCCACACTCCAAGCTAATCCGGCTAAACATCAGATCAAGTTTCAGTTCAACCCCCCCAGGTGCACCACACTTCGGAGGTGTCTGGGAGAAAGAAGTGAGATCAGTGAAAGCTGCACTGTACGCCACCATTCAGACCCAAACTGTCCCAGAAGAGGTCCTAAGGATAGTACTGATTGAAGTAGAAGAGATTTTAAATTCCAAACCACTGTGTTATGTCTCAACAGATGTGGGGGATGTTGACCCAGTCACCCCAAATTTGCTACCCATGGGGCAGCTTGACCCCTCACTACCACAGGCTGTGTATGCAGAGTCCGAGCTCCTCAGTCACCGACATTGGAGACACACTCAGGTGTTAGCTGACCAGTTTTGGACACATTTCATCCGACGCTACCTTCCGACTCTTCAGACCCGGTCTAAGTGGCATAAGGACCCTGCAACTGGGAACATAGTAATGGTGGTGGATTCCCAGTTGCCAAGAGCTCAGTGGCCATTAGGTCACGTTACTGAAGTCATCCCAGGAACAGACGGGAGAGTCCGGACAACAGTGGTCCAGATCAAGTAATTTTGCTTTCCATGTGTGCAGTGTCTCTTTGTAGCCTACACTGAATCAATCAAATGTCATTTAAAAAGGATGCGGCAATAATAGTTATTAGTACTACTTAATAATACATGACAAAAGAGTCTGAAATAAAGTTTAAAGATGGGAAGAAGCTGACTGGCTGGCGTGAAATCCATGTTACCATGAAGCCAATGGGCAGCAGGCAGGGTAGAAAAAGTCTGTAATTTCTTAAAAGTAGAGCAATTTGAAAAGTGAAATGTTTTATAACTAGTTTTAATAAGCACTGGAATGCAAACCTGTCTTGTGAACAGAAACATGTGCAACCTGATGCAATAATGTAGAAACACTTTTTGAGTAACAATGGATTCATTTTCGTTTTATACAGGCCAGAAGATAATCCAGCAAAACCATTTTTATTGATCAATCAATTTAGTTTCATGTGGAATCGTTAAAAGTGACAACAGCAAAAAAAACGTAACATGGAATACCTTCATGGCGTTATTGTCATGACAACATTGGGCACTCAGGGAACCCATTATTTTACAGATTCATCACACGTCTTAACACTATAGCACTTAACATTCACCCAAAGAGCTTAACAAGCCTGAATTTAAAGAATAAATTGATAATATGACCTCATATATCTTCAAAAAAATGACTTCATATATATTTGTATTTTAAAGGCGAGCTATCTCTGTTTCCTGCTCTCGCTGTCCTAAACTCAATTGTCATTTTTTAAGTTGGGTAACAGAACAAACTGAAGTTTTGGTAGGCAGAATTGCATTGCACGTGTTAATTTAATGCAACAATACCACAAGCAAAGTATTAACCGTCTTTAGGCAGCATCGGCTGTCGAAGAAAAGACTCACACGCATCAACATATATTTGTATGATCACAATTAGGCCAATGAGATTCGGCAAAACCCCTAAACATGACATTTTTCATGATTGAACATCATGCACAGACCGTATAATCAACAACATCAAACGAAACATAAAGGAAAATGTAGTCAGCTCAAATGATGCAAGAAAAAAACAGTGTTGAGCTTAAATGGTTGCTTGAAAAGCAAACAATCACAGTTACGCTTATAACAATGAAAAAAGTAAAACATGTAAAAGTGAATTTCAAACGTGCTCAGTAGAATTTATTTTCTTTTTTTAATTGATGCATTTTTTCTGAATCTACATTTGTCAAATATTTCTTTTAGACAAGCCAAAGAAGTCATAGCTTTTCAGTGCATGAACAAATGTTTCATCCCTGAGGCCATAAATGAGGGGACTCAGGCACCTTGGAGCGAGAATAAAAATGATGTAGTTCATGTACCTGACAAAACGAAATAATTTAAAACTACCGGTAATCTGAAGTACAGCAGTGTTTATGAATGGACACAACAGCTGGATGAGACAGAGCAGCAGCTGGAAAGCATGAAGAATTACCGTTCGGAGCCCTTTCCATGTTGACTTTCTTTGCTCTCCTGATGCGGCTTTGGCCACTTTCATTATTTTAACATAGCAGAATACAAGAGTAATACACATGAGCACAAAGTAAAACTGATTCACACCTGCCCTAATATCATCCTGCCATCTGTACAAAATGAATATCTCGATAGAGCACACTCTGTATTGTGTGTAAAAGCTAAGTGAGGCTGATGCAAAGAAGATGGCGATAACAACAATAAAAGGTATGGAGCTGAGGCCATGAATGATGAGGATACAGTACACAGTGCTGCTTTGGGAGCACAGCTCTCCATGGCGCAGGGGCATGCAAATGGCCACGTAGCGCTCCAGGGTCATTGCTGTCAAAGTAACTGGTGTGACTGTAAAATACAGAATTACTACAGCAGAGATAATGATACACAACCAGACTGGCATGGTCAATTTAAAATAGCTAAAGATGAGCATTATATTCGACATGAACAATAAGAAACTATCAGACAGTAGTGTAACAGCAAATAAGACGTAGCGTGTAGTTTTGTAGAAGCACTCCTTTTTAAAAAACGTCATAATGAGCAACAAATTGATGCAAAGAAAAATCATCACCAGGATCTGCACAATAATGACCTGGTCGTTGATCCGCCATAAAGACTGACCACCAACCAGCGAGCTGTTATCTGCCATATACATAAGTTTTTGAGGTACTGCCAAAAGTCAAATCAAGTGGATTTTTGCAATGCATCTGTCAACAGAAAAGTCGATTCCAAACTGATAAAAAGTTAAGTTCAAGTGTCAAGCTTCTCTGAAGTGCCAAGATGCTGATTTAAATACAGCAGTTTACCAAACCCAACACTGTCCAAAAGACAAATGTCTTCTGCTGAGCTCACTGCAGTCTTCTGAGAGAGGGCTGTGCATGATGACTTTAAAGACTAAAACATCCAAGAATAACACCAAATGAAACTTTGTGATCACACTGTCATCATCGTCACTCGCTGCTTGTTCCTCTCATTGGCTTACTGTTAGTACCGCAGAGACTGTGAAGATACCTCAGCCGTTGGGCTTCTGATAATGAGTTTTGAATATAATTGTATTCCTCAATTGCTACCTTTTATCTACAATGGTTTGGTTATGGTTTCAAGGCAATATTTTACATTGTGCTGTGTTAATGTAAAAAAGTGTACAAAAAAGAGATTGAAATATGCAAATGTTCTAAAAAATGTAATAATTAGATCAAAATGTTCATGACCATTTTGCCATTTTGGTGACATTAATTCAGAAATAATCCATACATTTGCTGTTTGCAGCATTACACTTGCTTTTTTATGCTTATTACATTACATTACATTACATTACATCACGGTCAGTCCGTCACTCCTCCATGCTTCACACTGTCGACAGTGGTCCCCGTCCTGAAGAAACCTCATCCCAGCTGCCTAAATTACTACCAGCCAGTAGCTCTGACCTCTGTGGTGATGAAGCGCTTTGAGAGGCTCTTCATTACCTCCAGATTATATTTAGGTCCCGAGGACCGACGTAGTTGGAGCGGAGGACCCATTGTTATTCTAATGTGTATTAGGGCCCGAGCAACCGACAACGTCGGGCCGTGAAGGCCCTATTGAAATACGAATACACATAGTACATCGGGCGCATATTTGGGGGACTTGCCATACTCGACAACGCTCCAAATTTTGCACACTTGTCAGGCCTGGTGAATGTCGCCATTTGACATAGGTTGCATATTTGTGTGTAAAGAAATGTCTCTCTAGCGCCCCCTACCAGTTGGACCAACGACGCCCCTCGGCCAGTATGTCTGATATACTGATATAGAAGATATGGACCAATAAACGTCTTAAGGGCATGGCTGTTATATCACATAACTTCTCAACCATTTGTCCTAATATCTCCAAATGTGCAGCATATGTGCACATCGCATCCTGTAACACAACCTAATATTTTCGTTTCATTCAACCACTAGCGGGCGCTACAGTGAACCCGCCATTTTGTGCTTTTTTTGTCACTTTTTGCATTTTTCAGCCTTTATACTTTAATGAACTCCTCCTATAGAATTAATGGGATCGACTTTAAATTTGATCAGGATGCTCTTCAGACCTTTGTGATGAAAATATCTCAAATTCGTGAGTTTTCATGCAAGAACCTTCACCTGGCGTGGCGGCCATTTTGCCTCATTCGGCATGAACAATAGAGTTGTTATAACGCAAAGGTACATTATTCAAGCTGCAAAAAAAGACATATGCATGATGCTACTTCAAGTCTGCGCATACATCAATGTCAACATTTTCAATAACTCATAGCGCCACCTACTGGCAAAAGGAAATGTCACATTTTAGACTTTAATTTACTCCTAGATGTCACGGGAGTTCACAGATAGGACCCAAAAGCAAGACCACAGGAGACAGAAGTGAATGTTCAACAGGTTTTATTTATAGACGGGCGGGTGCAGGTGTGGAGCCCGTGGTCCGACACCCGAGTGGCAGATCGACGGTGTGAGTCCCGTGGCTCGACACCGGAGGCCTGGCAGCTTGACGGCGATTGTAGTCCGTTTAACCCCAGGCGGGTAGAGCGACAGAGTGTAATCCGTAGACCACAAGGAGAGCAGAGCGGCGGAGCGCAATCCACAGACACAAGGAGGGCAGAGCGGTGGAGTGTAATCCACAGGGTTTCAGCGGGTTGAAGACGGTACGACCTGACACTCCCAGACTGCAGGACCAGAGTTTATATAGTGGCAGGCTACTCATTAAGGGGCCCTGAGTCTGGTGTGTCAGGCTGCAGGAGGTGATCAGCTTGAGTGTCCTCAGCCGTGCACGATTAAGGGTGCGGCCCTGGGAGGTGTCTGAAGGCAGAGGACAAACAGAGCACATGGCACACCACAACAGACAGGGGAATCCTGGATCCTGACACTAGACAGTTGACTGTCTCAAATGTGTTAAGGATTGCCTTAAAGGCATTGAAGATGCTTCATCATGAATATTGTGAGTTTTCGTTGAACGCTGTTGCCGTGACAATGCATCATTCGCCATGAAAAATAAGTTGATGGTTCAGTGGCTTGGGATGCTCATAACTCAGAACTTTGTACATGTGTCGTAAGTGATGGGAAGGCATATTTTCTATGGGTTTTTGGCTTGGTTGTTGTAAATTGTCTCCATAGTGCCCCCTACAATATTTCAAAAGAGCAGCCCCAGTGCTGCGTTTCAGGTACATGTATGAAACTTGGTAGGCACATGTATCCCCGAAACACTTAAAAAGAAGTCCCTTTGGACTATGCTCCAAACCATACCACAAGTCGGCCATTTTGATTTCATTGGCCTATTTCTAGTCGCTATACTTTAATGAACTCCTCCTAGGGACTTTGTCAATTCAATTCAATTCAATTCAATTTATTTTTGTATAGCCCAAAATCACAAATTACAAATTTGCCTCAGAGGGCTTTACAATATGTACACATTTGACATCCTCTTGTCCCGGAACCCTCACATCAGAACAGGAAAAACTCCCCAAAAAACCCCTTTAACGGGGAGGAAAGAGGAAGAAACCTGTGGGAGAGCAATAGAGGAGGGATCCCTCTCCCAGGATGGACAGAAGTGCAATGATGTCATGTGTAGAACAGGATAGTGAATTACAACACATTCAATGTAATTACAGCACATTCAATGTATGACACAACCACGACAGGAGGCAACACCTGGTCCAGGTAAACCCGGATACACAGGAACCTGTGAGGCGAGAAAGCACAGAGACTCTGGTGAAGAAGCAGGTCAATAATGTGCATTAATGGTATCGGTAATATGAAATAGTAATGTGAGTAATAATAAAAGTGATATTAGCAGTTGGAGTCAGCAGGGCCATGGTAGGAGGAAGGACCAGGGTCCAGATGAAACCATGCTCCATGGAAACCTGTGAGGAGAGGAAGCACAAGGACTCCGGGGAAGAGACAAAATCAGTACTGTGCATTAATGGTATCGGTAATAGGATTAATAATGTTAACAATGAAGATCGTAGTAGGTGTCAGCAGGACCATGGCTGGTTGAAGAACCAGTGTCCAGATAAAACTGCGGTCATCCTGTGAGGCGAGAAAGCACAAATACTCTGGGGAAGAAGTAAAGTTAGTCATGAGCATTAATGGGACATCAATGCATACAGACGGAGGTGAAGAAGAGGAGGAGAGCGGTGCTCAGTGTAGGAAGTCCCCCTGTAGTTTTTGCCTTTACCAGTTTGTCCATGGGCCGGTCCAAGGCAAGCCAGAGCCAGCCCTAACTATAAGCACTATCAAAGAGGAAAGTCTTAAGCCTACTCTTAAATGTGGTGAGTGTGTCTGCCCCCCGGACTGAAACGGGAAGCTGGTTCCACAGAAGAGGAGCTTGATAACTGAAGGCTCTGGCTCCCATCCTACTTTTTAAGACTCTTGGAACCACAAGTAACCCTGAATCAATGGATCGCAGCTCTCTAGTAGGGCAGTATGGTACTATAAGCTCTTTAAGATATGATGGAGCCTGACCAGTTCGGGCTTTGTATGTAAGTAAAAGGATTTAAAATTCTATTCTAGATTTTACAGGGAGCCAGTGCAGAGAAGCTAATACAGGAGTAATATGATCTCTCCTCTTAGTTCTTGTTAGTACACGAGCTGCAGCATTCTGGATCAGCTGGAGAGATTTAAGAGACTTATTAGAGCAGCCTGAAAATAAGGAATTGCTGTAATCTAGTCTAGAGGTAACAAATGCATGAACTAATTTCTCTGCATCGCTTTGAGATAGGATGTGCCTGATTTTTGAAATATTACGTAGGTGAAAAAAGGCAGTCCTAGAAATAAGTTGTATCTGAGAGTTGAAAGACAAATCCTGATCAAAGGTAACTCCAAAATTCTTGACGGTGCTGCTGGATGCCAGCGCAATGCCATCTAGAGAAACTATATCATTAGATAACTGATTTCGGAGGTGTTCTGGGCCTAGTAGAATAACTTCAGTTTTGTCTGAGTTTAACATCAGGAAGTTGCAGGTCATCCAGGTTTTTATGTCCTTAAGACACGCTTGCAGTTTAGTGAGCTGGTTGGTTTCGTCTGGTTTGATCGATATATATAATTGAGTATCATCTGCATAACAATGAAAGGTTATAGAGTGTTTTCTGATAATATTGCCTAAAGGAAGCATATATAAGGTGAACAAGATTGGTCCAAGCACAGAACCTTGTGGAACTCCAAAACTGACGTTGGTCTTCATCGAGGCTTCATCATTTACATAAACAAACTGAGATCGATCCGATAGATAGGATCCAAACCAGTTCAGTGCGGCTCCTTTGATGCCAATATAATGTTCCAGTGTCTGCAACAGGATGTAGTGGTCTATAGTGTCGAACGCAGCACTAAGGTCTAACAGGACAAGAACAGAGACGAGTCCTTTGTCTGATGCGATTAGAAGGTCATTAGTTATTTTTACCAGAGCTGTCTCTGTGCTATGATGCTTTATGATGCTTTCTAAATCCTGACTGAAAATCCTCAAATAAACTATTATTACACAGAAAGTCACACAACTGATTTGCAACTTCTTTCTCAAGGATCTTAGAGAGGAAGGGAAGGTTAGAGATCGGTCTATAGTTGGCCAACACCTCTGGATCCAGAGTTGGCTTCTTAAGAAGAGGTTTAATCACAGCTACTTTGAAGGACTGTGGTACATGACCTGTTACTAAAGACAGGTTGATGATATCTAATAAAGGTGTGCTAATTAATGGTAGCACTTCTTTAAGCAGCCTAGTCGGTATAGGGTCTAAGAGACAGGTGGAAGGTTTAGACGTAAAAATTGTTGAAGTCAGTTTGTCAAGGTCAATGGGAGTGAAGCCATCTAAACATATATCAGGGTTTACAGCTGTTTCTAAGGTTACTCTATTTGTGGAAAGATCGGTCGAGGGCAGGAGATTATTAATGTTCTCTCTAATAATTATAATCTCATCATTAAAGAAGTTCATGAAGTCATTGCTACTGAGGTCTATAGGGATACTCGGCACAACAGAGCTGTGACTCTCTGTCAGCCTGGCTACAGTGCTGAAGAGGAACCTGGGGTTGTTCTTATTTTTCTCTATTAACGATGAGTAATAAGCTGCTCTGGCATTACGGAGGGCCTTCTTATATGTCTTAAGACTGTCTCGCCAGAGTAACCGAGATTCTTCCAAGTTAGTGGAACGCCATGTTCTTTCAAGTTTTCACGATGTTTGCTTTAATTTGTGGGTTTCAGGGTTATACCATGGAGCGAATCTCCTTTGTTTTACCAACTTCTTTTTTAAAGGAGCAATAGAGTCTAGTGTCCTTCTCAGTCAGCTTGTAGCACTGTCGACAAGATGATCAATCTGGGTAGGACTAAAGCCAGCACAGGAGTCCTCCGTCACATCGAAGCATGGTATTGAGTTAAATACAGATGGAATCACTTCTTTAAATTGAGCTACGGCACCATCAGATAGACATATAGTGTAGTAACTCTTGCTTAACGGTGTACACTCCGTTAGTAAGAATTCAAAGGTTATTAGATAATGGTCCGATAGAAGAGGGTTCTGTGGATAGACTGTTAAATCTTCCATGTTCATGCCATAAGTCAGAACCAGGTCGAGAGTGTGGTTAAAACAGTGAGTGGGTTTCTGTACATTCTGACAGAAACCAATCGAATCTAATTATGAAACGAATGCAGTACTGAGGCTATTGTTCTCGACATCCACATGAATATTAAAGTCACCTACAATAATTACTTTATCTGTTTTAAGGACTAGACTTGATAAAAACTGAAAAAATTCAGATAAAAATTCAGAATACGGACCTGGGGCCCGGTACACTATAACAAATATAACTGGCTGTATTGTTTTCCAGGTTGGGTGTTAAAGACTAAGAACCAAGCTTTCAAATGAGTTATAGTCTCGTTTAGGTTTAGGGTGTAATAATAGTCTAGAGTCAAAGATGGCTGCTACTCCACCTCCTCGGCCGGCGCCTCGAGGAATGTGAGTATTGATATGACTTGGAGGAGTTGATTCATTTAGGCTGACATATTCATCATTACTCAGCCAGGTTTCAGTAAGACAAAATAAATCAATATGATTATCTGATATTAGCTCATTTACTAGTAGAGCTTTAGATGACAAAGATCTGATATTTAAGAGTCCACATTTAATTATCCTATTTTGTTGTACTGTTGCGGTAGTTTTAACTTGGATTAAGTTATTTTGTTGAACTCCTCGATCGTTTATTTTTGATTTAATTAATTTAAGTGGCCGTGGGGCAGACACAGTCTCTATGTGGTTTTGCGTGAGTAACTGCTCTAATGGAAGCTCAGAGGAGTGTGTAAGACTGCAACTCTGCTACCTGGTCTGATCTCTGGGTTGTCATGCACCAGGTCCATACAGAAACTGGGTCAGATTTGCAGAGATGAGATCTGCTCCATCCAAAGTAGGATGAATGCCGTCCCTCCTAAGCAAACCAGGTTTTCCCCAGAAAGTGTCCCAGTTATCTACGAAGCCCACATTGTTTGCTGGGCACCACCAAGACAGCCAGCGGTGAAACGATGACATGCGGCTAAACATTTCATCATTGGTCAGATTCGGGAGGGGGCCAGAGAAAACTACGGAGTCCGACATGGCTTTTGCGTATGTACACACAGATTCCACATTTACTTTAGTGATCTCAGAGAGCCGTAGCCGGCTGTCATTCCCGCCGACGTGAATAACAATCTTACTGTATTTACGGTTATCTTTAGCCAGTACTTTCAGGTAGGACTCAATGTCGCCTACTCTGGCCCCGGGTATACATGTAACTGTCGCCTCTGGTTTAGCTGCAAAATGGTTGGAGGTGGTTAACAGAAACTCCCCAGCTGGTTTTCTCAGGAGGCCGCGGCGTACCACCTCCGTCCAGGATGGTTTCGGAGTGGAGCTATGGGTCGGGTCTATAGCAGGTCCTCTCAGCTCGTGGTCGGAGGACCGACTACACTCCCCGTACGCAGGGCCAGGTAGCCAGGGAATAGTCCGCAGTATCCGTGACCAGTTGAGATTGCACAGAGATATGCTTTGCCTGGGCCGCTGCTACAGATACGAATCCATCGATCAGCTGTTCCCTTTTCCGGACTTCAGACTCCAGGCGGTGAAAATCGTCCCTTAACTGTGAGTATGCGAGTTTGCAGTCTCCACACAGACCTGGCCAAGTGGCCATGTTGGAAGTTCCTGCTTCCGGTTTATCTGAAATGAGAGGGAAAAGGTGATAGCTCTGCTCAGAAGTTCTCACAAAAACAAACAAACAAATGTATGTAGGTAGGCGCGTGAAAGGCGTGGAGGTGTGTGTGATCCGATGGCCTCCACGCTGTCTCAGCTGCAGTTCACACCACACTACAGGCTGGTGATGTGCTGCTCTGATTATTTGCAAAGCATAATTTCCAGCGTCAGGCAGTCCAAGCGGGAAAAAAACATCGGACTCGCGGAACGTCGCGGACGTTGTCGGCAGCACAGGTCAGAGTCCCGCCGTCACCCGCGACTTACGGGAGGATGCGAGGGCCCATTCATCGCTGTCTCACAGCTTTAATTTCTCATTGTTTCACTATTCATTGATATTTTATCCATTCTTTTATTTTATCTATTCGATAGATTCATTTTCATTTGTATTCATCTATTTGTTAGACTCTTTCTAGAGCACGACTACTAAGACTTTCACTGCATGTTGCATTGTGTATGATTCCATTTGTGAAAATTAACCTGATTTGATTTGGTTGGAAATATGAGTGTAATTCAGCATTCTACAAGGGGTTATGTCCTGGACTATTCATTGGCCAGACACAGTGACATCCTGGAGTCTCCACTGGGTGCTTGGCCATGGGAACAAGGCAAGGCAATGTAAGGCAAGTTTATTTGTATAGCACATTTCAACAACAAGGTAATTTAAAGTGCTTCACATAAAACCATTAAAAGCATCAAAACATAAGGCAAAAGAAAAGGGGATTTAAAAACAATTAAGAACATTCATTGAAACATTAAAAACAGTCATTAAAACACTAAAAAGCAATGTAAGAAATAAAATACAGTAGTAAAATGCAGAAATGCAGGAAATTGATTAAGATCCTTGAATCTGGTTCAATTAAAGGCAGCAGCAAACAGAAAAGTCTTCAATCTTGATTTAAAAGAGCTGAGGGTCTCAGCAGACCTGCATCTTTCTGGGACTTTGTTCCAGATATGTGGAGCAGAAAAACTGAACGCTGCTTCTCCATGTTTAGTTCTGACTCTGGGAACAGAAAGTAGACCGGTCCCAGACGACCTAAGGGGTCAGGATGTTTCATAAAGTAGCAGCAGATCAGAGATGTATTTTGGCCCAAAGCCATTCAGTGCTTTATAAACGAATGGCAGGAACAAGTGTGTTATGGTCAAAATTCAGACAGCATGTGAAAAGAGGGAGCATTACTTTTTCAGAATGTCAAGTTTGAACAAACACTTAACTTGTTGCATGTCATTTACAATGGGACAGCAGGTGTCATTCACTGTTGTCCATGTGTGCATTTTTCTGCATGTTTTGCAAATTGGTAAGAGGGGTGTCAGTGGATGAATGTTGGTGAAGGGCTTTTCTATAAACATGCATTTCAGTCATTGTTTGTGAGGGAACGGAACAAGCTCATAAATATTCACAACTTTAATATTAACTGCATGAATAATAAATTTGCAGCAGAGCAGTTATTTGTTGTTAATACAGTCCCCCTTTTAACAGGGATGTCCTATTTGTTGCTAGGTTTAAATGCTACAAGGGTCTCAAGCAATATCACATATAACTTAACATTGATGTAGTCAGCTCAAATGATGCAAGAATACAATAACCGTGATGAGCTTAAATTGTTGGTCGAAAAGCAATGCAATCACAGTTAAGGTTATAACAAGAAACTAAAAATAAAACACGTAAAAGTTGATTCCGAATGTGCTCAGTATAATTAATTTTCTTTTTTTAATTGATGCATTTTTTTCTGAATCTACATTTGTCAAAGATTTCTTTTAGACAAACCAAAGAAGTCATAGCTTTTCAGTGCATGAACAAATGTTTCATCCCTGAGGCCATAAATGAGGGGACTCAGGCACCTTGGAGCAAGACTAAAGGTTAAGTAGTTAATGTACCTGACATCAATATATAATTTTAAACTAATCCGAAGTACAGCAGTCTCTATGAATGGACACCACAGCTGGATGAGACAGAGCAGCAGCTGGAAAGCATGAAGAATTACCGTTCGGAGCCCTTTCCATGTTGACTTTCTTTGCTCTCCTGATGCGGATTTGGCCACTTTCATTATTTTAACATAGCAGAATACAAGAGTAATACACATGAGCACAAAGTAAAACTGATACACACCTGCCCTAATATCATCCTGCCATCTGTACAAAATGAATATCTCGATAGAGCACACTCTGTATTGTGTGTAAAAGCTAAGTGAGGCTGATGCAAAGAAGATGGCGATAACAACAATAAAAGGTATGGAGCTGAAGCCGTGAATGATGAGGATACAGTACACAGTGCTGCTTTGGGAGCACAGCTCTCCATGGCGCAGGGGCATGCAAATGGCCACGTAGCGCTCCAGGGTCATTGCTGTCAAAGTAACTGGTGTGACTGTAAAATACAGAATTACTACAGCAGAGATAATGATACACAACCAGACTGGCATGGTCAATTTAAAATAGCTAAAGATGAGCATTATATTCGACATGAACAATAAGAAACTATCAGACAGTAGTGTAACAGCAAATAAGACGTAGCGTGTAGTTTTGTAGAAGCACTCCTTTTTAAAAAACGTCATAATGAGCAACAAATTGATGCAAAGAAAAATCATCACCAGGATCTGCACAATAATGACTCGCTCATTGATCCGCCGTAAAGACTGACCACCAACCAGCGAGCTGTTATCTGCCATATACATAAGTTTTTGAGGTACTGCCAAAAGTCAAATCAAGTGGATTTTTGCAATGCATCTGTCAACAGAAAAGTAGATTCCAAACTGATAAAAAGTTAAGTTCAAGTGTCAAGCTTCTCTGAAGTGCCAAGATGCTGATTTAAATACAGCAGTTTACCAAACCCAACACTGTCCAAAACACAAATGTCTTCTGCTGAGCTCACTGCAGTCTTCTGAGAGAGGGCTGTGCATGATGACTTTAAAGACTAAAACATCCAAGAATAACACAGAATGAAACTTTGTGATCACACTGTCATCATCGTCACTCGCTGCTTGTTCCTCTCATTGGCTTACTGTTAGTACCGCAGAGACTGTGAAGATACCTCAGCTGTTGGGCTTCTCTTAATGAGTTTGGAATATAGTTTTATTACTCAATAGCTACTTTTTATCTTGAATTGTTTGGTTATGGTTTCAAGGCAATATTTTACTTTGTGCTGTGATAATGTAAAAACGCGTACATAAAAGAGAATGAAACATGCAAATGTTCTAAAAAATGAAATAATTAGATCAAAATGTTCGTGACCATTTTGCCATTTTGGTGACATTAATTCAGAAATATTCCATACATTTGCTGTTTGCAGCATGACACTTTTTTCTGCTTATCCCATTGAATATTTTTACACATAGCATTAAAAACAACAGCTGTTATTAAACCACAAAATGCAATAATATTGGAATTGTGAAATCAGAAGGAACTAAAATCAAAGGAGATATTGTATGGTTATTTTCCAATGTCTCTGATGAGTGGTCAACTTCAACAAAATGTGCATACAAGTATGTGCTGAGCAGCCGGCACCGGTGTTCACAGAGATCTTCTACTTCTCTCTCGGCCAGTCCGTCACTCCTCCATAGTATTAGGGCCCGAGCAACCGACAACGTCGGGCCGTGAAGGCCCTATTGAAATACGAATACACATAGTACATCGGCCGCATATTTGGGGGACTTGTCATACTCGAAAACTCTCCAAATTTTGCACACTTGTCAGGCCTGGTGAATATAGCCATCTGACCAGTGGCTAGCTGTACTAGCTGTACTAGCTGTACACCAGACAGGTTTGGCTAGCTGGATGACGTCATGCTAATCATTTATTTAGCTTTCTAAAACAACGGGGACGGATCCAGCACGGACAGTTACGGGAGTGAGGGATGAGGAGGTAAGGAAACATGAGAACACCAGGACACACATGGAGAACTCTGTCAAGCTACATATTAGGCAAAGTGAACATCTTTTATTCTACATAGTTGTCCTCAGTCTCATCTGCTTAATTTGGTCATGGAGACATCAACATGTAGAGATGTTAAATTACCAGTGAAAACTCATCATAGCTTAATTTAACATCAGTATTCATAATTACACTTCATGTTTACTTCTCCTGATCTTTACCTCCTATAACAAGGTCCATAGGACATCTCAATAAATAAACATGTTATATTATATTATATTATATTATATAAGTGTTATTTACTGCTTTTTTGTGTTGGAATAAATGTTAAATATTGAACTGCCAAGTAATAAT
Organism: Melanostigma gelatinosum; assembly: GCF_949748355.1. Lineage (NCBI taxonomy): Eukaryota > Metazoa > Chordata > Actinopteri > Perciformes > Zoarcidae > Melanostigma > Melanostigma gelatinosum. The sequence goes on from NC_136640.1 coordinate 16,946,003, forward strand.
GCGTGTTTGATACTTAAATTTTTTTGCATTAAATCATACTGGGATGTTTTCTGAAATTGATAGGATGGCCCGACCTAGAAACTTTTCCACCAGACGCCACTGCATCTGACATAGGTTGCATATTTGTGTGTAAAAAAATGTCTCTCTAGCGCCCCCTACCAGTTGGACCAACGACGCCCCTCGGCCAGTATGTCCGATTTACTTGAAATTCAACACACATGTCCAACTCCGCTAGCTCTACAAAAAAGCCTCCCAGACTCCTAAGCCCCGCCTACTTACATTTTCCACCATTTTGAATTTTGTGAAAAACACATTTTTGCAAACCCCTACTACATGCTGATTCAGATTGCTACCAAATTGAATCTGAATCATTATTTGATCTACATCATCAAAATGTATTAAAATATTTTTGATATCTCTTTGCACTTAGAAGATATGGACCAATAAACGTCTTAAGGGCATGGCTGTTATATCACATAACTTCTCAACCATTTGTCCTAATATCACCAAATTTGCAGCATATGTGCACATTGCATCCTGTAACACAACCTAATATTTTCGTTTAATTCAACCACTAGCGGGCGCTACAGTGAACCCGCCATTTTGTGCTTTTTTTGTCACTTTGTTTGAAAAATAAGTTGATGGTTCAGTGGCTTGGGATGCTCATAACTCAGAACTTTGTACATGTGTCGTAAGTGATGGGAAGGCATATTTTCTATGGGTTTTTGGCTTGGTTGTTGTAAATTGTCTCCATAGTGCCCCCTACAATATTTCAAAAGAGCAGCCCCAGTGCTGCGTTTCAGGTACATGTATGAAACTTGGTAGGCACATGTATCCCCTAAACACTTAAAAAGAAGTCCCTTTGGACTATGCTCCAAACCATACCACAAGTCGGCCATTTTGATTTCATTGGCCTATTTCTAGTCGCTATACTTTAATGAACTCCTCCTAGGGACTTTGTCAATTCAATTCAATTTATTTTTGTATAGCCCAAAATCACAAATTACAAATTTGCCTCAGAGGGCTTTACAATATGTACACATTTGACATCCTCTTGTCCCGGAACCCTCACATCAGAACAGGAAAAACTCCCCAAAAAAAACCTTTAACGGGGAGGAAAGAGGAAGAAACCTGTGGGAGAGCAATAGAGGAGGGATCCCTCTCCCAGGATGGACAGAAGTGCAATGATGTCATGTGTAGAACAGGATAGTGAATTACAACACATTCAATGTAATTACCTATACTTTCTGTTCCCAGAGTCAGAACTAAACATGGAGAAGCAGCGTTCAGTTTTTCTGCTCCACATATCTGGAACAAAGTCCCAGAAAGATGCAGGTCTGCTGAGACCCTCAGCTCTTTTAAATCAAGATTGAAGACTTTTCCGTTTGCTGCTGCCTTTAATTGAACCAGATTCAAGGATCTTAATCAATTTCCTGCATTTCTGCATTTTACTACTGTATTTTATTTCTTACATTGCTTTTTAGTGTTTTAATGACTGTTTTTAATGTTTCAATGAATGTTCTTAATTGTTTTTAAATCCCCTTTTCTTTTGCCTTATGTTTTGATGCTTTTAATGGTTTTATGTGAAGCACTTTAAATTACCTTGTTGTTGAAATGTGCTATACAAATAAACTTGCCTTACATTGCCTTGCCTTGTTCCCATGGCCAAGCACCCAGTGGAGACTCCAGGATGTCACTGTGTCTGGCCAATGAATAGTCCAGGACATAACCCCTTGTAGAATGCTGAATTACAGTCATATTTCCAACCAAATCAAATCAGGTTAATTTTCACAAATGGAATCATACACAATGCAACATGCAGTGAAAGTCTTAGTAGTCGTGCTCTAGAAAGAGTCTAACAAATAGATGAATACAAATGAAAATGAATCTATCGAATAGATAAAATAAAAGAATGGATAAAATATAAATGAATCGTGAAACAATGAGAAATTAAAGCTGTGAGACAGCGACGAATGGGCCCTCGCATCCTCCCGTAAGTCGCGGGTGACGGCGGGACTCTGACCTGTGCTGCCGACAACGTCCGCGACGTTCCGCGAGTCCGATGTTTTTTTCCCGCTTGGACTGCCTGACGCTGGAAATTATGCTTTGCAAATAATCAGAGCAGCACATCACCAGCCTGTAGTGTGGTGTGAACTGCAGCTGAGACAGCGTGGAGGCCATCGGATCACACACACCTCCACGCCTTTCACGCGCCTACCTACATACATTTGTTTGTTTGTTTTTGTGAGAACTTCTGAGCAGAGCTATCACCTTTTCCCTCTCATTTCAGATAAACCGGAAGCAGGAACTTCCAACATGGCCACTTGGCCAGGTCTGTGTGGAGACTGCAAACTCGCATACTCACAGTTAAGGGACGATTTTCACCGCCTGGAGTCTGAAGTCCGGAAAAGGGAACAGCTGATCGATGGATTCGTATCTGTAGCAGCGGCCCAGGCAAAGCATATCTCTGTGCATCTATTTGTTAGACTCTTTCTAGAGCACGACTACTAAGACTTTCACTGCATGTTGCATTGTGTATGATTCCATTTGTGAAAATTAACCTGATTTGATTTGGTTGGAAATATGAGTGTAATTCAGCATTCTACAAGGGGTTATGTCCTGGACTATTCATTGGCCAGACACAGTGACATCCTGGAGTCTCCACTGGGTGCTTGGCCATGGGAACAAGGCAAGGCAATGTAAGGCAAGTTTATTTGTATAGCACATTTCAACAACAAGGTAATTTAAAGTGCTTCACATAAAACCATTAAAAGCATCAAAACATAAGGCAAAAGAAAAGGGGATTTAAAAACAATTAAGAACATTCATTGAAACATTAAAAACAGTCATTAAAACACTAAAAAGCAATGTAAGAAATAAAATACAGTAGTAAAATGCAGAAATGCAGGAAATTGATTAAGATCCTTGAATCTGGTTCAATTAAAGGCAGCAGCAAACAGAAAAGTCTTCAATCTTGATTTAAAAGAGCTGAGGGTCTCAGCAGACCTGCATCTTTCTGGGACTTTGTTCCAGATATGTGGAGCAGAAAAACTGAACGCTGCTTCTCCATGTTTAGTTCTGACTCTGGGAACAGAAAGTAGACCGGTCCCAGACGACCTAAGGGGTCAGGATGTTTCATAAAGTAGCAGCAGATCAGAGATGTATTTTGGCCCAAAGCCATTCAGTGCTTTATAAACGAATGGCAGGAACAAGTGTGTTATGGTCAAAATTCAGACAGCATGTGAAAAGAGGGAGCATTACTTTTTCAGAATGTCAAGTTTGAACAAACACTTAACTTGTTGCATGTCATTTACAATGGGACAGCAGGTGTCATTCACTGTTGTCCATGTGTGCATTTTTCTGCATGTTTTGCAAATTGGTAAGAGGGGTGTCAGTGGATGAATGTTGGTGAAGGGCTTTTCTATAAACATGCATTTCAGTCATTGTTTGTGAGGGAACGGAACAAGCTCATAAATATTCACAACTTTAATATTAACTGCATGAATAACAAATTTACAGCAGAGCAGTTATTTGTTGTTAATACAGTCCCCCTTTTAACAGGGATGTCCTATTTGTTGCTAGGTTTGAATGCTACAAGGGTCTCAAGCAATATCACATCTAACTTAACATTGATGTAGTCACCTCAAATGATGCAAGAATACAATAACCGTGATGAGCTTAAATTGTTGGTCGAAAAGCAATGCAATCACAGTTAAGGTTATAACAAGAAACTAAAAATAAAACACGTAAAAGTTGATTCCGAATGTGCTCAGTATAATTAATTTTTCTTATTTTAATTGATGCATTTTTTTCTGAATCTACATTTGTCAAAGATTTCTTTTAGACAAACCAAAGAAGTCATAGCTTTTCAGTGCATGAACAAATGTTTCATCCCTGAGGCCATAAATGAGGGGACTCAGGCACCTTGGAGCAAGACTAAAGGTTAAGTAGTTAATGTACCTGACATCAATATATAATTTTAAACTAATCCGAAGTACAGCAGTCTCTATGAATGGACACCACAGCTGGATGAGACAGAGCAGCAGCTGGAAAGCATGAAGAATTACCGTTCGGAGCCCTTTCCATGTTGACTTTCTTTGCTCTCCTGATGCGGCTTTGGCCACTTTCATTATTTTAACATAGCAGAATACAATAGCAATACACATGAGCACAAAGTAAAACTGATTCACACCTGCCCTAATATCATCCTGCCATCTGTACAAAATGAATATCTCGACAGAGCACACTCTGTATTGTGTGTAAAAGCTAAGTGAGGCTGATGCAAAGAAGATGGAGAAAACAACAATAAAAGGTATGGAGCTGAGGCCGTGAATGATGAGGATACAGTACACAGTGGTGCTTTGGGAGCACAGCTCTCCATGGCGTAGGGGCATGCAAATGGCCACGTAGCGCTCCAGGGTCATTGCTGTCAAAGTAACTGGTGTGACTGTAAAATACAGAATTGCTGCAGCAGAGATAATGATACACAACCAGACTGGCATGGTCAATTTAAAATAGCTAAAGATGAGCATTATATTCGACATGAACAATGAGAAACTATCAGACAGTAGTGTAACAGCAAATAAGACGTAGCGTGTAGTTTTGTAGAAGCACTCCTTTTTAAAAAACGTCATAATGAGCAACAAATTGATGCAAAGAAAAATCATTACCAGGATCTGCACAATAATGACCTGGTCGTTGATCCGCCGTAAAGACTGACCACCAACCAGCGAGCTGTTATCTGCCATATACAAAAGTTTTTGAGGTACTGCCAAAAGTCAAATCAAGTGGATTTTTGCAATGCATCTGTCAACAGAAAAGTCGATTCCCAACTGATAAAAAGTTAAGTTCAAGTGTCAAGCTTCTCTGAAGTGCCAAGCTGCTGATTTAAATACAGCAGTTTACCAAACCCAACACTGTCCAAAACACAAATGTCTTCTGCTGAGCTCACTGCAGTCTTCTGAGAAAGGGCTGTGCATGATGACTTTAAAGACTAAAACATCCAAGAATAACACAGAATGAAACTTTGTGATCACACTGTCATCATCGTCACTCGCTGCTTGTTCCTCTCATTGGCTTACTGTTAGTACCGCAGAGACTGTGAAGATACCTCAGCCGTTGGGCTTCTCTTAATGAGTTTGGAATATAGTTGTATTACTCAACAGCTACTTTTTATCTATAATGGTTTGGTTATGGTTTCAAGGCAATATTTTACGTTGTGCTGTGATAATGTAAAAAAGTGTACATGAAAGAGATTGAAATATGCAAATGTTCTAAAAAATGAAATAATTAGATCAAAATGTTCATGACCATTTTGCCATTTTGGTGACATTAATTCAGAAATAATCCATACATTTGCTGTTTGCAGCATTACACTTGCTTTTTTATGCTTATTACATTACATTACATTACGTCACGGCCAGTCCGTCACTCCTCCATGCTTCACACTGTCGACAGTGGTCCCCGTCCTGAAGAAATCTCATCCCAGCTGCCTAAATTACTACCAGCCAGTAGCTCTGACCTCTGTGGTGATGAAGCGCTTTGAGAGGCTCTTCATTACCTCCAGATTATATTTAGGTCCCGAGCACCGACGTAGTTGGAGCGGAGGACCTATTGCTATTCTAATGTGTATTAGGGCCCGAGCAACCGACAACGTCGGGCCGTGAATGCCCTATTGAAATACGAATACACATAGTACATCGGGCGCATATTTGGGGGACTTGCCATACTCGGCAACTCTCCAAATTTTGCACACTTGTCAGGCCTGGTGAATGTCGCCATTTGACATAGGTTGCATATTTGTGTGTAAAAAAATGTCTCTCTAGCGCCCCCTACCAGTTGGACCAACGACGCCCCTCGGCCAGTATGTCCGATTTACTTGAAATTCAACACACATGTCCAACTCCGCTAGCTCTACAAAAAAGCCTCTCAGACTCCTAAGCTCCGCCTACTTACATTTTCCACCATTTTGAATTTTGTGAAAAACACATCTTTGCAAACCCCTACTACATGCTGATTCAGATTGCTACCAAATTTAATCTGAATCATTATTTGATCTACATCATCAAAATTTCTTAAAATATTTTTGATATCTCTTTGCACTTAGAAGATATGGACCAATAAACGTCTTAAGGGCATGGCTGTTATATCACATAACTTCTCAACCATTTGTCCTAATATCTCCAAATGTGCAGCATATGTGCACATCGCATCCTGTAACACAACCTAATATTTTCGTTTCATTCAACCACTAGCGGGCGCTACAGTGAACCCGCCATTTTGTCCTTTTTTTGTCACTTTTTGCATTTTTCAGCCTTTATACTTCAATGAACTCCTCCTACAGAATTAATGGGATCGACTTTAAATTTGATCAGGATGCTCTTCAGACCTTTGTGATGAAAATATCTCAAATTCGTGAGTTTTCATGCAAGAACCTTCACCTGGCGTGGCGGCCATTTTGCCTCATTCGGCATATAACAATAGAGTTGTTATAACGCAAAGGTACATTATTCAAGCTGCAAAAAAAGACATATGCATGATGCTACTTCAAGTCCGAGCATACATCAATGTCAACATTTTCAATAACTCATAGCGCCACCTACTGGCAAAAGGAAATGTCACATTTTATACTTTCATTTACTCCTAGACAGTTTGTTAGGGGGGTCTGGGGCCCACAGGGAGCAGGACTCAAAAGCAGACTCAAGGCGAGGTAGATAGGTTCCACGTACAAGTTCTTTACTTTGATCAGGGTTCGGTACACAGGAGAGGCACACAGGGAAATATCGCTGATACGCTCCTCAAACATCTCCGAGACAAACTGGCACAGGACAAGGAGGAAACACAGACTAAATACACAGGGGAACGAGGCCCAGGTGGAAGCAATGAGGGCGGGGCTTGTAATCACCCAGGAGGACGGCACACGAGGGAGGGGGGGTGTCTGAAACGAGAGACAAGGTGAGTGATAGACAACACAACAGGAACAGACTGTGGCAACAAACACTACCCAGAAGGTCTAGGCGTAACACAGTTGACTGTCTCAAATTTGGTAAGGATTGCCTTAAGGCATTGAAGATGCTTCATCATGAATATTGTGAGTTTTTGTTGAACGCTGTTGCCGTGACAATGCATCATTTGCCATGAAAAATAAGTTGATGGTTCAGTGGCTTGGGATGGTCATAACTCATAGAACTTTGTACATGTGTCGTAAGTGATGGGAAGGCATATTTTCTATGGGTTTTTGGCTTGGTTGTTGTAAATTGTCTCCATAGCGCCCCCTACAATATTTCAAAAGAGCAGCCCCAGTGCTGCGTTTCAGGTACATGTATGAAACTTGGTAGGCAAATGTATCCCCTAAACACTTAAAAAGAACTCTCTTCGGACTATGCTCCAAACCATACCACAAGTCGGCCATTTTGATTTCTGTGTCATTTTCCCATCGATTTTGGCCTATTTCTAGTCGCTATACTTTAATGAACTCCTTAATCCTTAATAATTTTCCTTAATACTCACAGCGCCACCTGCTGGCCAAGGGAAATCTGAGTTTTCTGACAAGCAGCATCCGATTTACATGACTTTTACCCAATGTGGTTTATCCTTGATATAGAGCAACATAATGCATGTTTGTGCATGTTCTGTAGAGCCACACAGCAGATACAGGAAGCGGTGGACTATTTGCAAAGCATAATTTCCAGCGTCAGGCAGTCCAAGCGGGAAAAAAACATCGGACTCGCGGAACGTCGCGGACGTTGTCGGCAGCACAGGTCAGAGTCCCGCCGTCACCCGCGACTTACGGGAGGATGCGAGGGCCCATTCATCGCTGTCTCACAGCTTTAATTTCTCATTGTTTCACTATTCATTGATATTTTATCCATTCTTTTATTTTATCAATTCGATAGATTCATTTTTATTTGTATTCATCTATTTGTTAGACTCTTTCTAGAGCACGACTACTAAGACTTTCACTGCATGTTGCATTGTGTATGATTCCATATGTGAAAATTAACCTGATTTGATTTGGTTGGAAATATGAGTGTAATTCAGCATTCTACAAGGGGTTATGTCCTGGACTATTCATTGGCCAGACACAGTGACATCCTGGAGTCTCCACTGGGTGCTTGGCCATGGGAACAAGGCAAGGCAAGGTAAGGCAAGTTTATTTGTATAGCACATTTCAACAACAAGGTAATTCAAAGTGCTTCACATAAAACCATTAAAAGCATCAACACATAACACAAAAGAAAAGGGGATTTAAAAACAATTCATTGAAACATTAAAAACAGTCATTAAAACACTAAAAAGCAATGTAAGAAATAAAATACAGTAGTAAAATGCAGAAATGCAGGAAATTGATTAACATCCTTGAATCTGGTTCAATTAAAGGCAGCAGCAAACAGAAAAGTCTTCAATCTTGATTTAAAAGAGCTGAGGGTCTCAGCAGACCTGCAGCTTTCTGGGACTTTGTTCCAGATATGTGGAGCAGAAAAACTGAACGCTGCTTCTCTATGTTTAGTTCTGACTCTGGGAACAGAAAGTAGACCGGTCCCAGACGACCTAAGGGGTCGGGATGGTTCATAAAGTAGCAGCAGATCAGAGATGTATTTTGGCCCAAAGCCATTCAGTGCTTTATAAACGAATGGCAGGAACAAGTGTGTTATGGTCAAAATTCAGACAGCATGTGAAAAGAGGGAGCATTACTTTTTCAGAATGTCAAGTTTGAACAAACACTTAACTTGTTGCATGTCATTTACAATGGGACAGCAGGTGTCATTCACTGTTGTCCATGTGTGCATTTTTCTGCATGTTTTGCAAATTGGTAAGAGGGGTGTCAGTGGATGAATGTTGGTGAAGGGCTTTTCTATAAACATGCATTTCAGTCATTGTTTGTGAGGGAACGGAACAAGCTCATAAATATTCACAACTTTAATATTAACTGCATGAATAAAAAATTTGCAGCAGAGCAGTTATTTGTTGTTAATACAGTCCCCCTTTTAACAGGGATGTCCTATTTGTTGCTAGGTTTGAATGCTACAAGGGTCTCAAGCAATATCACATCTAACTTAACATTGATGTAGTCACCTCAAATGATGCAAGAATACAATAACAGTGATGAGCTTAAATTGTTGCTTGAAAGCAATGCAGTCACAGTTATGCTCATGACAAAAAAATTTAAATAAAACACGTAAATTTCAACGAACTCAACAGAATATATATTTTTTAATTGATGCAATATGCACTTTTTCTGAATCTACATTTTTGGAGTATTTCTTTTAGACAAGCCAAAGAAGTCACAGCTTTTCAGTGCATGAACAAATGTTTCATCCCTCAGGCCATAAATGAGGGGACTCAGGCATCTTGGAGCGAGAATAAAAAAGATGTAGTTCATGTACTTGACAAGAAAAATTACTTCAAAACGAATCTGAAGTACAGCAGCCTCTATTAATGGACACCACAGCTGGATGAGACAGAGCAGCAGCTGGAAAGCATGAAGAATTACCATTCTGAGCCCTTTCCATGTTGACTTTGTATTCTCTCCTGATGCAGCTTTGGCCACTTTCATTATTTTAACACAGCAGAATACAATAGCAATGCACATTATGACGAAGTAAAACTGTTGTATAGCTGACTGAAGATGACCCTGCCATTTGTAAAAGATGAAAATTTCCATAGAACATATTCTGCCTTGGGTATAGAAGCTGAAGGGTGCAGATGCAAAGAAGATGGATAGAATAACAATACAGAGTATAGAGCTGAGGCTGTGAATGATGAGGATGCAGTGCAGAGCTCTGCGTGCGGAGCACAGCTCTCCATGGCGCAGGGGCATGCAAATGGCCACAAAGCGCTCCAGGGTCATTGCTGTCAAAGTAACTGGTGTGACAAAAGTGTACATAGACAAAACAATATACATAATAACACACAACCACATTTGCATGGTAAACTTAATATGACTCAAAATTAGCAGGAAGTCAGTCATAATTAAAAACAGAGAGTCAGACAGTAGTGTTGTAGCAAATAAGATGGCTGTGTAGAAGTCTTTCATAAACAAAGTTGTGATGAGCAAAAAGTTGATGCAAAGGAAAACTGACACCAAAACCTGAACTACAATGATCCGATCATTGATCTTGTACGTTGACGATTCACCACCAACCACCGAGTTATTGGCCGCCATATCTTTCTCAGTTATAGTCAGCCACAAGGGTTTTAAACACTGTCTCAATCAACTTACTGTAGCTCTAAAGACAGATCACCACAGTCATTCACATGACAACTTATTAAAGTATTATTGTATTGTTGTTTTTCAGTGTCAGAAAGGATACATAGATTCAAGGCCCAGCAATATATTTCCAGTGTCCAACAGGAAAGCACTGAAGCCAGATAATGGTTTCCCTTTATTTGGTAATGCAAAGCAGTCACAAATAGGGTATCTGCTGTCCGGTGCTGCAGAATCTGATAGGGTCAGCTATGAGAAAGGGATTTTTCATCCAGTCCTGGCTTCCTTGTCTCATTTGTGACATTTTAAGATTTAAGATCTGCGCAGCTAATCTGAGGCAAGGGAAGACGAACAAGGGAAAGGAGATGGCTCGTAAGCGGATAGCGAGGAACTCTGCCCTCGCTTGTGAGAAAAGATAAAAAGAAACCAAACTGCTGTGTGTGCGACGGGCAGCAAGTCAGTGCTTTGAGTTTAAGTGAGGGCCGAATCTGACTTTGTGGGTTGGGGGACAGGGAAGTGAAGTCCTTAGCGACACAAAAGTATGTGTAACAATAATCTTCAGCTTGGTAGTCACTATGTGCAGAGAGCGTACCTTAGAGGCCAACTGCACGGTTGTGTTATAGATCAAAAGTCGGGAAGTTAAGAGTGTTGTGAGCGTCGCCCTAACTCTACAGGTGAGTGCGAGGGCACACTTTGGCTGATTCAGTAAGGCCTAATACCTTGTGAAATATGGTCTCAAAATGTCTACCTTTGCTCGTAAATATTGCCTGTACTGCGTGCCAGCCCAAGTTCTTTTCTAGCATTACCCGACCCTTATGCAAATAACTCAATTTGGCTATGTATTGTATGTTTTACTAAGGAGGTGCAGTGCATACTCTTTCACATATAGTTTTGATGATGCATTGGATGCTTTCATTATACGTGGCTAATGCAGGGCAATGTAAATGAGCCACTTGGAAATTATACTGATTTGGATCTGGGGAGAGACATGTATATTCTAATATATTATCTTTGACATCCTTTATTTGTGTTTTATAGATTGTTCCTAAATTTGTGCTCATGAATCATTGAGTAAAGGAATCAAATTGAGATCAAACTATGTTTAACAGGACATCAAACTCAAGCAGTTGTATAAACCTCCCACTTTGGCCATATTATCTAAAACATCCATCTGGACATGAAAGTAAAAGTCAGTGCACCTGAAGTGCTGGTTTGATGAAACTTGATGAAACAAAAGTTTGTTTTGCAATCATCATTTTGGATTGTTGTCATGTCTGTGCACTAACTAGCAGTAGCTAACACAGCGATATCCCTGCAGACACGGTTTGTTTTTCTCCCAGGGGATTTCGATTCCAAAGCAGTGATGCTAATGAGCCCATCATTACTATTCTCTTATGGCAAATAAAGTCCTGTGAAACTCATTAAAGGTGACGTTGAATTAGGTCATCAATTATTCAAACTATCCTCTGTTGGCTCTCAGTGAAGATGGAGGTAACAGCAAAAAGTTTTGAAATGGTTGGAAAACTATTGATTTGTAAATAAATAATAAATTCACACGACTAAAACACCCTTTACACCTTGCACTAAAATATGTCTTGTATCCATATTTTATCTCGATATTATTTATCATTTACACCTGGTAGTCTCCGGCGTGCACAGTGAGATCTGTTTGAGAATCCGATCGCTCTGTCCAGCTCAAACAACAGAAAGGGTAGAGTGAGTGACTATGTAGCCTATTTCCACCCACAAGTGATGCGCAGGTCAGGGGGAAGGTAGGTAGGGGAAATGTTTCTGTGAGTTATCAATAACTTACTCAGAAAATTGCTTTGTCACTTTTTTAACCGCCCATGTATGTGATATTTTGTATTAACCTTACCCGAATGTTGTGGGTCTACCCCAGCTTGTTCATCAGATATGGTGTCAATATGATAGAGACGGTAAAATGTGCGGTTTGACGTTAATGCTTGAACAGTTTATTCATCAGAGCACTGTAATCACAGTCATGCTTAGAACAATAAAAGGCCAATGTGTGAACACATGCTGAGAGATGAGATTGGAGACATATATACTGATTACTTATCAGTTTATTAAACTAAATAGTTTTCAATAAATAAGGTAGATTCATTTCAGAGGCAGAATCATAGTTTTAAGTTGTCAATTTGTGAGACCTACACTGATAGTCTTGGCTTGTTTTCATCGTCCGAAAAATGTTTTTCCAACATAATGATGATGATGATTGGCCAGTTATCTGTATTCCCGTGTGACACAATAAACTCCAGTGCAACTCCCGTGAAGCATATTAAAAGTGATGATTAATGGCATCATTAATTATTCAAAGACTGCTCTGTTGATGTTGACTTGGCTAATTAACACACCTGCAACCGCTTGTTTGTTAACAGTTTGTGAACAAAACTTTAAACCAAATGTTTGAATTTAATGATGTCGGAACAATAAAACATGTTGCTTTTATCTTTATTTTCTTTTTATATGGTAACCGCAGGTATTGGAAAACATATCGGGATGTAAAGTCAGTTTACACACACATTAACAACTGCACTGTGAGCAAGTATAACCCCATTTCTAATAATCTTTAATACAGCACCCATAGCTTTATTTGACACTTCACTGCTTGAATGAAATACTGTAAATGGATGCCATATTGACCCTTTACAGACTTGAGCAAACATATAGTTAAACCCTACATACTGCGCACACTTAACATGACAATGAATATTTTCTAGAGTAAAATCATTAAGCTGTTGATGCTGTAGAGAAGTAGTAATAATTAAAGGCCAGATTATGATCTTATAGCTGTTTCTCACACAGATTTTGAATGCAGTGTTGTTGTATGGTAATGCATATCTGCATTAGGTATGAGAGAACACACTGAATAATATTAAGTATCACAAATAATCAATGAGGGTGAATTCATCTTGACTTGTGATTTTGTCGCATCTCACCTCACTTGAAACTTCAATTCCACGTGTGATGTAACTTGTGGAGTTCGAGAGCCTCTTAAACTGTGGGAGACCAGCCTTTCCAAAGAGTCAGCCGGTTTCAATTATAAACAAAAGTATTTAATACTTCTGAAGCTAAAACAGTTGTGCATAGTGAAGTACATTATCTCCAGTTACATAGAATATGACCCGCTCACCCCGAAAGCGTTACACCCACACAGTGGAACCGGAGCAAGAGGCCGGAAGACTTTTTTATGGCTTAACACTTCTATGATAAACATATATAAAGAAGGATTTGCAACTTTTGGCAAAAACTTCACAAGTGTCACAAACATAGATATAACGTTGCTACAAATACCAAGATACACTTCTAATCACTTCTATCTATGTATTCCAAAACACTTCCAATTATGATTTCTTAATTATGAATTATGAAACAATTATATTATAATTTCTTAAAACACACTTCTAAACCTATATTTCCTACAAACTCTGTGATGTAAAATATCAGGTTGGACAGAATATTCCTTCATCAGCACTCACTGTAAATCCTCCATCATTATTTCAGTGACTTTTTAGGGCCCGAGCACCGACGTAGTCGGAGCGGAGGACCTATTGTTTTTCTAATGTTTGTTATTATTATCGTACCTGTTTCGTCGCAAAAAGGAGGTGCTTGGGATACTGGAAAGTTGTCGAAATTTGGCACGCAAGCCAGAATTTGCGAAAATTGCAGTCTGACTGGGGTGTCCAGCTGCTGAATATGAAATATTGGCTCCATAGCGCTCCCTATTGAGTAGCCCCAACATTGGGTTTCTCCTAGCTATATGAAATTTTGTAGGTATGTGGAACGTGATGAGACCCACAAAAAATCCTCTTGGAGTTTTTCATTAAACCAAACAGGAAGTCGGCCATTTTTAATTCTATGACATTTTTGGACCGTTTCAAGGTGTCATACTTTAACGAACTCCTAGAGATTTAACCCGATTGACTTCAGAGTTGGTCAGTATGCTCTTGAGACCTTGGCAGTGAAAATTTACTCAAAGATCAAAAAGTTATCGAACTATGTATCCGTGGCGTGGCGTCAAAAAAACACCATTCGCCGCGAAACAGGAAGTTGTTGTAACTCGGCTGTACATTGTCTAATCTGCTCCAAATCTCTCATATATCATAACATCCTGACCCGGAACACATCTGTAAGACAATTTAGAATCATAGTAATAGAGCCACCTAGTGGCAACTGGAAGTTGTAAGTTTTGTACTTTGACGTCCTGCTCCTCACAGATTGATCAGATCCCTCTCAAATGTGGTCAGAAAAGCCTTACGACCTTGATAATGCTTCATTGTGAAGATTGTAAGAAGTTGTTGAAGGGCGGCGACGTGGCGGCTCGGCGAATTTCGATCCTTCGCCATGAAGAAATAAACTGATGTAACTCGACTCCACATCATCAGATCTTTACCAGATTTCACACGTTTGATTAGAATCCAGTCCTGAAGACATCTGCAGGCCAATTTTGAATCACAGTCATAGCGTCACCTACTGGTAACAGTCAGTTAAAGTCTTTATACTTTGGCTTGTTTGTCTTAGTAGGTAAATCAGATCAACATCAAATTAGTTCCACACAAATGTAAGAAAACATTGCCGTGGCGACGCAGTCTTCGCCGTGAAAAACAAAGGTAATTTTGAGAGGCTAGAAATGCTCGAAACATAAGCAAACTTGGCATACACATTTAAAGCCCAAAATGTAGTTATATAATATGATTGTATTCGTTCAGAGTGGCAAATCGGCTCAATAGCGCCCCCTACAAAATGTCGACGAAGCAGCCCTCGCTGTACGTTTCACATAGATTTACAAAATTTGGTAGGCACATGTATCACATGTGGACTTAAAATGAAGTCTCTTGGGACCATGCTCTAAACCAGGGATTCCCAAAGTGGGGTGCTCTGCCTCTAGGGGGTGCGCGAGAGGAAAAGTGTAATGGCGGTCTGATGGTGTAATAATATTAAATATTAAACAAAAATGTAATTTTAATTTAAAAACTGTCAGGTGGGACATCTGAAGCCATCAGTCGTAAAAGAGGAGAGGGACAGAGAGAGAGAGAGGAATCGGAGGCGAGGGGAACGGAGAGGTGCGTTGGGGAGAGACCGGGAGAAGAAATCGAGCCAGAGTCAGAGGAAGATGAGACGGAGGAGACCGAAAAGGAGGAAGGGATAGCACAGACACATCGGGAGCACATCGGCCCATCGCGGAGTCAAGGTGAAAAAAGAGGAAATGAGAGTGAGCATCAGACTGGGAAAAAAAGAGGAAATATGATGAAAAGTATCTGTGTCTGGGCTTCACTTGGATTGGCAATGCAGATTCCCCAAAGCCACAGTGCGTGGTGTGCAGTGAGGTTCTGGCTAACAGTCTGAAGCTCTTATTTACGTCGCCACCTGAACACCAAGCATGCCAGTGCAAGTCAAAAGCCCCTTACATTGTTTATATCGAAATTGGAGGAGTTACAAAACAGCCAAAAACAACTGCAGTCTCATTCATGTGTTGGGTCTATAAATGACGCACTACGGGCTTCATATCTGGTTACAGAATAGCGAGAAAGGGGCTACCGCACACAATCGCCGAAGACGTGAGCTTGCCAGCTGCCAGAGAGATGGTGGAATGTATGATTGGAGAGAAAGAAGCAAAAAAGTTGGACATGATCCCGGTGTCCAACAACACTGTGTCGCGCCGCATCGATGCTTTGTCCGAAGACATCCTGGCTACATTAGACGCTCATTAATTGTAAATTAAATGTGACAATCTGCCTCTGAGCCTGTGCGTGTGTGCTCGCATCCGTATTGCTCTTTAAAAGTGACGCCTTGTGTCACTGAAAGTTATTGAAACTTTGTTGCAGTGTTTCAGGGCGTTTTCACACCTTCAGTTCGTTTGCTTTGTTGCAGTTGCTCCTTTGTTCGGTTTGTGTTCACACTGCAACATTTAACAGCGGACTAAATCTTGTAAACAAATGCCACGCGCGAGCAAACTGTTCTCTCATTGGTCCGATTCTTATGCGGCTATGAAGGCTTAAAAGGCTCTGTTGCTTCTTTTTTATTTTTTATTAAGGGGGTGGGGGGGGGTGCGCGAACCCGGTCGGGATGTAGAAGGGGGTGCGCGGCCTAAAAAGTTTGGGAACCGCTGCTCTAAACCCAACCGGAAGTCAGCCATTTTGAATCTTTGAGTCGTTTTTGTCATTTCCAGGCGCTGTACTTTAACGAACTCCTCCTAGGGAATTAATCAGATCAACTTCAAATTTGGTCGATACAATCTAAAGACCTTTGTTATGAAAAGTTAAGGTGTTTTTGAGGGGCTAAAAATGCTCAAAACATAACCAAAATTGTCAAACACCTTCAAAATCCTGAATGTAGTTATATAATGTGATTTTAATGCTTCAAAGTGTCAAGTCGGCTCAATAGCGCCCCCTACAATATTTCGATGATGCAGCCCACGCAGTACGTTTCACCTAGATGTATACAATTTGGTAAGCAGATGTATCCCATGTAGACTTATTGAAAGGGTTTGTGGGCACACCATGAGAAAAATACTTCTCTGATCTAAATATGTGCAAACTAAGATGCTTGGAGAGCAAAAGTTAGATAACAGTGGATTTTCAAACCATGTCAGTGGGCATTAGTATAAATGATCTGTCCAGAGCTTCTTCATGACAATCAGGTTAAACGTTACAATGAATGCTTCACACTACAATCTAAAGTTACAGAAGAACTTAAAATGAAAACAGTGTTAAATTAAAGTGTTCAAGTAACAGCAAATGCCACGACTGTTTTGTTAACTTTCATGTAAGTCCAAATACAATCAGCAGGACACTGCAGGGAGTTGAACCCCATCCCAGTAAACTGACAGTCTGTTATGTTACAAACACTGAAGCACATCCACACACATTCATTTTCTTCGAGCAGAGGCCTACAAATAGGGCTAGATCTTAAGAGGTTAATGATCTTTAAAGGCTTACATTTATGATTGTATCAGATGTACAGTCAAAACATTTGAGGCTTAAGACCTGGCAACATGATCTTGCTACGCTGCTGGTCTACGCAGGGAATATCTCACCCGTGCACGCAGTGTGATGGTCACAGAAATTCATGGCCGCGTCACCCAGAGTCCTGCCAGTACCAGGAAATACCGTTTAACTTGTTCACTCAGTGTATGACGGTCACAGTAATGCATGGCCAGAGTCCTGCTAGTACCCTCGACGTGCGTGAAGTTGCGAGGGCCCGATCAATGCTGCTCGCAGCTTTAATTTCAATCTGATTTTTTTCTTCAATTTGATCTTCTGTTTTAATTATCTTGCTCATTTTCCACACATATTCCTGGCTCTCCTCTCTGTGGTCACAGGGAGACTGTAAAGGGCATCTAAGGGCCTGCATATTTGCAGAGTGCTGTTTCATCATTACAAGCCTGGAATGTAAAATGCTTGTGAGGAATTTCAGCTGACTACATACACCAAACATCTAAACCTTTCCCCTAACATTATTCTTTGAATCTAGCCTCATTTCTCTTTGGTTTGGTTTCATTTCATTTGGTTGTATTTGTCTTGGATAGGTTTGATCAACACAACTACCAGTAGTGGAAAGTAATTCAGTAAATTCACTTAATTACTGTACTTAGTACAATTTTGAGGTACTTGTACTTTACTTGAATATTCCCGTTTTCTTCTACTTCATACTTCTCCTCCACTGCAATTCAGAGGTAAATATTGTGGGGCTAGTAACTTCTCTACATGTATTTGATGGCTAAGTTTTTACAA
Organism: Melanostigma gelatinosum; assembly: GCF_949748355.1. NCBI lineage: Eukaryota > Metazoa > Chordata > Actinopteri > Perciformes > Zoarcidae > Melanostigma > Melanostigma gelatinosum. The sequence goes on from NC_136640.1 coordinate 16,963,964, forward strand.
GTTTAGTTACTTCACAGGTTCTGATTAATATATAGAATATCACCACAAATAACTTATAATGTATTATTATTGGTTAAGATAATATTTAATTAATGCATCAATGAAAATATTTTGTACTTTTACTTTTGGTACTTTAATTATATTTTGATGCAAATACTTTTGTACTTTTACATAAGCAAGATTTTGAATGCAGGACGTTAACTTGTGCATTTCTACATTGCTTCTTTCACCGCTGTGTAGCACAGTAAAGTTAAAATCCTGCATTGAAAACAATAATTAAGAATAGTCTGTATTATATGAAGGTACCTAATCAAAATGCAATGAGATTTCACATTATAGTAGGCCGAGAAGAATATGATAGTGCATTCAGGTGTTGGTAAGCAACATTCTACTCTGGAGCTGGTCCTGGTGAGGCTGATCTTAACTACTTACGCTTAACTGCACCATGTAATGATTATCAGGACTTAACTGCACCCCTCATGTCATGGCAGGTTATTGTTGAGTAGTCAAACATGGCTGAGCACAAGATAACGTTGCTTTTCTTTCGCCACGGGAGGGCGCTAGTGTTCAGTCTGTGACGGCTGCACAGTGGGGGGAACCTTTGCTCGGTGACGACGAACATTTTTATTGTTGCGGACCAACATGGCCGCGCTGAGGAGCCTAACGACCTGCTTCCGTCTCCTCAGGTAGGCTGTGGTGACATACCGCTTTACAGGCAACGTTTGTCATTTATAATCGCTATACTAAATTAACCATACCTCCAAATGTAATTTTGTTTCCGGTTCTAAAGTGAGGAAATTAGAATGGTTTGCTTCAGAACGGTGCTAGAAACAACAACAACAACAGCCGGAAGTTGCTACAAACACGTTAAACTTGTTTTTAATTGCCAAAAAGTAGCATTCGTGTGTCTTCTCGTACATTTGTGAGTCAATGTAAAAGGTTCAATGTTTCAACTAGCTTCAGTTGATCCCTCAATCCTAACGCGTTGGTAGCGAGCCTTTGTTGAGACGGACCAGTTACGTGACAGAGCGTCAGAACTTGGATGTAAACTCGTGTATTCGTGTCACGGTAGGTGGCTGGTTTTAAACGGAAACTGTTTATTTTCTTCAGGAGATCAGCTCCTGTCCTGTTCAGCAGCAGAACACCTGCAGTCCATAAAGCGGTCAAATGGACAAATGTCCTGTACGCAGGTATAGCGTCTCTAACTGTGGGTGGAGGGCTGTGTGCTATACCTTTCAAACAGGTGAGTGTGTCACCTCACCAGAGAGAGACGCATACATACAATGCAGATACCATTACAAAGTATATAACGTTAACTAAAAGTATACACGTGTCTTTTCTCTCTCTCTCGCTCTCTGTGTGGTGTCTCTATTGCAGGTTGAAAACCTCTCTCGTGACTCTCTGATCAGACGAGCAGCCTCTCATGTTACAGACAGTTCGAGCACTTTTCTTTCTCAGACCACTTTGTCGCTCATAGATGCCATTACAGACTACTCAAAAGTAAGTTTTGATCGCGTGGTAAACGTATTTCCGATATCCTAATTTGCAGAAAGATTATTTGCAAGTATAGTATGTATACAAGGCAAGCCATGCAAATTGTATTTATATAATAATATCACACAGTTGCCTTTGCTTTACAATCTGTACAGCATACTACACCCTCTGCCCTTAGATCTACCCCCCCCCCCCCCCCAACTACCCTTGTACTATAGTATACTTGCATAGATGCAAGAAATCTAGAAAAATACCCAATTTCTTTATTGATGATTCTGTCAGTAACATTACTCCACACAATTTGCTGAAGCTTGCAGAGTGTGATGCAATGTGGTGACACTGAGCTGCAGCCAGAAAAAAACGTTTTGTTATATTTATATATTATGTATCAAAGTACATAGTCTATCTTTAAATAGACCAGGGATAAAAGCAGAGCATAAAGCATGTAGGTTGTCCATGTCCAGATTCAGCATGATGTAGTGTGAAGAGACTATAATAGCTTGAACAGTGTCCATATCACAAACAATCCTCCTCTGTGCTACTCGGCCTCTGCAGTTTTATTTTAAATATAAAATATCGATGTCCTCGCTCTGTTTGCCAACAGGCTGTACACACACTCATTGCCCTTCAAAGACGATATTTGCAATCACTGGGAAAACTGACTCCTGCAGAAGAGGATACAATCTGGCAGGTGATCATTGGCCAGCGTTCAGAGGTTAGTTTGTGTTGTCCTCTTCGCTGAAAAGTACTTCAAAATAAACCGAGCATAGCGTGACGTTGCCGTCTTTTCATTGATTGATTGCCGCGGCACGAATATGACAGCAGACTCGCAATCCCTGATAAACAAACAGTTGTGGATCTGTTTGAGTCTGACTTAATAATTCTTCTTCTCCCGACAGGTTCGTGACCGACAAGATGAATGCAAGCGCTCCGAGTCAACCTGGGTCACTGCCGTCAAGCTGTGTGAAACAGCAGCTGAGGCAGCATACACCTCAGGTGTGTAGAAGACAAATGTCTGAGTGTGGTTCTCTGGCCGTGTGAGCGAACGGGTTGGGATGTCGTGGCTGAAGTGTTCAGGCAGGTTCTCTCGGGGTTCTTGTAATGATGAATAAAAGTGTACGGCTGTGAATCATCTTCTCAAAGCTTTGCAAGTCGCCGCTTGTGCCCGTTCCCATTCAGCTGCTGTCGGTGTTACACTTTGGACGGTGCACGGATCATTTGCTGTCACTCAGTGGGGCTTTGTGTTTAACAAAATGGAGATGATGGACAGGAGTACCTTGTTGAGGACCACACCTAATGTCTGAACTTAAGCTGGTGTTATGGCAACCTTTTGAACTGTTTTTCTTTACAATTGAACAGAGTGCGTGTCTTGCATCTGTGTGTTTCCAGGAGCTGAACATGCGTCGATCACAGTGAGGACAAACCTTCAGGTGGCCCAGACGCAGGTGGAGGCAGCACTGAAACTGTCGCTGGATACGGATAAGAAGTTGTCCGAGACTAAAGTAATGGAGGTTGAAAGGGTGACGCAACATGTTGCCTCCTTACACAATAGTGGTGATGAGGAAGAGGTGCCTGAGGCTTACCTAAGAGAAGACTGAAACAAATGCACAGTTATCAGGAAAACCTCTTCCATCATTTCACAATGTCTTCTCACTGTTTGAGTCTTCAGCGTGTGTCGCTGTGACTTGTCGTGTAGATTGTGCTCCAATGAATGTGCTTACATCGGCACAAAAGTTGTAATGCGGAAAAAGTGAATCACATGAAAGGAGTACGTTCAGCACATTCTGTTAAGTGTTTGGTCATTTAAGACTTTGAATTATGATTATCAACTGCTCCTGAAGCATGATTATGTTTTTGACCCATTGTATTGTGACTTGACCAGCTGATTTTTGTGTTCCAAAATGCATTGTAATAAAGACAAGACGCAGTTTAAAAACTATTTATTTTTGGTGTTTACTTGTCACAACAGGATCAGAAGATGAAACTTTTTAATTCATGTTTACTAGATATTGTGTTTACTGAAGTGACTTGTGGCCAACATTTTGTATTGTGTTGCAAAGGCTTTTTTTTAACCAGTGCTGAAAACAATGTCACTTCATATGGTTGTCGAAAAAAGGAGTTGTTTTGAAAGCAGCATTTGCCAGATTTGTTCTGACAACTGTTGGTGTGATAAGGATGCGAGACGAGAGGCGTCTGTGCCAACTATGTGAACAGAGTGTCCTCTGTGGTCATCTTGGGAAACATTTGTTATGTGCTAGAGCGACTAAGAGCCACTTCGTAAACACCGTAACACCCAGAGATGCTGTCTTGGTGGAATTCAACCAGCTGCTGGTACCACTTTCTTTTTTTCCCATTACATGTTACTCTGGAGTCATTCATGACCATTCCATCCACACAAATTTGAATGAGTGAATGTCCCACTGATTCCCACCCATGTGCTTCTGAGAACATCTTCAAGGTGTAGTGTTACTTGTTATTTGTATCTCTTTCTTTCACTCAACAACTCTTCAGTCTTTGCAAATTACCCGTGTCCCGACACCCCTGTGGAGCTTTTAGGCTGTTTCTCAACTGCCTCCCCTGTCATCACTTCATCTCCAGCATTACCTATTTCCACACTGTCGCAGAGCACAAAACAAACCACTCTAGCTGTTTTTTTTAAATTTTCTTTTATGAAAAACAGAATATTTTCATCAAAGTTACACAATGACATAGATTTGTGTTCAAACGTGTGAAGGAGATGAGTGCCGACTCATTTGCATGTATATAGGACTTTACAGTCTTAAAGGACGGGTTCACAATGTTTCAAATCCATCATGTGGTTGGTTCATGTACATATAGGCAGCTGATCCTTTAAATTCCAGCAGATGGCGATCTAAACCCATTGCAACACTTTATTTTTTAATTTCTACATTGGGATGCACTACATCAGCATTTTCATCCCCAGTCAGCTCAAATGTCTTTATTGGAGTCACTATTTCACATTGTATTTACTTTTTTATCACAATAGATATGACCTATTTTATTTGGTGTTTATGAATGTGATCAAAACCCAGATTGTTAGAGAACCCTTCATGTGAATCTACTGCGGACCCTGGTGCAGGTAGCTACATTTAGTCTTAACAGTACAGAATAATAATGTGCATGCATTTTAACCTGTTATATCCCTAAACACTCATTTCTGTCGCCTCCTACTGTTCCCACGTATGTGCATGCCTTCACAGTATATTAAATAGTGGGAGAGTTTAAACTGCTCTTTAAGAATATACACCTAACCTGCAAGTTTATTACCAAATCGACTCATTAGTAGAAGCCGTATCCTTCAGTAATGTGACTGTGCTCTGTAACAGGTACGCTGTCTGCATGTTTGCCTTGCAAAAGGTCAGTGTCGACTGCAGAGGGAGCTCATTATGGGGGAGACCTGCGTGGAGCTGCAAACACAAGTGTGACCTCTCCCTGCTCTACATGGTCAAGCCTTGGCAGGGGATGGGACCATGAGAGTGGCTGCAGAAAGAAAAGGGGGGGGGTTGGGTAGGGTGGTTTTGAGGTGTGCAAGGACTGACTCACCAATGTGACTAGTGAGGAATGTTGTGTTTAACAAAGGCTGTTTTCACAGACTGTAAAACCGAATGTCCCAGACAGTCTGTGTGGATGTGCACCCACTGGTCACAGGGGAAGGTGGTGCCAATGCAGCCTTGCTTGCCTGGAAGGAAATGTAATAGAGCGTACTGAGATGTATTTTTATTTTTTTGCAGCATGAAACCTCAATGAGGTAACTACAATTACTAAGGTCGTGGGCCATAAATGCTCATAAACTATTTAGTGCTACTGAGGGGGGGGGGGGGGGGGGTTTGAGCATTTCTTGCAGCACAACTTCTGCTAGTGGTGTGAAATAACCCTGACTGAAACTATTCCACCGGAATTGGTGAAATCATTAACACACTCAATGTTTTGTGTCAGAAAATAAGCTGTGATTTATCATCGCATAAAGACACGAGCCTCCTCACTGCACTGACTTTACCGTTCCAATGCAAAGTGGCCCAGGAGTGGAGATTGATTGGTGAAAAGGGCAGCGCTTTCACCTGGGGGATTTATAGCTCTTTGAGGATATAAATAAACCGCCGCAGGGGGTATGGTGTGGTGACATATCATGGGTCATGCTTTAATCACAGTGATGCTGAGTTGTAGCGCTGGGAGAGGCAGCGGGTTACATTTTGCAGGAGATTGGAGGCCCCCCGGAGAGTTCACGTCCCCTGATGAGGTAATACAGGCTATCAAGACGTCACAGCAGAGTGAAGTTGGGAAGCTCAACGTGAGGGAATCACATTGAGATGAGCATTTTTGCTTGTCTTCAGAGAATAAATATGATGTCCGCCTGAAACTGCTGAGGAAGCGTGTTTATCAGTTCAAGCTGCAGTGCATGGTAATAACAGTGCGGCACACAACGCCAGATTCCTGAATGTGTAAAAGCTGTAATTATCTCAAAGAAAAGAACAATGCAAGAGTGCTTCATCACCACTCTGTTTTAGGACAGAGTAGTTGCAATGTGCACACTCTCAGAAACAGGAAGCAGTGAAGCGCTCTTGTTGCATGTGACTGATTTGTCCTTCAATAGCAGATCTCCTGGGCTTCATATTAACTTTCACATTCACTTCCTGGTTTTTACTGCAGTGTTTGAATATGTTCATGACATTGGTTACACGTTATCTACCTCAACAATCACTGATTGTCATCATCGTGTTGTTTATTCATTTTGTCTGAGAGCCCTTAGAAATGTGCAAAGTGAAATCAACATTTGAATCCGCTTTAATTCGAAACCTGCATATGACAACGTGATCCATAAATAGGCTGGGCCTGGTGGTTGGAGAGACTAATGTGTCACCAGTCGCATGTCTGATCTCCACGACATCTGTGCCAAAAACTGATAAAGGTTCAGAGTCTCCCTGATAAAGACAATTGAAACCTTTACCTGTTCGGAGTGCACGCTTTCACAAGTATGTCCTCGGAACAAGGGGATTCCCCACTGAGCCAAACTAAATTACACTTTTAATTCATTATTTTTAAGAGAGCGAAAACACATAAAGATCACTATTCTATAATGCCCATGTAAATATTAAGCAGGTATCCACTTATGTTCTATTCAGGGTCATATAAACCCTAGGGGCCCCCTCCTGCCTCCACTAACCCTGCTTCTATAATTTCCTATCTTTCTGCCCTTATCATGGCAGTCTATGTTGTGCTTTTGTATTGCAAACCATATTACTAAACAAATGTTAAATCAATCAAATGACCTTAAACTAAATGCCATGTGGAGAACCTGGAGCCCTCGGGCCCCCTGAGGTTTTGGGGCCTCAGGACAGCTGCTCTCTTTGCCCAGCTGGTAATCCAGCCTGGGTCCTATTCGACAACTTAAGTCCTCTTAATGTTTTTAAGAAGTGAATGATGGTCTAGTTGCCAATGGTAATCTACCTCTGATATGAGAATATTTGTGCATAGCCCTGCTACCGACCTACTGTCGCTAAGTACATTCATGTGTACTTTACTTGAAAATGTCCATGTCATGCAACTTTATACTTGTATTCCACTATCATTTTTAAAGATTGTCAATTGTTAAGATCGACCTCACCTGGACAAGCAACATAGTAAAATGATACACATGAAGGCATCAACATTAATATAACACTGATATGAAATAGTAACGCAGTTTTTGTGCATTGGATATTTTGATATATTTGCCTAATATTACAATATTTAACTCAGTACTATTTTCAATGCCAGACTTTTACTTTACTTATACACAGTTGTGGAAGAAGTAGCCTACTAACATCTATAAAAAAACAGCAATACCACAGTGTAGAAATACTGTGTTTCAAGTAAAAGGCATGCATTCAAATGTTTACTGAAGTAGTAAAGTGTTACAATCTAAATATAGACCTTCTTAAAGTACTAAAAGTGAAAGTACTCATTGTAGAATGGCTCATTTCAGAATCTCATATTATACTGGATTCATATTTGGATGGTAAATGTGGAGCTAATTTGAACTACTTTATATAGGTAGATTATTCGAGTAAAATTAACTATATTTTCCCCTGAAATGGAGTGGTGTAGAAGTAAAGATAGATAGACAGACAGACAGACAGACAGACAGATAGACAGATAGATAGATAGATAGATAGATAGATAGATAGATAGATAGATAGATAGATAGATAGATAGATAGATAAGATAGATAGATAAGATAGATTGAAAAAGCAAACAACCAAGTTAACACAACAACTTCTATCACCATTGTCATTACACCCCAGATGTGTCCAGTGGCTGTTTGTGTGTGTATGTGTGCGCGCACACAGACAGTGTGCGTTTTGTTTGTTGTCCAGCAGAAGTGGTACAACCCACGCGGATCGGTCGCTATGGAGAGCAGCTCCCCAAGAGCGCGAGCCAGTAGCCACAGAGAGCGCGGACGAGCGAGGAGGAGGACCAGACCGTGCCAAAGCGCACAGACAGACAGGAACCATGGAGAAAAGATCACCGATCAGCAGGACGTGGCCATCTAACGGACTGCGACTTTTAACGTCACTGCTCACCTTTTACGGACTCACCTGTAAGTTAACGGTTTCTTTGACGTTTTTGCCCACGCTACTTTTGAGGCCATTGAAAGAAGTTGCACCCCGGGAGCTGCTACCGTTAGTCTCCCGATTCAAAACGACGAGCCCGGGCTCACGTTAGTCCTCGTCGTGTTGAAACCGGGCTGTGTTGCGTTCAAAGCGTGCTAGCTTTATTTCAGCTAACAACTCTTGTCTGTGAACAGCTCACATCACGTCGGTAGGAAAGTACGTGAGCTAGCTGCTGTGGTCAGCTCACCGCGTTAGCTAAACCTCGTCTTTCACGTTAGCGTGACACTATCGCTCACGTTTAACTTGCATCCGACGACAAGCAACAGCTAATCACACACACAGGCAAACTCAATTAAAGTTAGATGTTCATGCACAATCACTCCGCGCGGGACGGGAGACAACTTTAAGCGCAGCACTGATTTTGTGGTAATCATATATACGCACATTCTCGAGCCCAACGTGTACGTTATTTCCAATGTGTGTCCCATCATTTCTTCGCTGACATTACTCGGGGAGTTTTGGGGGAAATGCCCACTCAGATAGAAAGTCATTGAGGAGCAGCGTTGATTCGCGGTGTACTAAAATAGAAGCGGAATCGAGCATTGCTTGCGGTGACACACGGTGAGCAAAGAGGAGCTCCTTTGTGAAAAGTTTGCCCGGTGGTTGCTGGATACAACGTTGTGTGAGAGGAGACCTCTCCGCTTTAGGCGTGAGGGTTGGAGGGGAAATGAAGACACATTTTTTAAGGGAGGCACTGCAGTCGCAGAGTCTCTGGAAGTATCGACCTGCAGGTTGGGCTGCATGCCAGACAAGAGTACACAGAGCACCTTCAAGTCTCTGTGCTGTCCCGAGTGGTGCAGCTGGATCCCACTCCTGGGCTGGCATGTGACAGGCCTGCTAAAACAAAAGAAGAAGAGGCAAACACTGATGGATACCAAAGTAAATACAGCCCAGGAATGCACCGTTGCACCATGCAATCAATCCAAATCAGATATGCAATGGCATCAAACCATTTCTGCATCGCTAACGCTGTAATAAGTGCCATACTAGTATGACAGCCAATTGGCATCCGCTAATGATGGGGCTGCAGCTATTGTGTACTGATCATCTTCAGATTTTCTCAATCAATGATCATCTCTTGGAGAATAAAACATGATAACAATTAAAAAATCAGTCTAAAATCTTTCAAGATGAAGAAAACCATCTATATAGAAAATAATTGTTTTTACAGAAACAAGCAATAACCAAATTTGTTTTTTGTAAGCATCACTATAAATAGTTTAATGCATTGTGACCAATACATGTACTCCGTGGTATATGTTCTAGTTGAAAATAAACATCTATTCATTAGTCGATAAACAATGAAAAAGAGACACTGTTTCTGACTTACTTCATATCTTTGGCCTTTCTGTTAAAACTAAAACACCAATAAGATGATACAGGCTGATATTATGTGATGGTAGAGTCATTGGTCAAGCTCCTGTATGTGTTTCAGCTGCCACCAGTGTCCCATCTGTCATGTGCACACTCACACTTGCAACACATGCTTTTACAAAGACCGCTTCAGTTACCATACCATACTTTTTCTGTCTGTACCCACAAAACGCTGGTTCATAAATCAACACAGGGAACCGATAAACAACGCATTGTTGCAAACTAAATTAATCAGCCAAATGTGCTGTTTGGTGTGTGTGTGTGTGTGTTCACTTCAACTAGTCACCCCGACAGCCAAACAAGCTGACCATTAACACCGAGGACAAACTAGCCAACGCAGGTTGGTGTCGTGTTTGGAAGAGTAACGGCTGCAGGTTTTTTTGACTGTCAGTAACATATGGTGGAGCCCATGTGGTCCAGGCCTACTGTGTTGTGTTTACCAGAGCACAAGTGTGCAGAGGGACTCGTGTCAAAAATTGTTGGCATTTTCAGATTGCCTGTAGTGTAGACGGGGCTGTGAGGAGGGGATCCATTCAAGGCGTGGCTATAGGCACTGAGCTCTGTAATTGAAGACCAAAGTTTTGTGGTTTCTTCTCTTTGCGCCGCATGATTCATAATCTAAATAAATAATGTTGTAATGGAGCCACCTAAATTACAGACTCAAAACAGAAATAGATTTGAGAAAGCAGTGCACTCACTGAGCAGATTTGTTCCTCATTGAAGTTAATGTGGTTATTAATTGACAGTAAAAATTGCCAGAGACAATATTTTTGTCATTGTAAATATGAATCAAGTAGCTGCATCGTTGTCACCACAGGGCACATCAGGTCAAGACATGTTTTTGGGGCATTTTGTCTGGCACAGGTGGTTGGATAACTTAGTGTCGTTGTCAGTCTGAACACTACATTTGAGTTATAGATGCATTTAGTTACTTGTCAGCCGTCCTGGCTTTTCTGGGAAATTACAATGTTTTATCACACTCAGAAAGAAATCAATTTTTACTTTTACCATTTTTCCAGTCAGTCTTCTTCCGACAAGGATTGGTTAAGCTCCAGCATGACTTAGCAAAGTAGACCAACTTCTGCTCTGCTGACTAAATATGCCTGCAGATGCAAACATTTCACTGATGTCTGGTGTTAATTATCCACACTAGTTATTGTCTATCGGAATTATACACAAGAAAGGCATTAAAGTAAGTTTTAGCATCGGATTCACATCTGTGGATCGCAGCTGTGGCATTCATCTGATCCCCTCATTTCATCCTAAATCTCAGCTGTGGAGCAGCAGACTGAGAACTCCTAATCACATTAAATGCACGCAGTGTGTTTCTTTTTGAAGGAAGGCCATCAGCAGATGAGTGTGCCGCTTTATTGTGGGGCATGGAGGCAGTGTGTGTGTGTGGGGGGGGAGATTCAGGGAGCAGGCTGTGGTCACCAGCTTATGTTGACTCCACCCTTCGCTTCCTCTTCCCCCGACAGATGTGACTGACTGTCAGAGGCTTTGTGTGGCAAGCTGCTCCCTGGTGGTCCCTCCCATCAGTAAATTCAGAGCTGTAACCCCCTAGTTTTAGCTGATCCCCGGCCTCGTCTGTAGCCAGGATGAGTAAAGAGACATCGCCGAGACACAGTAGTCCATCGCTGGTTACTTTCAGCACACTGGTTTCACAAGTCCATTGAGGACTGCCTGCACCAACCTGTTAGACCTGAATTACCCGAACCACAGATACTGTAGATTATACTTTATAACATGGGGTCTGAAGGCGGCACCAATTTCCATTCATTTCAATGAAAGTTACTCGCTCAACGAATTACAAAAAAAATATTTATTCCTTATTTGCATATCTGCATTAGTGAAGTGAAGGTTTTAGAGAAATTAAGAATAAAACATCTCAATACAAATACTTTGTCTCGGGGTAAGGATTTTAAATCTTTTGCCTAGCGGTATATGGCTGGTGATATTTATTTTTCTTATCATCAAACAAATCAGATTTTGTTTATTCTTCCATTATTGTCCAGAAACTAAAAACGCATAATTGAGCCCCACCACTGCACTGGGTGACATGACCCTAAAGCACCACGATCATCACGGCCTCCAGGTTATTTTGAGTCAATCCCACATACACAATGCTGCATAAATACTAGCTAGCTCACCAAATAGGAGGTTATAGTCCCCCAACAAATGCACTGCACAAGTAGTCCTGTTTCTTTGCTAAAAAGTACAGCTGTTTTGGGGAAGTGCCTTTTTTTTCATTATTATGTCTACTTCCTTCCCAGGCCAATTGTTACCAGTCATTAAGACCAAAGTGCGTTGGTAATTAGCCATTCAAAATTGGGAGGAAAAGGGGCAACATGCAAAAACAATACATAGAAAATGCTATAATTAGGGATGCTATTTTGTTAGCTAGTATCTGTTGTCTACTGCATACATCTTGGGTAGACAGGAATTGACTGTTTCAATCACTGAGTCATAGGAAACTACACAGGAAAATGGCTTCCAGATATTTCCACGGTTAATTACCTACTGTGAATGAACACAGGGAAACCTTTTTCAAACCGCTTGTTTCCCTGCTGTTTTCCAGGACTCAGTATTTTCCCCTGAAGTTGGGGTCACTCGGATACACCGTGGCTTCACAGTCCATATTGAAGAAGTATACAGGCAGGGTGTGCACAGTCAGCAGTTTGATCCCCCCAGGAGGGGAGCACCGGGGTTATGGGAAACAGGTGTGGCTGCTTCTCACCACTCACTCCTATTTCTTTCACTCATTCAGCTGTCAGGTGGTTATGATGTTTGGGATGCGCACACAGTCGGTTGTATACACTGACACGCCCCCCCCCTACCACCCAAGTGGGAGATTATTAACACCCACCAGTCAAACACTGGGATGTGCTGACTGGAGCAAGTACGCTTTCAGTAGTGTTGTCCTATTTGCTTGTACACAAGGATTGGTAACATATGTGGTACTGAGGCTAATGGGAAGAATCTCTTGGAGGCTTAGGCTGTAAAGTATAGTACTGTGTTGTTTTTTTATACCGTGGTACATTCCTGACGTTTCACCGGAGTAAACGGTACGTGACACGTGACAAGTCTAGGCTGAGGCCACACCAGCAGATTGTAAGATAGCTGCGTTATTTTAGTTTCAGCAGTTTGGCAAAATGTTGTGTGTTCTTGCCTCGCTGTTGATAACGGATGACTGTAAAATGAGGTTATATGGAACCAGTAGTAGAGATGAAATGCTGCCCCCTATTTCTTTGGAGCATGTAGTCAGCTCTTACCCATTAAACCTTTAAGAAGAAGAGGATCGTCTGTGTTTATGAGGGTATTGAAAATCACACCTTCGGAATTTCTACTAATTAATACGCTGGTATACCGTAATACCCTGATACTGCCCAAGCCTAATCTCTTGTTTTCAGGACTGCTGCAGCTTGGGTCCCTCAGTACACTCACCTACATCCTAGTTCTTAGGTCTCTACACCTTGTTTATTCAGTGTCCAACCCTCTGTCTTGTGTTAACAATGGAGAAAAAAAAGCATTTTGCTCAAGATATCTGGACAATATCAGCAAAGCCAATCAACCAACAAAGTGAATCTAGTCTTTACCATCTGTGTGTCTGTCAAATTTTACACATACAAGATGTATAATCTATGACATACAACTGCATTTAGCAGTGGAAACACAGACGGTATTGGACTTGCTATCCCAGAATCATCATTTGACATCATTACTCTGTTGTCAGCACTTAAGTCCAAGGTTTCCAGGTTTCAGCACCCTCTGCTCTCAGTGTGTGTGAGATAACGTCAGACACTGAAACCAAGGGGAGGAAAGACTTGTCCCCTGGTTTGGCTTGCTGAGCAGCCCTGGTCCTTGATACAGATATATTGCGGTAATGGCTTGAACAGGATTTTTTGCACCACTGTGTGTCTGCTGGTATTCAGCCAAATGATTCTGTATTCCCCTGTCATCCCCCCCCTGTAGTTTGCATTCTTCTGCTTTAGTTGCTGATGGCCTCTTCATTTTCAAACAGACGGTAAAGCTTAGTCATAGATTACTGCTCACTGCCGACAGACATGATATCTCAATATGGTTGGTGTTTTTGACCTCTACTTGAGTTGCAAAAATTATCATAACAAAGTTTCATGGTCTATTTATGGCTTAAACATGTTGGAATATCATATTGCATGGATTGAATTACATTTAAAGAGGAGAGCATCACAGTTTAAAGGTTTCTTCACTCTACAACCCAGAGCTGTTAGACCAATATAAATGGGAGTACTACGGCCTTTATGTACCGTACTCAAAATATTTGTCTTTTACATCCAAGTGAGTTTCATATTATGGGAGCACTACGTCAAACCAGACGTGTAACCTGAGTCCCAGAATAAATACACTTGGATGTTGTCTTACTGACTTTTTCCTGATTCTCTGTGGACTTAGTGTGGGAGGGAGGCGTGTAGTACATTGCAAAGAGGGGTGTTGACAATATTCCCCTTCGATTGAAGTCTAGACGAAGTTGTACAGGATGTAGGGGAATAAAATGTCATCACGGACCGAGCGGTTTGGCTAAATGATTTGCATTGGCATGTTGTCAAGTACATGTATTTCTGTTTTTCTGTGAGGTCACTATAAATGCGCCGTAGTCAGCTGGGATTTTGTTTTTATCCCAAGTGACCCCCGGCACCTACATCTCCGAGTGCTCACCCATCAAAGTGGGTGGTAAGTACGAGTCAAGAGTAACATTTTAATCTGTTGCAGAAACAGGGTGAGAGTTGCCGGGAAAAGTGGGTGTGCCGGGAAAATGAACCAGGATAATGCTGCTGAAATGCCACACTGACCAAACTACTTACTGTCTTTATTGACCATCGGGTTCAGAGGCAGACTTTCTTTGGACTGCTTTACTTCCTCCCTTGTTGTGGAGTGGGGTTTGCTGGTATGCAGCGATGCTGAGTGCTCAAGAAAGTTTAAAACACCTTCCTCTGTCAATGCATTTCTACAGGCTGTACGGCGGGAGGTGCATCGCCACCAAAATATATATATAAAAAAAAGAAATACTCTAATGAGTTAAACAGCTCACTGAACACAGACTGGTTTTAAAAAATACCTTAATAACAAAACATAACTTGTTTGCTTTTAGTCTGTCGTGCATCTCACTGGATAAAGGTGTATTGTTCACCAGCAACCAGTATTCCTCTTAACACCAATACATACAAATCTCCTAACAGTCCGTGTTAACACTAGCCCAGTGTTTGCAGCCTTCACGTGACGATCACTGACATCATGTAGAACACTCAACAAAAAGGTTGTTGACAGACACGGGCGTCCTGCAAGAAATCTAAAATTGGACAATGATGGGAATGATTTTAAAGGAAAACAGTGTAATTCCCTCTGGGCTCTCTGTGGCATATGGGAAACTATGTTTCCATTATGTTAGGTCAGCCTAATGAAAGTACAGTAGCCCATATAGAGCCAGTGAAGGGCAGTGGAGTCTGTGATTAGTGCAGAACCCGTTCTCTAGTCTCAGCAAAGCTCCACCCAACAAGGGCATGATCTCTTAATGAATGGAAATTGAGCTTGCTTTTATTATTCTTTTTTTTAATGGGAAGTAATTTGTAAATTTGCAATATTATAATAATAATAATAATAAATATTTTCTAAAAACAATGCATGATTCTTAAATTAAAATAGTTTTAGGTTAAACTGGTCCATATGTGTGAATGGTTCATTGCTGGTTTTACACTTGGACATTGTTAAGAAGACGTCTGAGGAAAATGACATTTCCTTTTCTTTTCACCTGATTGTTTGGGAGCACAGTTGTGTGGGACACGTTGGTGGTATCTTTGCTGTGGGAATGTTGCCCACAGATGTAACTGCGGTGAGTCCAAAGTTGAGCAAATGCCAGTTTTGATTACATGACGCCAACATACAATTCATCTTTTGTTATCGCACAGGTTAATGTGGAGAGTTGGACCTTGACGTATCATTGGTGGCCTGTCTGTGCTGTCTTTTGTGTGGCTTAATGGTGGATTTTAGCAGATGATGTGAATAATTTACTAAAATCAATTAAACCGATACTAGGCCTACCGTAAAACAGCACTTGTTCTGAATGTATAAAGGCTTCCGTTGTCAAAGAGTGATATCTCTCTAATGTAGTAAATGTCTAATGTCTTAAACATTCATTCCCGTCTGTCAGCGTCTGAGACAAGATCAAGTTATTTTTTGAGAACACTCAGCTATCTAAGAGAGGACCGGAGCAGTAAGGATGTACTTGATGAGCAAGCACACCCTGACGCAAACATTTCTACCCCAGTGCAATTTTCCACACTACTGTGGTGGGCTGGTGAGTGCAGTGCAGTCTCTATTAGCATTAACGTGCTAGGGATGTCACGCACTTAGGCTCCAATTGAGAAAGACTCATCGTAGCTTCTCCCCTGAAAATAAAAACACAGACATTTAAGTCACTTATTCACACAGCAGCTTAAAAAAAAATGAATTGCCTATCTGTGACTTTTTGTACATTTTGTCAAACCGGCCCATCTCTGGGTCTATAGTACCGTGTTCACATTCTGAAATAGCCTCCATCAAACCCCCCACAACAAACAATAACAGATCCCACACAATCCTGCCGGATGCTGTCGTGTAGGAGTGTTTGTGTTTCCTCGATACACGGAGGCAGACATTGTCCTTCACAAGTTCTACAGCACAGCTGTAGTTAACTCCGATGAGAGGTGGTAACCTATCCTCACACTCTGTATGTCAACACTATTGATCTTCTCCTTTTAAGCATGGATCTTTAATCAAATGTGACCTGGATGAGACGGGTACAGAAGTCTACTTTGCTATGGGGGACGAATGAGAAAAAGGGTTGTGAAGAACACAGTGACATGTGAAAGAGGCCCACACGCCCCCTATTCTTTAAAGGCCTGTCAGCCTGCGTTTGTCTCCACCATGATTTAGCCCACTGAAAAAGCCTCACACCCTCTCAGGATACAATGCTAGGAAGGAAGGGGGTAGATTAGAGCTGGTGTAGGGACTAATGGTTTCTTCGCGCTGCACAAATATTTCTTGCGATAAAGACGTGCTATAAAACAAGCAATACACCACTTGGCCTATCCTGTCTCTGACTGATTGAGTTATAGGCCTCACAAAAGTAAAGCATTGGTCTTGGGGGGGGGGGGGGGGGGGGAGCGGGGCTGTGTTCGGCATATAGGCATTGTCTGCTTGTCCCTGGTCGCCTCTTTAGAGAGTAACAATAGCAAACAAATGGCTCCACACTGCCTATTGACTTCTTTGAGTTTCAGTGTTTGAAGGCAGGGAGACGGCTCTCAGAGAACGCAGGCTCTAGTAGAAGATTTATTGATGAAATTGGTAAAGCAAAGTCCCAACTGTTACCATTGGTGTTCTTTTCCACGTATGTCTGCTTAACACAAGGAATGGTTCAATTGTGTTTCACTTGTTTTGGGTTGGAAATGGTGTTTAATGGAGTTTGCCAATGCAGTTTTCAAATACATGTCAATGAACATTGTTCTTTACCTTGAGAATCAGATAGACGCTTAACAATAAGCTAATGTTGCCATTGGCCTATTCTAGACGAAAGGCCTTTAGTGCTTGCAGTGAGCATGAATTACTGCACTCATTAAACAGTAATGAAACACTGCCCTTCAGCCTGTGTTCACCTCCTACTCACAAATTACCGAAGCAGGACAGGAGTTGAGGACTAGCCTAGGTCTGGTGCATCTTGGGTTGCTCGCTAACCTCTTGAAGCGGAGAATGACAGGAAACAGACAAACCCACCTTACACAAGTTCAGGAGGTTTTTTTTAAGCTATAAACTAAATAATATAACTGCACTATGATGAAAGACATTAATGTTGGTGTTAGTATTGACATTTCTTTGTAAATCTATAAAAATATGCATTTCGTGGTTGAAAATGGCCCCAAACAGCATCTACTGTTTTAAATCAGCCCTAATCTCACAAAGACACTTCTTAGATGGAGTCGATCATCTGGGACTAATCTACTTCATGAAATGAAATAATGTTCCGCCCTCTATTCAGACCCCCCTCCTCGCCTTGCCCACTTTTTTTTTTTTTTTAGCATTTTTCTAAATAATGCAGTTGGTGGATTTAGCCTCAGACCTGGGGGTGAAGTTAAACTTTAACGCCATTTACATGAATATATTTACATTTATACATCAAAATGAACAGTTAAAATGTTTGAATTGCTCTTCACAGGGTCATTATTGTTCATTGCTACTTGGATCTATTTTCATAGGTTGTGCCATTGCTTCCATAGATTATGATAATACAGATTCTCCTCAAAGTAACTGCTGAGATCTGAGAAATCAGGAACATCACTAAAAAAGTAGTTCAACAGGTAGTTGTGCAACCCTTAGTTGTAGAATGAAAATAAACAAACCTCGAAGCTGAACGTATTCTGCTTGCTGGTATAGTGTCATTTCCAGCAAATATCACAATATAAACATGTTCTCTGTTTAGAAATGACAAATGTCAGAAGTTAGCAAGTACAAGTCGCCCATATTTGAAGTGGTCATGTCTCCAGTCTGATCTTGAGTGTACAACTGATAGTTATGTGGTTTGTTTAATCACAATTATGGTTTCCATAATTAAATGAACACGATAGACTGACGTTTAAAGTCTGTGCCCTGCTTGTAGAAAACTGCATATTTAAATAACGCGCTTTCTAAACTAGCAGCCAGCCACCAGGGGGCCATCCAGATGTTTTGTCCCCACTTTAGTGGAGCTGTCATGCCGCTGGCTGCGCGTACACCCTACTGCAGTCCAGAACAAAAGAGAAATATAGTATAAAGCAGACGGGCAAAACGAAAAAAACACTAAATTCAGGGGGAGAACCTTTTGTCTTATTTTGATGCGAAGATTTGTTAAGTAGCAGGAATGTAGCACAACGGAGAAGTGAAAGCAGTGCTGTTTATTTGAATGTGAAAGTGCCGACAAATACATTATAAAAATATTATAAAATACCCCCGGCAAAGTACACAAAACAACATTAACGTTAGCTAGCCAACATTGGCTGCAACATTATTTCAAGATATATTAAAAATAACAATCAGTTGGCCATGAACATCAAAAGAGCATACATTGCGAATGTTTATTCAAACTGTAAAATGTATCTAGCTCAACGTTACCTCGTTTTTGTCTTGATATCTGGTGAGGTCATCTCATCCTCTCCCCTGGTTGGGCCTCTGGCTGAGGAGGAACTGCTGTACTCGCACTGTTTATTCGGTGATGACTTCGCAAATCATCCTCAAAGTTGAGAGCGAGCGTACGATCGTTGATTTAAATTCGGTGGAATGGACAGCACTGAGCAGTCTTGTAATTGCAAACAATTAATTGTGAAGTAGCGGGGCAGCAAAGTGTCGAACAGAAACACTGAGGCTTGAGTGAGAGCTAAACAATGTGTTTATCATAAACTATAAATATGGTGACCAATGATTTAGAAGAAAAAAGTTTTTAAATCGGCAACCAATGCTGAAGTCACAAATCAACCACCCTGGCTTTGTAGTGCTCCCTATGCGTGTGCTTTTATCAGTAGTTTTGACTCGGTGGTCTGAACCACTCTGTCAAACTGTCATGTACTAATATCAGCTTGTGGAACTGATTGACATAGCAGAGCAACATTTGTATGTCCGGACACAGTTCACGCTGTTCACTTCTTTACTGCTGTCCATCTCACTCCTGTACTTCCTCCCAATAACTGCCCTATTTCTTGCTTTGTGTCCTTATTCCTTGTTGCCTCGCTGTATTCATTTCTGAATGCTGAGCACTCAGAGTTTCCTCTTGCTTCGGTCCTAAACCACACTCCCCACTGCACAGATTTCATGTCTGCATTCTTCTCATGTGAGGTCTTCAGATCAGTCCCTCATGAGTGCTGCTTGACATGATAATCTCTGCACAGAGTTTGTCTACATGGACATGACACATTGTCTATTTTGTTGCTGCATTGTGAATGTTTCTGGCCTCGGATCTCTCCCGTCTCACACGGTGCTGACATGCAGTTCATCGTTCATTGCGAGACGCTCAAGCCAGGAGACGGCCTCCTCCTTTTGGGGAGGTCGGGCCGGAGCGGGGTCAGGTCCGGGTAGGTGGAGATCTTCGCTTGTCAAAGTGGCCGACGTGGAGTGTTTGAGCCGGTTGCCAGGCAAAGAGGACGGTTTTGATTTCCCATTGCGTCTTTCGAGCAGCTTGTCGCAATTAGTGATGTCAGGAGGGAAAGAAACAAATATGAAGCATTTCTTCAAAGGGAAGGAATAGCCTTCCCATGAGTTCATTCTTTCCTCGGGTTTGTCGAGTGAAAGGGGGCAAAAGTGCAGCTTATTTCTCCTCGGGACAAAGTAGGTTTTGCAGGCTAGGGCTCTTCCTGTTTGAGTAAATAGGTTGCAAATGATCAAAACAGTGACACAGCCACCAAAAGATAGTTTGTGTGCCGTGGAACCTTATTTGTTTACTGGATAACCAGTAATGAAACCGGTGACCGTCCTCAGCCGTGCCTCTGCTCTGCAGCAGCCTGTTTCCTCAAAGAAACCACATGACAGCTCTGTTTAACGCACTGCCTCCATTACATTTGCCTGCAGTATTTTAGATAATATTTCAAGGAGCTCTAGTTTGCGAGCTCTGGCAGTGTTCTTCACTGCCTCAGACTGGCAGTGCCAAGTTTCCCCACTCTCTTCCTGGCTGTAGGTGTCCCATGCAGAGGCCATCTGTCTCTCCTCCCATAATGGTAAGGGTGGAGTCCTCTTTAAGCACCCCAGCCCAACCCCCCCCCCCCATCTCTCCCTACTTACTCCCAAATGCTTACAGCAAAACAAACAGAACATAGCGTAGATGGAGTCCTGTTTCTTTGAATGCTTTGCGAGCCCTGAAAGGTGACACACAGCGATAGACCAACTATGTGCGGTAGCAGTTGGGAGTGTAGTGTCAGGTAGCTGCAATATGTGGAGCATGTCACGGAGAAGCCGGGTCCGAGACACGCGTCTGCATGGCATGTTAGTTTACCACTCAGACAACCGGTGCTGCAGGACGATAACATGTACAGTATAGTCTTGTAACAGTTAACATATGGATTAACAAATATTTATTTCACTGACAGGCTTTTTTTCATGGTACAAGTTTATTATATTTTGTTCAAGTAAAACTAATACGTTGCCCTAAGGTGACAACAAGCAGCTGTTGTGTCAGCTCAGATGGCTCTGACCCTGGTTCTCCCCCACACCACCAGTGCACCCAGAGGAGTCCGGCAGACGCAATGCAAACACAGGGCAACACATGCACTGCTAAGCACATTACAGCAGTGTGGGGCTCTTTCTTTTTTTAGACCAGGTCATGAATCATAGCTGGGTGAAAGATGTAAATGCATCCTGGAATTATCTTGAAGAAATAAGCCAAAGTGACTTTCCCAAGTGAATGACCAAAACAAAAGGCATGTTTGGTTAAATACTTTAGTTTAAAAGGTTAAGAGCCTAAATACTGTGCTCGATAAGATTCATTTTCACAGTGAGGAAAGAAAACCAAGCTAAAATATTTTGAAAATGTGGGTCAGCAGAGAAAGAAAACAAACAGGAAAAGCAAAGTATTATAGCATAGCATGACCCTTCACAACACAATGCAACGTACATGTAGGACTTAGCAGCCATTCAAACAAAATGCCAGACTCTTACACACATGGGAAGAGTGTGTGTGTGTGTGTGTGTGTGTGTGTGTGTGTGTGTGTGTGTGTGTGTGTGTGTGTGTGTGTGTGTGTGTGTGTGTGTGTGTGTGTGTGTGTGTGTGTGTGTGTGTGTGTGTGTGTGTGTGTGTGTGTGTGATCACTGAAATTACAGGGGACGTAATGGGTCAGCCTCCTTTGGCTATATTCCTCACAAACCAAGATAGCATTGCTGTGGCTTACCGCTCAGATTCATGCCAAAGACTCAAAATACCAGCCAGTGGAGCACTTTTATAAGCTCTACTCCATACACATCCGAGACTCCGTACAAAGTGGAAATTTATGGCTCCCAAATATAGCTTACTCGGCGCAACTGTGTCAATACTACTGAGGCATACCGTTTGAATATTTTGAATGAAATCTACTTTTTACATTTTTATCTCTAAAACAAATATTTTCACCGTGTCTATTGTACTGTTTACTCTACAATTCACTGTTGAATTAGTAGAGCCTCCTAAAAATGTCAAAGCGTCCATAATTCTATAAATGAAACATTTGTTTAATTATGCTCACAAAAAACACTCAGCCTTGGGTGGATTTTTCCCCATTCGGGGCTGTAGACATAACCTGTAATTTAGGATTTATTTCAGGTTAGGTTTCCAAGATTGTGCATTCATTCCCATTGAGTTGTTTTTTTTAGTTTTTTGCTACAACCCGTCAGCTGTGATACAGTACAGTACAGCTTGCACGCCTTGAACACAGAAACGCACTCTCTTCAGTGTTGCTGTGACCTGAACTCAGGCATTTGTTGTCACATGGTCACCTAGTCTTGACTTGCTTTTAGTAATTACAGCATTCAAATATCCATTAATATTCAAAACCAAGTTTACAGGTTGCATTGCTTTACTGTAAAATAACTCTAATTAAAAGAAGAGAAAAGAAAAACCTGCGGTGGGCTTCAAGTCACGTTAATGGCCGTATAAAAAGAGGGCATACAACCATAAAACAGCTTGTTTTCTTTCATCTCCTTCCAGTGGTGTTTTTTTTCTTTCTATCCGGCTTAAAAGGTGCTCTGATGATTAGCGAGAGGGACAGTCTGAGTGTCCCGCGGTGAAAGTGTGTTGCTTATTAAGAGGGAAAGCCGAGCACTCCGAGTAACCCAGATGAATTCTGGTCCCTTTTTCTTACCCCATGAAAAACATGTCTGAAAAACATATTAGCTGTTAATGGAGACTCTGATACAGTGTACTGCGACTTGTTAAAGGCCAAGCAAGAATGCCATTTTAATCTGACTCCCCGATGACACATCCCAGCTACTTCAAATTGTAATCTTTCCTATAGACGTCACAGTGACACACTGTTCGACAAATAGATTTGGATTCACAGACAATTGTTCTTCCACCGCTACATGCCCCCCGAGAACAAAAGCTGTAATCTCTGAATCCAAAGAGGTGTCGTGAGGAAAGCATTTTTTACAATTGAATTCAAGCTTTGACAGTGACGTGTTGCTGTGGCTTATCTGAATCTCATCTCCATCCTGTTGTCGCTCTCTCAGCAGGCGTGAGCAGCAACCAGGTGCTTGTTCCTGAAAAAGTGAATGCCGTGCTGGGGAAGAACATCACGCTGGGCTGCAGAATAGAGGTGGGCTCCAACCTCACCCAGAGCTCCTGGGAGCGGCGTCTACCTTCAGGCACCATTACCTTGGCGGTGTTCAACCCCGAGTTGGGAACCTACATCCCCCCGGACTTCACCAAGCGCATCTCGTTTGTGTCCCCCTCCGTACGGGACGCCACCATCACCATCCAAGGGGCCGGCTTTGCAGATGTCGGGTCCTACACCTGCAAAGTGGTAACATTTCCTCTGGGCAACACACAAGCATCAACCTATGTTAATGTATTAGGTAAAGTATAGCTCTGTCACCTCTTTTCATTGTATCGAGTGCTTCTTAATGCTGGTCTTTAATCTCACTTTTCCAACTAGGACACTGTTGGTTGTGATTAAGAAAAGCTTAGGTGACTGCTAAGTGTTTGCCCCGAGGGACCAAACTGCTCCCTGAAGCTACCTAGCTTTGGAATTTACTACCAGCACACACGTACATTTAAATCCTCATAAGAATGCTCTGTATAGAAGCTGCTGTGGTGTGGTCCCTTTCATTTCACTCAGTGTCACTTGCTGTGAAAAACTGCTGAGTCAGGGTTTAAATGAATTCCTCCGTAAGGTCCTCCACCAGCCCACTTGCATACAAATCAAAAAGTGCAGATATTAATACTTGAATGGAATATAAAGACTCTCTCCTCCTGTAGCCACCGTGTAAAAAACGTGCAGGGGGTTCAAACAGTCTCAGCTTGGTGCAACTAGTTGCATTGCAGGGTGTGCTCTCATGACATCCACTCTCATCTAACAAAGCTGCATTCAATAAAGTTGAATGTGTCGCAATGCTCTTAACTCTACAATGTGCAGCTACTTCCCTGGAGCCAGTGAGGATTGTCCTCTTTACTCTTTGTCACGAATTATGAAATCATACCTCAGGCTGAGTAGTTGGCATCTGTGAAGCTCCCACAGGCCCCGAAGAAGCAGATGACAAACTTGGCAAGCCACGGTTTAGAAAATGTGTAATAAAAAATGCAATACTTTTGGGTATCTGCACATTTAGTGTCACCATAAATTTTCTTTTTTTTAACGATTTCATCTGTAGTTGCCCAATCAAAAAAAAAAGGTCACTTTATCGTAATAGGAAATGTACAAAACCGCATCAAACACACACGCTGTGTGACTGTAATACATTGTTAATGGAGATTGTCACTCTCAAAGTACTGCATACATACACTATACTGTCTCTGCACTGGTGTCAAGGGCTCCTCTCTGAGGAGCGTGGACGTTGAACTTTCTCTGCGGTCAGCGTATGTTTCAAGCCCTAAATTGGCGGCTGGATTGCACTCCGGCAGCGCTGAGAGAAGCGGATTGCACTGTAGGCAGTAGTTTCCCTCGTCTCCCTCCAGAGACCGGAGGAGACTCTGATGACTAATGAATGGTACATTAAGTGCTGCTGTGACAGCCACAGTGTCTGGGACCTCACAGAGTTCAGCTTCACCTAGCGCTCCTCTCTTAGCAGCTTCTCAGGCATGTTGTATATTTTTGGATCACACGAACATGCTTAGGCCTACTTTACAATTCATGTGTTTGTACAATTCAGGTTGTGATTATGGTGTTATATGTTCTTGGCAATTAGATACATGACATGTGGGCATAGATTGTTTTTCTTAAGGAGAACACTCATCACAATTACAAGACCTCAACTCAGCAGATTGACGTCCCCAAGGCTTCTTCATCTCTGCCTCGTTTTGGGTTAACTGGAGCATTTTCCACAAGAGTGCTTTGAGGTTGCTGCATCCCGGAAAAACAAATTCTGGATAACGCGTCAACATGTGGACAATATACTGTTGAACCGGAGTTTATCAACAAATTGTTCTAATATACAGAGCACTGGTTGTATGGTGTGTATTGTATTCTCTCAGTTTAAACAACTCAACTCAACATTTTGATACTTTTAGGAGAGAGAGCACTTGATTTCACTTGCATTCCTTTTAAATAATTAAAAGATTATTCGATTAAAAGGCTCAAACGCATGAATAATAGACCGAAGTCACGACACACATTACAATGATTAACAGGTGCGGTGGACATTGACTTGTTTTTGAAAGTTACACTCTATACAAAGCTTTTCTTCAATCACGAGACATTCGACACACTAAAGCATCTCGTAGAAAAGACCCAAGCTTTTAAGGAACAGCTCAGCAGGAAGTGTGCGACAGTACGCGAGCCAAAAGTCCCCTCCAGTAAGCAATAGGAAAGGAGCCGAGGAGGACACATTATGACACATGAGTGAGTTAGAATGACCCTTTGTTTCAAAGTGCTGACGGGTGAATAGGAAATCTAATAAACTGACTTTCTTGAAATCCAAACATGTATGCGACACACATGAAGCATTTTAGTTTCATCCTCTGACCGTGAGCTGCATTCTTTTTGTCTGAACTTGTCAATAATGCACCTTCCCCTTTTTTGCTGAGTCATAAAATTGAAAAATCCGCCCCACAGAGAGATGGGTAAAGTTTCTGACTCACCAAAGCAAAAATCTGAAGAGGGTACCGGTCATTTGTTTGTGTGGTGAGAAGTTTCATTTCTCCTTTTCAGTTTATTTATAAGACGTCCCGGCCTCCAGTTTCTTGGAAGTATGTGTCATAAAGCTAGTATACAGCTTATATATTCCTGTTCTGTGCCCTATTCGCCAGATTGATTTTACCTGCTTGCCGCGTGCGGCTTTATTTGCACAGTTAATTATGGTTGTTGTAGTTCACTGGCTTTTCTTTCTTACAGCGTCAACTTTTTGCATCACAGCATCCAGAATCTAAAAAGAAAAATGGTGTCTGTTTATTTCAGAAACGCCACACATCATCATTCCAAAGTGACCGCTTTAAATTGTACAAATACTGTAAAAAAATGTCCAGATGTGATGCATGGCCATTGAGCATCTAGTTAAATCCGTTCTTCCACGGGGTTCCCACTCTGACATCAGTGTTTGCACGCATATGTGGATCTGTGTGTGCGTAGGCGGGAAAGGGCCAATGCAGCCGGTTTGCTGAAGGGAAATCGTTACCCTTTCCCCCTAAAGCATTTCCACTCATCCCAAGCGGTCCCCTCCCTTTCCTGACAGCAACTCCAAATTAACACGTCTCTCTGATTTAGTTATTCTGAAGCTTCGGCCAGCTCGCCTCTTTAACATAAAGCGGCTACTGTTTATAGACGGAGGCCTGCAAGGAGGGGCACGGAGAAGAGAGTGAAGAATGCGAGGTGGATGACGCCCCTGCAGTGGGTATGGGAGATGCCAGGTTTATTTTTAGAAAAAAAGGGGTGCCGGGAGTTATTTCAAATTGTTGTTGGCCCTGCCTCGACGGGGAAGAAGTGGGGCGACAGATGTCTTGAAGGCGATGGCCTTGTCTTGTGGATTAGACCGGCGTGTGCCCCCACGCGTCTCTTAAAACTGTCACCGTTGCAGTAAGTGGAACAGCTGTTCTTTTAAGAGGGACAGAGATGGAGGAGGCGGTGCACTGGGAGACAAAGAAGAAAAAAAACCACAAGTGGGAAATTGTAGTGGTGGTACATGGAAGTGTAGCCAGTTGACTTCACTGCCGCTCCCTCAGCAGAACACCTTTTGTCCTTTTTGTGTTGCTGAACTTTCTCAAGTGTCGGTCAGTTTGCGATTGTTAAAGCTGGGGTAGGCAGTGTATTTTTGGCGTCATTGGGAAAGAAATTCAAGAGCTCTGAGGGAAAACCAGACTACTTGCCTGTGACATAAGACGTTGAATAATCGCAGGTGATTTCAGAGAGAGGGCATTCCTATTGGCTGATCTACAAATTGAGATGTGCACGCACGTCCCTTCAGACAGCAAAAGCCTGATTCAATGGCAGAATATCCTGTCGCAAAAGTTAACATTCAAGCATTGGCTACAACTGCCTGCACTGCAAATAAACCCAAAGAGGGAAGACTGACTTGATAATCTACAATATAGGCGAAGCGTTTCAGAGAGAAAATGTTGTTGATGCCTCCTGCTAACTGTCGTCATGAGACTAAGCAGCGGACTAAACTATTATCGTTTTCTTTCCATCTCTGAAGCGTTCGTTAATAATGTAGCTCAGCAGAGCCTCAAATCACAGCATGCTATCTCAGAGGGCTTTACAGGCCCACAAGTTGTCAAAGACAGCAGGACGGTGCTTCTTATAGAAATGACATCAGGGTCACAATCACGACCGGGATGAGGTACAGGTTACTGTATGAAGCGTGCGCATATAACTGTTTAACTGCATTACGCAGCAGGTAGAGGGTTGCGTTACTCTGGTCACGTCCCTCTTGCATGGGTCTGTTTTTCCTCTGGAAAAAAAATCCGAGTTCGGTCTAAACCTGCAGTTATTCTCAGAAAGCCAGTATAACATTACCCCAGCTCTAAAGCGCTGAGAAGTGTACAGTAACTTTCTGTACAACGTAGTCAAATACAAACGCATCACAGTGTTGGCTGTCAGTAGCCTCTGATTTTGGAATATTACGGTTTTTCCCCCAGAAATCATTGCTCCGCTAGAACCTTAGAGTCGGACCAATAGACGACCCATCCTGTAACACGCCATATGTTTGGAACACAACAATAAACACGGCTCAGTCTCCACTGAAATGCCTTCATAAAGATTGAGTAGCATGGGTCATTCATTTTTAATGCATATATGTGAAATGGAAGAAGTCAATCTGCTCTCTCTGGCAGTTAAGTATACGAAGGCCACTTCCCTCTGTCCATATACCATATGATGGACATTATTTATTCATATACATCCTAAAAAAGATCAATATTCATGATGTAATCTTTCCTCCATTCTGTCATTTCCTCTCCTCCCCCCCTTTCCTCCTCCTCCTCCACCTCGCTCTCTTGAACACAGTGGAGCCAAAGGTCTATGTGTCCGCCGGCCCCACGGCTCTGCTGGATGGTGGCAACGAGTCGCTGGTGGCTACCTGCATAGCGGAGCGGGGCCGTCCCACCGCTGAGGTCTTCTGGGAGACGGAGCTGTACGGACGGAGTGAGAAGCAAAGTCGGGACGAGCCCAACGGCACCACCACTGTACAAGTGCACTACATGTGGCAACCGCAGAGCTACGCCCAGGGGAAGGTGCTCACCTGTGTGGTGCGCCACCCGGCCCTGCAAACAGAGTTCCGCATACCGTACATACTAAATGTTCAGTGTAAGTGCTCTAATATAACTACGCCTCCTTGATTCCGGCTTTCTTTTCTCACATGGATTCTATATTTTTCAATTTTCTACTGTAATACATTTGGTAAAGTGCAACATTCCCAAATTATTTGTCCATCATTGTCCTGGAATTTGGACAGGAAGGATTTGCACGTTTGTCCAAAACCACATCAGCACTATGTCCTCCTGTTTCAGTAAAGCTTGCTCAACATAATGCAATAACAAACATCAATAATCTCAGCAGCCTCAACTTCCACCGCAACATGTTCAGAGACGCAAATGAATCCAAATTTCAGTCTGAATGGTTTTGCGTCTTCCTCCCGTCACCAGCTGCACCACATCGCTTCTGATCATCTTGCTCGCCACCTTGCATTGGTTATAATAGTAAGGCTGCTCAATAATTGTGTGAGATTATGCCGTTTATTGACATTTTTGCTGTTATCATCAATGATATACATTTTTCCTGAAATCACCGAGATGAATAATCCTCATCCTACAGCCAGCAAAGTAATGATTATTATAGTTCTAATTGTGCAGCCCTGACGGGCACAGCACATCTTATGGATATTAACCCGTGATAATAGCTTGATTTATGAATAGCCCGATCACTACCTTTCCCTCTTTTACCATAAAGGGGCCGTTTAAGAGTCGTTTTAATGCTGTAATCATTGATGCATACGTCCTTAGCGAGCGCTACTAAGGGTTCGTCTGAGCTTGGACCGTGTGAGTGCCGGCTAACGAAGGTATTTTATGAAATATTGATCAGGCCTCAGCAGCAACTCAAGTAGCAGGGGGCAGCGGATGGAGACGCAGGAAAACAAAGGTTAATACGCGGAGAAAGAGGCTTTCCAGCTCAATAAATCATGTCAAATGCAGCGGCAAGGGATTTTAAATGCAAAAGAAGCACAATTTTAACGTTGAGTTGCGTGAAAAGGGTCAGTGGACACGAGGAGACGAGGTCCTCTTCCTGCACGCTGTAATGAGTTCCTCATTCGTCCTCCAGAGAAATCAAAATGAAATATTGGATGCCTAAGTCAGTGTTTGCCATGTGTTATTACAGTGGCATGTGCTGGGCTTCATTTGGGCAGCATCCTGCTTTCCTTTGTTTTATTTTTTTGTCGCGGTGAGGCAGTAGAGTTTATTATTAGCTGCAGTACAGCTACTGTCTGAGTGAGTCTCTCATTTTCTAACTTTCCACCGACCCCGGAGTCATTTGTTTGTTCTCTTGGCTCTTGTTCACCAGCCGGTCCCGTACCCTGCTCCAGTCCTGCACAGCCTTTGTTTTGGTCGTTGCTCACTACTGTGCTTATAACGCACGCTTTGTTCCTTCTGGGAAAGCTCATCTGTCGACAGGCTGCTGGGATCCCAATCACTGATTATTGAGTCCTAGTCTTACATCCTTTGAATGAACAATTAAGCCCAAATGAATCCGTTTCTGTCTGCACGGACAAACTTACTGTTGCACGAGGTGTAAGAATAACAGAAAGGATTGTATGTATTGGTAAATAATGCAAATGCTTTACATCGTAACCTTTTTGTTTTATTTTGTTTTACAGTTGAACCAGTGGTATCGATCGTAGGAATTGACAAAAATTGGTATGTGGGTCAAGAGAATGTGAAGTTCATCTGTGGAGCCAAAGCCAACCCACCTGCCCATCACTTCACATGGACCAGGTCAGTATCCCCCCCCCCCCTCCCCCCCCCAAACAAATGCTTCCGGTGTGAAAACTTTGTGTGGATTTTAACTTCTCGTCAGAAATACATGGCATACATACCCTGAAGGTCCACCTTTCAAGACAGAATAAGTGAACACAGGCTGACATACATTCTTGTAAATGTGACAGCCGTCTCCGTCCTAAATTCAGGGGACACAGCTGTTCACACGACGATGTCTTTTGCAGCCCTCAGTAAGTCGGTTGTTTAAATCAGCTAAAGTTGAATTACATCACATGATGTGAGCCATTGAAAAAAAGTTATTGTAGAATGTAAATAACGGACGCCATGTTTGTAGTTTGTTGATGGTTCATATAAAATCTCGCTCGCACAGTTAACTGTGGTGAAATGAAACTTGGCTGAGTTTAACACTGGTATTGAGTGACGAAGAGTTTTGACATGAATGATCAGCTGCTGATTGGTCCAGTTGGGTAAAACTAAACTCTGTTTAAACAAACTTAAATTGAGCAGCGAAGCGAAGAAAGATTCTGTCTACAGATTACCTCCAGCATGACTTTTGGAGCCCGGGCACTGGAAGTGTCAAATGCGCTGCTGCACCGATCGGGAAGACTCCCTGCTATAAATAAAAGATTCCAAATGGTTCATGCATCAGAGCAGCACTCGCCTATTGGCAGCTCTTTGTCATCATCTTGCTTTAAAAAACAAGAAACAAGACCTCGTTTGAACCGACCGTACCAGTAAAAGTCTAGACAGCCAAACTCTTTCTTTTCTATTTTCCTGCCCTGACGTTGAAACCTTGTGTTCATGGAGAAAGCGTTTCCCCCTCGACTGATGGAAGTGCAGTCAGCTCCAATTATCCCAGTCCTGTGATCATAAGGTAGTTGCAACAGGCCTTTGAATGCTAGAGTCAACACAACCAGCAGAGCAGCGACACCACTGCGAGTCATGCATAGGTTTTCCAGTTATTCTTTAAAACATGCAGCGACAACAACGTATCTCCCTTTGAGTCTCTGTGTACGATGTAGCGCACGCTCCGGGATTTTCTTCAATGTTTCATTTGTGCACAGGTTGGATGGATTGATGCCCGAGGGTGTTGAGAAATCAAACAGTAGCTTTGCTTTCACTCGCCCGTTGGAGCGCAACGACTCTGGAGTGTACCGCTGTGAAGTGATGAACGACATTGGTCTCCGCAGCCAAGACGTGAACCTCTGGGTACAAGGTGCGTTTTGACTTATTCGCCCCCTCAGTTTCTTAAAGTGCTCTTGAATGTCTTATTTTTAACCGTCTGCTTACTTAAATAAACCACCTTTAACACGGCGAGGTTAAAATAGCAAACGGTGCCTTTTGACATTCGGCGTGCCTCTCTGATGTAAGATTAGCCTCTCGGTACGATCAGCCTTCAGTTCAACACTTCTCGCAGAGCTAAGCCTCCGTATAAATGTCCCTGCCCAGATCCACTTTCACACATTCCTGGCAACTCAGGCGCACGGAGTGCAGATAAAGAGTATCGGTCCCAAACATTTCCAGTGTTGTGGTTTTGGCAACATTCGATTTCTCAGATAAGAGAGAGGGTGTTTACTCCTGCTGGTTCAGCAAACTATGCACCATGTAGCCTTTGTTTAAGGTCAGGTTTCACAGCGGGACATAACCAAATGTGTCCACAGATCTGCAGTACACAAAAGTGTGTGTCTGTGCTCCATATCATTTGTTTTTTAAACGGTACTTTGTACTCTTACAGCTGTTCTCTATGAAATTTTTCATTCATAGATTAAAACTACAGACGAGGGAACTTCCTCCTTCCTCCTTCATCAAAAGGGGTTTCCCTGCATTTGGATGAATTCAAATTTTGACATAAATCCTGGTCAGAAAGCTCACTGCTTCCTCTGTCTGTCCACGGTTTTCTACTTGAGTTCATGATTGCAAAGTCAGGGTGTGAATCCTGAGAACTCTGCATCTCTTTTTGTTTCCATTTCTCCTCCGCTCCTTTTTAATCCTTTTCCAAACACAACAACCGCTGCTTTTTGGACACATTCTCCGCTAACGCTCACACACAATCCTTTTCATTTCTCACCGTCGGAAAGGAAAGAGCTGGAGAAGTCCCCAAAAAAAAAAGAAAAGGCTGTCCGGCTCCATCTGTGTACGGGCCGGGTTTGGAGTCTTGCTCCAAACGAAAGCACAGCTGACATCCTGTCTAGGACTTGACTTGCACCGAGCAATTATCTTGCTCCTCTTGTCAAATATTAAAGACTCAGGCATGCGGCCTCTCACTTCCATCCCCCGTGGAGATAGCCAGGTTGAGCTCGGCTAGATTCGCCCCTCCCCCCCCTCCGTGGCTGCTCGGTGTAGCTGTTTCACGTTTCCAGTTGTCTGTGCAGCCTTGTGGTTTCCGGCTGCTTTGTCTCTCAGATGACCGGCTACATGGTTACAGATGCTCATAACCCCACATGAGTTTAAAATGTCACGCTGCAGGGCGGGATTGATATTGACTGACGAAGGAGTGCGCTCGCCAGTGTATCAGTTCACTGACCTTCATCCGTCTCCATTATCCTCTTGTCATGCTTTTACTTTCGCCGTGATCCTTCAGGCTCACGCTGCAGGTGATTAGACTCTTTCTCAGTTTCACAAATTGTGGACATCATTACAGCTCCACAGGGAATCCGTTTTTGATAACTAGTACCCAAACCCCCCCCCCCCCCTGGAGATGCAGACCTCCTTATTAGTGCGAGTCATGTTGCTCTGTTAGTCCAGCCTTTGATGAGCCTGTGCAGAGATGGGCGAGTGGTATCGGGCTGCTCTGAGCCCCAGAGGCTGGAGGTCAAACTGGAGACCGTTATCCAGACCTCGAGCGCCACAAAGACTCTGGCTGCTATCACAAATGCCAGGCCACCGGAGGACAAGTCAGATGCAGGAACCTCACATCGATCACACAGCGTTCCATCTTCTCACATGACTTCTCAAGAGGGGGGTTTAGAAAGAAAGGAGGGGGGGGGGCAATCACGCTCACTCACATGCTCACGGGTACACGTCCTCTGTCCTCCAATCCATCTCCGTCTTTTTTCTTCTTCTCATGCACACACAATGACATTTAGCACTTAACCTCTTTCTGCCCCTCTCGTTTCCTCCTCTTTGCTCCGCGGTGCAGCTTTCAACAGATTCTTTAGTCTTGGGGGAGGCATGTCTCTGCTCCAACACTGCACCGTGTTGATAGAAATGAATCCTAAAAAACTTTCAAGTCTGCTCGGCCAGTCTTTACAGAACATAATGGTCTTTTTCCTCACTCCATCTGCTGTCCTTCCTCTTCTCTGCAGATCCTCCCCCCACCTCGGCCGTCCCCAGCACCACTGCGGCCCTCCTCCTCCACGACACCGCTGGAACGGGCACCGCCGTGGACGAACGGAGAGCCCTGTTCACCTCCCCGACCCTGGCCTCCTTGCACGACAGCAGCCTGGGCACCATAGTCGGCGGCGTTGTCGGCGGAGTTTTATTCCTGATTCTCTTGCTGATCCTCGGCGGGGTCTGCTTCATGCGACAGCGCAGGACCTTCAGGGGGGACTACTACACCAAACAGTACCTGGGACCCTCCGACATGCAGAAGGAGTCCCAGCTGGACGTGCTGCAGCCGCATGAGCTGCAGGAGGTCTACGGGGACAAGACGAGCAAAGGCAGCCAGGAGCTGAAACCCAAACTGGGCGGAGACATCATTTACCCCGACTACACCCCCGACCACAAGGATAGGGATGACTGGGCCGACAACGGGGATGCCCACAGGGGCCTCAAGGAGGGAAACTACTACCCAGATCACTACAACACCCAAAACATGCACCCCTGCGGGCCTCCCGTGCACAGCCCCACGGAGAACAACGGCTCCCCCTACCTCCCGGAGGACTGCTATGACAATGGTACAGACAGCGACTATGTGTCCCACGTGGACGGATCTGTGATCTCACGCAGGGAGTGGTATGTTTGAGGAGCCGAGGGAGAGAAAAAAACAGACGAACCGACTGACTGAGAATGATTTCAAAAGTGACGGATATAAATATCATTAAAGGCGTCATTTCAGTTAAACTCAGTTTCACAATGAGCTCTTTGAACAATACGGCTCTGCCTTGATTGTAACCACTTAACCTTAAGGACATGTTTGTGGATTGTATTACACTTTTGTAGCATTTCAAGGAGCTACAAGTGATCTGCAACGCCCCGGTGATGTTATCTGCGTAGGCTTAAGAGGCTTTGGCATACAGTGAAGTTTCCACTGATGTGAATGAGGTTTTGTATTCTGCTTTGTTTGTGTTTGCACCTGTCTTTAACACGGGTCAAAGGTCAGGTGTTCAGCTTCTTGTCGGTGAAGTATTTATATCCCTGAGCTCTGCTCCCATAAAACCTCACGACTTCTGTGGCATTTTCATAATGGTCTTTTGAGCACTTCCAGCGTTTTTCATACTGTTGAAATGTTCATCATGGCTGCAACCGGTATTTAAAGCAAATTATATTGCATGAGTTTTCTAAAAGCAAAATGTATCTTCTAGTTAAAGGGAAGGTTTCTCATTCACATGATTTAAAAAGGGAGAATCACACAGGCATTGTTCTGAGGGGAAAGCAAACTGACTGATGCGAGTACATTACCAAGAGAAATCCCGGTAACCCTTTGGTGAAGTTCTTCTGTGGCTTCTTCAATCTCACAGTATTTGCTGTAAAGTATTCATGTTACCTGACTGAGAGAGAGAGAGAGAGAGCGAGAGAGACACCGCTCCCTGTGGAAGTACTTTTACTTCCAGCTTCAACTGATCTGCTATATCTCTGTTCTGGAAGTTGTAATCCTTAAGATTTCAGTCCTGCAGCAAACCGTCATTGGGCAGCTACTTTACATGACGAGCAACTATTGAATCTTGTAAAAAAAATCAATATAGTCCGCTGACAACAAAATAACAACAACGGAGACTTACTGTTATCTTCTCCCACGAGAAGAGCCTCCCCGTGCTGGATTACGTGCATGCATTGCTTCCTCTGAATGCCTCTTGTTTACTGTGGGAATGGCGGACCCTGCCATCACGAATAAAAACTATCGCGAGATAATTACTGCAGAAAAAATGCTGATCATGAATGGTATTAAAAAGGGGTTGGATGTCATGAAAGTCTTAAGGATTATAATTTCAACCAACTACGCTATTATCATTAGCCTATTGAAATGTGTGAACTCACTCACTTTCTTGCAGTGAAAAAGCACAACTCCATTATTACAGTTGTCAGTGAGCATCAAAGGAAGCCGACCGGGCTCTAGCCCGCTCCACTTAGCCATGATAACAGGCTGCATCGCTGTCGTTCCCCTTTTCCCTCCTCTGTATCGTCTGATTTCTGTCTGCACACAAACACCAATTGGTCATTATAGTTTTTATTTTAAACGTGGGATCAAAGCTGTGAGTTATAAATACCAGATGTGACCATCACAGCTGTCATCTGACGTTATGTGGCTCCATGAACCACCAACAGTTTCACTGCTCCCGCTCGACACTCCAGGGCCGTGATTCATGATGGTAAATAAGCAAAATACTTGTTTGGGGGGAAAAGTCAGAGAGCGCAGAGAAAAAAAAGCACTAATAAACGGATCCTTCGGCTTTATTAAGTACGTGTTTGAAGTATGATTGCGCAAATACCTCACAGCACAGTTGGAAACGTTGTGCGCGGCTGACATCACTGCTGATCACAGAGCAGGCTGTGATGTTGGGGTTTGGCGCCTCTGAGGATCTACAGCGATCATGGAAACTAGAAACTTAATCCACCAGTGAAAAAAGTAGCTTTAAGAAGCGTCTAGGTTAGAGCTGTCTGTGTAATGCCTCCCAAAGGGATGTTTCTTTTTTTCCTGTTTCCTACAATCAACAAACCCAGTGATGTTCTGTTGAAACAAAAGAGTTGACCTCATGACTGAGCTCATCTCTCACTGCTTCATTTCACCTTCCACTTTCCCACTTCGTTTTGCTTCTTCTTTTGTTTCCTCCACAGCGAAGCATTGATCAAAGGGGCTTCATGTGAAACCGTGAGCAGAAAGATCCCCGTTTGGTCCGTTTTGTTGCGAGATGACAGAACCATATACTTGTTACAATCAGGATGGGGGTGGAGTGTGTGTGTGTGTGGGGGGGGGGGGGTCATATTTTGAGGTCTCCTTTGTTATTGGGGGTTTTATAGATTATGGGTGCATTTTCTTTTTTTTTTATTAATTTTTTTAACCTTTCTCCCTCATGTTACCATGCCAGGGCTTTGGTCAAAAGGTTTAGATGTCTGAGAATAAACTTTAATCTCACTCTCATCGTCACACACACGCGCACCCATGCACCACACATCTGCCACTGCAGTCGTCTCAAACCCTTCAGCTTTTTAATTGACTTTTCTTTTTTTCTCTCTCTCATCGCATTTGGCAACTAAAGTGCTCAAACTCTGATATATAGCACATCCGTGTCTGCATGCACACATTTTTTTTATTTAATTTTTTAATGTATGGCAGATTCATAGCTGTCAACTTGTTTCTTATTGTGGGAATGCAAACTGCTGTCTCTGTTCTAAAAGTGATCTTTTTCCTTCAGCATCTGTTCATCTCTAAAGACAGTTTGACAAAAGCAAAGAGAGCTGAAGTCATGAATGTTTTTGAGTTTTTTTTTATTCTTTTGGATCACTCACCAACTGGTTGCATGTAAATTAAGTTATTCGCTACCTTCTACGTTCATTATTTCTCATCACTAATGTTTATACATGTGTACATAATGCTAATCGGTTAGCGTAGGATTAGCGGTTTGATTTATATGCTCACGTACAGTTTGTTCTGGACTCCCCTACTGAATTGTTGGTGCCTTAGACGGGCTGAGCAATGCACAGAAACTTTGAAAAACAACAAGCGTTAATATAAAGGATATTAATATCGTCAAAGAGGAGGACCGACTGGTCTGTTACTAGGTCTTCCATCTTGATATTTAAGATTTTCTGTTATCAGAACAGACAAAAGGTTGATTATGTCATGCCTTATATGCTTTAAAAGGACACATGTAACAATTTAGTTACTGAGTAATAAGTAAAGGTTCACTGGGAATTTAGACGAGCCAGAATCAAAGAAAATATTATTGTCCTGTAAATATGCTGGCTATTTTCTTTTTTTTATTGTTTTTTTTGTAAGAGGTCTGTAATTTTCACAGAGCGTTAGTTTATCTTATGTGCATTCGAGAAGTGCCGATCTCATGATAGCGTAGTGGGTGAGCCTGTTTTCACTGCATTTTATATTTGTTCTGGAGAGTTTCTGACCAATATGTTGTTTGAATGATTGATGGAATCAGAGATGGGAGTGCGGTAGATTGTATTTTGTTTTTTCGTTTGCAATAAAAGACTTTTATTATTGCACTCAAATGTGTCCTGGGATTCTGCTTTCAGAGAGGAAATTTATATTTTCCTTTATTAAGTTATTTAACTTGAATCAGGGTTTTTTAGCCCGTATCCATTGGGAGCTTTACAGATCGATACAAGGGACTGTATCTAAAGTCATTTACAAACTAGTACAGGACCTCTGCAGGAGGAACCTTTGTTCAGAATGACTCGACTTCTTGTTTCTTTCTTTCGTTTTCAGGCAGTTTGTGGTGATAAGAAAATATGTTCCTCTTTTTCAACTTTTCCCGTTACTGTATTACATACTTTTGCAATAATTGCAAAATACTTTATGTTACATTTGCGATTGAAAGACGGAACTTTCAGTCACCACTTTTAAGCAACAACAAGAACGAGAAGTTCTCAAGAAGCAAAAAAAAAGAAGAATATCAACAATCCCCATGAAAACTGATGAAGCTCGTGGGATACAATCGAAAGGTCCAAAATGGACCTTGTGGTGAGTTTGTGTCAAAAATTGATTCTTAAGTCAGGATAACAATGATGGCTACACGAGGGATTAACCATTTGTCTAATCATGATAATAATCCATAAATCGTTTGACAAAAACATCTTATCTCAAGTTCCGCTTGCTGGATTTCTTCCAGAGCTTTCAGCGGATGCTCAAGTATCGCATTTTGACATTGACCTTTTATCGGATATAGCAACAGTTGAAACTAAGGATGCACCGACCGACTTTCTCAGTCCCGATACCAATATCGACACCTGGACTTTAGGTGTGGGTGGAAACCTAGAACCGGTCTGATACGAGTGTTCAATCAATAAGCTGTAAGCCTCACTGAGTGGAAGCACCTGGGATCTTTCTTTTTTGTGTAAGGTAGCGTCAAGCTTGACTTAAACATTGCTTTCCTAACTTTTTAAAGTACAATGAAACCAATAGATACGTAGACATAAATGTGCTGAATTGTTAATCATTAAAATAATGATATCTAACACAAGATCGGCCCATTGATACCCGATCCACTTTTTTGAATTGGCCCGATATCCAATAGTCTCAGTATTGATGCGTCTCTAATTGAAATACAAAGGGGAGAGGGATTTCACGTAGCAAAGGTCTCTGCGACCAACTGATATTGATCAATGTTTCTTCTTCGTTGAATTTGTGTTGTGGATTCTTATTTTTTGAAGTTTGTGCTGGTTGATTTCCTGATTGTGTGGACTTGTGCTTGGTCTCCGGCCTCCCTTAGATTGGCCTCTGAAGTTGATTGCCCTGATTTGCAGCACCTGTGCTAGATTGTATAATTACCAGTGACTTCTGAGTTGTCTCCTGAAGAAAGCAGATATCAGATACATTGAAATCTGTCAGTTTAAATAATTCATAGTTTTTAGTGTGAGGCTTTCCCAGGTTTTCCTTTAGTTCTTTATTAAACACGCCACCTTGAATAATACGTTGTATTCAAAATACTATCTCCAAGGCCAAGAAGGAACCTTCAAGCTCATATCCAACAACTATTTTGATAATTAATAAATCGAATAGTTTGTCAGTTATCATGGGCATGCTTTTGACATGTAAAGACTTAATGATTAACCGGGAAACAAAACTGTCAGATTGATGATGAAAATAATAGTGAGTTGCATCTATGGATGGATAGATAGATTGCTTTTTTTCTCCCCCACACAAAGTAAAGGT
The DNA here is from genome assembly GCF_949748355.1 of Melanostigma gelatinosum. Classification (NCBI taxonomy): domain Eukaryota; kingdom Metazoa; phylum Chordata; class Actinopteri; order Perciformes; family Zoarcidae; genus Melanostigma; species Melanostigma gelatinosum. The sequence continues at coordinate 17,002,686 of NC_136640.1, forward strand.
GTTTCGGTCTTTCAAGCCGGTGGCCATTAGTCTCTGTCACCTTCTGCCTCTTCCACTGTCCACACCTGTGATGGTAACTAACTGACCCATTTAGCACAGCTCTCCATCCCGTCTAACTCAGCACCCTCTTCATCACCGCTTCACAGAATAAAGCAAGTGAAGCTGCCGGGTTGTATTTTGTCATCACACCTGCATCGACCAGGCGGCTACTGACCACCCACAACTCCCTCCTGTCACCCATCAGTCCTCAAAAAGTATAAGACGTGTCTCCTTGAATATTGTGAATTCATCACACTGAAATTATGCCCACAGAACATTTACAAAGGAATTTACAATGGCGTCCCTAATCCAAGTCCTCCCACTCTAAGTGCCTGTGTTTAATCTCCAGTGTTAACCTGGCTTTGGAGGTGACACAAACACTATCAATATGTGTTGTTTAGCAAAGTGACAGTGGCCCCCTCTGGTCCAGATTAAGAGCAGGAGGAGAAACCAGATACTTAATCCTCTGCGGCATGTTGGACAGAAATCTCCCTTCTTGGACTTCACTTTCATCACTTCAGCGTCCATGTCGCTCCGGCCCAAAAGCACTCACTCTATTATCACGGTGTTGCCTGACCGGGATAACCCCGGCCTAATCCATCATTGCTAACATCTGCATGTTTGTGCAGGCAGTGTGGGTAAATAACGCTGCGTTGGTGGGCTTGGGTTACCGCTCCTTTTTCCTTTCTTCGGTGTTTGGCAGATAGCTGCGAGAGGCATTTTTTCACACTTAATGAATCCGTCAGCAAATGTGTTTAGTTTTGCTACCTCGTAAAACAGCAGTGAGTCCTTTCAACATTCTTCAAGACCCCACCCAAAGATGTTAAAGTCAAGACGGGTTTCTACATCAAACTTTAACCTTTAGAAACTATTCTTGTAAAAATGCCTCTTTTTTTCTTTTTCACTGCCTGCGTACCGCCACTGTTGTTTTCTTTTGTTACCTCTAGTGATTTATTAATTCACACAGAAGGAAAGAGAGGTGGCCACTTCTAGTTTGTGCTACCCTCCTCCTCCTCCTCCTCCTCCTCCTCCTCCTCCTCCTCCAAAAAACACTGATTGTCAGCTAATGAACAGGAAGGCAGCACCGGGGAGCTTCACTTCAAAGGCCACAGCTGACTGAGCTGAACAGACAAATTGTTTGAGCTCATGGGTTTGGAAATAATGAAATGCTGCACAGGGTGGGAGAGTGCGGAGCAGTTACAACAAAAATGTTGTCACATGGCCTGCGGTCTCGCCGGCCCTCTTCTGGGTGTGAAGTGTGTGAGGCTCCAGCACAGCAGCCACCTGTGGCTGAGACAGTGGCCACGAGCACCAAGAAAAAAACATCAGAAATCTCTTCAGTCTTCATAGCAGTTGGTGTTGTCCACTTGTCATAGGAATGGTTGGTAATCTGCTTCAAAAACTTTTTTGAGTTATATTTGATCAAATTCTCATGACATCCCGACAGCAATCAATCAATCAAATGCTCTGACAAAATAAGAAGAGTTGGGAAGAGTTGGCAACACCAGACTGCGTTTGTTGGTTGGATACTTTTTAAAATAGCATATTCTATCTCGTTCTCAAGATTACCAACCTTATGTCTCGAATTGATCAAATCACCACCGATAATGTGAAAAGAGTCGCGCGTAGTGACAAACCCACAGAGAATTGTCACCTGACTCTCTCGTCCCCCTCAGCTTTACGTTACCTTTATAGCGTCTGTCAGCTCATTGTCTTGGTTTTACAGCCTGTGACCTTCTGGTTAACTCCTCATTAGCATTGTTTTACAGTGAACACCCAGCCCAGCACCACACAGCAGACAAAGTTAGCAATCAGCTGGTGAACATAGCATTTAGCAGCCAAAGAGCCGGATATTTCCCTCTGGAGTTGGTTTTACAATAGCAGAATGACAACTGCCCAAACTCTTTCTGCTGAGGAACCTGTGGCCTCTGCTCTGTTTGCAGACAGCTACGGTCTCATGTTGTCTTTTGTGTCGTACAAGCTACAAGTGTAAGTTGTTTTTATTGTGATGTTCAATTGGAGCATTTGAGTGATGCAGGGAAGCAGTCTTATCTGCTTTAAGCTGCAGTATTGAAAACACTTACTTTCTATTACAGGCAGAAAGAATTATCAAATTTTTCTCATAAAAAAAAAACAGCAAAAGAGAGATCTGAATCATGGCGTGTTCCCAAATCCTCCCACATCCATCACCTTTCAGGAGTAAAATCGACTTGTTTGCAGAATGAACAACGAGAGGTCGGGCACCGTGACAAAACCCTCTTTTGTGCAGCGACTACTCTGAGACCGAGGGCGAAGACAATGAAGGTTTTCATAGATGAGCCACATTGTTGCTCTAGTTTGCACTGAGGCCATTCACAGATCAGTGTCTGTGTTCCCAGCTCACTCTGCCGCCGTGGAAAAGCTCGCTGCTCTGAAGCGCTGCCTGCGTTTCTCTCTGCTGACTCAGACGGTTTTCCAGAGACAGTTTAAAGAAAAGTACTGAGAGCAGCATTATTGCACAATATGAAATTAAACTGGCATGATGGAGTGGTTTTCCTCTGGGGCCTAATAAATAAGGTATAAACATACAGATAGGGTAGTGGGAACGGTAAGAAAATATCCAGAGGCTGATTCTTCCTTTTGGCAGACTGACCATCTCTGCTGCCCACTGCTGTAACAGGCACCTTTAAAGACAAAACCATGCACATGTTGGAGTGCAAGTTACATGGTTTAAAATACGGCTCTGAGTTTTTCATATGGATCAGCTTCTAATTGGGCTCATGGCATGCCACAGGCTCTGATCAGAATGGGTGGGCAGCAATCTTACTGGGCCGTGACACGGAGACCCCCACACCCTCCAGCATTGTTCAGCAGTGCTGGAGCAGATATAATCTTCAGTGAATTTTAATCCCAGCTGCAAAACAATGCAATGTTCCCTGGGAAATGTCCGTAGGGTATAGTAGAAGGAAACAACAACACACAATTGAATGGAGCAGGCTATACAGCTGGACTGGACCTGCAACTATATGCTGGAAAAATATGTGCGGGGCATGAAGGAACTTTACATTTTGCAATGAACAAGACTAAGAGGCTGCAGTTATGCCAGCAGCTCTGTGAGGAAGTGCTGAACTGCAGCAGTGGTTTCATTTGATTGATAATGCGAGCTCACATTAAGAATGTGAAAACGCTGGTGCTAAGCTTGTGTAATGTTTACCATGTTCACCGTCTTATTTTAGCAAGTAAGCATGCTAACCTATGCTAATTAGCACTGAACACAAAGTACAGCTGAGGCTGACGGGAATGTCATTCGTTTTGCAGTTATTTAGTCAAAGTTGGACACATCTAATATTTAACCTGATGGCCCTAGAGAAAATTAGAACAATTCATCCTCTGGGAATCATGAATGCCGGTACCAAATATTGGACAGTACATCCAATAGTTTGACATTTAGACATTTTACTCTGAACCAAACGTGTCAACCTGCAGGTGGCGCTGGAGAAAAAGTCAGGAGATAACAAAAGGCATCCGAATCCACCGTCTGGTATCTTCTGTGCAAGATCTTGTGCCAATCTGTTCAGTAAATATTGAGATATTTCATTGTATAAATTTGGACCTGCTGGTGGCGCTAAAGTATCAGGGAAGTCAGGGAATTACCAAAATTGTTGGTAAGTAGCAAATTTCCTTGCAACCCATTTAATTGGTGCCAAGATGTTTTTCTCAGAACCACAGTCATTAGTTTTAAATATTTCAGTCCGAGCCAAAGTTGTGGACCAACCGACTGACTGACGAGTCAGAGCCCTGGAGCCGCGCTGCAAGAAAAGACTTCATATTGACAGAAGAATTGCACCATCTATCACTTTCAGGGACATCTGTCTGCCTGTCTGCATGCCTGCTGTTCTCTTGTGTTATTTTTAGTGTTGAAGCTGTTTTCCTTCACCTGCTTGTGTCTGTCAGTCTGCGACTACTGCAAGGCCCAAGAAGCGGCATCTAATCCGGCTGACCAGACACCCACCACTCCCCTCTGCATGCTTCCTGCCAACAGTTGGACAGTGGGGTCGTGTGGATGCTGTCTGGCTACCACCAACTGTGTGCGTTTGTGGACGTGACGGCGCTCGTCATGTGACTGCTGTCTGCCTCTGTGTCAGAGCTCAGCAGCCAGCAGACCACCACCGGAGGCTGTTGTTGTCAGTTCCAAGTCCTTGGAGCATTAAGAGTGGCCATAAAACCCTCACCTCACATTAAGCCTCCGCAAACTCAGCTTATTATCAATCAGTCAGATTGGATTTTTATAATGTTTCATACAGCTGTTTAGCTCTGATTTGTGTGTGCTACCTTTTGTTTTGCAGCCCTTCTCCTCAGTCTTTTATCTAAAAGGGAGACCTCTCCTGACTGGGACAGATGAGCCTGTCGCACTCAGCTGTTCTGCTGGATGATGTATCACCAGGGATCGGGCTTACAGTCAGGACATGTGCTTTTTTGTTCCAACAACATCAGCGCGGCCTTAACATATCTGATTTATGGCTCTGATTTACTGCAGGAGCTGGCAGAGCATTCACATATCTAAAGCAGATAGAGGCCGACATCATTATCAGAGCAACCTGTTAACTTCATGACTTATATTGTCATATCCTTTCATGATGCTTACAATTGAATTTCATATTGTTTTATTTCATTGAAATATTGTTCATATATTTGATGCATTTTAAGTATTTTTACTTTGAGTACTTTGATTCTTTGTCCCATATTCATCTTATGTTAATTGTAATGTGCATAATGACAGTACTGTTTATTAACCTGCACTTTCCCTGAGAAATAAAGTACATCAATAAAACATATAAGGACCCTGATGAATGCATTCGTCTCTCAATAAAGTAAAGTACTGGGTAAGTGACCTCTGTTAGGCATATTCCTAACTAATTCTGTGCTTCATAAAGTTACCTCAAACTAAGCACTAACTACTTCAGGCACAGAGAGTGGGAGCAACTATGGGTTTATATGAACCCAGAGGTTATTTTTTCCACCGGGGGGCCCACGGAGGCTTAATCCGGCCCAAAGCCTATTGATACATTACAGGCTTAGGCATTTTAAACATGACAATAAATGTGTAATTTGGGTCAGTGTAATTAAGCAGTCACTTAACCAAACAAACGTAACTAACCAAACTGAATCATGAAATGTATAATGGACTGAAAAACATTCTCAAAGAAGTATAAAAAGTACAGTATTTATCTGCTGTTTCCTGCATTTGTCTGAGACTTGTTTTCTTTTCTCACTATAGTTCCCTGATCGACCGCTTGACTTCCTAATTGTCTACGACCTCGTCTAAAACAGGCACTAAAACAGGCACTTCTGGCTTCATTAAACGCAGCGACGATCATGTACAGAAGCAGGGATGACAAAAGCAGATACAGACAAAAGCAGGAGAGGAACTCCATTGTTCCACCACAACACAGGCGTGTGTTGCAGTGGAGGCGAGGATGAGGTGAAGCTCAACTCATGTCAAATCGAATAAATTACTTTCAACAACGAGGGGCGGGAGGCAGCGGGAGGCCCATTTAGGAGCTTTTAAAGTCGAACAGCGTGACGTCTTAATTACTGAGACTTAACGCTGGCCAGTGCAGCGCTCACGCAGCGATGGTCAGGAGTTGGAGGCTACTGCCCCCGCGGCTTCAGAGGAAGGGGAGAAGACCGACAACTGAAGACAAAACAGGACATTTCCACTGTCTCTGCCAGCACGAGGGAAAATAAAGGTTGATTAAATTTCATTTCATTTCTGAATCGTTAGATAAAAGCAGCTACGGCCTCATGCTGCTGTCCACATGGTGTCGAGATGAGATGGATTGCCAACGAATTACACTTATCCTTCCTGTCAGATTCATGCACGCTCAGGTTTATTGGCAGTAATGATCCCAGGGACATGTTACAGCGGCTCAGATGAAGGAGGGAGGGCGGAGGGGTCGGTTACTTGGAAAATGGCCAGAGGTGGAGAGACTCTCTGGTTCCATTAGTTAGCTAGTGTGATGAATGATAATAGGTGGATACATGTTGACCTTTGACCTTTACGTCCTCCTGAGATGGCAGGCTTCCGATGTGTCGTCACTGCTTCAGCTTCAATTGTTCACAGTTTGGTGGAAACTATGGGCAGAATCACATTGAATTATAGTAAACAGGCCAAAGTGTGTTGATGTTGATCTTCCAAAAGTCTTAAAGATAAAGGCGCACCACAAGGTTCTATAATAGCATCTGCTCCGTTTTCTATTTTTATCAGCAATTTTGGAAGATTCAGTAGAGATACATTTTTCTGCAGATGATTAACTTCAGGCCCACTGCCTAAACCAAACTATTATCGACTTCAAACTGAATTTGCTTGGCATTTTACAAATTCGAATAAAGCGTCAATGCACAAAAACAAGGTCGACAACCTATTCTCTAGGAATGACAAAAGGTAGATATATAATTATAACTATATATATACATCAGCAGAGAGCAAGCTGTGAATGCCGTTCGGTGGTGTAACAGTTAATAAGGGTCCCCTCTCATTACAGTACACAAGAGTAATTCCTTCACTGCTGCTTAGTCGGCATTTAAACATTAACAAAATGTTTCACTGGTAATGACACTGTTTTTAATGCCTCTCTGGTCCTATTTATTTTATTTTATGTGAACGTTCATCAATTGTGTGTGCCTGTGCGTTAACTTCTCTACGCTGCCGTTTTAACCACGTCTCTCTTGTAAAATATAAAGTGTCTCAAGAGGTGCTCTGGGTAAATAAAGGTTAATAACTTACACCTAAAAGCTCAAGTGTTATTATTTTGGCAATTTGTGTATTTGTTACTTTTATTTATTCTCATAACTGTTTTATTATAAAATCTTTATTGCAAATGAAATACATCTCACCTGATTTGAACTTCACATCATTCTGCACTGTCAGGTTTTTGTTTTTTTCTAATTGGCTGAATGTCTGAGTGTCTCCTGTGGTGATATCAGAGCAAATGTCAAAGCGCATTTCTTATTTTGGCTGAGGTACGTGTTTGTTCTTTAAAAATCACCCCGGGCTGTGTTACCTTTCGAGGTCATGCGTTGGGTCTTCAGCAACCGTGAGGATCAGCGGTCTGCTCGCCGTGACAATTCACTTTCATTTTAGCCAGCTAGTAATCCCACAATGCAATAAAACTGTCCGGGCCCTGCGTCTGGCTCCAGTCAGACCAACTTTACTCACAAAAACGTCTTCAATATTATTAACTGGAATGTAAATCTCAGAATAGAAGTTTATGGCTCTTTTCTCCTTTTACTTCCAAGATTCGAGACGTCATTAATAAGCAGCTGTTGGCCAGGAGAGAGTCAGTAATTATATAGGGGTAAAGAGTCTGTGTTGTAATGAAGGAGTGCATCTCAACCAAACCAAGACACCAGCGAGACCGACAGGGGTCACTGCGTCTGGTCAGGATGTGTTTACCTTGGCGAGAGGGTTGCAGCTGTGTGCAGAAAGTGTGTTCTGGGTTTAGAAATGATCTCACAGTTGGTTTTGGTCAACTTTTCAAAACAAACAAGTGTCTTCTGCACTTTCCTCTACTGTCTTGTACTCTGTTTTGTAAAGTTGAATACCGGCCCGAATGGAGAAGGGAATGAATTTGAGGTTGAGAAAAAAAAATCGTGTTTTCCTTATTTTGGAGAAGCCGTTGTGTACATGAAGGCAAATTGTGATATTTTTACCTGCAAAAACTGATTTATTTAGCCACATGGGGGCAGCAAAAACGAGTTGTGAAAACGACATTGACATATCATCCCAATTTAGGTTGATATGGCATTGAAGTTGGCAAAGAGTTGCTTATTTGTGCTCACACCAAATTTCTCAAATTTCTCAAATTTAGTTTGTCGGAGGGTTACTGCAAACGGCGCTATAAATAAAGGGACTCACAAGACTACCGAGTGACAAATGAGTCACTTGACTATAGCGACTTATGTGAGTCACGTGAATAAACGACACTAACAACTCCCGTGACTAATGACTGACGTGACACAATGCCAATGTTTACTTTTACTTTCAATGTGACATTGACATGCAGTCTCACCAGATGATAGTCTTGTGTTTGTTTGACCCTTCCACCTCGACCCACCCTGCATGGACTATCTCTCACTTCTGTCCGTAATGCCTCGGATGGGTGCGTTGCATACACATGCTAAACATGCGTCGGTGTCAGACGCCAAGGAACATCGACAAAGCCGCGTTATTTCAAGCTTTGGAAGTGAGAACGGGCAAATGAAATCCTTGTTATCCTTAAATTTTCTAGAGGCTGTACATGAATAATATAACATTTCAGCCATAAAAATGAAAATGAATCTTGCATTCATGTTTGAATTTGTGCATCAGTGACAGACTGTCTAAATGCTGCCACATAGAACAGAAAATGTGAAACCTATTGATGGATTCAGTTTCATTAATACCGATCCATTTCATACGTTGCGGCCTGAATCACTGAAACCGGACCCTCGTATTACCTCCTGTATTACATATTCATGTGAGTTTTTGAGCTCAAAATAACCCTCTCATCCCGACATGAACCAAATCTAATTATAAGCAAGAACAGTGGGTCTTGTAAGGTAAACTGAAGGTGTAATAATCTGACTTTGACAGATACTAAAGTTTTAGTGGCTGTCATCATACTGCTACTTATTTCTGATGGGATTCCAAAACTTGGTTTTGGAGACATTTCAATCAGTTATTTAACTCTTCAATTCAAGGCAGAATCCAGTTGAGTCCATCTCATGTTTCTGGACATCTTTTCAGTCTATTTGATTGTTAACTTCGCCTCTTGTTTTATGAAACTGAGTTTAAAGTGCAAAATCAGCTACATTTTTTCAATAAAATTCTCTACATTTGAGTTTTGAAAGCAAAAACTGCCCAAAATTGCAAAAAATATATAAAAGTGTGTTCCTTACAACATGAAAACCATGTATTGATGTAAGGATACGCTATTGAAAGGGACTTAATGCTCCACAATAACGACGTAGTGCACAACGTGTTGTTCATCATTAACTTTTTTCCCATTAAATTAATCAATTAGCCTCTCATCAGCGAGCCCAGATAGCTGGGATTTATGGCTTCACGCTTTTAAAATGTGGTTCAGAGGATGTTGGACGGATTCTTGACAAAGGCCTCTCCCACACAGCGGGCGTCACCAGCAGCATACTGTGATCACTTAATGCTGAGTCAGTGTAAAAGGAAGGTCAGGCTGTGTGCTACTGGCAGAGGCAGAGAGAGCGGTCACTCAGGGACACTCCAGATTTCAAATAGTGTCTATAAAACACCTGGTAGGAGATATGGATTCTCCAGTTAGAGGCTGAAAGTGTGGGAATGCCTCTGTTGTCATTGTGTTGAAACTCGTGTTAACATGGGCAGACCTACAGTACAATGTGCTGCAGGAATGCACTGGTTGAGCGCTCATTGCGTACATAAGAGGCGCCACAGGGATTTCTGAGGGCCCCCGTCCTCTGTGTGTGTGTGTGTGTGTGTGTGTGTGTGTGTGTGTGTGTGTGTGTATGTGTGTGTGTGGTGCATGACTGCTCACGCTGGTTAATGGTTTGCAACTCATCTCAGAATCTGATTGTTATAAACAAGTGTACATACTGCATGCTTGGTTGATTTGACTTTGTTTTGATGTGTGATTAGTGTAAAAACACTCTGTTACAAGTAAAATAATTTTACTTCATCCAATAAAAGTACAAAGGTATAAGCAGGCAAAATGTATCCAAAGTACTAAAAGTGAAAGCACTCATTATGCAGAATGATCCATTTCAGAATAATGTGTTTTATATTACGGCATGTACTCACAGTATACTGTGTAAGCGTCACTTTAATATACAGCTGTTAAAGGTGGGGTTCATTTTGACCACTTGGTATACTGCTGGGTAGCTTGATCTATAATAAAACATTATGATTTATGTGTTGATTACATTTTGAATCAATAAAGATGTCAAATAAATGTAGTGGAGGAAAAGAACAATATTTCCCTCTGGAATGCAGTAAAGTATAGCAGCACACAATTTAAATAGACAAGCAAGATCCCCAAATTACTTTCAATTAAAAAGGACACAACTTCTTTATTCATGTTTTGCATCTGTTACTTAAATTAAAATACGTTTCTATTTCTCTGGTATTATCATTCTTTTAAAGCTCACTTTAGTGTTTTTGGCTTCAAATCTGTATCACTTGTGCCCATAGATGGCAGCCATGAGTTTTGTTTATCTGGAACCCAAAACACAGTCCTGTTGCACAAACTTCAAACACTTTTTGCTTATGTACATTTGTAACCTGCACCTGCAGAGAGCGATGTGAAATGCACTGGAACCGACTGTAAAACCAAACGGCAGAACAGAGACCTTCACATCAACTAATAGAAGCACAATCATCTCCAGCACAGCAGTCAGGATGTGTGTGAGTGTCGCCTGCCTCCTCCACTGAACAGCCATAAGGCCGAGAGATGAAAGTAGCAGAGCTAAGAAAGAACATTTAGGCGCGATTCAAGTCTATGAAACTGTATTGATTTGCTGCCCGCCTTCCCTGCACAGTCCCTGCCTGGCTGGTGCCAGGGTAATTCGTCCCCCTAGGTCTAAGGTTGCATGTGAATTTTCTGTTGTGTCAGCTGAGTTTAATGCAGTGCATGCTTGAGAGGAGGTGAACTCTCATTATCGCACACTGCTTTAATTAAGAGCTCGCTGTCAACGAAAGCAACATCTTCAACTCATTTATTACCTCCTGCAGTAGGCATCTGAAAAACAGCAATATAATTCATCTTCCACAGTAGAGCGTGTGTGTGTAGCGTTGTCACGAACACAGCTGCAGCAGAAATCGGAACAGAAAGTGAAGGTTTTATTGATGAGACTGTCAGATGCATGTGTGTGTGTATCCTTGAATAAGTCCAGATTGGATGGTTCCACGCCTCATGATTAAAGTCCAGTGCCAAAGCTCAGTGCCAGCGCAGGAAGTAGTGTGTCCTTTATTTCGCCAGGCAGAAAGCATAAGGATGTGCATCGGTCGTGGGGCACAACTGACTTTCATGCAGGAGGGTCACAGATTGTGTCCCACCACAGGTCTGCAATCAACATGTGTCTTTCATTAAACCATGAACACAAACTTGTGTTTTTGTTGCCAAACACACTGACCATATCTTAATAACTGTTTGTTTTTTCGTCACCACAATCTTTGCCCAAACTTACCCATATCATAATGTGGTATTTTGCATAATCATCCAATTATCAGCACTTTTCTTTGGGTAATAGAGCAGCATAAAGGTCAATCAACAGAAACATTCTTATTCTTAATAGCAGCCAATGGGTCTGGAGGTTCAACTCTTTTAACTCTGCTGTAATTCCTCCTCTCCAGGGTGTTTGGCCTCAAAGAGTTCCCCATGATGTCCATACACCGATTTAGAGGTTCCAGGAGGTACCAAGTGGTAATGAGTGGAGGGGTGTTTAGTGTACTTTAATCTGAAATTCAGATTTTGTCTTTTAACATATTATGTGTAAAGCAATTCAAGATAGTGCAAGTAGTTGACATTTTAATAGAAATGTAGATTTTTGTAGTTTTTGATGAAAGGTTCAGCATGGTAGAGGATCAGGTCCATGCAGGTGCAGGCTATTTAACGCTGCCTATAAACACCTGGTTAGTCTACTACTCACCTTTGACTCAAACCCCCCCCCCCCACTCTCTCTCTCAGTCTCTCTCTCTCTCTCTCTCCCCTCATTTCCTGTCATCTCTCCACTCTCAAACGCTTCACCTCCTAAAACTTGCATCCACCCAACACTTCATGACCAGAGGAAGATGATGTCACGGAAAGTTGTGCTGATCTGGCTGCGGTGTTGCATCATTATGTCTTGACTTGCTGTCTGTGTAAAACAAAGAGGCCTCTTTGGGTGAATACGTTTGCAGACTAATATAGTATTTTAACTCAGAACTATAATTCTGAGCTGTTGAATTTCACCAAACAAACCTTTGACAGTCAAAGTCGTTGTCAAAACCCGGCAAAGCATCTGCTGATTGACCTTTTTCACACAGCCACTACTGGAAGTGGTTACTTAGGTGTGGCCTTTTGGTTCTGCAACAACAACGAAACAGCTTTGTGGTTTGTGCATTAAAACAAGATAAGTAGTACACGAGAATTCAAATGTTTACTCCCTTAATGCGTCTTGGATGGTGACAGAAATATGGCCACAATCTTCAGGTACAATAGCTCTTGATGTTGGGCCCTCTGAAGACTTTCTTTCAGTATAAATGGCTCCGTTTTCTTGGATGGGCTTCAGTTGCTCACCTGCTCCCCCGATGGGCGTAGTACAGGTTGCATCAGCACAGACTCACAGCCTGCTGGTTGAAGTCGTGTCTGGAGGGTTGCATAGGCCCTGCCATGCTCAGCACGTCCCAAACAACCGGTGCACGAACCAGAGCCATCTGCTGTCCATTCCCCTTACATTCTCACTTGATGCTCTGCCAGCGGCTCGCTCTTTCACCTCTGAAGCTTAGACTAATCCACCCGTTCTCACGAGCCACCAAAGCGTCGGGTTCAGCTGGCAGGACACGCTTCGGATTTTTGCCTGAGAAAACAAAGAGCTCCACTTCCCTGAAACGTATTTCAAAAGCAGTATCATTTATCACAAACCCTCTCTCCAGCTCCATCCTCTACTTACTGTAATGACCAGATTTGCCTCTCCACTCTTCATGAGTGTCTTTGAATCATTTGCATCAACTAAATAACCATTAAGCACTCAGCAGTCCGACCTCAACTGTTAAAGTACATAAATGGCTCATGACCTGAACATCAGACACATCATCATCAAGACTGCACATCACTGTTTGAGTGATTTCCATGAACTAAACAACCATTAAGCACTCAGTGTCCCAGCATCCTCGACCATCAACTCACACTCGAGCATCTAAGAAGAAGAAGAAGAGATTGATCAGAGAGGTTATGTCTCATAGAGACAAAAGTACAATGGAGATTTTTACTCGCTCAATATGCTCGCAGTTGCATCCTGCTGCATCGCAAGAAGTGCAAGCGTGAATGTGTTTCATGACCTTTCAGGCAGTTTCCAGACAGTTGTAAGAAGCAATAATCAGTAGTTCAGTTTGAGTCACCGTGCGCTATCAAAGCACAACGGAGTGCTCACAGTCAATTGTGATTCATCAAGAATCACAACTTCTCACCGTGAGAACTTTCAAGGTTTTTCTCTTTGTCGAGCGATGCATTTGAAAAGCTTTAAAAGTAATGTGACTTTTAGGAGGTTGTCAGACAACAGGACATAAACATTCATGAGATGATTATGATTCATTACGGATGCATAATGTTTTATACGCACTGATAAAACGCATCAGTTACCATTATGTGCTCTTCAAAACAAGGTCAGGATGTGAATGGATTTAAGTTGTGAGTGTGAAATGCATTATCAATCGATCACACTTTTGTAAACCTTTTTATGACAAACTATTGCAAACTATTACAACTCGAGTAGATAAGAGATAGAAACATTCACCCATACACTCATCCGTAAAAGAGAATTTAAAAGAGACGAAAATAATGACAGCCAAACTGTTTTTATAAAACCAGTGGTGGAAAGTAACTTCCAGTACAGGACTGAATCAACTTTTTTACTTTTTACTCCAATACAGTTTTGACTAGGGGTTGCTTTTGACACTTTATACTATTAGCTGATAACGCTTCTGTGCATGTACCGGAGTATTCTTTGCATTGATCCAAAATTATTTCAAGTTAAATCCCTTGTTTGACTTCATTCCTACTTGTTTTCCAAGCCAGGAGAGTGTACATGCGCTCTGAAATAAAAGACCTCTCCAACCAGACCGTCTGTCTTCTCTCTGTGCTGCAGACCACGCATGTCTCTTTCAAACGTGAGCGGTATTAAATTAAGATTAAGCCCAGAGAGAGGTGCAGGCTGATGGTGATATAGGCCGATGCACTTTTCTATTTATTTATTTCACTTTGTACATGAATTCCCAGCTGTGTCACACGCCAAAGCTCTGATGCGATTCACATTAATGGTGGCAAATCAATCTTTGCGTCAATGTGGAATCCATTCAAGCGCCTTTTTTTTGTGTGTGTGTGTGTGTGTGTGAGAACTCAGCTTTAAATGAATAACAGCAGGAAGAGATGGTGCAGATGATCAGTGAGTTTCCTCCTCTGAAGAAAGTGATGATAAGGTTTCACAGAGTTAAGTAGGTTACCACGCAGCCCTTCACAGGCAGGCTCGCCTGTGAAGGGCTGCGCACACAATATTACTGGCTGATCACCAGCTACCTTTTTTCCAGCAGGATGTCCACATGTGTGTCCAAAGAGAAAGCCAGCAAGGTGAAAAGGATGCCAGTTGTACATCTGTGAAATCTATAAGTACCTTGTCTATGAAATGTTAACAAGTCATTGTCAGTAAAACGCATTAGCTCGCAGACAGTATAGGGCACACCCGGAAAAGACTGAAGGTTCCCAGACTCCTTGTCCAAACTCCACTCCACTTCCACCTTCAGGGAATAACCACTTCAAGTGATTTGATGAGCTGGTTCATGTGACTACACAAGGTTTTTGGAGACAAATTCGACTCTGTGTCAAGTGTTTGCCCCCGAGCCAGATGTTGCTTGCAACATCGGTAATAGACTGGACTGTGTTTTACCTTCCGGAGATACGATCATCCGCACTCAGAGTCAAGTCGAGGAGCAAGACTGGAAGTAATGAGAGCTTTAATCTTGCTCATCATGCTGACAAAACCTCATCTATCTGTGCGGTTCAAACGCTGATTTCTATGTTTTGTAAATATAGATTTAAAGAAATGTGCTTCCCATCTTGTTTTCAATCAGTTTTACAATACAAAGTAACTCAAGAAAAACTTAACAACGAAGCAAGATATGATTAACTCTTGTATACAAATTTCTTAAAACCCTTTGAAGGACTTTCAAATTGAGGTTAGAGTCAAATGTGCATGAAATAGGTAACTTTAAGGAATCTTAAGTGAGGCGTGTGGATGATAAAGCATTTTAGGCTTCTTTTTAAGGGGTGTTTGTGTTGTGTAGTGAGGGCTTTACTGCAGATTCACTTCGATATAGTGTGTGTGTGTGTGTGTGTGTGTTTGTGTGTGTGTGAGAACTAGAGGGAGAATAAGAGGATGTGACAACTATCTTCTTTGTCATGAAACACACTTCCACAGGCTACACAATGTCACTACGGCTGCCAGTTTCAAAACAGGTGATTCAAAAAGCCGTTACAAACCACAAAAAATCGAATGATGTGTTTTTCTCAGGTCATTCCATTCACCGTCATCCTCCTGTGGTCTCGATGACTAAACACTAAAGTTGCCCCCCCCCCCCTGAAATGCTGTGCAATGCTGAGCCCTGTGCAAAACAGCTATATCTTTCTCACCCACATTTGTTTCTGGTTGCAGTTTTCCTCTCAGGGTGACAAATTTCACTCTGCAAATAAGTCTTGACTGAGGAAGTAAAAAACAAAAACCGCACCGCCTCACAGTGAATTAGAGTAGCATTATGCCATAAAACAATACCCAGAAGTGAGTGATTTCCCAAACTGCAGGGTATGAGCAGCCGTAGACGGGCAGTCTCGTAGACGGGCAGTCTCCGAGTGCCCCAGCAGGGACGGGACGGTATGAATGATGCATGGCTTTACCACGTCCCAAGGCGCCCTGCTATATGAGGTGGCTGAGTAACTGAACAGACATAGTGCATGGCGACTTGGAGAAAACAGACTGTGAAGAGAACAACTGTGAGAGACATGCAAATCTGCAGCAACACCCAAAAAGGGAGAAGTGGTTTTACAAACAATTATTGTATGTGTGTGTGTGTGTGTGTGTGTGTGTGTGTGTGTGTGTGTGTGTGTGTGTGTGTGTGTGTGTGTGTGTGTGTGTGTGTGTGATCCTGTGCATATATGGGTGAGTGGCAGCAAACATCAGTCTCAGCTGAAGAGGGTGTGTACATCTAACCATAAACCACAGAACTCACACACTTTAAATACCCTTATGCTGTACATACTGTCAGATGATCCAACTCTGTTTCACTCAATGACACCATCATGGGATGCTCAGGGCTGTTTATTTTGTGTTTTGTCCTAAAAGTTGCTCACTGCTTGGAAGGTAAGTCTGCAGGGTTACAATCCGTCTGTGACTGTCAGCTGTTTATGGGCTTATTTCTACTGGCCCTCTGGGTCTTGTTTAACCTGTGGCATTTACACTGAACAGTGCTGCTATGGTTTTCCTTAAGTGATTCGTCCAATTATAAATGCACACAGGCAATAAAGCCACATGCTGGATGCATCTTGAATGCACTAAATAATAACTATTTATGCAGTGTATTGCTGGTGGCATGTTGTGTATTGTCACTGCAGCAGCCAGTTCATTATTATTGACCAGTGGTGTCACCTAAAATCACATTAGCTTCCTTTACAGCCTTTAAAAGTTCATATATGAGGGCTGTTAAGGTTTTTCTTTGTGTGAGGGAGAAACCCTCTGCAGCCTACAGTTCAGATTTGCTACTGTATGTTTTTTTCTAAGGTTCAGTCTGAAGTCTTTGTTTCTGCTGTCACTGGGACTTCCAGCTGGAGATGAAAGTTTAAGTTTGAACACGCGAAAAAGCTCTGCTTCTCAAAGTCGAAAGTCTTACTTGTTTACCACATCCCCAGTCTGTGGAGGAAGAGTTGCTGTGCGCCACTGGTGAATGGTTGCTGTTTGGTGAGAAAAAGAAGCCTCTGGGGCTCAGGAAATATGATGCAGACAGTGCATGAATAACTGATTTGATTTTTCTCTCAGTTATTACTTAGTTTGTATCCTTAAGGTGTGCCTTTTCCATGCTTGGCTGACATTTAGTTTGGCAATAACCTGCAAGGGCAAATGAATTATAAACCCACAAGGCATAATTGAACTGATGCAGCGTATTTATTTCTCTCCCTCTGTGTCCTTTAAAAGGCGTTGGAGGCTCTCCACATTGTTTCCATTTGCTGTGATGTACAGTGAGACCAGCAGCGTTTCAGCTTTCACAGTGTTTGATGCAAACAGTTCAGTTTAGACTGCAGCAGCTGGCTGTAAGTTCTGGGGTTTTCCATGAAGCAGTGCAGCAGCATTATGTTACTCATCGTGTATCTAAAGCTGAATACAGGTTCTTGGCTTCAGCTGGCTGATGGGCCAAACTATATATCCTCAAGTGCACTTTTATAAAGTCGTCGGAGGCAGCAGGATTATTGGAACTTTGTATGCATTGGAGTCCGCACACTGTCCTGTCTGCAAGTGTTATAACCTGTCATCCTCTAATAAATGTCCTGTCCTCTGAAACCTCCTCTGACCGCGGCTGATTTCTGAGCACTGTGGAGGGACGCGGTCGTCGGTGTTGGTGGACGGATCAGGACGTAACTTTTGGACTGTTTTCATCTCATTAGCATAATGGAGTCCTCTAAATATACACTGTGGGGACAAGGTTGCATTTGTCAACTGTCATTGTGTGCACAAAGTCCAATTCCTGTCCCTTTGATGTTCAGAGGGCTACTTTATCTTTAACCTGTGCTTTCATATCAGTTTTTGGTCAGTGTGACATTTCACACAGACATTCATGGTCCCCAGAGGATGTATTCTACTGACTTTATATCTAAATATGTGCAAAAATAATGACATGCCCATCAGCCTCAACTTTGTATTACGTGCTAATCAGTAAACACGGCAAACTAAGACAGTGAACGTGGTTAACATTACCTGCTGAACATCAGCATGTTAGCATTGTCAGTGTGAGCGTGTTAGCATGGCTGTAGACTCTTACTCTTGTTTTTATTGATTAGTCATTGACACATTCTAATAATGATAAAACGACTGAGAACCACATCACCACTGAGCCGGTTCGTCATTCTCATCCATCACAGTTTCACTCAACTAGTGAAAGACAATCAGGATGTGCAGAAAGAACTGTCGGTCAGGAACAATCACATTTTGCCCCTCAAACATTTCTGCTTTGCTGGTGTTTGCAGTTTTGAGGGCTGTTCAGGTGAATTCATGACAGCTCATTGCGCCTGAACATTATACTGGTTTGTGTCACAGGTCTGGGTGGAGAGGGGATCGTCGAGATCACTCACATCACAGCCATCCTGGGAGAGGACGTCGACCTGACCTGTAGTTATCTGGGCGAGAGTGAGATCCAGAACGCCGAGTGGAAACGCCGGATTAACTCAGAGAATAAATTCCAGCGACTGGCCGGGATTGTTAATGGCAAACCATTTAGCCGCAGTTACATCTCAGAGCCAGACTCTCTCACCAACCTCACTGTCAAGATGAAGGTGACCAGTGTGGAAGCGGAGGGAGAATACATCTGTGAGTTTGAATCAGATGAAGAGCAGTATCCCCACAGTGTATATATCACTGTCGTAGGTAAGCCAAGCCAATAATGTATGATTTTCTTTCATTCACCGCCTGCCTAATGGCGTTGCCATAATTTGAAAACAATCTAAAAGATCATAACTGCTGCACCACCAATCTTATTTGAATTTAACCTGGAGATAATGCATCTTTGACCCAAGACATGCCGATGTCTTGTCTGAGGATTGACATGTTTACTACATTCTTTCACAGCTCGGCCTGATGTACAGATGCTGGTGAATGCAGAGACCATAAACGGCTCTCACTATCAGTCGGTGTCATGCTCTGCGGTGGGTGGCAGGCCCGTGCCTCAGATCAGCTGGTTGGTCGCCGGCCGTCCTCCTTCAGATAACACTTTTGCTGTGGGCGTGAGTGAAACCGTCCACTCAAACGGCACCTCCACCCTGAGCAGCATCCTCCGCTTCCCCACCCACCTGCAGGACGAGGACAGCGTGGCTTGTGTGGTCCAACACCCGACCCTCCCAGTCCCCAAACTCACCACGGTCAGCGTGGAGACCTACAGTAAGCTCACACTCACCACTGAGCGCGTCGGTGTTGTTGTGTTTGTCCAGGAGGGGACATATTGTGCTGCATTCACCACTCTGAGTTTTGTAATCGTGAATCATGACTCAGCATCTCACAACACAATAACGTTCTCCTGCTGATTTTTTTTTTTTTTCACACTGGCCGTTCCTTCCCACTCTGCTCCACATACACAGTGACAGACCATAAATCACATTGCACAATGCAATGCATTCATGTGGGAATGCACTCTTTTCACTGACGTCAAGCATATGGAACACCACAGTGCAGCAATAAGCCAGTAAATAATGAATAACAGCAGCGTGCAATTTGGTGACTACATATCTCCTGTTCAATTTGTTTGTAATCAAAAACGTTTAACCCACAAATTGCCGATATGTGGTGCAAGCAATTTTTCAGATTTTCCAACTTTCAACTTCAAAAGTCTTAATGAGGTGTGCAAAGGATCTTGAGTGACAAGGAACGAGAAATCCAGGATGCTCATTTTATTTAGTCAATGTTTTGACCAAAGTTCAGACTTTTATTCGGTAAAAAGTTGCTTCGATCTATATTCTCAGACACAGTTAGCGACCTGCCAGATATTTTCCCGATGGAGTTGGTCGGGACCAAAAACAGAAGTAAAAGGGATATTGGACCAGGAACACAACTGAATGCTAATGTTGCTTCCGTATATGCTGAATACTTAAAGGTTACATCAATGTTGCATTGACGACGTGTTTCTGTTGCCCCCAGGTGGCCAGAAAATCTGATCATATTTACATAAATTTACATATATATATATATCTATATATATATATGTATATATATATTTAATGTAACATGATTCATCCTCTAATGGAAATTAGAATCTAGAAGTCAAACACGAGTCGTGCAAAAGTTAAGTACATGCTACCCAAGCTGCCAAGAAAGAGCTGGTACAAAACCCCTGAGAAGTTTTGTTTTGCTTGTAGGCTCTGGTTCACATGTTACTCTGGCACAGAACAGACAAAATAGGTCACTCACACCAAACCAAGTAAATGCTCTTATGCGGTGCAGCATCAGGCCGCTCGTTGGGACCGTCTCCATGTGGTCATCAACATTTAAATGCTCGCATATTTCAAGGGAGCTCATTTGTCCGCGATACATTCAGACCCCATTGAAGCACTGCGGCTTAGGTAATTTTCCAGCTGCAGCGGTTAAATTCACACTGAACTGTAGGTGTCAACAGATGAAGTTTTTAAAGCCAAAGTGCTTTAACTCACTTTAATGGCACATACCCTTCGCCAACACCCGAGCTCACTTCTCTTACTCGTTGGGGATGGGTGGATATTGTATGACACCACAACTTTTATGTATTTGATAATAGACTGTGATCTCTGCTGATTCCCTGCATTAAAGCCCGTGGTTCGCTCAGCTTCGGTTGGACAGCAGCTGGGCCAGGCATCTGCTCTCAGCTGCAGCCCGGCCAACAGATGGGACAGGTGATAAGCCTAAGTCAGCACTCTCCAAAAAACCAGAGCAGAAGCCCCTTACGGCTTGTGTTTAGCTCATCCGGCCCCCGGTTTCCTATTCAACAAAAACACCCTGAGCCTCAACTCGATATCTGACTTTTAGATTTGCTGGAAAAAACATCAGACCTCGAGAAAGAATAACTCTTCTCGCCTTTCTTCCTGCTCTTTTAGCGAGGCCAAATGTAAGCGTTAAAGCAGAGATGGTACAACGAGGAGGAAGTGAGTTCTGGGTGGTCTCGTGCATTTCATCTGGCGGGAGACCTGACGCTGACATCGCCTTGGCTTTGAACGGCGACGAAGAGCTGCAGAGAGAGGACAGGACTGACTCAGACATGCAGACAAGCTCAGTCGTCCTCCCTGCAACAGTGTACGAGGGCCGTAATGTCACTTGTGTGTTCGACCACCCCAAATTTACACACCAAGTGTCACGTGTCATAACACTGCCGTCTTTTTGTGAGTATGAGCAATGTTTCACCTTTAAAATGGCTCTGCTGATGCTCATGAGGTAGAAGTTACAGGAAAACAGAGATGTGCTTTGTTATTCTGCAGATTTGGAGTCTGGAGTTCAGTTGTTGAACTCGGAGCTGGGAAGCAACAGTGATGACTTCCAAGGCACTGAACCTTTCGAGTTGCAGGAAGGACAGAGAGACACTGTCATCAGCCTGCAGGTCACGGGGAATGTGCCACATTACAACGTTACCTGCAAAAAGTAAGACAAATGTGGGACTGTAAACAAATCGGGCAACTTATGGCCTGTGATTGTTTTTATTGTTTTTGTTTTCTTTACTTTGCTTTTGTTATGAGTGTCTTGTTTTCTGTTTCTCTGGGGGAAAAAAGGAGAATATTATGGGGAAACACATTGGCAGAAACAGGTAACATCACTACTCCTGACTGAAACAACACGTACCCTGTGGAGGATGTGGTAACACATTCGATGGCACCAAACCACAAGTGATAGACGGCAGGAACCAGATTTAGACACGTTTCCTGATTGAAATAACAGTCATATTTGAATCTGGGTAAAAAAAACATCCAAACTGAAACATGGATTCCTCTTTGTATTCTCGCTTATGTTTCCCTCTAGAGATGACGGGCCTTTGCCTGACGGTGTGGAGCTGGTTGGCAGCAGCCTCACAGTTCAGGGTCCCGTGGAGCATCGGCATGCCGGCCTGTATGAATGCTTCTTCTCCTATCACCATGTGAAAGCGATGCTGAAGTTTAATGTCACGATTAAACCTCAAGTGATACAGCTTGGTAGGTGAAACTCTTTGAATATATACTTCTTGAAAAGACTACATTTTGAATTTTCTGCAATGTGTGAAATATTGTCATGGAACCTTCTCTCCTCTCAGTTCCTCCAACGGTTCGAGTCGATTTGCAGACTGAAGGTGGACACAGTGTGATTGAGTGCTCAGCAGCTGATGCTGTGCCTGCAGCCGACATGTCCTGGCTTCTACCAGAGGGTGTGTCTGGAGTCTCTTGGTTCAATTTCACTTCTCATAATGGAAGCCACTCTGTCAGGGGAGTTTTACTCCTCCCTGCCTGCTCGCCTTGGGAGCTCACTGCAGAGTGTGTGATCAATCACCCTGCGTTTGAGGAGCCGGAGAACAGAAGCATTGCCCTCCCTCTTTGCGGTATGTTCGACAAATCAAGCGGTGGATCATTTTGTCTGAGTAGTGGGCGGTTTTTGGCCGTACAAGAGCCATAGATTTGTATTTTTCTCTCAAAAGTAGTGTTTTCAACTTCTCTTTCCCACGCAGCTCGCCCTAAAATCGCCATCAACTCCAGCACTGAGTGGAAAGACGGTGACGAGTTCACAAAGGTGGACTGCTCTGTGGACAGCGTTGCCCCTGCAGCAACCATAAGCTGGCATGTTGGAAACGTTGACAACAGCATCAGTTATCTGTCCCAGACTGACGTCCGGGCCGATGGTTCGGTATCGGCCCGGAGCTCTGCGCATGTCTTGTCATCTTTGTATTCTGGTCAGAATTTGACCTGCACAGTGGAGCATCCAAGCCTGGAGGCAGCAGAAGAAAGAACAATACACATTCTTGTGCACAGTACGTTATTTCTTTCTTTGTGATATTTCTCTCTGTGATTCACACAAACTCACGCAGCTGCTCATCCCCTTCCTGTCTTTTTCAGAAGCCCCTCTGCTGAGTGTGTCTCTGGTGAGACAGCAGGACTCTCCTCTCTGGCTGGCAGTGTGTGACTGCAGAGGGGAGGGTGTCGGGGCTGACCTCGCCTGGGTCCTTCCCGAAAATGCCACAGGCCAAACATCCCAGCACTCAGAGTATGAGGGCCGCGTCATTAAAACCAGGCTGACTTATCAGTTTCCTCTGGCCCTTTATGAGGGGCAGGACCTGACCTGTGCGTATCGTTTTGAACATGGAGCCACAGAGAAAAAGACCGTTCACGTCCCCAGATACCGTGAGTTTAACAGAAACAATACTCGGCCAACTTCAGTTGCTCCAAAAGTAGTGATCCACATGAATGCATTCAGCTGGCTGCTAAACTGACTTTTCTGCAGATATTTCCTCTGTGAGAGTCTTAAACCACACGAGTCCTCTGCAAAGTCGCTACGGCGGTGAAACCATAACACACAGACTGGCTCTCCAGGAAAGGCTTCGCAACCAGAGAGTGCTGCTCCGAGTCGAAGGCAACGTGCCAGAGTACAGCCTCATCTGTAAAAGGTGATGTGTCCTCCTTTATCTACCAGCTAATGAGGATGCAGCTGTACGCACAGTGTACGGCACTGAATTCAATATTCGCCCAATTTAAAGGAGCTATTAGACCCAGAGTTAACAATTCTCCGCCTGGAAATGTAAACTGGATTGTTTCCATGACACGGACATCACCCAGCATAACTTTGACATTGAAGTTTAGAGTTGAGAGAGATTCTATAATCCCATGAAGTCATCGTGGGTACTGTTGTTTATTTTGGATCAACTCCACACACACATTCTGCTGTACATACTCACAAATGTGTATGAATCTGCAAACTAATGCGTATGTACTCCTGTTGTGTTCTTGAGTAACGTTTGCAAACAACTACAGTGAGAGAGGAAATTACTGAGCAAGCAAATTAAACTTCATATTTTGGTGCAAATTTGAACATTTATGTCTAAAGTGTAGGAACAGATGAGGTGTAAACCGAGTAGGAAGTCAGAAACATTTGAGAGATGGACGAACAGATCTTTTCGAGTGATTTGTTCCCAGCAAGAAAAATATAAAACACTCCTTGAAATACAAATTCAGCTCAAAGTCACTCGTGTTTCAGGAGCGATGGCTCGTTTGTCCAAATGGACGGGGTTGCAATGGTCTTCCGGTCAGAGCTCTCCGAGCAGGATGAAGGCCTGTACAGCTGCCGGGCGTCCTTCTATCACCACACGGCCACAGTCAACATTCAAGTGGAGGTCACCAGCGAGGACAAGCAGCTTGGTGAGTACGGCCCGCGTTGTATTGTCCATCTACAATCAGAGTGACGTGTTTACTCAAGACATTCTGATCACACCAACATGCTGAGGTATGTTTTCAGTGTGAAGTCTGCTGGAACTTTTGTTTTTTATATTCTGTGTCCATGTATGTGTTTCAGCACTTGCTGCCATAATCTGCATGTCTTCGGCCTTGGCCATCCTCCTCATCCTCGTCGTCACCCTCTGGGTGTGCTGGTGAGTTAAACGCCTGCACAGGTAACTGTGGCTGTAGCTCGGCAGGTGATGTGTTGACGAGCAAGTGAGGGCAACGCTGCCGCTGGCGTACTACACGAGACAAACAGGATGCGCGCATCGTTAACCCAACTAACCAAAAACCCCAGTGTCATGCTATTATTCACAAACAGGAAGCAGTGTGGCAGTAGCAGACAGGTGCCTCTGCCACCGCAGCCCTGCGTGTAGACAGGTAGAACATTAGAGATAAACAGATTTATCTTCCAGTTTCCTGCTGCTGGCTTTTAGCAGCGTTACTTCGGGCACTTGCTGCAGTAGACTGTGTGTTGGCCCATTATCATCAATGTAAAAGGTTCAAAGCCCACGGAAGTTATTAGAATGATGAAATGCAAGCTGCCAATCAACATGAGGAAAAAAATCCAAAAATCCATCTCTTAATCTTACTGCAGTTGGAAAAAATCAGCGAGCCATCCGTCTTTTACGACTGATGTGGACTATCTGTCACAATAGAACTGTTTAATGGCTTCTGAGTGCAGAACCTTCCACATTTTTCACATTCACTGCCAAATCTAACTTCTCTGAAGAATGTCTGTCTGGATCCGATCAGGCCTCGCTGTGAATAAAGATGCACTGTGCAGCACAACAGCGGTTCAGAAGCTGCTTCAATAGGCCCCGGCTCTCTGGTCACAACATTTGGTCAAGGTGCCATTGGTTGACAGAGCCTCGGCCCCCTTAGCCCTGGCTCCAGTGGGAGGGTCCTGTCGGGCTAATTTGGGAAGGTCAGTCACACAGCGTGTACAGCAAGCGTACACAAGAAAACATGACTCCCCGGGAGAGAAGCTATTTCGGAACCAGCGTCAACCCCACCTCGCACCCTCCCCTCCAGGACTGGGGACACGTTTTGACGGCTGAGGTCATAATGTACAAAGTGAGCTGCTGCTGCTGCTTCTGACATGAGAGATCAATGATGAGGACTCCGGTCACCACTCACCCTCTCCGTTGATGCTCCTGTGGCATAATGCATTCACACCTGCAACTTCCCCATTTGAACACAGCTCTGTGTGTCAGATTAAGTCACAGTGTCATCTAGTGGTGATGTTCAGCCCTACACGCTCCTTGACAAAACGAATTATAATTCAAAACAGGATCATTCACATGATTCACACAATCGTTTTTGTTTTTGTTTTACAGCAAAGGAATTAGCAGTTCACAACATAAGGTAAGAGTCAATTCAACATGCAAGTTTTCCTCTTGAAACATTTTCATAAATCCAGTAATTCATTGTAAATTAAGTATTTTATTCAGTCTCTCAACCCATTTCCTTCTTTTCTCTTACTTCTGCACTCTCTCTCTCTACATATACATGTATATATATATATATATATATATACACATATACATAGAAAAATGAGTCTCTCTCAGCCTTGACATCTCTGATGCAAGAGCCCGGCTCTCCTGAGGTGAAGAAGCCAGCAGTGACGGAGAACACCAGTAAGGAATACACTCAGCTGGTCAGTTACTCCATAGTCCTGGACATCAAGAGTACAGTGTGAAGACAAAAAGACACATTCTGCTTTGCATTGTGCACAAACTGGATATGAAGGCTTACTGGAACTGCAGCATTTATTATTTCTGTGTATTGTCATAGGAGTTCAGAATTAGAAGTGAAATAATCCTTTTAATGAACTAAAATGTGAATTATTCTCGTTTTTTTTATTTTGACTGATTGGCATTCATGTCTTTCAAGCATTACCTTTGCACTTCATCTTACTTGAATTTTGTATGTAATTGTATTTTTTATGTACTTGTCAATAAAATCTTCAGAATATAATTTTGTTAAATAATTTTCCATTTTTATCAAGTTGTTACCACATGACTGAACTAAAACAAACATCTCCAGATATAGTAGAGATAACTGTCGTCAGCCTCCCATCAGCTGCTCTTGTGATATCTTTGGTGGACTAAATCAGTGAGGACCGTCTGCTGCGACAACCAGAGTTAACTCTAAATAAATTCTCATAGTTTGTGAACCAGATGCAGACCCACTCATCTCATCCGCCCACGTTGAGTGGCAGTGCTGTTACACCCTCTTGTGGCAAATGATCACACACACAACTGAGTGAATCAGGTTTTAGTCACGACCACTAAGTCCACGGTCACTATGAAATCAAAACAATCTGTTGCTTATTAAGTTTTCCCTCCGATTCTCTTAGATCTATTAAGTGTATGGAAGGTTGTGTGCCAGACAAACGCGTCACTTTACTAAAAATAAATAACAATCAGTGCTCCTGCCCTGTAAATCATACAGTCACAGATTCAATTTTATAAAATGTGTATTTTATTTTTCACTTTTTCCAGAATTGTCAGTATTTTTCAACAGGACAAGTTTGACTTCAACGTGTTTTCTTGTAAGAATTACTAAAATGGTGGCCTGTATATAATGTGGTGTATATATGTAGGTTTTCTTTCCGACAAAAGAAGACTCAGTTATTTTTAACTGACCAGCACATGTCTATATTGATGTATTACATGAAAAACCATGTACGATTAATGCAGATAACTCAGCTCCCATCAAATCTGAACTACAGAGGCTTCAAAATGTAGCAATTAAAGAACGATACATTTAGATACAAATGTACAACTGCTGCTTTGGAAACCAGTAGATCCAAGCTGCACATTCACAAACATACTGCTTCAAAAGCAAAAGCATCACTGTATAACACATACATTGTTTGCATAAAGCCCTCTCACATACATTCATCTTTTCTTGTAGAGACAGGGCCTCAACTGCAGCCCAAATTTCTTGATATTTTCTGGAGCCTCTCCCGTCTTCAATAATTCAAAGGAGTAGAAATGAGTGCTCTCTGTGTCCTATGGGAAGAAGAAAAGAATAATCAAAACACAAATCACTCTTTACATACAGCCAGGCACTAGATACTGTAGATGTATTATATACCGGCCGTTGTGTGGTTAAACTGATGTACGTCTAACTTCAATACATTTTAAAAAGTCTGTTTGTTGCCAACAATAAAGCAGTTTACTGAATAGATTTGCTGCCCACAGCACCACCACCTCTAACTAAACATTATGAAAGCTGCAGCTTCCAGCTGCTTATTCACTCTTTGAGAAAACTGCATTTAAAAAGGAAAATGAATCCCGATTTCATAAATAAATAAATATTATTGCATATTTTTCTATGTTTAAGATTTTACAGCTGGAAACAAGTGTAAAATGAAGATGTTTACATGTGAGACTTAGTGTTCGCTTCATCGGGGTTCTCATAATTAGAGTATGAGCTCACCATTTAATTATATCTACATGCGTTAACTTCGTAAATATAAAAGAGAAACATGGGAAAGTAGGCGAATAAGGAAGTGTTTCTCTGTCCCCGATGTCCCTCGTTTGTTGTCTCACCGTGGTCACCATCTTGAATCCCAGACTTGACAGCGCAGCGACGAAGTTCCGCACGTTCTCGAACCTGCTCGCCACTTCTGCTATTTTCAGGACTCCCCTACAACAAATGTGCAAAACCAGTTATCCAGACATGTACCGGTACCATACACACACACCAAAAACACTGCCATGGCCTGTGCTGAATCAGAGTGACATATGTTACCCCTTCTTTAACACACGGTTGGCCTCTGCTAGGAAATCTGCCAGGTTGGTTCCCATGAGGGAGAGGCAGAACACGGCGATGTCCACGGAGCCGTCACGAAGCGGGACCTGCACAGAGACGATGCGTTTTATATACAACCGCACAGACCGTAAGTGGATCGGCACGCAGAAAACACCGACACACTCACGTCGGCCATGTCACAGACTGTGACGAGATTGCAGGCGGCTGCCAAGTCGAAGCTGTGCACTTTGTTCTTCACGCTGCGCGCGATTTTACAGTCGCCACAACCGAAGTCTGCAACCACCAGAGAGGGAGGTCTGAAATAAAAAAAAGGCACAATTGATGCGTTTACAACTACAGCACATTGAACTAAAAGTAGCGTCTCACCTTTATGTGAAAACAACACGGAGCCAATACACCTCTTTAGGTAATGGGACCACAAGCAGGCAAAACTGTTGATCTTCTCCCAAACTGCCGACATTAAGGAAGCCGTCTCCTCACAGCAGCCAAATGAAGCATCGATTCAACACCCACAGCGCAGCAGCATTACTCTTCAGCAGAGCAATGGAAGGTATCTACTGTGTGCAGCAGATACATGATGTAGACAATGGGAGGTTTGGACCCCCAACAACAAATGTGAAGGATATTAAATTAGTTTTACTGTTTTGAGGAAAAAGCTGAACTAAAGAAGTGTTTCTGGAACAATGCATTTTATGATATAGAATCTCCCGTCTTTGTAAGCTACTGTGATTTTTTAAATTTATAATCCTGGTAATGTTGTTGCGTGTTCACAACAATGGAGGTGAGCAACCCATGTGATTTATTTTCAAAAAGGACTAAACTATGATGTAAAAATCACAATCAGAAATATGCGTTGACCCTCTGCAAAGTGTGCAACTAAATAATCTCAGGTCAGAGGCCCACTTTCTATCTCTTTGTAGCTTCAAACCGCATCCTATGGTCGTCTACAGCGAATGGAGCTGGCTCAAGAGTCCCCACGTCAGAGGTGTGAGACTTACGTTTCCTTTTGTTGTGCAGGATTTGGGTCGTGCTTGTTATCCCATGACCCAAATCCTACCTCTTAGATCACGTGAGGACACCTGAGCCAGCTCCAGTTGCTCAAGAAAACCTCAACATGCAGTTAAAAGCAACAAAAAGCGAATAAAAGTACTTTTGGTCTTCGGTTATTTTACTATTCACGCTGTTCTCAAAGGCTGAGAATGAATGTCCTAAATGTTGAATTAAAAGGCAAATGAAGACATTGATTAGAACGTCTCACTTTTGTCGGATGTAAGAGATGATGGCGTCCACTGGATTGGCGGGCCATCTCCGAACCTGCGCCGTGTATCCTCTGTGGTAGATGCCGAAGGTCTGTGGGTCCTGCTTGAACATGCGCTTCGCCTCGCCGCTGGACGTGCTGTACAAAACCTCATTGATGTATCGGAAACGGGCCGACTCCAGCCGCTTCTCCATGCGGGACCTCAGGGAGGCAGAGCGGTCCTCTTTCGCCACTTCTTCTGGGACCGCGGGCTCGTCTTTCGCCTCCGCGGGACTCTCCCGCTGGACCGGTTCCTGTCTGTGGAGCAACTTCCGGAGCTTCTCTCTTTTCAGAATCTGTTCTTTGCTGAGCTCAAGTTTCAGTCTTTTGATGGGCGGCTCACCTGCGATCTCCACTTCAGGTACATCTGCTTTCTGTTTCCATCCACCAGCAGAAGATTCAGTTGCGTCTTTTTCAACTTTGCCACCAACTCGCTGCTTTTCCTCTCCGAGTGTCTGTGTGTCTGTTGTAGCGGATACGTCTGTGTCCTCTTCTGGCCTGTTCATTTTCTGTGGTTTACTTTGCTTTTTCTTTTTCTTGGCTGGTGTCTGACCGTTCTTGTTTTTTCTGCTGCTATATGAATCTATTTTGACTTCTTCCGTTGGCTTGTTCTGCTCTGCAGATTCTGCTTTATTGATTTCCTCCTCTGGTTTATTCTGACTGAATTTATTTTTACATTTCCTCTTGTTCTTCATTTTGGTTTTCCACTGTTGTCGGCTCACTCTGTCCGCGTCCTCTGCTTTGGATTTGATCATCTGTTCATCCGTTGTTCCGCCCATTGCCGTGATTTTTAACTTCAGGGCCTTAACTTAAGGGAGAAAAAAAAACATTTGGATATTATCTCATATTTAAGTACTGTGAACATCAACATTGTTGTTTATCAATCCAATGAATACTTCTCCACACTCCAACATGTTGATAAATTGATGAAACGTAAGCCTTTAACCAGTTAATTACTCACCAAATTTGTTGTCTTGCTTCCTCTTTTTTGTTGCAAGTGTCTTCTCATTAACCGTCTGATCCAAGCCTTGCTGCTCTCCTGTTGTCTCCGCTTGCTTTCGCTTCCTCCTCTTCTTCTTCCTCTTCTTCTTGCCAGGTGATGGGCCCACGTCTGCGTCACTGTCGCTGTCCTGCTGATGGTCGTCGTTCTTCCACTCTGGTACTGACCCGAGTGTCTGCAGGGTCCGCAGCAGGCTCTTCTTTCCAACCAGCTTGGACTGATCCGGGGAAAAATTTAGACAATGTAATAAGTCCTTTAACTGAAACATGCAGACTGTCCAATGAAGAAAGTCTCACTTTTTCTTTGTCAATGTGGAAAATCACATATTAATGGCTTCTTGTGCTACAAATTACATTTCTGATTTGTGTGTGTGTGTGTGTGTGTCCACACTTGTAGGCTACAGTATCTTTGTTCGTTTATTTAATTAAATTATCTATTTCTTCATATCCAATTCAACATCAGCAAATGTTTCCCTGCTTGACTGTCTCCCAGAACAGGAAACAAAAACAATAGACAGAAAATAAGCTGTTAATTTTCCTAACTATCATCTGTCCTATTTAATAGTTTGCCCATCTTCTGCTATGTTTGTTGGAGTTGCACAACTCAGGATACTTAATAAAGCCATACATAATACTGGTTTACTCCTTATTGTAATGCAGCTGGCACATTTACCTTGACATCCGTGCTGCTGCTCGCCTTCTGGGTGTTTCTGGGGACAGTTTTGCTCAGGACCTGAGCGTCTTGTTCGTCACTCCAGTCTTCATCCTCATTAAACATGTTTCCCGGAGGCCTGTGAGAAACACAGAAACACACACACGAATGTAAAACAGTGCTGGAGAACACAACTGTGCTAATGTCACTTCTTCTCTATCGACGCGCTAACTCGGCTAATTCAAATAACTCACCAGCTTGTCTCGAGGCAGAAGCTACTTTACTTCAAACGGCTTGTTCCGTTGATGGCGGTGTTTGTATAAAAAAGCTTTTCTTTAATAAACGTGGAAATATATTCAATAGCTGTTTAAAAAATCTTACCAAAAGCAAAAGCCACGTTGGTTTGTCTCATGTGCGTGAAGGAAGCAAAACAGAACTACAGGCGCATGTGGATGACGCAAGCACACCAGAGACTCAAGGGACGTGTAGTTCTTAGATAGAGCCTATATTTTCTGCTCCTATTCAGGATTTGTAGAGTTTAAAATTTAACTATTTGTGTCACTAATAATTATTAGTACTATAATAAAAATCATCATCATAAGCACTCTAAACTTGGATGAATGAATATGTTTTAAGGTCTTGTTTTATATTTATACTCTTTACTGTACGAGATGCATTTTACTTAAACATGCTTGGATCTGTTACTGACAGGTTTGTTGACATGTAGGTTTACACATACAAGGACTTTGTATTAGTAATTGAGTGCATAACGATCATAATAACTGTAGTAAGAGAAAAGGAAAAAAAGTAGTGTAAATAGAAAAATATGAAATAGAAATGTACTGTAAGAATATGTAAAGTGTATGTTTTAAAGCAGCTGTACAGTGTTAAAAAACAGGGCGGACTGTGCAAAGATATTGACTTAAAGAGCAACTTCAAATGTGCAATAATTCATACCATGAAGAATATGCACAATGTTTTTGTGTTTTATACAACAATTTGCTTGTTTTTAAACCTTGGTATTGAAGAAATAATATTTAATTTGAGCTGTGTTTGCTTTAATATAGTTTAAATGACAAATAAACCTAAAAGTGAAACAACAAACTGATGTCCAATCTGTAGGCAGACCATTTTGTGTTTGTACATATTCACTTTACAATTCAAAATAATAAGCATCATACTATTGGACATAATACCATAATATAAATGATATTTTGGGGTCATTTTCTCTCTGAACATGCACATACTGGTGCAAAGCAAACACGTACATTTACACAAGTATTGAGTTACTTTACTTAACTATTTCCATGTTGTACTATACATACTTTACTCTGCTACAACTCAGAGGGATATGGTGTTCATTTTACTCCCCTACATTACCTGATACCTGTCGTTACTCTGCAGATTCGTTTAAAATAACCATGACCTGAGGCTGTGGATATTTAGACGACGTGCAGTGCTCTATGCCGCCTGTAGGGGGCGGAGCGCTGTCTTCCTCATGTGAACGTTACTACGTACGTCCGTACGGCGGTGAGGGTGTGGACGTCCCACCGCATTCACTCTGCTGGAGACAACATAACGTCGCTAATAACTTCTAACCGAATTACTCAGCAACAGGCGTTTGTACCCGGTAAGTTTATCGCCTTGGAGGCACGTTTAATGTCGGGTTGGGCTGTTTGAACCACCGACGTTCACTGTTTTTATTGTGCCGCTCAGTGAAGCGTCAAACGAGAGAAAGGTACGCGGCGTTAGGCTTTAGGACAGTTAGCTTGTTAGCCAGGTCTCGTTTTACAACCAGAGGATGCGGGGAGCTAATGTTCTCACCTTTTTAGTTTGATCAAGTGTAATGAAAGCACACTGTGGTGGAGCTGAAGGAGGAACCAGCTAACTTAAACGAGCTGTTCTACGTTAACTAGGCTCAGCTAGTCGCACTGCTGTGAAGGCAGTGGGTTGTTCACGGTGAACTCACTACTGTGACACCAGAGTGTAACGTTAGCTGTGTTTATGTTCACTAACGTTACATGAAGAAATCACACTGAGTCACAGAGTCAACCTCAGCGGATTAAAGGCATAAATTACCCTAAGATATAACGAAAATAGTGTGGTCATCTACTTTAGATGTTGTTTAAGTTTGAGGGCTTTGCTTAATCTAAAGTTTGAAATGTGTTTCTTCATTCATAGTAATTGTGAATAAAAGTACAAAAATTGAGATCTCAGTACTCTGTTATCTTCAGTGATGTATTTCAATTGTAAGCAAACTAACATTTAGACAAACAATTGCTTTCATCATAGTCCAGGCTGTGTGAAACAGACATTTTTGATTATTATAGTAGTTTTTTGAATGATATATTTCCTTTCAGAGGTTAAGACAGCTCAAGCTGACATCTTCAAAGTGCTTGTTTTTGTCTGACCACTGGCCCCAAACTCCCCAAAATAATTCAGCTAAGTTTGACTCAAGAGAGAGAAAAGCAGTACATCCTCAAAACGGAGAAACGTGAACCAGGTAATGTTTGACTTTTTTATTATTATTAATGTTTTAAACAATCCATTTTAAAAATAGTTGCAGATTCACTTTGCTCTCAATGAATCAACTTGGCTAACTGATAAATAAAATATTAATGTACGTGCTAATTCAAATATTCATACAGTACATAACAGTACATCATTTAGCGTGACTCTAGACTGAGATACATGTCTACGCTGGTGTTCAGGGTGCTAGTCACAACCAAGTGTTGTGAGTCACCCAGTGTTATGGGTGGGAACGATTACGCAACACTGGGCTGCTTGGCTTTCTTCTCTTCAGGTTTGCACCACAGGGTCATAACAGAGAGGCTTTATCAGCTGAGCTAGAGATCAAACAGATTGAATAATGCGTTAACAGAGCAGCTTCCCTTCTTGTGTCCCCCTTTTTTCTCAGAGCTGCTGGAGTGCTGCTCAGCTAACTCTGAAAGCGTCACTCGTAATCCCAGATGAGGGACTGATGCTGAACCCCTCGGGTCGCCTCTCTCGTCTGTCCCACTTCAGTTCTGCCTCTACTCTGACGGGCGAAACCTTAAGAGAAGCAGAGTCCACCAGCCAACATGGACGATATCTTCACGCAGTGCCGCGAAGGCAATGCGGTGGCAGTTCGCTTATGGTTGGACAACACGGAGAATGACCTCAATCAAGGGTGAGCCAAAGCTTTCTTTTTGCTTTTACTTAAAAAGAAAAATGTCACTTTGTGATGCCATTGTTCAACAATGATGTCACAATAACATGGCCAAACTTTTCTTTTCTTTCAAACAGTGTACATTTGTGATGCTAAATAAAGTAAATCAGAATCTCAGTTAATTAGGAGGTGCACTGTAGTTTCATAATGTGTCTTTCTCAAACCCGATTGCCTGTGCAGGCGGAGAGCCCGCCTCTCCAGAGATCGTGGCCTGTGATTGAACCCATTTCCTTGTGGGCACATGTTTATGTCCAGAATGCCAGCGGAGTAATTCAAAAGAGTAATGTTGGACAGGAAACCTGCTGCGACCGTACAGTTGGTCACGCTTTCAGTTGCTGCAATTGAATTTAGGCCTCGTGGAAAGTACGAGAAAGAATAGACTGAGAATAACTGCAAATAATACTGCAGGCTTCTGTAGGACTCAACATGTTTATTATACAAAATATCTGTTTGATAGTTACAGATCGGTCAGACCTGAGTGGCTTCTGTATCCTTAGCTGACTGTAAAAAATACTTGGAGGAGCTCGCTTCCCTTTTTGACTCCTCTGTCCTAGATTTAGACGACCGGTATTTGTTTTTAGAGCAAACAAAGAGAGGCTGAGTCAATCCTTTATTATAGCTGTTTACCTTGGAGCGTCTCTCTTTTGGTCCTTGTTACTGTTTCATGGCATGAACGTTGAGCACATTAACAACGAGTTGAGCTGTTTTTATGCTGAGTTTCATATACCGGTAAATTACTTTTTAAAGGACATGGTGTCAAGTACCCGAGGCTCCAAAGCAAGACGTTGTTTCATTTCTTTGATTGTTGTTGCAAAGTTTAACAAAAGACATTTCTTAAAGAGATGTGACTGATAACACCCAGAAGATAAAAGAGGGATTCACAGCTTTTATTACAATATTTTAATATACAATATATAATAGTTTTTTAAAGTATAGAAGTTAATTCATTAAGAAAACAAGTAAGTCAGCACATGTAAGATGCCAAATAGTCTCTTTCTGTTGCAGCGTTTGTTTTCCCCTTTTTAAGCTTCACTGTTTGAGCAGAAGTTCATTGAGATTTGTTCCGTGTCTATTTTTCACTTTACTCGGGTTTCCCCATTGTTGTAAGACGGTATGACTGCATCGAGCCCGTGTGGATACATGATGCATTCCCAACATGTGACTCGTCCATTAGCTGATTGCATGTCGAGTTCCCTTTTCCGGTTGATCTATCTCTCCCAGCGGGAGAAGAACACTTCTTCTTCTCTTTTCGTCTCCCTATAGAACTTGCAGTTCTTTCCCCTCCTTATGTTTCCGTTATCCCACTAAAGCTCAGCCTAACGGATCCTCACTGTAACGTTTGCCGTGTTCCTGGACGGTCGCGTGTTTATACTGACGTAACTCGCAGAGAGTCGTAGTGGAATGCTGAATCTCCTTACAAGGAACAACACCCAGGCCTCGAGGGAGCCGTCTACCACCTACCAACACCGAGAGAGAGAGGGGAGGAGAGGATAGTAGCGGGGCAGGACTGGAGGAGTTATGTGTGACGAGACAGAGGATCTTTGTGTGTGCATGTATTTGGGGGGGGGTATAGTGAATTTTTCAAAAGGGAAATGCACAGTAAGCCACAGCAGAGCCCATCACCATCTCCTCCTCCACTTCTGTTTCCTGTGTTGGTCTCCCAGTGGTATTAGATAGCTCCAATCATTTCCCTTCAACGTTTCCTCCAAGTTTACAAGAGTTAATTACAAAGTTCAAAGCAAATCCGCCTCCCGTTATTATCTCTGTTCTACACGGCTTCTCTAGTTGGTGCAGAATGTTCGTACAGGTCATAGTTCTGTGTTGAAAATCAACATGTGGAGCGGAAACAATTAGTCAGTTAATAGACGAGGCTGTAACTGTTTACTTGAATAATCAGACGATACAGAAAACGTGATATTTCACCTCTAAATTAGTAAATTGGCTGAGTATATATCTATTTCAACAGGTGATTAATAGTTTAAGTTGCGTTTTCCAGCATCTTAAATGTACAGACTCACTTGATAACAAAGTGAATAAAGTATCTTTGGGTTTTAGACTGTTAGTCCGACAATAGTACAAATTCATCAAAACAAACATCATGTTGGCCTCGAGGAAATCATGAGGCTATTCTTAACGTTTGGTGGAACAAATGATTATTGAGAAAATAGTTGGCATGTCAATCGATTGTTTGCTGCAGCCCTAGTTGCATTGAAACGGTGTCCATTACAAATGTAAGGCTTATGAGGCCCGTTTGTGTTGTTTGGCCTCAGACGACTGAGCTCAACGCTCTTGTGATTTCTTTGTCCTTTGAGTGTGTAATCGTGGCTTTGATGGTTATCTGTATTTAGTCTCCCGTCTAAATGTGCATCCAAAAGAAGTCCCGTGCACGTGTGAATAACGGAACATTTCCCTTTTCACTCATGACCGTTGTGAACAGTAGAACAGCACGTATTAACGGAGCTGTTTACCGTGTTGTTAAGATTGAGGCTCCTTGTTTGGGAAGGAGCTAGATTTACTGTGAGAACTTTTTACACACAAGCCCTTTGCTGGGAGCCTGTTGCAAGCAGACAGTGGTCGAGAGGCTTGTTGCAGCAGGTAGAAATTCTCTCAGAAGTAGCAGCACAGATTGTCAGGTATGCTTTCCCAATTGAATTTAACAATACTCATTAAACCAATTGAGGATCGGTGCCTATTCATCATGGGTTTTATGCGACAGCTCTATTCTGCAGCTCTTGCAGACATAAAATCTGAGATTACTGTATTGACCCAGAATGCATTGTGTGGGGATGTCCTGATTGACCTTTATTTTTTGGGCCCCGATCTGCCTTTTCATATCGGGTATCTGCCGATATTGACCGCTGAGCTCTCCAGCGATCTGCTGTACAGAGAAGACGTATCACTCTGTTGGAGTAGTTGGACAACAGTCTACTCTAGGTTGTAATGCGGTTTTACAGAGCGGAGGGTTTTCCCTTACAAATGATCTTCGGCTCCGCTAAAGGAGAGCAGAGATGCAACACCAGCAGGCGGAGGTGGACAAAACCCAGTCATCAATTCTGCTGTTCTCATGCGCTGTATGTTCAACAGTATTTTATAGAGCATAAAATATTTCTTTGACTTTCCGCGAGGAGAGGATATAAATCCTGCAGAAGTTGTTCTCTCTGTGACACATTGTTGTTCTTTTCATTTGTTCGGTCCTGAGGCTTTTTAAAGGACCTGGTGGGGATGTCTGGTGCAGACAGGGGCTCTTCCTCTGGCTTTTCCGTCTGCCAAACTGAGCACTGTTGGCAGGTGGAAGTGCCTGAAATAAATTACCGCAGCCAGTGTGGAGGGGGCGAGCCGGAGAAAACCCTGGCACTCAAGTGCCTGTGGGTTATGGGGATGAAGCTAGCTTAAGGGAGAAATCTATCCTATAAAAAGGGCCCTGAATAGAAACACACACCACATGCAGAAAGCTGAGGCATGAGCCTCACTTGATGTGTGAGTACATTTTGAGCAGTTACATGTGGGTTGTTTATAATAAATTATCTTTAGTCTATTACCAATGGTTGATGAATGATGTGTGAAAAAACGATTACACTAAAGGCTATTTTGGACATTTGCGACAAACAAATTAAAAAGAGGTTGCTTCATTTCTCAAGCTAGGAATACAGAAAAGGAAACAATGAGAGAAGGAGAGTGGTGTTCTTTTGGTCCATATTTTCTAACTAAAATGTAATGTCTGCCTGCCTCTTCCTTTGACTTTCTCTTCAACCGTACATCCAAATGTCGGATTGTGAATGAATGAATTCCCCAAAATCCAAGATGACAACTTAAAATGTGTTTTTTTAGTTTTTGTCGTCCAACCAACAAGCCAAAACTAGTCGCAGTATGTAAGATACTCAGTTAAAAATCATACAAAACAAAGAAAGACGTAAGAGCGGAAACCAGAGAATTAGTTTTTGTTTGATAAAAGATTTAAACTTTCAAAATAGTAGCAGATTGCTTTTCTGTAGATTGACTAATCAATGCATCGACTAATCGGTTCAGCTTGTTATTTTCAAATTGTGAATCTAGAATCTAAGATCTAGATAAATAAGCAGGTTGGTTGCAGTCTTGCTTCTAAAGAATAGAGCCACACAACCGTACCTCGTCCCCTAAACAGACTACAGCTTAACACAGAAAACTTATCACATCAGTGAAGTGGGTCTGTGGGGGAGCTTTTCTCTCACAAACTTAGTCGAATTAGTTTTTTAGGATTTGGCCTTTTAGTCTGAGAGGAAATTGCATGCAGAGCAGATCTGGAGTGACTGCGGCGGGTCACACAGATGCACAGATAGATGTGTGTTTTGGGACTGGGGGTCTCTGTGGGGCTCTTGATGCTGTTTTGAACAGAGCTCTGCAGGATGTGTGAATACAAGCCAGCGAATTGATGGGGGGGGGGGTTCAGATTCCTGCAGATTCATAATACTCCCTCAGTTCTGGCCTCACATTATTCTGCTGTCTGCCTACTCATAACTTTATTATCTGGAGGACTGTGCTGTGTTCCTGGCACAAACAATAAAGCCCTGATGGAAAAAGGGAGCGTGTATGTGAAATGGAATGTGTCCTCAGTGCAGCTGTATCAGTGGGGGAGGACGGGGGTGAGTCGTGAGACATGATGAGGGAGGAAAATGAGTTTGAGATGAAGAGGAGGAGCTGACCACAGCCAGGCGGAGAGGGGAGGGAAATGATGAATGACAGCTGAAGGAAGTCTCTCTGGGCCTTATAAGGAGTGCAGCAAATGCTCGGCCTACTGTTGTTGTTTTTCTTTCCTGATTGACTCTCTGTCACTCGGCTCTCACTGTGTCTCAATCTCTCAGTCTTTATCTCGTTGTCTCCGAGGAGGTGCGCCATCAGTCACTCTGTCATGTCATCGAGGCCACTGTCCTAACATGTGTTAGTGTCACTGAGACAAAGAGGAATGATGAGACCAGAGGTCTAGAAGCTGTCGTCTGAGTCTTGAGTTGCATCAACTTCCTCAAAGCTGAGCCTCACAATACTGAATAACTTAAAACAACTATTATTTAGTCTTCGCATATGAGTCTAAATGGAGACTCAATGAAGGGAGGATTCATTGCAGGGCCGTTAGTTGCCAGTTTAGGAAGTAAGTTATTCTTACAAGCACTCAGTCTGCATACAATGCAAAGCAGCTTATTAAATTGATCATTTTCTTGTTGACCACCCAGTTTTCTCTCTGGAATGCACACTTTTTTTGAGAAGTGGTATTTTTATTGTCAAAGCAAATTACACTCTGCTCCTAAAATACAGTTCCAGTTTGTTACACTTGGCCATGTGCCAGTTATACCACAGAGTTGTTTGCAGCAGAAAACATAATGTGGATAGCATTTTTCTCTCTCTCAAATGATACAAATAACTGCAAGACAGACAGGAAACGTTGCCACATTCTCGCTTTGCTCAGGGTTTTGGGCCAAAGCCTGTGCTGAACATGAATTGTCCTCTCTCTCCCCGCAGAGACGACCACGGCTTCAGCCCTCTCCACTGGGCCTGCAGGGAGGGCCGCTCCAGCGTGGTGGACATGCTCATCATGAGAGGGGCTCGCATTAACGTCATGAACCGGGGGGACGACACGCCTCTGCACCTGGCCTCCAGCCACGGACACCGTGACATCGAGGGAAAGGTATAGGGTTCATGTAAACACTGGGGCACTGTCACTTCCTGGTTCCTTTGGTCATCATCCACTGTAAAAAAAACAGATGATGGAAGTCTTCAAATTGGCTTCATAAACACAGGATATTATGAAATCTAAAATGTTGTCATCAGCAGTGATGGATACAAAGGTCTTGTCTGGTCTTGCAGTTCCATCATAAGCACTTTTCAAGTGAAGGGGCTGAGGGAAGCTGAGCAATGTGTCAGTGTTGAGGGAAAGTAGGAAGTAGAAAACCTGCTTACTACTATACTATACTCTATATAACAAGCTATTTATGATGATGAAATATGTTTATTAGTCCTTTATTTATTCAGGGACAGTCAGTTTGCTCATTTTTCAAATATATCTTAGGACAAATACATCCGCTGCAGGTTGAATCTATGGCTGATGGACATTTTGTGGCTTATTTTTATTCGCCAAAAGAAGAAGAACAAAAATGTGCAGCTGCAATTCAGCCAGCAATGCACAGATCCAATCACAGACCAGTCTGCATGAGAAGAATCTCCTGCACGATTCCTTGTAAGATGCACCACATGAGTATTCTGTGTGTCCTGTTTAAAGGCTTTGTTATCCACTAGTGTGCTATTGGAGATGCATCATGCACTGTGCTGTTTGGAGCTC
This sequence comes from Melanostigma gelatinosum, assembly GCF_949748355.1. Taxonomy (NCBI): domain Eukaryota; kingdom Metazoa; phylum Chordata; class Actinopteri; order Perciformes; family Zoarcidae; genus Melanostigma; species Melanostigma gelatinosum. The sequence continues at coordinate 17,042,901 of NC_136640.1, forward strand.
CATGTGGCTGCGAAATTATTATAGCAGGGTTTGAAATACAGCAGATCTGGCTGGTTAAATAATACGCGCTGCCTGATTATAGTATTTGTTTAAAGACATGATATCTTGTAAGTGTATCACATGCCATAATGTGAGGCCTCTGCTCCAGGGTGTCTGATTTAGAGTTGCTGCCATGCAGCTATTGAGTTTAAAGTTAGGCATGTCTCAATACCTCTGGTATGTGTCCACGGGCAAGACGAACCTCCACGATGGTTGTTGGCAGCATTACCACTCATCCCTGTGTACAGCCCAAACAAGATCTCACCAGCCTGGTTTAATGTAATCCTTTGTTTCTGCTTCTCTTTCAGCTGATCCAGTGCAAAGCGGACACTAATGCAGCTAATGAACACGGGAACACACCACTGCATTACGCCTGCTTCTGGGGCCAGGACCTTGTGGCCGAGGTTAGTGCTCCCCCTGGTGGTGCTGAGGCTGAGACTTATCTTTTTTTTTTTTCTGTGTAAATCCCATCACAATGAACTATTAAAGTAGCGCTGACATCAATCTGTCCTTTTCACTCAGGACCTTGTGACTAATGGGGCTCAGGTGAGCATCTGTAACAAACATGGGGAAACTCCTCTGGACAAAGCCAAACCTCACCTGCGTGAACTCCTCAGAGGTATCCCGACTCCCCCGTTACCACTTGCCTCATTCCAACGGGTTCAAATGCTTTTTTGGATGTCTTTTGTTTTCAATGTTCTCATTGCAAACTATCCTTCCACCACACAGAAAAGGCTGAGAAAATGGGACAGAACTTGGCTAAAATTCCCTTCAAGGACACGTTCTGGAAAGGCACCACCAGAACTCGACCCCGTGAGTCCACACACACACACACACACACACACATACACACACATACACACACATACACACACACACACACACACACACACACACACACACACACACACCAGTTTATGAGCAGTTTCCATCAGTTGGTTTGCTCATCGTGCTGCAAGAAAAGAGACGATGTTCCTCTCTGGCCGGGCAGCCAATTTGAATGTTTGAAGTTTCACATGAATAACCGGGCTTTTGTCTGAACTCCATCTTGTGTTTTTAGGCAACGGCACTTTGAACAAACATGCAGGCGTTGACTACAAACAGCTCTCTCTCCTGGCTAAAATCAATGAGAACCAGTCTGGAGAGGTACTCATGCTCGTGTTCCTTTCATCACTTCCTTTTATTACTAAATGGTCATGCAGAGTTACATGTCGTTCATTTCACCCTTTTTCTATTTCTGGTTCTTGTCCGTAGCTGTGGCAAGGGCGCTGGCAAGGAAATGAGATCGTTGTTAAGGTGCTAAAAGTTCGTGACTGGACCACAAGGAAAAGCAGAGATTTCAATGAGGAATGTCCCAAGCTCAGGTTATTATGTAGTCCTGGCTGTTCTACAGTCTCTATGTGCTGTGGTCAGTCACTCATTTGTCTGTTTGCATTGTGTTGAACCAAACTTTCATTTATGATTTTTTTTGGGGGGTATTGCATCTCACACAAGCCGTCTGTTTATGTAAAATCCTCTGTCTGTCTGTCTCTCCCCCCCCCCCTGTGCCTCCCTCATGGGCTCTATCCCAGGATATTCTCCCACCCGAATGTCCTACCCATGTTGGGAGCATGTCAGTCTCCTCCCGCCCCTCACCCCATCATCATCACACACTGGATGCCTTATGGCTCCCTGTACAACGTGCTGCATGAAGGCACCAGTGAGTACCACTGCTGCTCCAGTCACAAAGTCTGTACCTGTCACCATTTTGAGTGTTTGGCAGGGATTTGTGATTTATTGCACTTTCTCATTATGTTGCCATCACTTTTTGTACAGCAGCAATTTCACTGTCGTCCTATTATGTGGTGAAAGTATGTGTGGCTGAAAGCTGTTCATGATTGGTCTCTCATCCTACTGTTAGACTTCGTGGTGGACCAGACACAGGCGGTGAAGTTTGCGCTGGACATTGCTTGTGGAATGGCCTTCTTACACACACTTGAACCCATGATCCCTCGCCACCATCTCAACAGCAAGAGCGTTATGGTAAGAAGAAGTTGAGGATCTATCAGAGCTTTCAGGATCGGGTCACAGAAAACTGCAGAAGAAGAAAGCGTTTTCGGTTTCATTTAAAAGTGACATCTCAGTCAGTGTTGCTTTGTCTCCACAGATCGATGAAGACATGACAGCCAGGATCAGCATGGCAGATGTCAAGTTCTCCTTCCAGTGTCCTGGCAGGATGTACTCGCCTGCATGGGTAGCCCCCGAGGGTAAGCATCATCTGCAGCAGTGATACAAGCGGTAATGGCAATCCACAGAACAAGGTTTTACATTTACAGAGCAGCGGATGGGGGCGTGATGGCAGTGACTGCAGGGGATACAGGAGGCTTGTTACCATAGAAGCATCCTCCACAGAGTCTACATGTAGCGGGTTGTGAGCCATGAAATTGAGAGCACAGAGAGTGTTGCTATTGATAAGGCATAAATGTACACATTTGGCTCAGGTGAAGAATTCCCATTGGACTTATCTTCAGCTCGCATGTCTTCTTGTTACATTTTAAACCCTGTAACATAACCGATGGACAGAGCGATGCGTCTTTAATAGGTAAAGTAACACAGATAAACTCCAGCCTTTCACGTTAAGTAATACATGTACCAACCGTTAATCCTGAATATATTATATATTCCAACATAAGTAGGTGTCCATCATGATTTATGGAGAAAAATGGCTTTTTTTATGGTATCACTGACTGGAACAGATGGATAGAAATTGCTTCAGGAAAAGGAGCTTGAGATTTAATTTGGATTCAGAAGCACCGAGGTCTCCGAGTCACTGATACTGCTGGGGCCATATAATGGTATTTATCTTTTATAGCCGATGGTTTTGTGTGTATTTTAATACAAAACAGAATATTTTCACTTCAGCGTGTTGATTTATTATTGTGAAAGAAAGTCCTCGTACACTTATTTATATAAATCATTCCTCCTCTTTATCTGTGATTTGAGGTTTTTGATCAGAATTTTTAATTTCTCGTACCTGACATCTGTAATTGTTTATCTCCGCCAGGAGATAATGAGATTTGTGGTGTGAGTAAGTGTGCGCGTGTGTCTTTGTGTCAGTCCACAGCTAACCTCACATCCTGTTTCACCAATTGCATAATATGTTGGGTGCTCACTCACGGCTCAAGGGACCTCATGTTTACAATGATGTACACTCTCAAAACAGCTTTTGTTGCCCGTTTAAAACTGAAATTATTGACTGCTTACTCCTCACTCACTACACCTAACCGGCCCCCAGCGGGTAGGGGCCTCAAGTGAGACACAGTGGGGGGGAGAAACAGTTTGCTCACTTGTATTGTTTTGGATGGTGTGGAACTACCAGCACACACACAGTTAAGTGAATCATGGCCGCTAAGCCGCTGCTCTGTGGCTAGAGACGGTTATTCCGTGACTTTTTTTGGGTGCATCAACCTCACATTTACACACACATAATTAAATGTGGGCGATAAGGTTATCGAGCACTTCTTAGATCACCTCCTGACCAGCCACAGAGAACAGATAATTACTTGTGCACAGTGTTAACAGTAGAGCACAAATGTGTGTGTGGCTTGTGGTCGTCAATAAATGGATATTTAACCACTCGCATAAAATAACTGCATAGTTGAATGCTTTCGATGTTCAGATAATGTTAGCATTAAAACACAAGAACAAAAACCTCAAGTTCCAGCTGTTCAGCCAGTGGTGTTGCATGTATTTAAGTAATGAATCACATTCATATAGAAATTCTGGGCCTTTCAACCCCAGTAGTCACAAACGTGTGCTCAGCTGTGCTTGAATAGAAGTGGGGTTTTTTTGTGGGAAGGAGGCATTTCCTGTGTTTGCGCTGCGTAACCTTCCCTCGTTGCTCTTTGTGATTTCCAGCCCTGCAGAAGAAGCCAGAAGAGATCAACCGCCGGTCAGCAGACATGTGGAGCTTTGCTATCCTGCTGTGGGAGCTGGTGACCAGAGAAGTGCCATACGCTGACCTCTCCAACATGGAAATAGGCATGAAGGTCAGCAGAGTTACCTTTTCGTTCAGTAGATTTAGCAGCTGAGTTACAAATGCTTGCAGGCCAAATAAACTGCAACTCATAGCTTTGTTGCATTAAAGAATATCTTTCCTACGGCACCAACCCTCTGTCTGTTTTGGCCTGCAGGTTGCCTTGGAGGGTCTCAGGCCCACCATCCCCCCCGGCATTTCGCCCCACATTTGCAAGCTCATGAAGATATGCATGAACGAGGACCCGGCAAAGAGGCCTAAATTTGACATGATTGTGCCGATTCTGGAAAAAATGCAGGACAAGTGAAAGACCTCCTCCGCCCTCCTGTTCTGAAGCGTTGACTTCGGGGAACTCTTCCCCCAAAGTATCCCTTTGATGTGGTGGTGTGGTGCTTACCAGTATTGCCTTAAACTCTTACTCTACTGCTGCATTCAATGCCACTGTAGCTTCTGAGATGAATTCAGCAGCAATCACAGATTTTACCTTCTTTTTTTTTTAAGTGTTTCAAGTTTGTATTAGCGTCTTCATCTTTGTCACTGTCTGCCGATGCTGCTCAACTTATAAACTGTAATCATGTGGACTGAGTACAATCATCTTCGATCTGCTAGACTGAACAACCTGTGAAGGTCAGCATGGCAGTGGATTTAAGGCCTTATATTTCTTAACTACAGTCGGCTGGCTATTGAAAACAAGTCGCCCTGCAAGGAAACTGCTCCTCTATAATGTTGGCTCTCTATAAAACAAATAACATATTAACTCAAAGCTTGTCTTGTGGGGGAAAGAACTGTGTAACTGGGCTAGCATGACGAATGTCTGAAACCAAGCATTTAAACAACATTTAAGATTAAGAAAAAAGTGTGTATGAGTGGTGCCCGTGGGAGTACTGAGCAGTGTAGTGATGTGCAGAGCGTCACCTGCTGACAATGATGTAACACTGGCCATAGAAGCTGTATTCCCAAAACATTTATGCTGCAAAAAATGTCAGTGTTGATCTTTGCAATGTTGGGATTATTTTTCTAAATTGCATTGCAAGATTGCTGATTTACTCTTGCTTAAATTACTCAAATAAATGAATGTAATCTAGTTTATTTTCATTACTTTCCCTTCAAAATCTCAATGTAACAGTTTTATTATGATGAAATTCTGTACTTTCCTACAAAGAGTATGTATTCTCTCTTTCAAGGTGTTAAAATCAAGTGTTTTCAAATTGAATACTGGCAACATAATCCGACATTCAATACTTTGTTTACCTGGTAACACTGCAACCCAGACTGTAATTTATTCATGGTTTCCACAGGTACAGTTATTTGTTGTTTTGTTGTTGAGCATGCGGGCTGCCTTTCCTCCCACCTTCATGGCTACATCAGAAGCAGCTGTGAACAGAAGGTGACTGAGACATTAAGGCTGCTGTTAACATCCTGCAAACTGTCGTAATGTTTTCTCACTTGCTCTGATTGTTTTGGTCCTCGAGTCTAGATTCACTTCAGACTTTGTCTCAATCTCATGGGTTGTTTATTCTACCTGCATGTTGTCTCTGTGCCTCTGCCAGCTTGCTTGTTTGTGCTGAATCACCGGTTGAAGCCAAAATCAAGAATGACTTCTACAAATGTATGTATTTATATATAAGTATATTAAAAAGGAATCATATTGGCAACTTGAATGTGGGAATTTATAGTGGGAATTGGATGCTTTTGGGTTATTTGGTAGAAGGAAAAAAAACTGTTCAAATTAATAATTCTTTGAGATGTGAAACATGAGCATTAAAAAGCAATGTCAATATCAGGCCAGTGTTATTTAACTGCTCAGTTAATTCAATTGGTTTTGTGATCTTTTGTAATGAGTTTCTTACTATAACTGCAGCAGAAAAGTCATAATAATGGAATAACTTTATTACTTAGGGAGCTAATTGTAGCCTTACTGTATGTCCTAAAGGGGAAAAGATTGTAAAGTAGTTTGATGAAACTGTATTGAATATTTTCCAGCTGCATATATTCATATTAAAAAGTCAAGTTAAATGTTAATTGAAGTATTACATAACTTGTATTATGTTAGTATGAAGTAAATATCAAAATACATTTACCTAATCCAAATACATTTTTAAAAAGGTATTCAAAGGTATCCCTGTTATCAATAAGCTTGAATGTAAAGCTACAATCAAGCAGTTCTATAATATTGAAATTGAGGAAATTGTTAGCCTCAAAATGTAAGTCAGTAAGTTTGTTTGGTTTTATTATCTTGGCTTAATATTTCAAACGTGTGTTTTCAATCTCTTATTTTCGATGCCTTTATGTTACTGTTCAAAGTCGGTGTGAAACAAATATTTCCAGACAAACTTTTGACACATTGGTCCTTTTAATAAGAGTGACTGATAAGTCACCCTTTATCGATCATATATTTGTCATTATTACGAAAACAGGTTATGAAAAATATCTTACTTTCCAATAAGATGCGTAATTCTTATGATACATTTTGATAAAGTTACTAAATACGCATCACAGATTTCTCACATTCTAACATGCCATCAGCATGCCATCAGCAGCCCCTTAAAAAAAAGCATAAACACGAACTAAAGACATTTTTCCACAGCCTGTCAACAGTATTCTGTATTTTAGATATTGCTGTTGGCACGGAATATGACGAATATTACAGATGACGATGTGTGCAGCACCGGATCAATATGTCCAAAAACGGTCGGGAAAAGTCCACTTCAAATCATTAAGTTATCCTCGCGCTCTGTGCCTGAGCAGCAGTGAGCTCGTGACGTGGATCAGTGACGCAGGTTCGCCCTCCATCACCAGTCGAGCCCACTGACAGAAAAAACACCACCTAGAAACCAAGTCAGTCCTCAGGATTTGTAGAAATATGTAGCTAGCTCGCACAGTTCAGTACATTTCGACAACAGGAGATTCAGTGGAGCTGGTAAGTAGAGAGTCGTAACATCCGCTCGATGATGCTCGTCGCTGTGATTGTCCAGTTTGTGAACGTGAGCTAGCCGAGGAGCTAACAGTAGCCTAGCCAAGATGACTACGGTGATGGTGGCGGGTGGCTCCCGTTATTTCCAGCTGCGGCCATGACTTCCTATTAATATTGGTGTGTTTCAGTACACAGGCTGCTTGTGGAACTGGATTTTAGTTAACATGCAGCAGACTAAATCTAAAGTGATGCTCTGAGCTCTTGACTGGCTTTATATTGAGCTCAATACAAAATAGAAAAAGGTCGTGATGTGGAAGGTGAATCTACTGAAGTACGTTTCATATTGTACGGAACAACCCAACAGTGAAATGAACACGGTGATGGCCAACCCGGATAGACGAACAAGAAACGTACTTCTGTCTCCAGATTGTAATGTCTAGCTAGTTGTTTTAGCGAACATCCAATGTAACTACGAATATATTTTAGCGATAGTTACATGGTTTAAACTTCGGAATGTATCTGTAGCCAGTAGCCACTGTACATATATCTGTCTTAATCTCACCATTTTTGTCGCCAGCCTGCTAGCCAGCATGCTAATACATCTCAACCTCTGTCTCCATCAGCGCTGTTACATGGAAAGTTAACATGGGTGGCCTTGATGATGAAGATATGCAATACGTTGTGAACAAACAAAAACAAGACGAAGAGCTGAAGAACAAGCTGAACGACAGCAGTCTCTGGTGTGACCAGGAGTCCACTGGCAACAATGCCAAGTGGCTCAAAGAAGGCCAGAACCAGCTGCGGAAAGTAGCCGAGAACCACCAGGACCACAACTGCAACATCAGTCAGAATGGGAACAAGGATGACTTCCCTCACCAGAACACCACTCAGGAAGAGCAACAGGGCACCGAGGCACAGACCAAGTCTCCCAAGATAGCAATGACCCCTGGTCTCAGCCAGGAGGAGTCCAAGAACATCCTCAATCAGCCGCTACTCATCGATACTCCGGAGTCTACAGAAGAGAAGGAGAGAGAAGAAGATGTCAAAGAGAAGGACAAGGCATCAGAGGAAGACGAGGAGACCTCTGGTGATATCCGAGGAGAGACAGCGACAGAAGAACCGATTGATGTGGAGTCTGAGAGGGAGGGCGGTGTTGTTGGGAGAAATCCCTGCCTGCTGTTCTCCAACATAAACGGGACACCAAATGATGAGGAACCCAGCTGGCCTGCACTGTCTCAGGAAAACCCAGCTGACTGCTCTCCAAATGGCAACAGAGGTAAATGGAAGTACATGGGAGGTGATGTTTGGGCCTCGCATTCATGCTATAATACGACATTTGACATGCCGGAAAGAGCAGTTGGGTGTCACAGCCGGCACGAACGATATGTATGAAAACAACATACCATAACAGATGGAGGAGACGTGGTGAAAGCCTTGGTAGATGGTGTCATTCAACATATTTATACACTGAGCGTCCAGAAGATGGATTTGCAGATTGGATAAAAGGGCAACACTTTGTTTTTGTTTACCCTTTTTAGTATTTATGAGCAGTATGTCTTGAAATGGTTTATAACGCACTATAATGGAGTTGTAACTGAGTGTTTATTATTAATATAACTTTTGTGGAGATGCACCCAGGAGCGGAGGCTGGTGTATAAACAGACAACAGTGAATGACAAGGAGTTATAATTACAGTCAAATAGCTTACAACTACATTATAAACCTGTTATTAAATGTCTGTATACTGCTTATAAATGCTGAAAGGGGAATCTTAAAGTGAAGTGTAACTGATAAAAGCAGGCATTTTTTGTAACTTTATCACTACCCACCTACCTTTTTTTTCCTATATTTTGTACTGCCCCTCTTTCAGAGTCAATACTTTTAATTTGTTCTGGACTTCTTTTTTTCACAGAAAGAGCTAAAGGTCCTCTCTTTCACTACAACAATCTTTAAACAAATTACAGATAAATCTGTAATTTATTCCATCTAATTATCATCGTAAATCTGTGCGGTAAAACACTAATCTGCATTGGAGAATATTTCAACCAGACATTAAACAATGTCCGTTTCCTGTGTTTCTGCCCATCAGAGTCCTTTTGGGATTCCAGTGCCTTTGAGACGGACACGGACCTGCCTTCAGGATGGATGAGGGTTCGCGATACATCCGGCACGTACTACTGGCACATCCCCACAGGCACCACCCAGTGGGAGCCTCCTTCACCCCAGGGGAAAGTGGGCGACTCCACGATGTCCTCCACCATGTCCCTGGAGACTACGCCCTGTGAGGAGACTGAGGTGAGGTCTAACGCACATTCGCTTGGATGGAGGCAAATGCCTCGAGAGTCTGGAGACACTAATATTTCCTGTTACATTTTCCAGGATTCCTGGGCTCATCTCTCCAGCACAGATGACGGAGTCGGTGAAGGGGAACTGTGGAATGTAAGTTGTGGCATAAATATAATTTAATGTACTCAAAATACATAAAAGACAGGTTAGCATATTTGAAAAAGGTGAAGAATTCCATTGTTTACTGTTTTTCTTCTCGTCCGTGTCTTCAGGAGGAGGCTGAGGTTGCATCTGATCAAAGTCTGAAGGAGTTTGAAGGGGCGACTCTACGCTATGCATCCATAAACCTGAAGTATGATGAGTTAATAGTTGGTGTATTATCACCTGTTCTTACTCTCTTTCTGTTACTTATCCTTATCTCGCTCGCTCTCGCTCCCTCTCTCTCGCTCTCTCTCTCTCTGTCTCGCTCTCTCTCATATATTGTAGTTACAATTGCTCCCAGTCTGAGGAAGAGGAGAAGCTCGCTCCACTCTGCACAGATTTAGAAACTAAGGTAATTTAGTGTTGAAAGAGCATCAACTTGTAGAGGATCCAGCACACCACCAACGTCCACCCTGTCCTACCTTAATTGTTCTTCACCTCCCCTGTGCTGGCCTGTTTTGTGCTAATGTGCTGCATATGTGTGTCGTCAGTGTTTTGCGGTGCGTTCCCTGGGCTGGGTGGAGATGTCTGAGGAGGACATGGTACCCGGCAAGAGCAGCGTTGCTGTCAACAACTGCATCCGGCAGCTTTCTTACCACAAACACAACCTTCATGACACTGCCGGTATCTGGGGAGAGGTGAGGGGGGTTCCTGTAAAGTCCACTCTGATGTAGATACATTTGGCAAGATACAAGTTCACACCGATTTTAATAATTGTACTTTTGTCTAAACAATAAAACCTTGCATTTGGTAGTTATTGTTAAACAAAGTGGTTGATGACGTTACTTCATCCATTGACAAAATGTGAATATAATTCAAGTTATTTTTAAGCTGTTAAGAGAAGTTTTAATTTATTGATATTTGAATTGAAGCAAAATACTTTAGAGTTAAAATGTATATGAATGCATGCTGTGATAGTTGAAATGTTTTTAAGGCAGGCTGCTCATACTAAGTGTGTGTGTGCCTGACAGGGTAAGGACATGCTGATGGTTCTGGAGAATGACACCATGAACTTGATCGACCCGCTGGGTCAGACTCTGCTCCACGCTCAGCCCATCGGCAGCATCCGTGTTTGGGGCGTTGGCAGAGACAACGGCAGGTCAGTGTCCACAGAACACGGTCAAAATGAAGATGTCATTACACTACAACACTACACATGATTCGTTTGAATAATCATATATTTTTCATTTGACATGGAGGAAAAATTAGGAGAGAAATGGCACATCTAGCTGTTTAATGTTCCTCTTTAAGATAACGTTCCTCCTCCTGTGCTCGTGATTCATCGTGGCTCAGAGGCTTCGGCATTTCTAAAGAAATCTGTCATGACCATCTCATTGTACTCTTTTATATAATCGTTTCTTAATGGTGCACTGCTGCCCTCTGCTGGATTGTTAAGAGCGTTGCAAACAAAAGACAACCCGACTATTTCTGCCTGCTTCTTGTCTCGCTGCACTCTAACGATGGTGTTTCTCTTTCATGCTGCATTTTCCATCATGAACAGGGAAAGGTACACATTAACGATTCCTATCTTTTTAAAGCTGTATCAAATATTAAGTCCAAACTGGCTCACACATAATGTTGTATTAATGATTCAACATGTAAATGTGACCTTTTTTACATTTTTCATTTCACCTGCAGGGATTTTGCTTATGTGGCTCGAGACAACCTGACTCAGGTTCTGAAGTGTCATGTCTTCCGCTGTGACTCGCCTGCCAAGAACATAGCCACCAGCCTACACGAGATGTGCTCAAAGGTTTGTTTTATTATGAATTCAGTGCAATATCTTGCTCCCTAATGTGTTCCTTACTTTAAATTCACAATTCTCTACCTCCTTAATTTGACTTTAGATAATGACGGAGAGGAAGGCGACCAAGCCCGGGGTGAGCCGGCTCAGCTCTGACGTGGTCATCCCCATCGAAGGTAAAGCACAGTACCTCTAGGGCCTGTGGTACTTTGAATACCCTTCTAGTTCAAAGTGTGGATACAGATCACTTGATTCTTCCTCCTTCCTCAACAGAGTTTCCTGCTCCGAAAAATGAACTCTTCCACCGCTTCCATGTTTATTACCTTGGCTGTGAGGCTGTGGCCAAGCCAGTCGGTAAGAAATGTAATTATTTAAGCTGGCTGTGCCTTCAACTCCTTAAAAATATATTTTTACTTTTTGTGTCCTGATCACATTTTGGTACGGTTAATGTATTGTGTGATATGCTTTGTGTGTTTCTCAGGTATGGAAATAATCAACGACACGCTGGAGGCAGCAGTTAAAGGCAAAGATAAAAGCGAATGGACTCCCGTCTCAGTGAACATCGCACCGGCCACCCTCACGATACTTTCAAAACAGGTAACTACTGCTAACTGAACATGAATGCCATGAACGCTGGGAGGAAGTTCTGTTTAATATTTTGTAATATATAATTCTTTAAGGTGTCGGGATGACGTGGAACATTGCAAACTGTGAAAATGCTGAACACATGCCACCTTAAGTACTGAAAGTAGACTTTGTGAGTTATTTCACCGTGGCGTCTCTTTCTTCCCGCAGAGTGAGGAGGTGCTGTCAGAGTGCAGGGTGCGCTTCCTGTCTTTCATGGGTGTGGGGAAGGACGTCCACTCGTTCGCTTTCATCATGGCCGAGGGTCCCCAGGATTACACCTGTCACATGTTTTGGTGTGAGCCCAACGCAGCGAGTCTGAGTGAGGCCGTGCAGGCTGCCTGCATGGTGAGTCATAGACAAATACATGCAAACTGTACAGGTGGAGAGACGAGATGTAAATACAACCATTTACCCACGTTTGTGTTGTCTTTTTCACAGCTTCGTTACCAGAAATGTTTGGATGCGCGTCCCCCCAGCCTGGCCTCCTGCCTGCCCACTCCTCCTGTTGACTCGGTGGCTCGACGGGTCAAGAAGGGGGTGCAGAGTCTGCTGGGCAGCTTTAAGAGCTACAGGTCAGGCCCTCAGTCCCCTTGAGTCGGGAGTGAAGATGGTCCACAGTCCATCAAACACAAGGTCCATCACCACGGCCCCCTTTCTCAATGTCACTCCTCTCATTACTCCGCCACAGTTTGGCCTTACGACCGTTTCACTCGTCTAGTCACTAGTCTGGTGTGTGGAATAGTTTGTGAGGGAAATCTGTGACAAGATTGCGTTCATTTCCCATTTTGGCTTTTACTTTATACGATACACCGATTTTAAACTCCCATCTCCAAACAGATGAAACCCGGCCTCTAGAGTTATTTTCTGTTTTCTTTGCTGGGATTCTTTCTGTGAGTCTTAACTATTTTTGTGTTTTAACAGAACCAATGCTATGAATGTTGGATATGGATGTAATATATATATTTACATGCAGACGCTATAATTTGCTTGAAACGGAGGGTTGCTAGATTCTCTCACAGAAATGTTCCCCTTTTCCCTCCTCGGGTGCAATGATCATCTCTCACGCTCCTCCTTTTCTACGTTCAAACAAAGTACTGCAGTCGGTGTCAAGTATCCTAATATTGATTTACCTAAAACGCCATTTCACCTCTCTCTCTCTCAACGCCCCCCTTAGGTTGGAACAAGTTGTGTGTCCCAGACCCCCCCCCCCTCCCCAACGACGTATTTTAGTCTTCCAAAGAAGTGTATGGTCATCTGTTGCGTAGTGAGCAACCACTGATTTGAGTGTAGTGTGTTTCTCATACATTCTGCATGAACATTTGCAAGTTCAGTGCTAGTGTGCAACAATCAGATGTTCCTGTGTGGTGATGCGATGGCTGCCTGTGGTTTTATTAGTTTACTTTAATGCGAGAGAGAGAGTCTGGTTTTGGATATCGGATGCGAGGCCGACGGAACAACAGAGCCATGTTGAAAATCATGGAGATCTTGTGATCAGAAATAATTGTAATAAAAGAAACAAACTCTGGGTTTCCACACAGCCATTTGTCACCCAACAACTACTGAATAGTACTGTAGAAACTCACCACAAGCTGCATGTTTTTGAGAGCTTAGAGTTCTGGTGTAGTGCTTAAAGACCCATCAGTATATCCTGTAAATTCTTTCTGTGTTTCTGTGCGGTAAGCGGAGGCTGGAGTGTGTTGTTTCGTGTTTCATAGGCATGTCACCCTAGTTCGTGTCAGTGTGTATCATAAGCTAGCAGTAGAATGTTGGACTTCCTGTGAGTTCCTTCACACTGAAAAGACGAGAGCAGGTTAATGTTTGTATTTACAGTTTGTGTATATGCGAAACCTAGAGGATTTCTCCACTGGTTTACATTTTTACTTTTTTCCCGGGCCACATTTTGACATGTGCGGGCCCCTGGCGAGTCTACAGTTAATGTATTTTTTTATTGTTTCCGCACATTACAGCGTACACAATTAAGATGATATTCACGTTAGTTCGTTAGAGTTGCTTTTTTATAAAGAAAACACTAATTAGCCAAGTTGTGTTTTATCTCTGTGTGTCTGTCAGTGATGAATCCTGTGTGTAGCGCAATAGTAATAGTCATCTCTAAGGGTAAAGACGCAGTTCGTAAGATGTTTTTGGTAATGTTGACCTCTGCAGGGCATTCGTTGAGACATCGGTAGCTACTTACAAGATGTCCTCAGGCTAACATAAGAGATGAAAATAAGACAAACCCACGTCAGTCAATTAAATAACAACAAATATTGTGAAAATGAATGTATAGACATGCATAAAAAAATGCAACTTTGTGTTTAAAAGACAAAAATGAATGAAACGGTGGTTTCCTAAAGGATAACATTGTCTACGATATCACGCTGAGACTTCTTCTCAGTCTGGTGCATAATGATGCATCTATGGTCTAAATTAAAGCCATTTTTAGATCGTTTTGATGAAGTCTCATTTACCTGCTGACAGCGGGGAACTGTTCACGTTTTTTTTTTCTTTAAAAAAACACTCTTATTTGATATTATTTTTATATTTAAAAGAAGTTTAAATCGGAAGTTTCCTCAAAAGACTGTAGAAAAAATATCCGTGACGGATTCCCAACAACACATGTCCTGCAGTCTGCACTGTGGACTGAACGTATTGTTGGAACTTGTCAACCAATTGAAATGAATACAATGCTTTGTGATTTATGGCCTCTCTTTAAAACAACAACCTTATATTCATAGATTCCTATCGATGTTTTTACCATTTTAGAAGTTATTACTAACACTAAAACTCTTACCAACTGCTTCTGTCGATGTGTAAGATATAACACTAATGAAAACTAGTCTACATTGACTCATATTACTGCCATGTCATGTGTCACTTTGAATTATTTTAGCTGTTTCAGAGTGAGCCGTGTCCAGTCAGTGGCAACAGTAAAGCCGGATGAGTTAAAGAACAGAAGCAGATTAATTTATTTATGTTCATGTAAATTAGGTGTATAAAATGTATGTATATAAAAGTCACTGCACAATAAATGTGAACATATCGTACCCGTTTAGCTTGTGGTCTTTTTTTGGGGGGGGTCGTGTGAAGCCAAGAGATGGGTTTCCATACGGCACGTCTGGACCCGAGAGCCTGAAGACGTCTCTTTTGGTTTCTGGTTGTGGAATACGTTTTTCTTTCATTTTTTTTGATCAATGGCTTTATCTGTCATTCCCAGCTTTTCCATTAAAATGTAAAAGAAGCCACACGCAACCTGTCTGGCTCGTCTGCATATGCATTAAACCTGCTGACACTGCTTCTATCACGTGTATTGACAGACCAGCCTTGCAGAGAATAAAAAAACCCCCCAATGTTCAGTTCATATCAGCACTGCTGCCCCCCACCTGGTGAGTTGAAAAGGATGGGTGGGGCTGCTTATTGTTTCCCTAAGAGATGGCTTTTGGAGATGAAAGGTGCACATCAAGAGGAATCCACAGACCTGGACAATCCTGGAGCGGCGGGCCAGACCAAGGCTCGCCGCTGTAATCGCTTCCTTTTGAAGAGAGACACCGGGACCTCTGTGCTATTTCACTCATTGACTTCAGATGAAAGGTGTCGGAGTCCACTGCCACAGTCTGTCCTGTTGCATCATGTGTGTTACAACATATCGGCGGTGCATTTTAAAACAAAAGCGACTGCTTCTTCAAGAAGCTTCACTGCAAATATTGCTCAGGTTGACGCCACAAGAGTCGACTTGTGAGTTTGTAG
This sequence comes from Melanostigma gelatinosum, assembly GCF_949748355.1. Taxonomy (NCBI): domain Eukaryota; kingdom Metazoa; phylum Chordata; class Actinopteri; order Perciformes; family Zoarcidae; genus Melanostigma; species Melanostigma gelatinosum. Next base: position 17,058,471 of record NC_136640.1, read on the forward strand.
CATCTCATGACAGATTATGGCGCCGTGGTCAGTTTATTAGGTACATGTCGCTCAAATCAATGCAGTCAGACTATCACCTTTTATGAATATTGTGATTTGGTTTTGTTACTATACCACCAGATGTGAAAAATCGTTTACAACTCCTGTGTAATCGATACCATCAGAATGCAACGTGATCTACATCTCGCAAGCCCTTTTGTGTTTTTAGCCATGTCCGTGGCATAGCTCTACGATGTTGGTCCACCACTTGGGTCCAGACTAAAATATCTGGACATTAACTGAATAGATTGGCCCCAGATTATTTTCAGACATTCATGGTCCCCAGAGGATAAAGCCCACAGATGCTGGTGATTCCCTCAATGTTCCTGTAGCTCTACGAGTACGTTGACGTTTGTTTTTGTTTTTTTGTGTAATGTCTCAACAACTATTGGATGTATATTGGTGTGAAATTTGGTACGAAATCCACACTATATATGAATTCGAAGCAAGTTTTGAGCATGTAGTGTGTTTACACTCAAAACAGTATTTACACAAGAAAAAAACGTCCCTTTGTTCTTCTATCCTAGAAAAGAGTTGTTTGTTTATTTCTTAAATACTAACTGCAAGAACATTATACCATGAAGTGTGATATGTGCTGTTTATGGAGTATGGAATTGAGACACAGGTTGACCCTTGTTTGAATCCAATCATCCAATTTATGCATTTAGCTTTTGTGCTTTGTTACCTCTGTTTCAGACAGGTCTTTATATATATTTTGTCCACAATCATGTCAAAAGGACGAGACAAACGGCTTCAACGAAAACTGAAGATCACAACCGTGATAGAAGGTCGAACTTATTGCAGGACTGTTCAATTTCACTATTAGTAAGTGAACCTGCAACTGAGTGTCCTTTATATTCTATATATTATATTGCAATGTAATGCATTCTTTGACGAATGATTTATTTCTGATACGAAAAACACCGTAGTTATAGTCTTGTATGCATTGATTGCGACTGTGCAGTGGTGGCATGTTTCCCTGCATCCCTTTGTCTGCTCTGTAGTCGGATGCTTGTTATTGTGCTGCAGTGTGTGTCTGTGTATCTCTGAAGCCTGATTTATGCACTGCGTTTTTTGCCGGGTGTCAATCACGATTTGCATAGGTCGGCCCATGGAGAAACTAATCACAATTATAATTATTCATATAGCCTAATTATGCTTATGGAATTTGTTTAATGGAGATTTATTTTGAGTAATGAATGTGTAGTCTTGTGGAACATTGCTTTTCCTCTCGGTGTGGAGGAGAAGAGCCGCGCGTCTCCTCTGCTGGGCTCTTCAATCAAATCACCAATCTCAGGCTGGATAAAAGCGCGGGTGCACGCGCCGTCTTCAACCTGGTATCAAGGTCTGAGCGAGATGATGGGAATCCCCGTAGGGCACAGACCTTTCTGACTGATTTCGATTGCAACAACACACCTCTTTGAACAAGGAAACTCATATCCTCTGCAGCCTCTATTTCAACTCTGCTTACACACTACAGTTGTTGCTGCTTTTTTCTTTTGTTGTTTTGCCCACTTCTGGAGAGATCTGTGCTTCTTGGTAATTGGAGACGGCATCACCGCGCGCTGAGCTGTGGTCAGGAACACAGCAAATCACACACAGCCCCAGGACGTTGTGTGAAGGCAGGGAGTTGGATCGGCTACAAAGAAGAGGATACCACTTTTTATGCTATCATAGGGAGTCTCATGAGAAAACAATTACTCCTTCCGCAGTGTCATAAAACCCTGAATAATATGAGATGCATTAAAAAACATGGAGTGACGTGAGGTGTTCGAGGATAAACGAAAAGACACAAATATTGGTACAATCTCTGTCAACGCCCTGAGCCATTCATTTGGGGATTAAGTGGTCTTATCTTAAAATGTTCAGCAATTCATTCTCTCCAAAATAACAGTGATTGCTTTGCCAGTGGGAGCAGCCAGCAGCCCACCGGTGTCCGGATAATCATTTCTCCAGTGGTCCGCCAGTGGTCCTCCAGCTCAGGGACAGTTAAGTAGCAGCTCCGTGCACACAGCAATATGAGAGGAAGCACTGTCTTTACTGCCTCTGCTGTCCTGTAGCATGCAGCATGTGGTGATGCTCGGGCAATGTTCACCTAAAAACACACACACGGCCCCAAAACACATGATCCTGTATTTTAAGAATTCACTCACAAAGCCGTGCGCGGTGAGAGTGTAATTACCAGAAGACAAAGAGGCATTTAGCTCTTGAGTGAGAGTACGAATACCAGAGTGTAAAAAATACTATACAGCAGGTAAAAGTCCTGGATTCAAAAATACATACGTAAAAGTACAGAACTGGGGTCTGCTGGAAGACAAAAGTTTTAGAAGGTTATTAATATGATCTCAATCTTATTTACAAATATTCCTTTCAGACGGTTTTTTTCACTTTATTCCCCACTGTATCTTACTTTTCAAGCAAAAGAGTATACATTTATATTATAGATAAGTCTATATTGCTACTCACTGCTCTGAACTGGAAAAATGTGACGATCCAAATATTGTATTGATGTCTGGGTTAATATATGCACAGTTAAAGGGAAGTGTTTAAGAAATCTGCTCACTGTTCAATCTTCATACATGAAAGACGATCATGAGTCATGTTTGAATGTAAATGTTATGGTATACGTATGTTACAATGTAACAACTTATAAGGGGCGAGTTGGCTCTGCTATTTATTCAGTTACATTCGTGAAATTGTTTGTTGTATTTTGAGTTGAACAATGTTGGCAGTGTGTTTTTATATGAATTATTGAGGTGAATGAATAAAAGGCACACTCAAATGATAAAACAGTGCTTAAAAACTACAGAACGTTTCTCAGCAGCATGTACATAAATTGTTAAAAGTAAAATGCTCGCTGTAATATATCAGAGATTATTGATACTGACACATTAATATGTAATGTAATGTTCAGCTTGTTGTGACAGAGATACAATATTTACCTGTAAAATGTAGCTCATAAAGCATAAAGTATCACAGAATGGAGATATTTAAGTAGTTCAACACTGTACTTAAGTAAATGTTCCTAGTTACATTGAACCACTATTTCCAGACCACCCCCCCCCCCCCCATGCATACATCACTTACACATTTACACATGAGTGAGGAAGTGCTGCACTGAAGGACAAAAAGAAAAATAAGAGACAGAAAAAACAATCTTTAAAAACTAGAACAAAACGTGCAAAGACCACAAAACATGATTATAATGCTATTTGGAAATGAAGAAAACGTGAAAGATGTTAAGATGCTTGATTAATATGTGTGAGGCTCTTTCAACTCAGCGGAGCAACAACATGTAACACGCGTGATGCTCAGCACACTCTGGCTTTGGCTACCAACATTCTTTTCTGCACTTTTATTACATTTAATGAGTTTTATTCTTCAGAGAGAAAAGAGCAACGTGGGCAACAATGTGCCTGTTTGGCAAATATTCAATTGATCTTCCCACCAGTTACCTCCAAACAAATCCTGTTAGAGTGTCTCACAGTTTGTTTGCAAGAAATGCATGAATGGAAACGCCTCCATGTCAATGTGACTCACTGACACGTCCTTTTGTTTCCAAGACAAATCTGCTCAAAACAGGTGTATTTGCCTAAATGTCAAAATATTCCCTTAGCTGCAGATATGAAACAGTTTCTCACAGGCTACAGGTGTAAAGATGAAGAGAGAGAGTCATTTACTTGCAGAGAAGTCTCTCTAAGAAGACAGCAACTCTTGCGAGTCTCTCCACACACCCCACCAATCTGATGGCCCAAACCCTCCCAAGGCATACTGCAGCAAATTGCATCGTTACTTTGCAAATTTGTTCAAGCAATCAACTCAATCTCACTTGGGGTACCAATCTGACAACAGGAATGATTAGAATCCAGGGCGGCTCGCCGCTTGTCACTTGGGACCGAGATGAGAGCGGAATTACAATGAAGCCTGAAATTGCGTGCTATTGTTACCTCCCTGTGTTCCTGTCCTCTTTCTCCAGCCGCCCTTTTCCACATGCCCACGTCTGTCGGCCTCCTCTATTGGGAGATGTGGTAACAAGGTGTGACTGTCACAGACAAAGCCAAACGGCAAGTGTTTAGGACGGTGGACTGGAAATCGTTCCTGTCCTTCGATTTGGGAAATGAAAAATACCGTTTTTGTGGAAGTGTGTGTGGAAATGCAGTGGAGGATTAGAGTTGATAGCGTTTAATGAGGTGGGGCTGGACAGGAATTGCTTTTAAAAGAGGAATGAATAATTCACCATGCAATACATTCATATTTTGCAAGGAATTTCGCAAGTTGCTTTGCCTTTAGCTTTGGACAAAATATACGTTTAAATGGCCTCAGGAATTGTTGGGCGAAATGCAAAGGGCAGAGGCAGGCGGCTCTCAACTTGCTTTATGTTTATCAGTTTCTCCTCACATGTTGCCTTCGAGAGCAGGGCCGATGGGGTGAAATGACCTGACGGGAGCTGAGGGGAGGAGAACCAGGCTGTTGATTCTCATTTCACCGTTCCCATCTCCCAGCAGGATTGTCTGTGACACAGATAAATACTGCCAGCACTGCGATTTATAAGCTGTGCAGCAGACACAATTTCACCCATTTACCCGAATGACTCAAAAGTCCAACACGCTCGAGTCCCCTGCATACAGAGTGCTGTGATTTTAGCTGCTCGTGTCATTCTTCTGTCCTCCCTTTGCCTTTCGTCGAGCTCGACACTGCAGGGAGACAAGGGAGCTCTCAAACCCTCGGCACTTATTTGTTTAGAGTATAATAGTGATGTGCTTTGTGTCACACTGGTTATCAGTTGTTGTCAGCCCGGCCAAGTCTTCAGTATGTTGTGACTGTTGAGTCTCAGGGCTTCACTTACTGTATTTGTAGCATTTGTGTGACTTTGATGATCTAGTCAAAGCCAAAGGGTCTGAAAGTCGGCAACATTAACCAAAATGTTTTGTTGGCGTACGTTTTAAATGCATTATAAAGAAAGAAAACTGTTTGATTTGAAAAATATTTACTCAAATGTAGATTTTTAAGGCCTCCTGTTTCTGAAGCATCTCAAGACGAATTGTCCTTCTTTGCATAAATAATCCCTCGTCATGTAAATAGTGCTTTTATCCGTGAACCATTTGCGACAGTCACGCGCAAGTTACAAAAACTCAGATGTGCACGACCACACGCCTCGCTTCACTATGGCGAGTATAAACTCAGCTTCAGGCTTTGATGTCTGGAAGTTTGCAAGTATGCTGGTACTTATTCATCATGGACCAGGATTATTGACTTGGCTTTTCAGCTGTAAATGCTTCAAAATGATACACTCGTAAAATATCGACAGATATAGCTTCATACAGCCTAATTCTTCATTAATTTAGTATGAATACAAAATGATATTCTCAAGACTATCAGATCAGGTGTTGTGGATTCTGACTAAATTGTTTTCGATACAATTGAACCGTTTCAGTGCTATTATTTGAATGTGTTCACAACTCGTTTCCTACGTACTTGTGATATTTCGTTGTCTGTGAGGAGGCTATTCTGCACAAAAAAGTTGTTTTTATGTCGTCGTGTCCATCCAATTGTTGATTGGTCCAATGCACTCACTCTGTGCTTGTACTGGACAACAGTCCCCTGATATGGTTATGTAACATTGTGTGTAATGAGCATAATTATGAGAACTTATTTAGTTGTTTTTCCAAAGCGCCTCCAATCCACCTCAGGCACCAGGTGAGTCTTTAAGGGTAAGTCCCCCCAAACCACCTCAGGGACCCGGTGAGCTTTTAAAGGTAAGCGTCGGCCATTATGGGACCACCTTGACTCTGAAGGGGCGAGGAACAGCTGGTGGTGCAACAGAGTCACTGGACCGCCAGGTAATGTTAAGCACCGGGAACAGGGTGGGTTTATAAAGTTAAGTGTCCCTAAACCACCTCAGGGCCCTGGTGGGCCTTTAGCGGTAAGTCCCGGTGAGTGTCGGCCGTTATGGGACCGCCCTGAGGCGGAGTGGGCGAGGAACATGAGGCTTTATCTGGAGTGGAGAGACCAGTTTGACGGCTGGTGGTGCAACAGAGACACTGAACCTCCAGGTAATGTTAAGAACCATAATCCAGGAAAGCACCTTCATTCATTTGAATTGGATTTAGCTGAATTTGAAAGAACTGTATTAAGTTGTATTACATTTTATTTGTTTGTATTAAGTTGTATTCGATTGTAATGTCACTGCAACGAGACTCAGGCTGGGTGTCTGCACACAGAGAGGGATGTGGGGGGATAGCATGCACCTCCAACGTGTTTGGACCCTCCAGCGTATCTCCGCTGTGCAGAGAATGAATAGGATGTCCACAGCATATCAAGGCGGTTCTGACAAGAGTCCTCAGTGACAAGGAGAGTAGAGGAGGAGAGAGGAGAGTTGAGTGTTGAATTGTTCAGAGTTTAAGTTGTATTAAGTTGTATTAGATTGAGGGGAAGCAGACAGGAGGAGAGACCAGTTGTCTTCCTCACCTGTGTTTCAACCTGAGTTGATTAGCCTCTTGTGTATTTCGTCTGTGTTTCCATTTATCAGAGTCAGGTTGTCTGCCTTTGTTGCTGGTGTCAACGTCTCTGCCTTGTTCCTTGTTTTCCCAACTGTTTTGCACTTGTGATTATCCTGTTACCTGCCTGTTTCTGGACTTGCTGTTGTTAGTAATACTCTTAATAAACCATTGTTACCTGCTGCCACCTCTGCTTTTTATCTGCGTTTGGGTCCGAACCTGATTCCTGAGATTGTGACAATTTAGTGAGGTACTTTCATTTCACATTATTACTGTTGCGTCATATTGAATATATGTAAAAAAGGATTTATATACCAGGGTTGACATTAAATCTCTGATACCAAAAGCAGCAAACAAGCTCTTTTCTGATCTTGAGGCTATTGCATTCGCATTCAAAGTCAAATTGCTCCTTCATGGCCTGCCAGTAATATGGGTTAATTGTTCTGGATGGCTGGATCACTTCCAAGCAGTTCATCCAATTTCCATTTAAATTGAGCTATCGAAGTGTAACATGGGCGACGCTTGGCTTGCCACTGTTGCAGACAGGCGACACCGGCGGGTGCAGAGAAACCTGTTTACAGGTCGTAGTGGAGACTCTCAAGTGGCTCACAACAAATGAAATGCAAGCACACACCTTGCTGGGTCTCTCAATAGGGCTCTAAGAGGGAGCAGAGACACTGGTCCAGTGTGTGTCTATACGTTGCTTCCTCTTGGCTGTGGCTGCTATCGTGACCCGACAGTCTGAACAATAGAGGACGACATGGTGCTTCTGATTTCTTATTTGCCTTCTGCTCCCTGGTTACTATTTGCCTTTTTGAATAGGAGCTTCACTCCTCTTCTTCCTCTTCCTCTGTTTTAGCTCTTAAAAATAAAAATGTTGGTACCAACATGCATTTTTTTTTTTGCTGCCCCTGCAGGATTCATGTCACAACATTTCTCATTAGAGAAGTTTGCAGTCAACAGCACACCCCACTGTTTTTAATTTCAGCTGTTGATTTCAGGTTTCCTTTTCTCTCATAACATGTGGATTCTAACGAGCCCTGATTATTTCCACCCACTGCTGTTGTCATACACATCTTTGTTTTTTACTCTGGGTATGAAATCAAGGCGGTGCGTTTCATTTCAACAACGTGAATAAATCTTCTTTCATCATACTAGTCATGCTGATTCTGAAAAACTAAGTTTCTTTAGAACATAAGAGGCAACATTCATCAAATACACCACATGACTCTTTTCTTGCTTCACTTTCTTTCCCTTTGGATCGTGAAGTCAACACTCCCCCTTTTGATTGCTCCTACAAGAGAGGTTTCTCGAAACACAAATTTAACCCTCCATTTTCCCTTCAAACTTTTTACTAAAAGACAAAAGAAGAAAGGCCAGCATACCCATCCGCCAACCCAGGCGTCAGAATTAGACGTTTCTGCAAACCATAATTGAAAACTCTATCCTCAGCTATGTTTGTATACATTGATGTTGCTTTCCGGTGTATAATATTTTCATACAAAATAATAAAAATGGATATTGTCTTTATCGTGCGACAGACGAAATGTTTCGTCCAGATGTTTCACGAGTCTTTAAGAATCCTGGAAATACCTTCTCAAAGGCAGTCGGCAAATACTTATTGCTTTGAAAATAGTTTGCTTAAAAGCTCTGTCTCTTTCAAATCTTTGTTTTTCTCAGAAAGAAAAAAAAGAGCCTTTGAAATCTCACTACAAAAAAAAAAGTTCCAAATAGAAGTTCCCTTCTTTGTCCCAGTAGCTTTGTGACTTCAATGTAATGGTAATACATGAGCGGCACAAACTGGCTCTGTCTAACCCAGCCTCCAGCTTCATTTTGCCTCCACCCCTCACACAGGCAGCCCCCTGTGCTCAGTGGAGCAGCTTGAATGGCTTGCATCAGTCAAACCCCCACAGCCAATGCAGCCCAACTTCTCATAAAATCCAAACCATTCTGTATCATCGATTTGTTCCCTTCTAAAAACGGGCCCCATGTCACACGTATTGTTTCTAGATTGAAAAGGACTTGGCCAACATCTGCAGTAAATCATAAACTCCCATTAAACCAGAGGGATCCATTCTGCCACCAGACATCAGCTCTCTCTCTCTTTGTCCTGGGTCAAACCATTGTCTCGCTTTTATTTTTTGCAACCGGAGCAGGACCGACCCTCCGTCACTGTCCCCGCCATCAGAGGGAGGACTCTGGTTTGTGAACACAATGGTGTTGAGTACCACATCAAAACGTTTAACCAAGTGGAGGGGCAACGCGACCCCACGCGCTCACATAACCGGGTCAGGATGAGAAAATGGAGGTCACATAAAACACAGACGCACATTGTTCTAAGACACTAAATAACCCTGGAAGGGAGTGAGTGTCGAATATACTCAGGCTGACCTGTTTCATCTCGCTGTGGTTTCCCATTAATTGAGGGTCAGTTCAAACCAAACCAAATAAAACACCTTTTTTTTTCACTTTATCCCCTCGTGGTATCTAATCATGAAGATGGTTTCGGTTTTATTTGCTGAGGTTCTGAGATATGTCTCTGTATCAGGAATAGAATGACACATTACTGGACTCATTTCCATTGGTGTCCCCAGCGTTTACACAGTTTCTGAACTTTATCGAGACAGAAATAAGCATTGTGACGTCAAGATATTTTACAAACTAAAAAGCGAGAAAACAAATCATTTGCATAACTGATTTATTTTCTTCAGAAAGCAAGCAATGTGATAAGAATATCAAAAACAACCCCCCAAAAAAGAAACTGTTGTGTTACAAGATGCAAATATCAATGCATTATTGATTTAATGAATCATAAAACAGTCAGACATCCACATTATGTTAGCAGCCATTAAACTGGAGCTACCTTAAAGAAATAGTTTAACATTTTCATAAATACATTTGTTCTGGTTTGATTTGCTGCTGTCTGCTCTTATTTAACCAAAAAACCCCATGTAGATTCAGAGAGGGAAACGAGAAACATATTTCAATTTCTGTTTGATTTGTCTGTTGTACAAATGCTTTTGTAATTGTGTGACAATGCCTAAAAGTCTGACAGAAATATAAAACAAAACGGTTTGTATCCTCTTCACACTATAATGAATGTTTGTCTATGGTTTCATGCACCACGCGTCCGCCTGTGAAAGGCTCATTTTAAAGCAGACTCAGGTCTCCCACATTAGCAGCTGCCCTTGAGCTGCCCTTGACTTGAACGCAGTGAGCCCGAGGCGCTGGGTTGAGGGCTGTGCTCCCCCCAGGCTCCCCACCCCCAAGGACACTCTGCAGGTTGCCTGCCTGTCTGCCTGCAAAAAAAAAAAGAAACAAAGAAACATGTCCAGATACTTCTATTGTTCTGCGCTCTGATCTTCATACAGGTTGCTGAAACAAAGCCCTCTTATTAATATTTATAGCCTCTCTGATGGGACGCGATCAATGGAGAGAGGAGAGAGAGAAGAGAGAGTGCGCCTGAATAATCATCATCCATCTACTTCCAGCCCGCTCTCGTCTCCCCATCCCTCTGCAGTGGAAGTGATGTTTTAAAGAGGAATTCAGTGTGTGAGCGGGAGATGGAAATTTGATGAGAAAGGAGAGAGGAATGGCTGTACCCGGGTTTGCAAATGTGTGCTTGTTTTTGCTTCTGTGGCTTACAGGCATCTTGCCAGTAGTGTTATTGAGTTATTTTTACATCGGCTTTTCTTTACATTAATATCTGACCCACTGTATCCCCGTTTGCCTTCGCAACCACAAGGACATCCTCACTGACATCTGCTTAGAGCCGATTCGTATTTTGCATTTTTCTGTTGACTTTCGCTCGCCTTAAATTCTTCTTTTTCCCCAGCCGAAGATGTGCGGTGGATTTGTAACAGTCTCCTGGTGTCTTCATTGGCAGGCCCAGCATGGTGGATCTGCAAGATGAAAGTCTGACAGCCGGAGACTGTCCGCTCTGCGTTTTCAGTCGGTGGGCACGCTGCCCAGTGCTCAGTAAGCAAATTAGGTGGGCAGTGCGCCCGACATTGCCCCTCCTGACTGACAGTGGCCCCGCCGAGCGGTCTCTAACTGCACGAGGAGAAAGTTATTAATCAGATGTGTTTGCGTCTTCCAGCTTTTCCTGCCGAGGAGGCTGAGGCGGAGGAGGAGGAGGAGGAGGAGGAGGAGGGGGGAGACCTGGCTTGGTGATGAATGCCCTCACTTCTACGTGTTTCAAAAGTACAGTTTATCCATGAGGAATGGAGCAGCTTGTACATGGGCTGAGGGGAAATTGCCTTTTCCTTTGACCTGCAGCCACGGGTGAGGAAGCGAATGGAAAGCGATATGAGAGTGTCTTTCCCCCTACAGTGATGAATACGGTGTAAATTAGAGGAAGAGGCCTTTCAATCTCGAGTGCTTTGGCTTTTTCTATTCTTACCACTTTAAATTGTTTTCTGTCTTTTCCTCCTTGGCCCATTTCCTGCTGCCCTCATCTTTTTTTCTTAATCTTTCTTTCCTGTTTTCTTCCATTTTTCTTTTCTTTTTTCATATCCACCTCCACCCCCTCCCCGCTGCACTGCAGCAGGGGTCTGGGGTGGGGGGGTGGGGGGTTGACAGGTTGAGCTCTGGGAGGTCGAGAGGGCGAGGGCAGCATTCGCAGATTGTGGGACAGAAAGCTGAGACAGCACGGCCTTCAGTGGGAACGCAGAGTGCAGCAGGAATCGCGAGGCCACGCGGAGTCACAGGGAACCCGTGGCCTTGAGCTGTGAGCAGAGAGAAAGTCATCACAAATCCATCGAGTCTGGACGTGGACGCGTATAGGCCCCTGTGCACTCATTGGCACATGATGTTTTTCTCAAAAAGGATCAGACAGAACACCTAATGAATTGTTGTGAAAGCCCGGGATGTTGCAGCGCACCACTGAGAGATAAAGTAATGTGTGCTTTTATCATCGTCTGCCTTTAATTGATATTCGTGAATGCGGTATTTCATACAGAGCTAAAATATTTGGTCCAGCGCTAAACATTTAAATTAATTTAAAGTATTAATATCTATTATAACAATCCCGTGGATAAGTACTGTTGTGTGTAGCACATTCTTCTGTTTTATCCTGCAGGTATGATGTCTCTGTGTGTGTGTGTGTGTGTGTGTGTGTGTGTGTGTGTTTGTGTGTGTGTGTAGCTTATGCTCAGCATAATTCTGCAAACCTCAAAACTCTACACAAAGTATCCACCACAATACCTGTGGGACATGGATCTTTGAATCCTGCGTGAGTGGAATAACAATACTTTCTCTGAGGAGACTGATGCACTGCTTTAAAAGTGCACGTGATTCCAACTGGACTCTTTATTTGGTACCAGTCGTGATGGACTGACACTAATACAAACATGGAAAAAGAGACTGTAGATGTTTTTGAGCTTTTGAACGACTTGAACTGTGTTTGTTCAGTGTGTGCATAAATTAAACCTGATCCTTCGCTAATGTGTGAAATTTAACAACAGCTCCTGCTCATCCACCAACTTAACATTTACAATCCCCCGCAGAGGCTTTGGTCAGGTACAACTTTACATGGGCTGACACCCACAGAACTCCATTTACATTCAAGTCCAAATGCCAGGTTTCATACCATATGTATTTTAGGTTGAATTGTGCATTAAAACAAACATGTAAAAGACACTTCTGTTTAATTGTACAGCTATAAATCTGACTGTTTTATTTGACCTGTATCTAGAGAAGCATCGTTTAGATACACCCAATGTTGCCAATTCAACTTCTCATAGACTTGAAACAAAAAATAAAAATGCATAAAACATATCATGAAAAAAGACAACTTACAATAAAGCATTTTTATCATGGAACATACAGTATAATAAAACATATTTTCTATTTACAGGCGGGCTAGAAATTTCAGAAATTTAGATTTCGGAGTTTGTCGTTGAAGTGGGTTTTTTCGCTCTCTCCGAGAAGGGGAGGGAGGAATGATCTCTTTACCTGTCTACAACGCTTGCAGCTAGTTGCTTTTCCTTTGGTGTCAGTCTGAAACCTGGGGGGGGAAACACATCAACAGCATTTCAAAAACACAAGACTACCACTAGGAATATTATGGCTGCTGATTTGCAATTTTGACTGTATTCCTTTAAAGTCACACTTGAGAACTCTTTGGCTCAGCAGCCGTAGCATGTACGAAAAGTAAAAAGAAAGAGGATGCGTATATATAGTTTGGAAGGCAGTGTCTACTCTGCTCTGTTCTGGTGTTCGGCTGGCCTCCACAGGTGTTGTGAAGTCCAATTAGGAAGTCAGGAGACTCTGTTTGACCCTCACCAGCCTCCATACATCACAGTTAGGTAGCAGCTGCAATACTGCTGCTCTTGTTTGAGTAGTTTCTCACTAGTTTGAGTTGGCGGTGTATTTTCAACAGCACAGTCTTGTTTAATTAAGGTGAGGTCCTTAGAAAAGACAAAGCAGACTTCATTTGAGGGATTATTGCTTGGAAACACTTCAATGAGCACCTGAGTGTAGAACAGACTGTTTACCCCTCTACAAAGGAGAAGCCTGCTTGCAGATTGTCCTCCAAAAGTAAGTTGATCTTCAAGTGTTTCAGTCAATGCTCTATTTTAAATATCTTAAGAAGAGTTTAAAGGCAGGGAAACTGACACACTCATGCATGCCTTGTTGCCTACCGTTTACATACCAGTACTGGGGTTAAGTTTAGTTTTAAAAACGGTTGTCTTTGGACTCTTAATGATGCCTTATTGTTTAATTTCTGCGTCAATTGTATCTCCTTTGTTAAGGTCTTGAAATGCAGTTTGTGTATGCTCTCAAACTCACCCTGAACAACAGCTGCATGCTTGCAATGCCTCTCACACACCCACTACACGTCCTCTCCACACACCTTCAAAAGAAACGATAGGAGAGATCCATCTTTAAAATGAAACCACCACCTCATATCATGTTGATTAATCTCTCTATTTCCACTTCTGCAACTATTCATTAATAAAGTCCCCAGCTTGATTATGACAGGAAATGGATCACTGAAATCAGCTGCTGAGTGAATGCGCTTGTGTGCCTTTGCCCGGGTATAGTGCCACCATAATGCCCCGGCTAAGTGATGCCACCACCACACTGTGCCTATTTAAATGTGTGTCTTTGGCGGCAGCTGGCCCGGGCTCTGGCACTAGGAGCAAATTCCCTGCAGTATGTTTTAATACAAGAGAGCAGATCCACGCAGCCTGTAGTTGCTCACTTATGGATAGGCCATGCTGGGATTGCACGATCATCAGTCTGCGGCCCTGAACGAGGGTTGAACCAGCAGTAATGATGGATTCATTGTCTTATAGAGCTGCTTCCAGTGCTCACAGAACAAGTGTTTTTCATGCTGGGCTATTGTGTGGGACAGTGGTTTTTCCCTCTTATTCTCTACCCCGGCAGCAGTGAGAAATGATGTACAGTCAGGCTCTCTGCTGGGCGATTACTTCCCTGGGAAATGTCGCTCATTTTCTGAATTGCATATGAATATGTGCAGGGAAAGATTGGAGGCTGATTATGATTTATGGTGGATTGGGAAGCCGCAGCTGTGTGAGTCCATGCACGCACATTATGAGTAAAATGCAGCAGATTTCTGTGATTTTTGCCACTTTCTTAATAGTACTGTTGCTCTTACAAAGGGACGTTATGCACTGTTAATCGCTTTGTGCTGCTCTGTGGTCCTTAAAGGAACAGTTTGACACTTTTGGAGATACGCTTATTTGCGATTGGTAGATTAGAAGATCCATACTGCACTCACATCTGACTGATAAGGCTACAGCTTAGCACAAAGACAGTGTTGCTTGTTAATTAGTGAGCTTAAAAGGTGCCTGTAGGTGTTTTTTTTGTTTTTTAGACAGAGCCAGGATAGCTGTTTTCCAGTTTTTATTCTTTATACTGACTGTAGCTTCATATGTAACAGACAAATATGAGCGGTATTGATTTGTTTTCTTGAAGTCACGACAAGAAAGCACATGAACATATTTTACAAAAATGTCAGCTATTCCTTTAAGTACATCACAGTAATAAGTAGTTGATTCCTTCATCTCTAGAGGGGGAAAAAAGACAAAACAAAGGAAATGGTGGATATCTATTTCTGCTGACATATGTACAAATAGTACTGCCTGGAGAAGCGTTCCATACATCACCAAAATGAATTTTGTCTCATCTCATCATTTGCTGAGATTTCCAACCGTTCATCTATGTGAGTTATGGACCCTCTTTAGTGGTAGATCCGTGTTACCTCAACCTTCACCTCGCTGATACCTTAAACCCACTGTGCAGTGCTCCTGGTTTTGCCTGTCTGAGCGTGTAGTGTAGTGACACATCCACTGGGACAGCAGACATGAGGTTAAAGCGATTCGCCATGGAAGAAACTGGAGTCTGCTTTGGCACCGGTGACGAATGGGCAGAGACGAGCATGGGTACCAGATGGCAGTGAATCTGTAATTACAATTCTCTGGTGCAAAATGAGACACTGGTGGAATGAAATCTCACCGCGGCTTCACACATCCTGCGTGTAGAGGTCTGTGTTTACTTGGCAGATGGTTTCTTTGAGGTGCACCGCTCTTGTTTTCAGTGTTTGCTGAACAGTTTAACAGTTTAAACGTTGAGCAAAGGTCCACTCTGCACCATCGGACTGCAGCAATGTTGGTGTCGGTGTCCGCCAGTGTCTTTGTGGAATGGTAATTTCCAGCCTAATCAAAAACAGAATGAGGATGGACAAAGACAGTTGAACAGAATTTAAATAGGATGAGCCTATAATGGCTCCCAAATGGAGAGCCGGGTCTGCCCTCGCCCCCAGAGGGACTCACCTGTGATTTACCCTCCTTACCCCTGTATGTGACAGGGTGGCATTGTGGCATCGCCCCCCCCCCCCTCCCCTGTGACCCCGGATGCTCCCTCTTCCGTAGGAGGCTGCATAATTGTCTAATTAAATGGAGAGACAACAGCCCCAGCATACCTCATTAAAGACATCGCTCCATCAGCTCCCGCCTCTCCATTTCTTTTAAAGAATCCTCCTCATCCTGGCAGGAAAGGTCAAACAAAGGAAAGTGTTGGAGATGCTTGCCTGTCTGTCTGGCATCCCTAAATTATTATTATTTTTTATCGTCATTTAATGACGATAAAAAATAAAGGGCTGCTCCACATTTCTTCCTATCATCTTTGAGTGTCCAGAGAGAATTTCACTAACTTGTTGGATCAGCTTCATTGATAATCTGACCCATAAACAAGCAAACTAATATGGCAGCACAGAGGAGGATAAAAGGAAGCATTTAAAAAAAAAAAAAATAATAACCAACGTTTCCCATGATGAAATACATTGTAGTATCTCTGTGTTAAGTGTGCAGCTACTCTGCAAATAAAGTGAAGGCAGTCATCTTTTTTTAGTATTAATGAGGCGTGCACCATTGAATAATTTCAACAGATAAATGATCCAGGTTTGAGCTGCTTATAAATGAGGCTAGTTGAGCAAAAGGTTCCCATGTGAATTCCCAGTCCTCCGAATATTGTGAAATAATTAACTCAGAGATATTCTACCTCAGATGCATTAGAAAATAGTCCAGGCACGTCCGTATTTATATCAGCAGAGTTTTTGAAATACTTTCACAGATTATTTGAGCATTTTATATGTATTTTAGTATTTATTCTAGATTTGGTTATACTTAGAATAAAGTAAACTTACTTTATTGCCGCAGAAATAACATTTTGGTATAATTTAGTCTAAGAAAGTCCACGTCTAGATAATTACAGTAAAAGACATTGAGCATTTGAAAGCTGCATTTGCCAGGTCAGAAATCATACACTCCTGTCATGAACCACATGTGAAACTATTTGGTCATGCTGTTGTGCAAGTGTGTGTGAGAGCATGAACATGCATCAGTATAAATGTGGTTGCTGTCTTCATGGTGGTGGTTACAAATGCGCCCCTGCCAATTTCGGAGCCAAATGTATCTTGTCTCTCTATCCAGCTGATGCTAAATGTAACCTTTCCAAGTCCAATTATTTATGAATCCAAACACGTCTGCCTGCTTCCGTTCCCTCTGGCTCCCACCACATACATATATCATAAATATTTGAGAGGATGGATATTGGAGGTTAACATATGTCCCATCTGAAATGTCAGTGGCTCCTCCAGTAGCCAGCATGCTGTTGACAGAGCACCAAACCACTTTGTTTGGGATAAGAGACTCTGTCACCGGTGTTGTTTAATCTCCCGGCCCGACATGAACACGACTGCCCTGAATACACGCACAGGATCCGTTTGGTCCTCCACGTGTCTCGCACGCTTGAGAGAGCGAAAGGAAACAACTTTTTCGGTCAGGCAATTTTGCAAAGTGGCTCTGTAACCCGTCACGAGAGTGAAATAATCAGACTGACAATCTACTCATAATCTGGACTTTATGGATTATGTGTCGAGGTCTAAAAGAAGCCACTTTAATTCAGTTTTTGGGTCTTCAGGGAGCGCAAATAATCTTGTCGTTTGGAGTGACGGCTTGAGACACACTTGACTAGTGTTGCTTTGTAAAGTGTGTTTGCAGTTTGGAGCGATGTGGCCGGAGAAAGGTCTAAAATTGACAAAAATAGTCAGGCGTCTCTCGCGGGGCATCACTTGTGTGTCCATCATTAGATGGACACGCAGCACAAGCTTGCTTCGCGCAGCTTTATTATTGGTTGAAGGCTGGCTTCACTTTCCTACTTAGAAAGGTAGATTCTGCTGACACAGCAAAGTAAACTTTCTGCAACGAGTTCTTCCATGACAGACTTTGTAAGTGACATCCAATGAAAAGGCTTATTCAATACTGCCACTTCTCTACCATTCATGGACTTTACCAGAAAATGAATCGAGCTCCTTGAGCCCGAGGTAAATCCAGATGTTTCCCCACAACCGCTGTGAAACGAGAATAATAAGCACCCTGTGTCTGCACACTAATGGACGAAATTCAAGATTTAAGGCTGACTTGTGTTAATCATTTTGTTTATGTATTTACCCCGGATGTTGATGGCTGATTGGGGCTTTGCTGCTTTAGTCTATGAATAATTCACCACAGGGAGAATGTGGTTCAGAAGTTGTCTCCTTGGCAGCAATAATTACTCAGGAAATTGTCGTGGATAGTGTTATCTAATTAAAACGGGACGCAGCGTTCAGCTCAGGTGGTACGACAGTGCTAATCAGCTGAGCGTGTGTGTGTGTGTGTGTGTTACCTGGTCAGCACAAAGACCAGCGTGTGTCTAACAAACAATAGTTTATGAGATTAAAGGGGGTGTACCCTGCATGTCTTTACATTTTCATTGTTACAGTGGGGAAAAAAAGGCCATTTATATGAAGTCTATAATGTGACAGCGTTTTGGCTTGATAGTATAATCCACTGACAGGAGGATAATGACGTCTCTGAAGCAATGCATCTTCTGGTTCCAGCTCCTCGAGCGTGAAGATTCGCTGCTCGTCTCTTTTCTCATATGACTGTACATTGAATGTCTTTGGGTTCTGGACTGTTGTTCGGACAACACAAGACATTTGAAGAAGTCTCCTTCGGCTATATTTTTGCATTAGCTGACATTTCATAGCAACATGTCAATTAATAGAGTTAATGACAATAATTGTCAATGTCATCCCGAATCCTCTGGCGTGAACTCACTTATTTAAAACATACTATCTTTGTTACATATAAATCAGATACTGCTACAGATTGCCTCATAGAAAGTCTGGGACAAAAATCCAGCCACTGGCCCTTTTACCCTTTGAACCGGCTACTGGACAGAATGCAGATAAATGCATAAAGGCCAATAGAGGGAGCCCAATAGCTATTTGTCCCCAAGCTGAGACAGGGCAAGGGGGTACCACTGCTGTTTGCTTACATGCAAAATGGTTTTAACGACATAATGAAAGCCAAATTAAGTTCACCAAATTAGATGCAGGTAGGCAGTCACAGACGGCCGAGTTTCACTTCTCGTGGTATATCTCGTGAGGCTCTCTGACATCCGTTAACGAGAAGCTATTTGCTGGCCTTTGCGGGGACGACCTGACAGCAAGGTGGAGGGCTTTGGAATGCAGGGTCTGTCCCAGGTAGCAGATGGGTGGTGGTGGTGGTGATGGAGCGTGTGTGGAGACAGCTGTGGTCCGTCATTTTTTTTTTTTTCAGAGGTTTCCAGGCAGCTATCGTAACCTGTCGGCTGGTTTGCTTCAGCTCCAGAAAAACCGAGACGAAGGGTCTCAGGGGGACGGCAGGCTTTTCTGTTACAGCGATCTTTTTAGCCACTGCTGTGGTTTATCCCACTCTCACACTCTGCTGGCGCCCCAGACTCCAGGACACAATACTCACAAGGTGGCTCTCTACACATTAATGACATTGAGCGATCGTTCATTATAAAAGATGATGGGACTCAATGGGCTATCCATATCAAGGGGAACAGGATTTTAAAACAGACAGCTATAATGTATATCTCACTGATATTGCAATATCTAACATTTAAAGGAAACAGTGCTCCCTCTGAATATTATATAATATAGTGTTGTAGTGATTTGATCCACCTGGACCTGGGATGATCGATGGACTTAAAACATTTCATTAAGTCCAGGATTAATAATGTGATATTGTAATGAGTTGCTGTGTTCTGCTGTTAAACACCACACGGCGCAGTTGTTTGAGTTTGAAGGGCTCAGGAATATTACTTCAATAAATATTTGATGAAAGAGGAAGTTCTATCGATGTATTACACTGTGAGTAATTCGTGCACGTGTTCATTAGGCCGCCACAGAGTATCCATGTTTAATATGCTTTGTTTACAGTGGAGGGTCACATATCGGGGAAAACACATGAATATGGAGCAAGTAGCCTCCGCTATAGTCGCAGAGCTTTGCACAGATGCTGTATTCTGCACACACACACTTACTGTACATACAGAGCAGGCCCATGTGTATGCACACACACACACACACACGCGCGCTCCCTTTCTTTAATTAAAGCAATTAAAGTGGTTTGGAGACATGCATACATTTCCATGATTGACGGAGAGATTTCACTGTTATCGTTTATTGCTTCTTGGTGAAATAAAAACCCTTATTGTGTCTCCTAGAGGATGTAAGCCTGGATACAATCTCAGACGTCACCTCCGGACTCCTGAAAGGCATGTTCTGTGGGGAAAAGTGCAACATGAAGGAGGTGCTGAACACAGGGGAGGTGAGTGTCTTTCCGTGTGTGCTTTCCTGCATCGAGTGTCTGTATATTTGTTTGCACAGCTGTGGCTTGAAAGTGGAAAAGATGGGGTGGTCTGAGGTACTGGCTCTGCCCCGCAGCATTTGGCGCAAAGGGCCCTCTCCTATATGCATGCTGGCGCTATCTGTGGGAGATAAGGTCAGGTCCTGCTTATGAAACATGCTAAAGCTTTACACGGGAACCCCCCCCCCCCCACTCAACTTCTCTTCTAAATTTATTTTGAAGCATTTCATTCTCTCCATGATATTACTTCATTATCATCCACCGCTCCTGTCTGCATTTATATGAACAGACGGACTCGAAACTATTTAATCATATCGGATCATTCACCTGCAACCGTAACCTTCAACATTTGGCATTAAAGGAAGTAAAAAAGAATCCAAGGGTATAAAAGTGATGCTGTTAATTAGAGCTGATATTGTGAAATATTGCGACGGTGCCAGGAAGGTACCCTGCTGGAGCATAGGCGCTTCTTTGTTTATATCCCTGTGCTCTTGAGTGTGGCTGGGAGGCATGGCAAGTGGAATTCACTCAGGTGATGGTTTAGTACAAGCGGATGCCGAGGGGGGGGGGGGGGGGGGGGCGCTCTCCTCCCCGCTGACTCTCCTCGCCGGCTCTGCCATTAAGTCAGCCCAGCTCTGTACCAGCCGACTGCTGTTTCCTATGACTAGGGGAAAAAACACATCGACTCACTTCCTCGGTTGGCCTCGTTTGGGAAGAGATGGAGTGTGGCCAAAAATACTTCACCTGCGCTGAGACGTGGACAGTAGGAACAGGTCAGCAGCGGAGCGGAGAATAGAGGGGAATGACCCGAGCAATATTTCAGCTATAAATGGGTTCAAACCTTTTCTCCATTGTGGGAGATGAAACTTGGTGCTTTTGAGTAATTCTTCTGCCACCACCATGCAAGGGCAACACCCATGCATGAGGGTCAAAAAGTTAAGTTTTGGCCTGAATCTGACTTTGTTTTTACTAGACTATACACTCAGTTGCCAGTTTATTAGATACAGCTAAGCAAACCTAATGCAGTCAAATACTACCGTAAAATAAATGTGATGTTTTCGCGAGGTGTTGGTTCAACTTCATGGCCATTTTGGAGGTTGAAGTTTGTGGTGCTGTTGAATCCATCGTCATTCATGAGTTGGACATAGTAATATTACAAACATCATTTATAACTCCAGCCATCGAAGTAGCTTTTAAGTTAAAGAAACACCTCTCTAAAATAGAACCAAACTAAAAATGACTTGTATTTGGCCATTGAGTCTATACGTTTTACTTTATAAAAAGCTTTTAAATTTGAAGAACTTAAAAAATGTTGCTAAAAACCAAGCCAAATCGCCGTAACTGCACTCTTGAGTGGGTAATCTGAACATTTTATCATGATGAGAGGAAGTGGAACCAGAAAGCAGCCTCACAACGACTGTTTGGGAAAGAAAATGTTCTTCCATCCAGACATTAGCATTTATCCTGCTGTCCTTGGTATTGATTCGCCAAGTGAACTCTCGTCTGACAGCCACCCTCGTCTTGTAAGTGCTGTGAAGGCTTTTGAAAAGCCTCGGCGCTTCACTCAATACCTGTCCAATGCCTAAACATAGTCATATGCAATCATAGTTAATGCAAGTTATGCGACAAGTCATTGTAAGGATGCAATAGATGTATAACAGATATTTTATTTTCCCCTCAAGGGCAAATTTGTCTTCACAGCTTGTACATGCAGGCTGCAAAAGCACTGATACGAAAATAACCTGATAGCACAAACACATCGGCACTAGAAATACAGACTCTTGTCTCCTAGAATTGTTTTGATTTACCTTTTTATTCCTGCTGCTGTGGTCTCTATCTACTATCTGAACATTATTTTCTGGGGATGATGAAACAAATTTATCAAAACAAATGCTTGTATAATATCATGCAGTTTGAGTCGCTGGTAAAAGAGATGGTGGTGGTGGTACGATCAATAGTTCTCTCATGCTACATCGATCCTCTCCTTTGAGATTTAATTAGTTCCTGAATATGCTCAGTGTAACATGAATATTGTGGTATGGCTGTTGAACGCCGCGATGATCTATACTGCATTTGTTCAGGGATCAATTATGAATGTTGTAATTTGCTATTGATGTCATTGATCGATTGATCCAATTATACTGGAGATAGTTGTCAGCCCTTTTTACTGTGCAGCTCGGTGGGGCGTCGTCAGGAGTATAAGCCTACCATTCGCTCTACCATTGAGTGGGCTCGCTTCTCATTTACAGCACACCACATATATATATATATCTATATATATATATAGATATATATATTCCTTTCTCAATTCAGTTTCTTTCATTGACTTTTTTACGTTTTAAGAAAACTTGTGTTTTTGTATTGACGATTACCACCGTTTTCTATGCATCTAAAATGATTTGCATGCATGGAAATGAATAGGGGTCACTCTATTCACATCACTACCCACCTGCATACACAGCAAGTTATTGTGTTAGCAATTGTTTTTTTTTACCTCAAAGAACATGGTATCACTGACTTGATAGCTGTTTTCCATTCATACCTTTAATGTTATGTGAAAGAGTATATGCTATTATAAAGTGACACTAGTCTCTAACATTACTACATTACTGTAGTTGTCGATAAGTAGCAAAGCACAGATTTCTTTTCATATGTTTTTACTCCCCTATGGACGAGCGTAGAGTCCAATGACGTATGCATCTCAGGGTTACTGGCAATAGTTGCAGAAATGGCAATTTCTAATATCCTTTGCCACAGATTGAATTGCATATAAAATCTGCTTTTCCGTCTTGATATTGTCCCTACAATTTCCTGAAATAGGTTTTTGAGTCTGTTGTGCTATTATTTTTTGCTCGCAAAACTGTACTTCAAACCCTTTCACAAGTGGATGCATTACATTTGAGCATCGACAGACCCGTCTCCAAGCTTTTCTTTTACTCCGATTTTTCAAGAAGATGGTTTCAAATCATCATCTATCTTTCGTGTGTGTATCATGAGATTAGTCTGGTGACCTTTTTGCAGCGTTTTGACTGACCGGGTTATAAATGATGTGTGTTTATCACAAACAACACTGTATTGATTCTGCTCATACCGATAATCTAAAACATCCTTGATTGGTTTAAGGTCTCCCTGTCTTCATCGGCATCCATTACCCAATACCCACAGAGTCCCTCAAGCATCAATCTTCTCTGTATGCTCTAATGTATAAGATACACAGCGAAAACAATCAGCTGAATAAATCAGTACCTAATTCCATGGGTGGAAACTGTATGTGATAGTGGTTATCAATGCATTCAGTGCCAACAAAGATGAAACATATTAGCACAATTTTAATTTGAATTGAGCTGAAACGCCACCAGAGGACTGTAAAATGAAATTCAAATTTAGTTTAATTACATGTAGTGAAACTACTCCCCCAACACTGCCAGTACACCAGCCGCTCACTGAGCGAACCAGCTTCCTCTTCTCCCACAGCTAATTAATCACACTGATGGGAAAACAATGCAAAATTACAAACAAATTGAACAGAACCAACAAAATAGATTAAATAGAACATGGCAGATACATTTCAGATAGAACCCGCACTTTCGTTATTGGCACAGTCATCATGCTAATCATATGTAATGGCTGCTGAGACACGAAAGTTTTTATGAAAACAAACTATTGTCAAGAATTTATGCAAATGTTATTTTAGGATAATTTACTTTTGCTGGGAGATGCCTCCAGCAATTAAAATTTGAGAACTTCAAAATGCAATTTAATTATCTTTCTGAGTCATTATCGTTGTTGTAAAAAATCTGCAGGACTTCTTGCATCTCTTGTAAAACATCTTGCCAATCTACTCTGTGCATGATCAAATTATTTCATTGTCTTTTGAACATTACGGTTTATATTTCTTTTGATAAACCACATCTGTCTGCCTCATATGGGCAGCTGCTCACCACACAATAAACGGCTCATTCTGCTCCAGGTACATTGGCAACTTCAACACAAGTTGTTAGATAAACTGTCATATATATATATATATATATATATATATATGTGTGTGTGTCTGTGTGTGTGTGTGTGTGTGTGTGTAGCACAACAGAAGCTTTTGAACTGGTTTTACTGTAGGAGCACACTCGCAACGTCTTTCTCCCCTCCTATATACGCAGTTGCCTTCTCTCTGACTAACTGCTGTTTCCACTGGGGTTCTTTGTGATTAGTGTGGAGCGACTGTTGCTAATTGGAGAGCAGGGCCGTCCTTCAATCAGAGGATCGGCGGTTCGATCCCCGGCTCCAGTTAGTCGCATGTCGATGTGTCCTTGACCAAGACGCTTAACCCCAAATAAGTGCTCCCGTAGCTGTGCCTACGGTGTGGAAATGTGAATTGTAAGTCGCTTTGGATAAGAGTCTGCTAAATGACTGTAATGTAATGTCGTGTTATTTACCTTTTTCAAGGCTTCTGTGTTTTTGAGTAGCACTCTTCTCCAATGTCACAGTTGAGGAGATTGGGACCTGGTAGCTGCCAGGTCTTAGCTACTGGGAAAAAAACTTGTTCACCTAATTATGGTCAGTGTGTTAAACGTGTTGTCTAGAGAAAAAATATATAGCACTGCTCAGCTTGTGATGCAAGAAAACAACAGAAGTTATCACATGAGCCTTTTCATATAGAGTAGGTCTAGAGACCGTACTCTTCAATATGGCAACGGTGGCAAGGGAACAACTCTTTTAATAGGAAGAAACCTTAAACATAACCGGAGAGAGCGGCGCGGAACTTCCTGAAGCAATCCATTTAGCTGTTACCGTGTTCCAAAAAGGAAGCAGCCTTTAAAACAGAGAGTAGGGGACTGGTGGGGAGCGAGAGACAATGGGAGGTTCCGACTCATTGACAGAATTTGTTGACCAGATAGCGTCGCAACCATGCAAGATGCCGTCACAAAACTTTAGGTGTGTAGTTGAGATCAAAATGAAGGTAAAAAGGGATCTGGTCCGAGCATGGGCAATGAAAGTAGGAGGAGTAAAGTAGGGAAGGGGCAATTGGCCCCCCAACTTTAAGCCCCTGGACCGATTGGCAAATCGGTTGATTAAACAACTGGAAAATAAATCAAAATGCACATACATTAACTCTTGCAATGTTAACATTTGCAATGTGTAACAAGAGGTAATGAGTGGGCATTGTTTCACTATAAACCAAAAAGGTTGGGTGTCAGTGAGCTAGACATAATGCTGTCTGAAAATGTGGAGGATGATCAGGTGTTTGTGAGCACCCAGTAATACTTATCCATTTGTCCATTTTCAGTTTGTAGGCCTCCAGCAAACTGTAAACACATCGCTCACACTTGATGGGTATTTTATGTCCCCACAAGCACTTCCTTTGACAGTAATTGCACTGAAGCGTCACTCCTATTATCACTGGATGGATCATGTCTGAGTTACCTTCACTTTAGAGAGACTGCACAATTGTTGTAATTTCGGCCACTGAAAAACCATCTTTCTTAAGCCTCCCCTCTTGTTGAGCTGCACTTTACGCCGCAGGATTGGTGCTTATATAGCGGCGAGTGCTTCGGCGTGCCGGCGTCCACACAAAGCCCCCAACAGAGTCTTTGATGTTTGCCTCGGCGGATCAAAGATGTTGGAGCA
Source organism: Melanostigma gelatinosum (assembly GCF_949748355.1). Classification (NCBI taxonomy): domain Eukaryota; kingdom Metazoa; phylum Chordata; class Actinopteri; order Perciformes; family Zoarcidae; genus Melanostigma; species Melanostigma gelatinosum. The sequence continues at coordinate 17,083,837 of NC_136640.1, forward strand.
TGGACCTGCCAGGTGCACCGCTCTTTCATCTCACTTACTTATGTGTCTGCTGCTTCCCATTCTCTGTACAGGGGACGAAACAATGTGGCGCACTTCAGGCTCACTCCACTATTCACCAATAGGACGATTTCAGATACTCTATTCAGGAGGCAGTGAATGGCTTTTTACTGTGATGCGTGGTGTGTTTAAAAAAAAAAGAAAGAAGCACAGACAGTGTGTTTTATAGTTTTATTGTGCTCCCGTTCTTATCATTTTGAATGCAATGAGTTACAAAGGCTAAAGCAACAGTCCAGAGATATGAGCGACATCTTACGGCTCCATCTTAATCCTTTGACCTCAAAGCAGAAAAGAAGAGGATGGGGTTTCTCGAAACTCATGAATATTTGAATTTCTGTCACTGCTTTTGATTGCCTGCTGTTTTCTGCAACAGCACGTGTTAGTGTTGTGTACCTTTCACACATAATCCTCTCCGACTGGTGCAGACACTGGGAGTGAACTTGGAAATGCCCCAATTTATGTATTTATCATTTTTAAATCATCACTGTAACCAACTGCCTTTTAATCCTCCCATTTGTATAAAGCCTAACCACTCCCTCTTTTCCCTGTTTGCTTTTCAAACAGGGAAACGTCCCAAGGGACATCTCCAAGTGCCTCCACAGAGAAGTTCCAAATTATTGATTATAAATGAGATGATAAAAGCCTGCATGATTTCATAGGCTCTGGGGTAAAGATAACTTGTCTCCATTTACATATCATGTTTCAATTTATCCCTTTGTATACGTGTCGGCGTGTCTCACCCTGCTCTCCTCTGCACGTGACTTATGGATCATGAATAAATAGATCATAGGCTGCTTCAGCTTGGATCATTGAGGCTTTGATCTCAATGTAAGCGGTGACGTCCTCATGCATAATCAGGGTATCGATTCTACCGTCCTCTTCCTGGCAAATTGATCGGGAAACTAATTGTGCCCTTTTCTCTCTCGGCAGCATCTCACCGTGGACTCATTTCTCCTTTTCGAAACTACCAATCTTGTTAAAGAGAATATAAGCAGTCCAACAATTTAGCAGGCAAAAGAGCCCGATTAAATGGCAATTAACGTCACACTTTTCAGTTTGATCGTGCCTGCCTGGAGTTGTGGCTATTGTAGTTGGGTAAATAAACATTGGTGGATTTTGTATTTTCCCCCAACAAAAAAAAGACAATGAGCGGCTAAGTGCACACTCAGTATAAGTCTCTGTGCTTCGTTGCAGTATTGAGCCGGAGTGGCTCTGTAATCCTGTTGAAGGGAGCGAGGGTTTCATCTCTCAGACAACATCTGGATAATATATTCTCTGGACAACAGCAGGAGCTGATTTATTTCCCACTTGGTTGCTCAACCATGCACACAATACAACAGAATAATGTAAGTGCTTCAGGAAAAATCTTTACAGAGTTAGAGTATAAATGTTTGAGAGCTAGCAGTAAAGTGACTCAGAGTGAAGCCTTTTTGGCATGTATTTGAGAAGCATCAATATCTTACACAAGCTTGCAGTTTTGTAACCAGAAGCTGAAAGAAAGACAATTGATGACAGTAATTAAGTGACACTTAACAGAAGTGCGCAAGTCCTTCAAATTTCAACAAAACGACATGCAAGAGTCTTCTGATCTGACGCCGTTTAAGCACGATGACGTACTTTGTAAGTGCCTTAGCATCGCGACGAAGCGTCACCGTTTCCTGAGAAGCGCTGTCGACTATCGATCTTCAGCGATAGTTTCGGCATCAGGTCTATTTTCTACGCATGCCCCGAGCGAATCTGTCTAGAAAACACACTGTTCACACATTCTACTATATATATATATATAAACTCATTGTGATAAATAAAACATTCATCCCACGCTTTTAACTTTCCTCCCCTCTCTCCCTGCTGCTCTCCCAAATTTTCATTTCCCTCCCACATGATCAAATTTATAAATCCATCCATCCTATATATTTATTAGAATTAAGCTCAAATTGGGGTTTTTAAATGTTGTACGCGTCAGTTGTTTCTAAGCAAAGCAATGAGCAGACACACACAAAAGCAGACCGACAGAGAGAGACCGGGCTTAACTCTGTAGAAAACAGTGGGGGAGCAGAATTGCTTATTGACTGGTGCAGAGAAATGCTCTTCTGGTGTGAACAGCCAGCCACTTAGCGGCCTTTCCGCATCCAGTGGGACAGTGTCAGTGCGCTATTTGAGTTCTTCGGTCCAAAACACGCTTTGTCTGATTGGGAACTTTCACATCCAGCTACAGAGCAACATTATCATTCGCTGTAAATCGTGTTTGTTTTCACGTGATTAATGTAAATCCAATATTCACGCTCCTTTTTACCTCTGTTTTTGGTCTCCACCAGCTCCTGAGGACGATACGGTATCTTAAGATGCTAAAATTTCCGCTATGCTATTTCCTAACTTTATGTCTGCTGTTTGGTACTTTATAGCCTGTTTTCATGCTATAAATGTTAACATCTGCTCGTGCAGCTTAAAAAGGCGCTGTGAATGTGACTCAAAATTGTATTTTGTACAATTGTAAGTAAAATAAAATATTGTGGTCATAGTTGAAAGTGATGTTGACTGTCGTCACGTTTTCCTGGGAAATCATTAATATTTTAGGAATCCTATCACTGGACTAGTTTGGACTGTGAAGCTGACCGTCTTAAATGCAATGTATGCAGCGCTGACAATGATTGATGGCTGTCTTATGAGTAAGAAATCTCAATAGTACTAAAAAAAGACAAGAAAATGAGGTGTGTTGCGAGCCATTTGTTTCTGGGGACAGGCTGGCTGCTGTGTCCCATCACTGCCCATGAAGCCCCTTCGCCTCGAACAAGCAGATCCGAGAGCTCATTTCAACACAGCAGAGGGTGATGGAGAGGGGCCTGTCTCTATTTTGTCAGGCCTTTGATGGAGTCATTGAGAGGTACCAGAGGTGAGGAGCGCGGATCCAGACGGAGAGTCTGAGTTCATCCTGACCCGAGCGTCACGATGCCTCGCCACTGTGACCGCTTTGATCACAGCTGCAGATGGGTTAAGAATCATCGTCTCATTTGAAGCAGCATAATGATGCGCAGATAAACTGAATAATGGATGATCATACAACAGACGGAACAATGGCTTCTAGCTGCAGAGTCAACACGGATCTTTCATTACACGGTGCATAACACTGAATACATGCATACATGCATACATACAGCAGGACGTGGATCTGATGTGTGTTCTCAGGTATCCAAGGTAACAAATCCCAGTCCGGGATCTTTCTAAGCCGGGGTCATGCAGAGGGATTGCTAGTTACATCCTTGAAAAGGGAAAATCAGACCGCTCCTTTCCCCAAACACTACACTACAAGTGCAGGAGGTTTAACACTTAAAGGTACAGGTACTTTGCTCCATTTCATCACATCACCAAGTACACAGTATATTTGGCATTTTATCAGATTGACCGAATGTGAAGGGTTTAACGGTGACCCAACTGTCTGCTAAGAGAAGGAGTAATAACTCAAGCTTTACTCTTCCTTTTTTATTCAAACATAGGAATATAGTTTGAAGGCTGACCTTTTCCTATTTGAAGTAATTGATCAACTTTCTAGAAAATGTCATTTTTGTGCTGGATATATTTTCAACAAGCTACTTTTTAGTCTGACTTAAAGGTTCTTCTAGGTTCCATCTTATGAGTGGTTCACTGTTTTGCTCCATTTGGTTCATAAGAAAACTCCATAGGGTGCCTTTTTAAGGAAATAATTGCATAATAAAGTATTTTTTAATAATATTTGAACATACAATTAACCAACATTACAGGAGAGTAAGCATTGTTTCTCATCAAGTCTGCTATGTTTTACAAGCTGAAATGCAAATGCGGTCCCAAACCAAGCACTCGTAGTCACAATTCAAAAAGGAACTTACCGTAAATGCCTCGTTATGCTCTTGACATAGTGCTCTTCATATTGTCCAACAGCTTCTAAAACCAGTCAGCAATGGAGCTCAATGTTTTCATTAATCTAAATAATAAAAGCTGGTAGAACTCAATAAAATGACTTTCAAAGTAAAGTGACTATTCATGGTGAGTAATCATTGCCATAAAAATAAATATGTAGTTTTAGGAGCGCTCTGCACAATCCACCAGAGCGCTACTTTATCTCGACAGGTGCTGTTGGGATTAATAGCCCCTTGTCCTCAATACATCAGAAGTATGCAGGGTCGCTGGATTTTTAGCTGTTAAATGATAAGAACTGAAATGAAAATGCAGTTCATTTAGCTTAAATAAACGGCTTATTTTCATTCTTCATAAAACAACCATTTGACCCAAGATTAAAAACTTCTGCAGAGAGAAGTCCTGCCAAATATATTACAACTAAAGCATGAACGTGTCTTTTTAAAAGGATTCATTCTTAAGGATTTCATTATGGGGTTTTTACAAAATTCTACCGTAGTTTGCCCTAAAAAGTAAACAATCTGTTGCTGTTCGACAGCTGTCAATTATTATTTTAAATTGCAAGATTATGCAAAGAATGAACCAAAAGCACAAAGTAAAAAAACTTGACAATTTAACAAACCAAACGCAGACAAATACAAACAGCCAATAATTGTAAATTGGGAATATGGCCAACAGTGAAGCAGGAACAGACATGACTGAAGGTAAAACACCTCAGCATGAACATGTGCAGTGCATGTTCGGTAAAAGAGGGTTAAAGCTGCCAAGCATCTGTCGCTGAAAGCAGAATTATTTTTTTCCTATTAACACATTTGGCAGAAGTCAAAGCATTGATTTGAATTAAAAATGTGTTGAATACTGTCAATTAAAGTGTGTGTGTGTTAATTATAGCAACTGAAGAGTATTATGAATTAATATTTTGAACACGAGTATTCATTTTGACATCTGTTCCCGGTTCTGAGTCGGTGGACATGTGGCATCTGGACTTTAATGTTATGTAACAGTTCACATATGTTTTTTTTTTAATGTTTGCACTTGCAAAAATAGACAACAGCCTAAAGTAAGCAGAATCGTACATGGTTCCATCTTATTGAAATACATTAAGTGGTTGCCTTATTGTGTATAACTGGGATCCGTTTTTCTCAGGTGTCAAGTTCAATGACTTTTTAATCCACAAACTAAATGTTGGAGGTTCCTGCAGTATTGAAGTAAAGTAATAAAAAGGACCGCTTTGCCATTTACTGAATTTTATTGACTATTTCAAATGGCTTTACTGTTACTCAAGGGGGCATTACATGACCGGGCTTTATCAATCCACTTGACGAGGACGGCTTCAACCACTGGTGCTTTCCCTGTGCGTAATTGTTTTCTGTCTCCATCGGCAGCCATGACTGTCTCTCGTTGTTTGGGTAGCCTGGGGAACATCACGTTTTGCTGCAGCATCCCGTTGGCCTGTTCTTCGCAGTTTGTCGTAAGCTTTGAGGAGACTACATTTTTCATCGAGAGAAAAATTACTTTATTTTTCCCATCATAAATTCAATGTGCTTGCAGCAGCAACTTTAGGTAGCCAGCTGGAAGCAGAATGGTTAATTTGAGGCAAAGCACCATGGGAGATGAGTAAAAAAACAGAACTACTGTACTATAGTTTAAAAATGTTTCTCCATGATGTGTTTAGTAAATCCCCAAATGAACACTGTAAGAGGACTCCATCTACATGTAGCTGTAGATGGGTCCTCCAAAATGTCTTCAATTGTTAATGAAAACATAACCAACACCCTCTGGGCTCGTTGTAAAAAGAGAAAAAAAACATCTTGTATTAACGTCCATAGGCTAAAGTATGAAATGCATCTTTCGGTCGCCCATTGCAGAAGAAGGGTCTTCTACCGACGCTGGCCCTTAGCTGTCAGTCAACCGTAGTCTCTTTCAGAGGAACGACGCTTGGACACAGTTTCCACAAATGTGGCCAATAAAGGTTTTATCCTCTCTTGAAAAATAGCTGCAGTATCATTAGTTCATATTTTCTTACAAAACAATTGAGAATAATTCAAATTTAAATCAAAGCAAAACAAGATCACGTGTGCGACGGTAGCTTTTTGCTTAGATCGTCGCGTCTGATCAATATCCAAGCTTAAACCAGTCTTAAGTATCATGACTGAGTGTCTCAAATAAATGAATGACAATAATGGCTTTTACAATAAGTTACGGTTAATGGTTCATAGCATCTGTTTTGTTATCCTACCAAGTAGGAGCGGGCCTTCCTAACAAGCTACAGTCTTTGTTTAAAATATTAACTGCACTTCATGAAGGCCCATTTGTTTACAGTTGCATGAGTCATCAGTTTGGGCAGTTTAGAAGTTTTATTTTCATAAGTGGAGCACAGTCCTGACTGCTTTGTGTGCCCAGTGTGCCTCTTTATGAAGTTGATTATAACGCCAATGCAAGCAGCATCACGAAGGGGAAGTAAAAACAGATAATGCACGTATACAGTCGCTCAGTTGCAGTTCAGCAATACAAATGTTATGATGATCCCATTTCACTTTGACCGGTTCTCACATTTCTCCCTTTCTGTGAGTTGTTTTAGCCTTCAAATAAACAGGGCAATTATGATTTTTCTGGTCAAATGGAAGATCCCAGCTTAACACTTGGATGCAGCGGAGGTTGGTAGTCTTGGCACTGAACTACTCGTCAATCGGGCCATTACAGGAATAGATAGTGGTGCTGCGAGCTGTCTAGATCAGCACACTGGTGTTAACCCCTGTTTCCAGCGGCTGAGGAGGTTCGTTTGGAGCTTAGGGAAATACTGAAAAAATGAGCTGCAGCCAGTTTGCATCTTTCACTGACAATTAGGGGAGTATTCCCAGCTCTCTGGGAGCCAACGAGTGAGAGAGAGTTTATAATCATCAGTATCAGTTATTGGGCATGTGACGAGGGAATTTACTTTGCCAGGGGGGCTCCACTGCTTTGACTAATGGAGCCACCATCTGGACCTGCTCCCTGACTTCACCTCAAGGAAAACAGGATGCAAGACCACAGATACTTCCCATTGGACGAGGCAGGTGGACGTTAGAGGCAGAGGGTTTAGTGGGACGTGATACTGCTGCTTGTGAAATATCATATTCATTTCATCAATCATGAAGTAATCATTACTCTGAAGAAAACATGGATTCATTGAGTCTTTATTAAAGACTCTTTAATAATGAAAACGGATCTGCAGACTATTCTGTTTATACTGTGTTATTTGACATATAAAGTAGATTAGTGTCAATGTTTGAGACTGAGAAATGCAGAAATAGAAGTGCGATACGAGTGCAACACTGAATGCGTTTCTCGCTCCTTGTTTTCTGGCTTGAGGTTTCTCTTCGCTCCGTCCCTTGTTAACCTTTCACACTCCATAAGGTGCTTTAACATTTGGCTCTCATTCGGATTTGCCCAGTCTGTCTGTCAGCATGGCCATTTTAATGATTTTGTGCTGAGTCCGTGTGAGCGTTGGGCAAACTATTCCCAGACTAGAAAAGGTCACATGAATTCAGTGTTATTGGAAAGGGTTCAAGGATTTAAGAAATATCACTTCCCTTAGTCGCTCTCCTGTTCATTTCTTCTTGCCAAGAATACGGCGTCTTCTGTCTGAAACTGCCGCCACAGAAGTTTTGTAATCATAATAAACCAGCTGTTTGGTGTTTTTTTTCATTGTTCACATTCAACTCATCCCACTTACTTTCAGATGAAGCCGCTGAATTTTCATTGAGCGAAAGCTGTTCCAGCTGTTTCTAGTCTTTGTGCTGCACTAAGGTAACCTGCTGCTGTTCCCGGCTACATATTCACCATTCAGATGTGAAAAATGAGTATCAATCTTCTCATCTCTCCCTCTCAGCTAAAAAGCAAATACGTGGACCTCCAAAAATGTATTCCTATAACCTTATACTTTCAGTTAACGTTATTTTTGTGTTCAGGCTATCTGTAGGAATGAGAGCCGGATTAATGTGGGCTGTCACAAACTTCAAAATCTTCCATTTGCTTGAGGAATATTATTGCTTTAATGTTGCCTGATGTTTTCACTGCTTGTCTCAAACTAAAGCCCGGCAGTTAATTCTATTTTATCTGAACAAGTGAGCAAATCTGGCTTTTCAATGATCAGGCTGCTCTGCAGTGGAGAATACAAATGGGTGCCATGAGGCCAAGTGGGAAACCTTTTAAATAGCAACAGAGTTAGGGAAATAACTACACATATATTCATAATAACTAAAACAAGCAATATTCAAATGACTAAAATGTGTTTGTTCGGAAACTAGGGCTACAACTGTATCGGAAGCTAAAAGTGATGACATTTCAGCTTTCATATTTTAAAGTAAGAGGTGCAGGGGTTGTGAGGGACAAGGCTGTATGTAACAGCAAATTAAGGCACTTTACTGTCCCTGCTTGCTCTTACCATCCCATAATGCATCCGTGTGATCAATAGGCCCCTTGGCTTTGCTCTCATCCCTCTGCCTTCCTCAGTAATCAGCAGTGTGATGTGATCAGAGACACCCACCTGTCCTGTCCTTGTTTCATGTCGCACAGGACCAAAGTATTCCTTCTGTCGTTTCTGACAGTCGTGTGACGGCAGGGCAGAGACGGGGGCTTTGTCCCAGCGTGATATTTATCTTTGAAATTGAGGGGTTCGACCGACACGCGACCACTTCATGTGCTCCATACCCTCTGGCTCTCCGTAGGAATGTCTTTCAAATGAGGATGAAAGATGAAGTGCCTCAACTCTGTTGGCCTCAGGATTTTTACAGCCAGATCTCACAGTAATATCAGGGTTATTTCAACATGCCGAAGTGCTGTTACTTCGAAAGATAGGCTTGAAGACTCATCACATGCACAAAGGCAGACAAACACTGCCACTGAGCACCAATCATCATTATGATACCACAGACCCTTCACCCTGACTCCCAATCACTTTTAATGCTTTGGTAAAAGCTTCTGCAGACTGGATTACAGACCATAGACATCTATAAAATGAGCGACGTTTGGCTTGTCTGCAGAGGAAGAGTGGGATCCAGCCCTCAAAAGCAACTCTTAAAATGCTGTCGATCACGGCAGCGCAGTGTTTGCTGGACTCGACAGAGCTTCCTCTGACACACCCACCAGGGAGCGTTTGTCTGCCGTTTGCAGACAGTTCAAGGCTAATTGATGTACATCATACAACATTTATAACAATGATCTCTTACTGGTTCGAGTGAGCAGACTCCCGCGTTGTGCATGTGAATGCGGGTATGGCATTTGAACAGGCCCTGCGATAAGGAAATGGCCGCGCAGTCCCCGGAAGTTAGTCACTTGCACATTTTGGCAGTGGGTTAATGAGTGCCGGTTAATGGGAAAAGTTTTCTCTTCCCTCAAGAACCGCAGTGTAATTGTTTGATTTATGAGTGGCTGGAGGAAGAAAGCGGCAGCCGATGACTCTCGCCACCTCGGAGGGCTTCAGCCTGGGGTTTGTCAGTCAGACAAGCTCCCTCTGCGCGCCCAGTCCTCCATCACATCATTGACAGCGGCACGCTGAAGAAACGCACAACAGTTGTGTTATGCAAAAGATCTGTGTTTGTTTAATACCTGATCCTCCTCCCAAGCATATAGTGAAATTAGATGGAAAACAAATAATTGTCCAGAGGTTTCAGTGAAACAAATGAAAACTGTATTCTGAGTGTTCTACTTAATTTGCACCACAGGGATTCTTTGTTATTTGGGCATCTAAACCACAAGACTGTATTAATACCAGACGAGGAGAGAATACTATTAATCACCACACATTGAGAGGCATTGTGATAGCTGTATTGTCGTGCTTGTCGGGGTTGTTGGAAGGGTAATCTTCTTGTTACTGTAATCCATCTTTTGGAGGAGACAGAAATGCCTCTTGGTTCATTCTTGTGCTGACAGTGTCTCGAGCAGCGAGGGGGATGAGCTGACGCCACAAGTCTGGAACAATGCCACAGCAAGACCCAAAGGAAAACAGCCACTTTTACCCTTCAACACAGTATTTTATACAATAACATTTATAATTGTATACTTCTAGCTGACGAGACAATAGGAGTATGATGGCACAATTTGTCTTTGCTCTTCTTTAATTTGGCTAAGTGAATGTGTTGCATGTCCAGAGGCATAATTACACGCAGAGGTAGAAGGTTGTGGTGTAGTTTGTCAGTGAGAGTGGCTTTGCCTCGTGTCAGTGAGTGAATGCATGCTGTGATCACTTACGGGAATGAAAAGGAGCTGCTGCGTGCAGAAAGAAAGAACCTTCCAGTGCAGATGGAATGGTTTGTCCTAAGTGCTGTTTAATGAGAAGCTGCCAATCAAATAAATGGGAATAATTGCTCCAGCTAAATTAAAATAATTCATTGCTAATTTCAAGGAGGATACGTTGTTTTTGTCCCCCCCCCCCCCGTAGGAATTGATTTCCGATAATGTTCGGATAGTCTCATAAATCACAGCACTGAACCAAATGTATACTACATGTGTGCACCATTTTTACAGTTTAAACACATTGGCTAATCTGTAAATGTGGAAAAACAAAAGTATTCATGTTTTTTGCTGTTATGATCTTAAGCACGACGAATCAAAAAACAGGATTTATTAGTCAAAAGAACAGAAACTGAATAATGCAAGTTTGGTGCTAGTTTCTTCCCGAATCAAAAAGTCAGTGATGTGTAGCATCTGCCTTTCTCTCTGCACGTGTAAAGCTTAACTTCTTCTTGAGGTCAAACAGAGAAAGGTGCGCTTGAACCACAGTCCCAGGTTGGGAGTCCTGGAACTGCAGGGTCTCAAGGCTTTGACTTTCACTCCTAGACTGCTCTGTCCCAGAAGGGTCTAAACTTGGAAGGAGATTGACATGTTTTGGTTGTTTAACCTTGTTAGAACAAAACACAACCTTCCTTCGACAAAGTCTCGTCATTGATCAGGTTTAGTTGGAATCACTTAAAGTCTGACATGCATATTAATATATAAAAGGGCTGATGTGCCATGTAACAGTCAAGCTTTAATCTTCTATTCAATTTAAAAGAGAGAAAGCATCATGTTCAATAAATGTCACAATATGTGCGGCTATAGTATCATTTATGCCATCTTTCCCCAAGTTTTTGTTTGTTGACAAATTAAACAATCCCAGTGAAAGTTGGTGTCTGTGTTGCTTTAAAGAGGTAGACTTCTCCAGTGATTTAGTATTGCACTTTTACAAAGTCTGGGGATTTAGTCGATACAAATTTAACACAGTGATTTAAAAGATTGAATCAGGCAGAGATACCCCGACTTCTGCTTCCTAGAATTGGTTCCAAGATCCCAAACGCCATATAATTCCCATAATGCAAATCGATGGTGTCTTGCATTAGATATTGAGCACCTTGTAAATGCCCTGGTCTTTCTCCACACGCCTAGTTTTTTTTTAAGCCTTTACACACTGGGGGCTTTTTATTTTGTAGAATTAATTTGCATATAAATATATTTTTTGTCACGAGAGTCCCGGGACAGAGGCTGTCGCATGTATACAGATTGTAAAGCCCTCTGAGGCAAATTTGTGATGTGTGATTTTGGGCTATACAAAATAAATTGAATTGAATTATGTGGTGGGAAAGCATCAACATTTCTTCCGGAGCGAGGTCGATATTTCTGAGCATCCAGACCTCAAATACATCAACCAACCATGTTGTGTGTAATGGACATATTCCGTACATATACTATATAGTAACAGTTTTGATGCAGAATATTCACGGCAGAGTATTTTGCATTTTTGTGACGTTTATCCCTCACGCCCTAACTCAGCCAAACTCAGTCCAAAATAAACCGACGCCATTATTTAGTTTTCTGCAGATTTGTTTCCTTTCTAACTTCAAACAAAGACCCCGTGGTTTTGTTTTTCTTCTACCAGACACTATCCAAGGTTGCCCTGAGTTTCTGTTTGCCCTCTGCTTTAGAAGTTGTCACACTGCTGACCCTCATGCAGCTTTTTGTCGCAGCATGAGTGAGAATGTTTGTGGGTCTCGCAAACATTCCTCTATCCTTTCTTCCTCTCACAGTTTGCTCTTACCGCTTTCGAATCCCTGTTTTTCTATAGCTCAGACAACCTGAGGTTCTGTTTGCGTTAAGCAACCGCTCATCCTCTACCAGAGACAGACGTTGCCTCCCGCACTCGGGTATAGGCCTCATTCAGAATTTCACAAAACTGAATCAATTAAGTGTTCCATTTTTTAGATATGGCAGCAGTTTACATAGAAAACATGATGACATTTCTAATGAGCCCAATTTAAGGTAAGTTTAAGGTAAATTATACTTAGGTTAATAGAACTGTAACTAACCAGGTTTCCCCTGAAATCACAGACAAATTACTGTAATTGGGTATGCACCAGTAAGTCAAGCAACAACATTAGCTTGTTTAATTGATCATGAAGAATCTGGTAGGGCAACATTTCCTTTTGCAGTAAACTTTAGTTTCTAAAGCAATTCGAGGGAATTCACTCAGAAATTGACCAATACTTTGTAAAAGTGGTGCATCTAAGAATACCCAAAACCTACATGCACGTCTGTACATAAGGAAATGTATGTTGTTCATCATATTTAGTTTAGTTATCAACACTATCGCCCCAAAGTAAGTGGAAACCCAAAAGACTTATGGAATCATTACCCAAACATTAGGCCTACATAAGGCGTATGTGATTGTTGAACATCCCATTTCAAAACCATCATATGTTGCTGTAAACTCCTCCTCTCCTGTGGGGAGACTTTCCACAAGATGTTGGAATCGGGCTGAAGGAGTTTGCTCCCATTCAGCCACAATATCATTAGGGAGGTTGGCCACTACACAGGTGTCCACTTCCTGGGCTGAAAAGTGACGGCAATGCAGAACTGCCTTGAACTTGCATTCTTTCTAATGGCCATTAGGGGGCGACTCCTCTGGTTGCAAAAATAAGTCTGATTGTATAGAAGTCTATGAGAAAATTACTCTACTTCTCACTTGATTTATTACCTCAGTAAACACGAGTTTATGGTCTCAACAGCAGAGGAGAGTTTTAGCCACAGTGTCCACTAGAGGGCTCTGCCTGTGTTATAGAACTAGGGTTACAATATGGTAACCTTTGTTTTGGTTGCCTGAAAATGCCCTTTTCAGCTTTTGGTTGTACAAACAAAATGGCAAAAAAAGTCCACAAAACAGTTGGTGACATCACAATGACGACGTCCACTTCTTATATACAGTCTATGGTTCATCCCAAAGGGTGTTGGGTGTGGATGAGGCCAGAGCTTTGTGCAGGCCAGTCCAGATCTTCCACACCAAAATTGGAAAACAGTTTATTAGTTGACCTGGCCTTGTGCATGAGGACAAAGTGTCAAAGCAAACTAAATGGTGTGGGTTGTCAATATACATCAAATAATTTAATTCCAGGAAGTTTCATCAAAATGATTGCAGGTTGTATGTTAAGTTCAACCCAAATTAAAAATGTTTTTAGCTGGATGGAGCCATTTCTCCCTATCTCAAACTATCGTCTTTGTCTGTCTTTGTCTTTAGCAGTCTTTATTTCTACACTAGGAGGCACTGCAAAGCCAGTGTAGACAAAGACTGAAACTTGTTGGTTCAGTCCCAATCTCTCCTCTAAAGGGGAATGGACCATAAATAATCTCCAGTCTTACTCTTTTGCTCTCTCTTCCTCTGTCTTCATCTCTTTGCCTCTTCGTCTCCTCCTCCCTTTCCCTCTGTCTCTCATCCTCTTTCTGGCCTGACTCCAGAAGAGTTAGTGCTCCAGGCACTCAGTCTCAGGTTGTTTGAGCTTCACAAAAAATATGGAGTGATTGGAGAGGGGTGGACGGCCCAAGAAACAAAAAAAGAAAAGAAACACAAGCTGAAATACGAATGTGTGAGAGCTTTCAAATATTTTTCTTCGATCACGCTGTGACAAAGAACTGCATGAAGGTCTGTGTTGTAGGATCATCTAAGACGCAGGGCAAACAGTAACCGTAGGCAGCATCTGACAGTAGAAAATGCAATCCCCACAGGGTGTCCATCTGAAGGTGGAGGACTGTGCGGGTGAATACAATTGAAGGATTCTCGTACGGAATTTTCTGGTGGAGTGTATACCGGTTGTATCTCAAACATGCACTATGTGGCAGTGTATTAGTATGTGACCTGTGAATCAAGAGACTGATTTCAGACAGTATTGACATTTGAAAGGTTCAACCTTTGGCAGCAGTGGGGGTGACATCATGGTCTTCTGTGAACTCAACAGATTTGTACATAGTGCCATCCGATGAGTTATTTATACCTGATTAGCACTAACTCATCTTGGAGTTAGGATGAAAAGCTGTGTTTTGTAGCTACTATGAGTTAATTTGAGTATTTTATGGGAAAACAAATACTTAAATTTAGATTTATTTTTTATTTGCTAGCTTATGCACACAAAACCTGAAGGGATTCATGCTCTACAGCACAAGATGTCCTGATACACATTGGGCCATATAACATGTATGATGAGTTGGAAAGGACGCATTTGGCTATTCTATAGTACTCCTAATTAAAAACACTTCCTACGCTGTCTGCTGGTAAATCCACCCTTGTCAAGCTTGAGGTGAAGTGCTTAAGTGTGAGAAAATGTATTTCATTGTCTGCAGCAGCTTCACAGTTTACCAGGGACACCTCAATGTTTCATTACTTTGATTTGTTTGGCTCCTGACAGCAATTTGGTCACATTTGATTGTGATCTCCTGGTGTTTAACTGTGAAGCAGTTGCAGGAAGCGCTAAGGAAGCGTTTGCAAATAAGTCACAGAGAAGCAATGTGGAACAAGTGTGCACTCGATACAAGTAGATATTTGGGCTCAAGCAGAATTTGAAACCTCGTCTATTTTCACAACTGGGTGCTACAGAAGATGGAGGAAGACGTTGCCTGTTTCAGAAAGCCAGACAAGTGTTCGGCTTTGACAATTCAGCAAATGGACAAGAGCTGTAAGTTGCTACCAACGTCCAAATCAGCACTTAACTTAAAAACATGCAGCCTATTGTGTAGAGGGCTTTAGAGGAAAGTTCCTCAGGATTTAAGGCCCATCTGATAATGAGTAAGCTCATTATTCATTATCTACGTATCCAGTATAGCTTTGAATGTCAGCACGTGATACAGTTCTCTGGCTTCAAACTTGATGTCCATTTGAATCATTTGAGCAGCTTAAAGGCAACAGTCCAATGCGATTGTGGACTCTCTTCATTTATACTCCAGCTCCAAACACTGAAAGACAATCACTTTTATGAGCTGCAACACATTGGTTCACTCATTCGCTTATTCCTATTTGTAGATTATTTGCAGTGTCATCCACCAACAGAGATTAGAAACATAAATGAAATAGCCTTGTTGCACTATAGCAGGGGATCAGGGATAAACCGTATCGCTGTCATCTTTGGAGTACTTTTGCTCACCAACTTTCATAATCACCCTTGTAAAACCCCTGATCTGAGCTCTGGTGGTGATTAAAGACTTGGGTGATAAAACCGGAGCTATTTGTGGAGCAGACAGACGAGGAGAGAGGGCGTGCGGCTTGTCTCCTGTGCTATGTGTGGACATACATGCCTAATCAGGATTAGGCTGGCCCTAAAAACAATACAGAAAAAGAGACTTCCCCCCCAGAGTCTGTCTCAAATGTGGACATCCAGCCAGTGAAGAATATGACTACTGCAGAGGTGTCGGGGAGAGTGTCAATGAAAGCCCATTCACTCAGTCTGACTGTTATGGAGACATGCAGCTCAGAGATGGATCCGTTATTGCCCCAAGAGCTGTATGCATATTTATTAAACAAATAATTAACATGAGTGTGTGTGTGTGTGTCTGCCTGCCTCTGTGCTTTTTCATTGCGCCGCTGCGTCTCTGCTCCCTGGCAGTGATCCAAGGTGTTCCAGGCACAGATCAGGCTTGGACGGCGCACCGAGGAGGATCGGGGGGGGGGGGGGGAGGTGGATTTATTAGCAACAATTAACATCAAGCTATTGTATAAGGCTCCCATGGACAATATCAAAGGGCTTGCTGAGCAGAACAAGTAGTCCACTTTCATTAAAAAGGTCATTGGCAGTGTCGGAGGGAGACAAAGGTGACACCCATCAGAGGGCAGGGATAGCTTAAATGAGTCACCTCTTTCTCTTGAGTTCGGGTGGTGGCTGCAGGGTGCGAGGCCTCTCTGCCTTCCTCATGGAGGAACTGCAGAGCTGCACCCAGTCATGGATCTGCCTCATGATGGGATATGAATATGTATGCAGGTTAACTGATGTGCCACACTCTAATTGCGATGGGAGGGAAGAAGCCTGAAGTGCAATGCGTCATGCAAGCGGCTCCTTGTCTTGGCATATAGCATATTATTCCACAAAATGTAAGGGTGGAAGACTTCTCTCTTTGGCCGGTTGTTTATCTAACTTTTTGTCATGCTTTTTTAGTCACCCTCTCCATCCTATTTAAATGCGTTTCTGAAAGCACAAACTAATTTTGCCGGCATTGACCTAATTATATTTGTAGTAGCTTCTGTTGTCCCTCAATTTCTGCCTCCTTGCCTCTGCCAATTAGCTTTTAACTAAATGTGATTATGAAGAATAAATGCTGACGTTCAGCTCCACTAGAGGGTGGCACATCAGTTTACCTAAGGCAAGGCTTTCAAACTTGGGGGAGAAAAACCGAACGAAGCTAATTTTAAGGGATATGGTTTTGATTTTGAGTGTTTGCATAAGCACAGTGGAGCATTACAGATTAAAATCCCTCAATGTGTGGCAACCGTGAAATCGCTTTAATTAGGCCAGCTGACAATCCATTGGCATCTCCAAACACAGTGGACCCTAATGATGATGAAAACAAACCAATCACCTTTACAGTAATTTAAACCCAGAGAAATTGGAAATGCCACCAGCAGAATTCCTTTGGATGCATTCATGTTTTTAAATGAATGTTAATTTTAAAAAAAACAAAGAAAGTTTGAAGACATCTTCAGATGGCTGGTGGTTAAACAACAGACATCTTGTGAAGGTCAGGTTGTTACTGATGGTTGGACAGAGTGACAGCTGCCACTTTTTGAACAAAGGTCAACCCGTCAGATCACACCATCAGATCTCCACTCTTAGGTATCGCCAGTAATAATTGCACACACACTGTCTCAGAAATGTTCATTCAGTCAATATGTGTGTACAAATCCTCAGTTAAGAAGTCTGTCTGGTGTTTTACATGGAAATCAAAGTTACACAAAACATGTCTTACATCTTTAACACATCCCAACTCCGATTAATAAACTATTACAGTCCAAAACTGATGTTGTTTCATTGAAGTCGTTCATCAAATTGAAATTTCATTCCCCACATTTGTGCTCACATGACTAAATTCAGAAATCCAATTTTGACTTCCTTCTCCAAATATTTGCAAACCACATCATTACTGCCGGCATAAAAAAAGAAATTATGTAGACACATTTTCTGAATCTCTGTGTGTCAATATAGATCTCTCCCTCATAGCAAGGATGACAAAACATCAGTATTAATCACAAGAATTCATAATGTAATGTCAACAAAGTATGACGACTGCTGGGAACCTTTCCGGAATCACTGATGACAGCTCTTTGACATGTCAGTTCGCTCAAAAATCATTATTATTATATTATATTATATATTATTAGTGTGTCATTTATTTAAAGCAACTACAAGGAACTTTCATTTTGCGTTCATTTGGGGGGGGGGGGGGCCCTGTTGACAAGAGCGGTAGTGTTTTCCATGAGCACCACCTCCTCATGCCGAAAAGATCTTTATCTGGCTTTTCTCTTTGCTCATCCTGCCCCAGTATCAGCCGTAACCACAGAATAAAACATACAGTTATCGAAAGAAAAATCGTTTCCTGCTTCCTTTTAACCGGCTAACGCACAACTCAGAACTTTGAAAATCTAAATGTAGACACTTCCGATCTGTGTGACGGATTAAGAATAACTATATAGAAATAGCCAATATTCTCGCTGATGGTCTTGTTTACTTATGTTAATCATATAGCGACATTATTAAATTCAGATTTCATAACCAGGTAAAAGTGCCATGTAGTACATTTTATGAGGTTTGACTATTTAATGCAAAAATATATTAAATCTCATTGATCACATTTTTGCTCAACCCATTTTCTGTTAATTTGCTGTGATTTACAGTGTTTTTTAATTGGTTTCCTCCTCTACATGATATATTGCACATTATTTTTGTACCCGTAATGACAAGGACATAAACGCAATGACTGTTATCCACCCCTGACTTCAGATAGCATGTGAAACAGATTTTTAACAGATATTGAGGAATATTACCAACTTGTTTTTTATATATTTCTAATGTTAATGTGCAGATACTATCATTTCAAGCAAACAGTGATACATTTTAATGAAACACTACATGTTTAAAACGATATCTAATGTATTAATTTGTGTTTGCACCGAGGGCCTCAGCTCGACCTGTAGGAACATCGGAGGTTTTAGTCACAGCAGGGAATAATGTGAAAGCAATAACTCCATACAGTTAGTTCTTCAGTCACTCCTGGGATCTTGCCCACATGCACCGCACAGTTTAATTGGAATCATCCTCCCGTTCTTCGAGACGACTGTTTTAAGTCGCATTAATTTGCGTCTTGGCCGAGTTTTTCCTTTGACATCTGCAGCGTGAGAAAAGAAAAGCTGTGTAAACAGTACTTCAGTCAACAGATCAACACCTCTCTCTCTCTGTTCCGACTCACCAGCGATATTGATTACATAATGCTTTGTTCACTCGGCTGCTTCCCTCCCTTTGTTGCCGTTATCAGACGGTGTGCACAAAGTCAGTCGCTCTCGCCGTTCACTGTGAGAGAGAAAAGTCCGCCAGTGCAATTATGAGGCGAGCAATAGCAGTGGCAACCGTGTGATGGCTTCTTGTGCTGGGACTCGTGGCTTCCAGACTCTTAAATCCTGCTTTTAAGCGTTTTTAGTGGAGTGTGAAATACAGTGCATCGGGCTCGATTATATATGGGTTCCATTTGTGATAAGGGCTGTGTGGTTCTCCAACGTATGGATGTGGAAACTACAGTCGTCTGGTGAAGTCACATTCACAGACCTTCCTCCTGTAATTGATATTAATTACTGGTCAGCTGCCTTGCATTCAATTCTCCATGCTTGACAGCTCTCTGGACTAACTGGAAACTGCCAGACTGCACTGAGAGTGAGTCACTTACTGTTAGCTGATTCATTTTCAGACACATGCTACAAAAAAAGTCAGTTCCCACACAGAAATCAATTACAGTCGTATTGATGGGATAGAACTTTTAACTATTCTGCTCTTCAGACAAACCAGGACAATGATACATGTATAAGTTATCTTAAAAAGCGTGGGTATATTTGACCAATTGAATGGCAACAGCTCCTTCGTAACGACAGCATGGCATTAACAAAAGGTTCCAAGTATATTCCTGTATGTGTGCGTGTTCATATGAGCGACAGCGAGAGGGCAAAAGTGGTGGTGGGGGGGGGGGGTAGTTTTCCAGCATTAACGGCCAAATGAAATGGAGAAGAAAACGCACATTGCAGGTGAAGAGGAGGGGCCCACTGTCAGGATGAGGGTCCCCTGGCGAAGATGCTGCATTAAAGCGTGGCCCATTCTCAGAGCTGTATTAAACACCCCGTCGGTAAACATGCCCTTGTCAGTGTATTTTCGCTCAAGTGTTGAAGTCTTGAAATTATGTTTTACCCCTACACACCGACCGTCAGGTGAGATAAAGAGAGAGAAAGAGAACGGGGCAAATGCGGATAAGAAAAAATCAACAGCATTGGCATTACTGAAGTGAGCAGCTTTGGCGAAGAGGGACTTCTTTGAAGACTTACAGCCTAATCCTAGCTGCTGAACCGCCATGTATGCCTCAGCTTTTGTTTCTCAGACTCTAAGACTTACTCCTGCAGGCGCCACAGAGAGAGGGTCAATGGATTTGTCTTGTGGAGTGAGGAGAAATGTGAGTTTTCTTTTTTGGTGAGAGCATTAAACAGAACAGCTACAGCTGGATCTATGCTTTGTTTGCACATTGACCGTTGGTAATAACTGTAATTCTGAGCATATTTCGCTGTCAAGTACTGGAAATATGTGTCGCGGATACCAGACAGTGTGCATTTTCACTGCATGCTCTCTGCATTTCTTTTCTATATTCTAATGAATTACTTGTAAAGGATTTTACTCTTTAGAGACAAAAGTGATATAGAAAGTAGAACAAAACATAATTAGAATCGTTATAATCCTTGATGATTCAACAAAATGAACAAAGGCCAAAAATGCTCATTTTACGCCCTGATCTCACCTCTACACACTGGCTTATCAAATCATGTTGGAGATTTGTGCAGATAGAGACTCTGGAAGGTTAAGACAAATATGCTGTTGGACTTTGTGAATGTGGTTCAGATGAGCTTCAAAAAGAAGCAATTAACAGTTTGAGTTTGTTTAAAGGAAATGCGAAGGAAAGACATGAAAGGCCTCTCTCTCTGAACACCAAGTGCTCTGACACACTAACAAAGGAATGAAGGTCCATGTGGAATAGCAGCGGAGTGAACATGTTAGGTCTTTGTGAATGTAGTGGCTCTATTTTAGCCACAGTAATAATGAGAAGCCCGTCCTGTGGACTTATGAGACTGGCTCCATTTATACCTCTCCCATACAATTACGATCCCATCTGGTCACTGCTGTTTCTGCTGCCCCAGCAGTGAAGAGAGAATTCACTTTTGAGGGACATCAAAGCTGGTTTGACTGCTTCAAATTCCCCCTATAGCACCTACAGCTCAAAGGACAGCGGGTAGAGTGACTGCCAATTAGGAGTTCCAACTAGACCCATTAGACCCCAAAGAAAAATAGAGGTTTCAAAGAGGGACACAGAAGAAAGTGCTGTTTTATGAGGGGTGCAGATTATGCCACTGGACTCAAATATATCTCTGCCTTTGGCATTATTTTCTGAAGGACAAACTATTATTTTAAAGGGAGTTCTCACCTGTGAGTTGTCAGATGTTGGAGTTGAGTGCCAATTGATGACACTTTCTAATAAACTTATCGAATGTGCCCTTCAACAACGGTCATCGCAATCATAGCTACGAGTGTAAACCGCAGAGGCTGGATGTGCCCCAATCACACACATAAAAGATTTAACATCGCCCGAGGTGCTTTTACAGCACTGTGCCTTTTAAAGGTGCATGAAGTGAGATTTTACTGGTCCATTGCGCAAATGGCTGGAATCAATCATCAGGGCTTTGATAAAGTTCTCAACAGTGACTCAACAGTTACTGCTGGGATTTCAGAAACTCCCTTTTAGACTTAACCTTTCTCCTCCTCCTTCCAAAGATGAAATCAAACAGTGGACAGAGCCTCAAGTCAGCAACTGGAAGCATCTGATCTGTAAACTTCTAAAAACATACCACTTTTATGAGTTGATTCCACAAATATAACTTTTGTATTTTGGTAGAATAGATTTAAGTCAAACAACAAATGTCTGACGAAGCCTTTCTGCAGAAAAACGTATTTGCCAACGCTTTGAACACCATTAATCCAAATGATCAAAACAATTTTTTTCTGAAGCTGTCTCTAACGAATTACTAAGTATTGAAATATGAAGTTCAGTGCACGGGATGAACACCTGCCTCCTCTTATGAACTCAAATGGAAATGTTTTAGTCGTTGACATTTTATGGAATTCTACAATATAAGAAAAGAAAAGAAAACCGGTTTTTGCCTGAAAGGTAAAAAAAGTGTTGTTTTGGAATTTATTCATCGTGGATAATTGTCTAGAAGAAGAACTTCGACATGGACTTTTTATTTTCCTTTGTCTAAACACCGTTTGTACAGTATGTCTCTTGGCCTGATTGTGACTTGTCATAGTCACTCATGTATTTGGCAGCCGTCAATGAACACAGATCAGCACTTCTGAATGTCACAATTGTTATTGTTAAACAACAAAAGATTTCATGAGCACATGAGGCTATTAACAAAACAACAACCGGCCTGAGAGAGTTAACAATACGAGTAGGCATACTGGTTGGAACATGGAATATGACACAGTTGTTGATGGAAAAGAGGACCAACCCCGTCAACGCTTTTCATGTGGGTCATCTAACAGGTTGACATCATGATGACAATCCAGCAGAGCTTTCTGTCAAACAAATTAATTGACACTTTCAATCTAATTTCACCGTGTACCAATCTGTCATTCTGTTTGCACCGTTCCACACTCTGGCTTTTCAATCTGGACGTGTGCTGCTGGGGCACTTTCTTTCTAAAACAGAGTTTTTTTTGTAGAAAAACACATTCCTGTACAATCAACCTTTTTAAAAAAATAAAAAAAGGTTTATAGTTCATATTTTTCAAAGATATCATGCTTGAACAATTAGTTAATTTACGGTTTCGTCGATTGTCACATTTAACTATTTGGATCAGCGATTATTCATTTAAGTCTTTTCAAACAGAAAAGCCCAAACTCTCTCTGGTTCCAGCTTCCCAAATGTGAAGATTAGCATTTTTTTAATGTAGTTGTAGATTAAATATCTTTGGGTTTTGAGCTGTTCATCTAATCTTCATGAACAGAGATCTGCGTATGAATGCAGAATCTTTAGGCACCGGGACAAGCATTTGGCATGGAAAGCATAACTGATGTATATCCATATCGTCTGATGACGATTTAGCTTTGAATTGGGTTCTTTATTTGTCATTCATCTGCATTCATATGTAGATATTTATTTCGAGAAATTAGCCGAAAAGACTTCTTCTCTGAAGTTCATTTTCACATTTCAAGTTGCTAATCTGACTGTAAACAATGACCAGAGCACAGAAAAGGAAATCTTGGCGTGTCCGTTATCCTGATATCTACTGGCTACACCGGAACCCCTGATGCCCCAAGGGCCAAGGGTCTTCAGACCGATCGCCGATGGGTTACAAGTTTGTTTATCAGAAAAAACAAGACATTTGTGAACGTTTCAATGGGCTCTGGGGACTTGTGATGGATATATATTTTTTGAATTTTATGGTCGAAACGATTACTCAAATAAATAATTGGAAGATAATTGGTGGTTGCAACCCTTAAAGGAAATATATACTACATAGCTGTAAAACAAAACAAAAATATCAGTTGCATATCGACATATCTTAATCATTTAACCTCCTGCTGTACCCCTCTCTTAAATACGAAAACCAACATCTTTTGAGAGTCTTGCTTTAAAAACAAAAAGTTTAAATGCGGTGTAAAAATAAATAAACATAAAATATCCTTGATTGAGTAATATAAGTGAGGCAGGCCTTCAGCTGGTATGCTGAATAACCAATGTTTTTTATTTATTTACATGCTTGAGCATTATTGTTCCATAACACAGTCAAATTACACAACGCTCATATCGCATTTGGTATTGATTTAATTTGTTTTTAATGACAAGTCATCATCTGCTGCAAATTTGTCAGTGCTTATAGATTTCATGACACTGACCACTGCAAAAGAAGGAATGTGAAATGTTGATAAATCTTACTGCTGTTAGTCCATGAACACTGGGGAATTTCCTCCCCCTCTACTTGATGCTTTTAAGCTGTCTTTACTTTTCATTCAGCAATATACTCGATCATCTTTCATCACCGAAATCATCAACAAATGAAAACCTTTGTCTGTCCTGTCAATAAACGAATGGCAATTAGTTTCTTCCTCACACGTGTACGAATTTGAACCCCTCTGTCTTGGAACTCTGACTTTTTGTTTGACCCCTGAACCAGTGCGGCCATAGCATCCTTGACTCAACCTTTATTGGATTCTGTCAGGTTTTTGACAGAAGTGCGGAAGCATAATCACAGTGCGTTGCCATTGAATTCCCAATTCATTTGACATGTGATCGGTGTGCGTGTGTGCGTGTGACCTGATGATCGTGTCTGTGGAGGACGTTGGGGATGGAGGCAGGTATGAGGACGATGCCATCGGGTCAGAACGTCATTCAGGCGGTAGAGACTGCTCGCCACATTTATTGATTATATCATGGGAAGCAAGTCTAGCCTCTCATCATTACCCGAAATGTCTGAAAGTGTGATTTCCCTTTTTGATGCAAAATTTGTTGGGATGTTTACCTTCTTCCGCAACAACTTGCTTGTGGGAGTGTTAGAGGGACTGTAATATCCAATGATGGTTTAGCAGCTTATACAAAAAGGATCCAGATGTATCTACAATAAGGTTATCATGTTTTAAAGTAAACATGGAGAAATAGAAATCATAATGTTATTAATGGAAATATATATTTCCATTTTCATCTTGGGTTGGCGTGATCTGTGACAAGCGTGCTTGTATTGATTATTGGCTGTACAAAAGAAAAGTGTGTTGCAGAGGAAGCAGACTGCGTGTCTCTTCTCAGTACAGAAGGAGTACATCGCATGTTGATCAACAGAGGTGTTGTGCTAAATGATATATTAATGAGAGGCAGCGCATTGTGAAAAGAGATTAAAGATGGATTTGCCAAAGGCGCCTGCACAATCGGATCCTTTTGGAAAAACCCAACTGTGTATATATATATTTTTTTAAGGGTTTTTATATTTTTTATGATAATGTGAGGTGAAAGAAAAGGTTAAATCTTATGATGCTTCAGTTATGGACCTTCACTGGCATCCAATTTATAACACATTTTTAGAACACATTTCTATACTAAAGCCACATGCTATGAAAACCAATCAAAATCTCAAACACCTGTGGCAATTACTATAATCATAATTTCCCAAAACATTGATGAAAATAGAGAAAAGGAATTTAAAAAAAATCCAAAAAACAGATTGACAATTTAAAATCAAAGATTCATCTTCTGGACATGAGCAGTTCAGATGGAGGACAGGGAAGGTTGATCGGACACTCCAACTCTTATTCTCAAAATGTATCTTCATAACCTTGAAGAAAATCATTTGTACATTTATTCAAGGAATAATAATAATAAGTTATATTTCAGGAGAGGCTAAATGCTGCTCAAAAGGATATCTAACAAATAGGGAATACGGTTGTTTCAGGGCATATCAAGTCAATATCTTTTAATTAATAAGAAGCTATCAAAATAAAAATAATCAGAGAAGCAAAAATAGTCACAATTTCCAACCAGGAGAAATATTTTCTTCCAACACAGCTGTCTTCCAGATGTGCATTAGAAAACAGTATGATAGCCACAGAGTGGAGCTAATCCAGATCTTACGCAGTGTAAACAACAAAATATATTTTGTCAGAACAGAAGCAATCTTGACCATTGACCATCTATAACTTTTATAGCTGCACTCTAAAAAAATAATAGCAACAACTACGATGTAAATCATTAGGTCAACTCAAGTTCTTCTCAAAGACCGACTCTGTGATTGATGGGAGTAATGTGTTGTTCTGGTCATATTCTGCATCCAATTAGTCGTGATCTATTGTTGCTGTGTGGCGTTTTAATGACCACAGTGGGCGGGAGATGATTGGCCCTCATATCATTTGTCTCCCTAATCATGTGTTTATCACAGCGAGGTCCGCGGAGGGTCTCTAGTGAGCCATACATAAACCCTTGCACCACTTTCTGTCCTGGATGAACCCACAGCACCCAGTTGAAAGGAAAGTCCTCATTAACATGCAGAGAGGTTAGGATTGTCCAACTGCAGGGGCAGTAAGCCTGGCATGAATCATCATCATAAGATGACGTGGCACGGGGTCACATTTAGCGGTTAACACAGGTGGTGACAGCTTAGGCTGAGTGGATTGCCTGCTATAAGACTGGCACCATGCGGCTCAATAGAGATCAACTATTCTGCAAATAACTTCTGGGAGCCTTGATTTTCTGATATTGAACCACTCTATTTACTGTTAATTGCCTCAGTGTAAGGTTAATTGGCTTGTATTGGAGCCAGGAAATCCAATTAGCTTGGTTGTTATTCCATCTCCATCTACCCATTGATCCCCTTGTTGTGATCACAAAATAATAGTTTTTACAAATAAGATCAAGAAAGACACAGTGGCTATGGCAACTGTATTACTTGGTGCAGACAAGCCTCGACATTGTGGAGGCTAAACACGTTGCCTTTGCACCTCCATGTAAATTCACTCTTAATGTGTTTGAATCTCAGAGGAAGCGCAAATCAAGCCTGTTAGAAGTTCAAACGCAAGAAAAAGGCCGTGTGAGTTGGCAGCAAAGTGTGTGTGGGGGGGGGGGAGAGAAGCAGGGGATGCATGGATAGGAGTGGGCTCTGTGAACCAGAAAATCACCTTCCCTCACCTCTCCAGCATGATCCTGCTTCTCTTTTCCGCGAAGAAGATGCAGGGCCTCCTGGTGTGATGCAGGTGAAATAATACCAGACACAATCTGAAGGACATAACGTGGCTCCGACTCCTCAGTCATCACTCATGACTGGGACTCGCTGTACCAAAGTGTGCTGAAAATACAATGGACGGAATGACATTAATTGCAAGCTTTTCGCAACTTTTTGTCGTATTATTGGACAGAATTATGGTCTCCCGAGAAATTCAATCAGTCAAAAGCTTTTCTGTGCCCTGACATTTCTTTTCACGCAGCATTCTGCACTGAAATTGTGTATTTCAAGCAATTTGAAAAAGGTGGACGTTTGGATTGAGATGTCTATATATGAAAGCACAGGCATCACAGAGGCCATGACAGATGGATCTACATGTGGAACAAAGGCGGTATGAACTGATGGATGGAGAGATGAATGGACGGATAGATGAATGGAGGGCTGGAGAGAAGTAGACAGGAATGATAGATGGGCAGAAGATGAATGCTGTAGTCTTACACGTACAAAGAACACCTGACGGTCAAAGCCTTTAAGATGACAACAAAATCCTTTCAGAGATGTCGGGTCAACGTTGCGGCATATGGACGGCTGTAACTCCAGTATGGTAATGTGGCAGGGTGGATTATTGCACCGTTTGAGGGATTTCATTGTTGCTAATGTTCAGTGGTTTTCTGGTCCACTGCCGAGGGGCCGGGACGGGCGCGCTGTGTGCAGGAAATGTCAATCACGATTAGCATAAGAAGAGGGAAGGGCAGGTCACTCGATGCATATTCCACAGCCCATTGGCTCAAGAGAATTAATAATAAAACAACACAATGAGGGGCAATACAAATCAATTGTATTTTCTTATGTGTCGGTGAAATATTCATTCTGCACACCTTGCTGTGCTCCAATTAAAGATCTCCTGTGTGTCTACTTATGCCTCGCCGCATCTCCCTGTATGAAGGAGTCCAAGCCGCTGACCTCAAGGAGATGCTGAGAGTATTCAGAAACAGATCTCCCTTCCCTATTCCCCCAACCCTTAATCCATCCCCCACTCCCTTTCCACCAACTCCCCCATCTCTCACTGCAGTGCTGTCGCAGTGAGTCTGTGTGTAGGAGAGGCATGTATGTGCATACTAACACGGGCCGCGCTGTGATTCCCCCTATGCCAACACAGAGCGCTCCGGCGTCTTATAAATAAGGGAATAAGCATTGAGCTGTTATTAAAGTTGATGGCGACAGATGGCTGCTGTTGTTTTCAAGTTTAACTAAATCACCGGTCGATCAGCTGTGACAACCCCCGTGGAAAGTTGAAAGGCCGGAAAAGGAACAGAGGCAGGGAATAAGTGAGAGGTGGCAAACTGATGGCTGCAAACCATCTTTAGCAGGTGATTGGTGACATAATTCATCACTGCCTCCGCCGCATCGAGTCTGCTGTTATTAGCATCAACATATCTCAGAGATTAATGCACCTTTCATTGTGAGGTTTACCCACAAGTCTATCTCAGCTCACATAAGTGAGGTCAGTTTGTTGGTCTCTTTTTAAGTCACAAGGATCATGTCACAGACAAAAGCATCCATCTTCTCAGTGTGTCACTTATGGATTTAAAGTAATTTAGATGTCCACTTTGAATGCTAATGTATACAAAACACACCCTACTGATGTAGCGATTCATTATTTACCATTCAAAGTCCTCAGGGGTGCCATCTTGTTCAGCGTGGTCATCTTTAAGTGTTTGTCGGTGGCAAAATTGTATATTGATTGCAGTGTTTGGTAAAGATGAGGTCATTGTCACGGTGGCGTTTCCACAGAGAATATGCAGACTAGTCATGCATACGAGGGGAAAACCCATCAGGTACGTTCAAAGTGAAATAGTTTGTCCCAATCCAAAACTCGGCATGAATTGATATTTTCCCAGTTTTGTCATTCCACTCTGTCAGAGGTGACATTGATATTCATACATCGCAGCAGGCTCTGTGTCAATTTCCAAGTCTTATTCAAATCTGCTCTGAATGGAGCACAAACCCCTCTGCAGGGCTGGCTGCGAGGATGATAGCCCGTCCTGTTCGAAGAGAAAATTACAAGAGCAATACACCCGGGGATCTATTCTCATTCTGCGTGATGTCAATGCACAAGACGACTTGCAGCAATTTCATCCAAATGAAGTATTTTCCTCCATCTCTTTGTTTTAGTTTTTTTTCGGAGCATGTATAGATTGAGTAGATTCATGCATCTTTAAACATGGCAGTGCCTGCACGGTGGACATAGACACATTTGCAATATACTTTAGGGGAGATCCTATTACAATCCTTGACCCTGCGACCTTAACCTTCACCCTCATCGTTGCATCTAAACTTAACCTTTACCCTTCGTCAACTCACTTTTGATTCAAAGCCATTCTGTGAAATCCCTGCATCTTAAAAACATAACTGCTTTCCTTGTAATCATAATCCTTTGGCACAATAGATGCTTTTTGCTGAACTGTTTTGAGTCATACAAGCTGGGGACACACACACACACACACACACACACACACACAGAAGTGCAACATAAACCCTGTGATTATTTTACACACTCTTTTGTCAACTCTCTGAAAAATAGCCCAAGAATGTTGTTAATGTTTGGAAGTGGTTTGACACCGCCCTGCTTTAGCCATCATCCCCTCTGACCCCGGGTGACCCCCCCCCCCTCGATGACCTTTAAGAAAGGCCATCTGTTCCCCTTTACAGGATGTGACTGAAGAGGCGGATCTCCCAGACAACAATTGATTAGAGAAGCATTAATCAAGCTGAGGGATTATCCCTAGCATGGAAAAGGCTCCTTTCTATGGTAAACCAATTCTACTTTTTTATGGGATGAGAAGGTTAACTGGCTGCATGAGCAATCCGTTTAAACCATTGACACTGCGGGTCTGGAGAGGTAAAGAAGGGAGCAGGAGTTGGCTTTGTGGGACGGGAGGCCGAGGGCAGGGAGGAGCGCAATATGGATTCATGGAGGAGTTGGAATTGAGAGTGAACAGAGTGAAAAGCATAAAATGATATTATTGGCCATTAAAGTTAATTGGGGAAGTTGCAGCAAAAGGTCCATGGAAGGCAAGGATGCATGATGCCGCCCTTGCAGCTCACATGGAGCAGTGTTTTCCCTTCATGCTGCGTCGAGCACGCAGCAGAAGGAGGAGATTCTGATAAAGGTTCTCGCTCCACTTTAATGGCTCCCATGACTTTAATGACCGCTGCCCTGATCTCAGACTTAATGACCCTTCTAGTTTGAGGGGGGCTAAATTAAAGCTGTAAAGAGAAACATCCTTTCATTACCACTCCCCCACAGCTTACAGTCACATCAGTAAGCTGATAACAATTAGCTCATGAAGCTCTCCATTATAATGGCAGATTTTAAGTTTATGGGTCCTGATCTATTAAAGCTCCATGTGGCATGACTCGCAAATTGTCATTAAGAATTAATCAGATCCATTCACATTATATTACATTACGAAGGTAACTTTAATCGAGTAATAATAATCGTACATTTGAAATTACATGGTGATTTTACTTTTGTTTTTAATTGCTTTATTGAACCATTCCCAGTGGATCAGAATCAACCTTATTTGACTCCGGTTTTCACATTGCTCTCAACGTACATATAGAATATACAAATAAACAAGACAAATTAAAAAAACAAGGACATCAAAGTGGAACAGAGAAACTAAACATTTAACTTTGTACAATATAAATATATATCAAAGACCTTTTTGCGATGCTAAGTGTCACGCGCTGAAGTGAATATATGATGAATACCTTTCAACAGGGATTTTGACAATTATTCTGTTAATGTACAAAATATTGAATTAACATGCTTTCCTCAAAGCCACCACTCCAGTCAGACAACAGCAATCTTACCTCGCTGATCAACAAAACACACTTCAAACTCGACAGAAACAGAATGTAACTCAACAAAGGTCTTGTTCTTTCCACTCTTCCAACAATGACCAACTCTGGTTTGGTCAAAACAAACCCTTAATTCACAGAGTTAGATGTGGAAAGGGTCAAAAGAAACAGCTGTTATATGCGGTCCTCGAAGTTACCAGACTCATTCAGTCATTTCTACCTCACTGATCACTGTAAAACACACTTAATTCAAACTCGACAGAAACTAAATATTAAAACAATTTTGCTTTCATCCCCATTTTCCAAAAGTCCGAAAAGCTGTCCACACCACAGTCTAACTGACGGTGTAAATGCTTTTCAATCACTTTTAAAATTCTATTACTTTTACAAAAAGTATTTTTAGATGACCGTTCTCATGTGCTTTCTCGTGCTTTTCAACTGTGTATGTTTACTGGGTGTTTCAGTGTGTGTTCTCTGTGTTCTGCTATTTGGCTCACTGTTGTGAAGAGCTTACTGTAAATGGTGAGGCTTCAAAAATACCCTTGAAAAAAATGATCGGCAGCACTGATGTTTTTGTTCCGTTTATGCTCAATGCCCCTGACATTGAATATTGTGACATAGAATATGGTAATAATATTACCGTGTGGCTTTTAGCTGGAGGTTGTCTAACGGTTTGATAGGAATGTAAATAAAGGCAATGCAAAGTAACTGATTCTATCTGAGTTGTGTCAGGTCACACACAGCATTGTTAGTAATTATGCTGTAACGTCTGAGTCTATTCTTACAATGTGGAGATGCCATTTTAAAGACAAAACAGCTGCGTCTGGTTCAGGAGGTAAACGTCTGTTGCGCAGCTTTCTTAGGTTTTCCAGGCCCACTTCAGCTCTGCAGTCTTCTGAGGTTTTGTCTGCTCCTTTTATGTGGAAAAGTAGGACTGGCTATGTTGTGGTAGCTTACTTTCAGTAGCTGAGACTTGAGCTACATTCTGCTGCTTTGCCTGTCATGACTGATGTCTTACTTAATACAATATGTACAAAATAGATATTGTGATTTATTTACACTTTTATCAATTTGCTCTTTTTCAAACCACTGCTGTTATTCTCTGTGTTGAGACAGACTATAAAGTTCAAGGACAGAATAACTTGAGGAATAGAACTGTCTGTAGAGTGTTAGCCTATATCTGTCTCTTCATTCCATCTTAAAGTGCAGTTTGCAGATGACAGATACCAACCTCTAGGGCCTCATCAGCTTACACTGACGAGTCTACCAGATCAGCAGATAACGGTGTGTGTGATTTCACTATGGTATTGAAGCATGTGTTTTCAATTGGATGTCTCATGCTAAGCCGTCGGAATGATTCTCCTCCTTTCAAAACACGATCATGATCACCTTTGGTACCTGACGCCACTTCATTCACACAGATACAGATCACGCATTAACAGGTCACATGTATTTATGCATGATCTTATATTTCCCCGGCTCCATTTGTAACTTCAAACCCGATAGTATGCGCCGGAAGGAGAGAGTTCAAAAAGGAATAAGTTGTTTTGATTAAATTACATTTTGAGGCACGTTAAATTTGAAATTCAATATCATAATCATTAAATCATCATCTCGTTTTCTTAATTGTAAACCATTTGTTTCATATATCTAAACAGCTGTCTTTCTCTCTTTGCACCAACTGCAAATTAACATTCTTCAGGGATAAAGTTGACCATCTCTGATCAGGCGGCTCTTTCCAGTGCAAATATACTTGTTGAGTGAAGATAAATCTGATCAGGCACTCTGTCTGCTCTTACACTCTCATTCTAATAGATTTCTCTTTGATCTCCACTGATCCACTGCAGAAGAGTGCTGGTATTAAAAAAATCATCCTGCAGGTTACAATAATGGTGCAGCAAATACAAACGTCTGACCTCCTCGGTTGGCTCCTCACGTAGGACGTGTATATGAAGTGAGTCATTCAGGTACAAAGACACAGATTTTACTAACACTGTTCTAACACGAAACAAAGACAATTAAACTAAGGGCTGTTAAATATGAATGTGATGGTGCCTCTTTTCTAATTCATGCGGAAAATCATTTTTATTAAGTAACGGTATGCACAGAGTTTATATTTGGCATCAAGGCTGTGACAATAATAAACTCTCCCACATGGGGAGCAGAGCCTACAGGTGGATGTACAGCAGAGAGTAAAGCGTGTCATGTGTGAATGTAGCAGCCAAACTCGAGCTGTCTGCCTGAAGCCGCTTGCAGGTTTCACTCTATTTAATGTAACCTCGTGTCCAGTTTAAAGAGGCTGGTGGAACAAGATCCAGCAGGTTATATTTGCAGTAAGAGCCAGTCACTGAAAAACAATGTGGATTTTTGATGAAACCACTTCAGTTTAGAACTGAGTTATTATGATTTCCTTTGCAGTTCACTTCTTCAGGACTTAAAGAAAGGAACAAAATCTATGCAGGAAACATTCACAACATATGATGAGGGGTAAGCAGTTTTTGTCTGTCTATAAAGGGTAACGGGACCAAGCGACAACCTCCAGTGCTAAACAAATTAAACAAAAGTGCCAAAAGCGAAGGTTCCTTTATTATAACCCTAGTTCTATGAGCACAGGCTATGAGCTCTCTACAGGACTCTGTGGGTAAAAGTCTCTTCCGCTTACTGAAAATCTGCAGACGCTTAGCCGGCCAATCATAACGTGCCCCTCGGTGAGCTTATAGAACTAGAATTACAATGGCATAACCTACGTTCCTCACACAGGCTCCGCCCTCTGAGGAATGTTCTCGTTGAGAAATGTGATTTTTGATAAAAACATTTTTTCACATTTTCAACAGTATGTAACAGTCACAACATCAACAGCACTGAGGGAGGGTGGAGAAAGCCACGGCATCGTGTCGTATGGAACCCCACTCCATCAAGACACACCATCTCTCAGACAGTAATTGTTGTTCCTTCTCACCGTTGCATTGTTCTCAGCTTTCCCTTGAGGGTGAGCGAGTGGCAGATGAAGGCTAAGCTGCGATTTCACCACCTCCAGGCGTTTAAAGCGCTGAGTGACGGATGAAATCGATCCTTGAAAAACCAAAGTCACAATGAAGCAAGTACTTGTGCTGCCGCGCTGGTAGATTTGCATGGGGGCTGCAGTCTTTAGTATGCTTTCGAATTAATCTTTGTTTAACTTTAAGATCACAAATGTTTCAGATTGTAATAGAGGGTGCTGACGTACTGTAGATGCTCATTTATCTGAGTTAAATGAGAGACCATTGTCCTTTTTGGCTCCTGCTCAAACCTTGATCAAATATTAATTACAACAAAGCTATGTTGTTACCTTTATGACAATCTACATAACTCAGTTAAACCTTGCACATATATCACAGCACAGCAGCATGCTCAATCAATTTGACAGCATTTAGTGAATTCCTCTCCTACCCTTCCTATTCCATTACTAATGATCAACACTAAAGCCTCTTTCGCACATTACTGGGATAACCTTTCAGGCACCAATGGTGATTTTCACTTTTCTCACATGGACTACATTCATGTTCTTGTTAACGTGAAAGCGCCTTTTGTCAGACGGACATAACCTTTTACGTTTTTTCTTTCTGCTTTCACTCACAACACAGCCGTGAATATTAGTCGTAATAAGTCTTGAGGTTGGAAATTGGCGTTATATGAGCCCATTCATGAAATGTTCCAGGAACTTTTCAGGGATAGTCTGCACGTGTGAAAGGGTATATCATCGGCACTGCCAGCCCGGCAGCAAGCACTTTCATGTCAGCAGTGCCATGAAAATGCTTCAGCTGGAGAGCAACCCACCCCCAACAGACGTCTGGCTGTATGGTCATCTGCATACATTACATACATAGCAGGGTAAAACTCCAAATGTCCCACAGGACCTTCATTATTGCAGTTTAAAGTTCATTTTGAACCAGATAAAGGTAACGGAATGGAGAAAAATGTTTGTACTAAAAGAGCTGAAGCTGTTTCAATCACTGTGTTCAGGCAATCTGTTTGGGCAACTGCATTCACAGTTATTTTCTCTGCCTCACTGCTGGACCATACCCACATCTGAGGTCAGCGCCGCGGTATTTTCTGACTACATATAACTAGACTTCAGTCCAAAGATATTGCACAGCGGCAAGATTACCGACTCGTTCATCTGTTTGTCGCCATTGCTTGTGTGGGTGGTGACCCGGTGAAGTGGATAATCTTGTCTTTGCTACAAATCTTCATGAAACACAGTGGTTCTTTGATTATGTCATCAACTTGATGAAACCAGACAGGAAGCTGAATCCATGAGAAGCGTGATTCAAATAAGTACATCGTTTTTCAAAAGGACTGCTTGTAATTCCATGCCTTTCAACCTCAGACAGACATCATCTGAACAGTAGCTCCTGTAGCCATTGATGCAGGCAAGTTATTTCCACTTTCACCCTTTTATAGCCTATATGTGTTTACTTTCTTTACTGAGAAAGACAAAAGTGAAAAACTGTCAATCAAAGCTCAGCTTTGGGACGGGAAAAGAAACGGGACACGATGAGGACACTGAGAGAAATCGAGATAGCGATGGAGATGAGAAAGGAAGAGCAGGTACTGCCCACTGTACCCAGAATAAGATTAGCATAATGTATCTGTGCTTGAAAACTCACCTGATTCAATTCAAGCTATGTCATTACAACAGAAATATGTTTTTTCGTTCAAACAGTGGAACCTATTAATTTAACAATACAAACACCCTGCACAATTATTGTACAGTAACATAGTACCATTATATAAATGTAAATAGCACATTTTTCTTACATTGCTGTACTGTTTGAGATTTTTATAATTCAAGTCCAAAATGAGAGAGGCAGTCACAGAAAAAGTTGCAGGCAGTGAATACAGAGGGTGAGAGACAACAGTGTGAATTTGCTTTTACATGAACACTTTAACGAACTAAGCATCATCAACATTCAGCAACGCATGTTTTGGACCTCAACAATTCTAAAACCCTGCGTATGGCCAGGCCTCACCATTTCTCAGTTTTGATATTCCGTGAAATGGCAGCACTTTTTCTAAGCCGCTCCCACAGGGGGCTTCAGGCAGATAGTCAGGTGTGCGTGGGGGGGGGGGGGGGAGTTGATGAAACATACATGAACAGATCAGTATAATACATGAGCGGCAGTAAAATGCCGTGACAAGCAATGTCACGGCCGGACTGAGGTGGACAGTGCTGCTCTCGGAAAAATAAGGCCACTGCCCTTGAGGTTGTTGTTTACTTGTGTACGTGTGTTTACCTTCATTGCTGGCTTCACGTGGAGCTTCAGGCTCTTAAGTGGCCATTGTCCTCCAGTCTGCTTCCAGCTCTAGAAGTACAGAAAGCAGGCGGGGGGGGGGTGCTGATAGGTGGCTGGCTGTGTGACTCGGGGCCACCTGTCTAGACATCTGGAAGATAACATCATCACTTTTAATCCATACTAGAGAGCCTGGAGGAGACGCATTTAAGCACCCATGCCTGACTGTTTATCTGTACACATGTCTTCCTCCCCTCACGACAAAATGTGCACTTCTAATCGTGCAAGATGCAACCCATTGAAGACAAACGGTGCAAAATGTCCCTCTTCTTTACTTGGCAAAGGCTTGTAGGCTTTGGTGAAGAAAGGCCCGTTTGTCCAGAGTGATGTCTCCTGAAGTCGCTGCATTATTTTCAATCACAACTACAATTGAATGCATAATCCCTTCCCTGTGGTGTGAGAGCCATGCTCATACATAGATATGCCATTCTTTCAGTCATTCCAATTTGCTTGTGGATGTTGAATTGCAAGTATGACTCAGTTCTTAGTAAAAAGGTGTTGCGGCCGCTTAGTTCCCCACACCGTTAGCCTTCAGCCTTTCACAGGTTGACTCATATAGTAGCTATATTTACTCATCTCATTTCAAGTAATTTCAATAATAATACCCACACAGTTCCTGTGGTTTCACTTCATCTGTTTACAGTTCAGTGTGTATATTTTCTTATGATTATAGTGAAATTATTCTGATGGTATAATCTTCTTTTGTAAAAAAAGACAAAAATTGGTGCAGTTTGTTCATCTCAGTGTCTCTGGAATGGATCCATGGATGGCGTACATAATGACTACATACACACAATCAAGCTGTCCAATTTTGATTCAAATGTCTCCTAACCCTGATTGGTGCGCAGAAGTATGTGGAGTCAAATTGGTCCAACTGAGTCCTGCATATTTCAACTTAGTGAGAGGAGCAAAGACAAAAAAAACAAAACATCTTTGGTTATTTCACATAAAAGACAGCTCCTAACATCAAATCGTACCAAACAAAACTCGAGGATAACCTCATGCTTTAACTCTTAGACCACGATTGACGATTGTTAGCATTGACCGTGGTTTCCTCTTCAGATCTCTACAGATATGTGGCTGAAGCCCCCCTAAAATGTTCTTCAGCCCCCCCAAATAATTTGGCATTATTGGATTCAAAAAAAATATATATATTTTTTTTATTTGGTGATGTCATGGAATTGAACTATTGTTTCTCACATGGACAAGACAAGTTATTTATAACTCTAACATGCTACATATGTGCGTGCATTCTGGTTTGTATGTTTTCTCCCCCTTCAAATCACAATCCAACAGCCTCTCATCATACTTAACGATATAAAGTTGACACTGTCAGGTCCATTCTCCATCCATTGTGTGCGGCCCTTTTAAGAATTAGGATTTGGGAGTGACGCGGATATGAAAGCTAGTTTATCAGTCTTTCCTTTACAAGCAGGAAAATTATTTCTCTCTTTATTTGAGAAAAGTTCATATTTGTGTTGTCAAATTTCACTATGACCCTGCAATTCTGTCTCATGCGTTATTATATACTGAATGCAAGCAAAACTACAGAGCAAAATCACACTCATTCTGATTGAACCAATCTATGAACTGTCTATATCCACGGCCCCAAATGGGCCCCAAAAAAAAATTGCCATTTGCAAACATGCCACTCCCCGTGGGGCTAAGCCCCCCTTTCTTTGAATCCTAGAAACGCCCCTGCTATTAACTATCCGATCATTCTTCAAACCAACAAACAAATGTTATGCATTATACAGGAATGAGACAAGAAGGACAGAGACGGGCTGAGCGCTGCCGCCACAGCGTGCAGTGAGTGTTTGAGACAGAGAGAGAATAATGGAGAGGGGAAGACGAGGTGGAAA
Organism: Melanostigma gelatinosum; assembly: GCF_949748355.1. Classification (NCBI taxonomy): domain Eukaryota; kingdom Metazoa; phylum Chordata; class Actinopteri; order Perciformes; family Zoarcidae; genus Melanostigma; species Melanostigma gelatinosum. The sequence goes on from NC_136640.1 coordinate 17,121,117, forward strand.
ATAAAGATGATTTTTTTCATTTTTAACATTTTTGTGTTGTATTTATTGCATATTTGCATATTTGATATCGTCACTGTTGGTGTTTCATGAAGTCATCTCGTCATTGTCTCGTCTTATTCACAGAAAAAAAGGTAGTTGATGAACATATCTCGTCATAGTTTTTAGATGTTTCAAAACAACAATGGCGGCCCCTTACGAGGTTAGCAATATGCTGCTATATATCAGAACTGGAGAATATTTATTCATTGGCTTTTCTCCATGGAAAATATTTTTTTGATTGAAGGATGGTTCATCCAAATCACCTGCCAAGTATTTTTTTGAAAGTGTCTGCCCTTTCCTAAACAGTTTCCAATGATGGTTGTGTGTAACAAACCATCAGGCGGGTCAGGTTAACTTAATAATTGCATTATGTTATCATCAATTGTCTGCATTACCTCTAGTACTACTAAATGTATCTGCTTTTGCTCAACATTACTCAACATATACGTTATTTTGGGGTATTTGTTATGTCTTTTACAACCTCCAACAGAAATTGGTAGCTACACGATTGTAATGTCTATCTTTGTTAATTAAGCACCATTTTAAAATTTGGATTAAGACATTTTGTGCATCGATGCTGAATCATTTATAGGAGAATCATGATTTATCTAAGCGTTGATTAAAAGTGCGCCTCAACTGTAATGTTTTGTCATTGTTTGGACCCTAAAAAGTAAAAAAATAAATAATTTGAGCAATATCAATAATATTTGTCCGAGATCTCATGTTCAGTCGGGACAGAACACGTGGAACTAATCAGCGGGTGCACGCTTGCCCACACAGTTTGAATTGAGTGCCTTGAGTCAAGATGCTCAGACTCTGTGAAGTCTCTGATGGAGAGCTCTACCACCTGTTTGGCCCCCATGTCTTCACTGCTCAGTGAGGCACAAGATGAAGCACTTTACATCTTAGTGATCCTCCTACTGCTGCTCATCACTCTTCATAATACCTTCCAACGCCTCCCTTCGATAATCTGCTGAGCAAAATGAGCAATGCCCCGATCTTTCTGCCACCCCCCCCCCCACAAAAAAAAAGCATAGACTCGCTTCATTTCAATTCGACGGTGATGGTGATGAGGCAGCCCTCCCCCATCGTCGCCATGAGACAGTGAAACGGACACATGTGCTCCTCCACACTGCTCTGTTTAAACTTCAGATTCACCCGCAGCACCAGCAGATGGCTGGAAAGTCCGCTGCTGACTTAATGTGCTGTTTAGTTTTCATTATGTGACACAAAGCGTGGAATGATCAATGTTTTAGACAGCGAATAATCAGTTGGTTTGTTGGAGCTTCATATGCTCATGAAAAGCACCTGCGTCTGAGTGAATTTGTATCTGTTGTATTTAAATTAACATGCCGTATATACATGGATGGATTACTGAACAGAGCCTTTGTTTGAAGTGACCATTTCTTGTTCGGGAGTCAAATAAAGAGTCAAATGACCACATAAAGATGCAAAATGACCACATAGAAAAAGGAAACAACCACAAAGAGATTCGAAACGACTACAAAATCAAAATGACCACAAAGAGAAACAAAAGGACGATAATGCATTACATACATTAAACTACGACAATGTGATCATTTACACTTGTGGTTTCAAGTCTTGTATCCGGACAAAATCCAGATGAGATACAGGACACTTTCATTTTCTAGATTTTCCTGCAGATTGTTTCAGCTACTAAGTAAGTGACAAGTTGTTTGATATTATTCTGTGATACATATTCTAACTTCCAATTCACTTCCAGAGTCCACTTAATCATGCTCCTGTCCGTCTCAGAAGTTTTAGCAAGAAATGCAATACAGATGCCACTGTTTTATGACAGGTGATTTCAAATAATCCATTTCGAGTTATAAAGAGCCCTGGGGATTTGCATTTTAATTATACATTTTGATTCGCTGGGGTTGATTACTTTCATTCTCTGGCAGCAGGTTAATTGTGTGAGCTCAGTTCCGCAACACTGTGGACTTGTCATTATACTTGTGTGAATAATATTCGCTTCTGTTATCCAAAAGGGGCATGTTCACTATTTTGTTCTTTTACCATGGCAGCACAAACGTTTTCAGTATTTTTAGGGATTCTGTGGTTTTGATGAGTTGATGAGTTATTAACTGGTTGGAAAAATAGTCAAACTCATACCGCTGTTACGATTGCATTGCCCATATTGTTTCGTCATGGAAGTTTCTCAATGATTTGCATCGATTGGCTCCCATGCTCGGCCCGTCGGCTCAGCTGTAACCCCGTTCTGCGCGGAGCTGGTCCATTGGGAGCCCTGCTTAGCTCAGTGTGCACGGAGTAGGGGAATTAGTTTGGGCTTTCGAAAGAGGCATGGTGGAGGGATCTGCTATGCATCCGAAATCATTGCTGCTAGCAGTTCCCAGTGGACAGGAGCAGTGCTGATTTGTAAACACAGAAGTTGGAGGAGGACATGGATGGACCATGTCTTGACAGTTTGTTGTGTGGTGTCCTTCCATTGAAAATATCCGTTTTTCATTTGTAATGTTACCATTTGTGTGTTATCTTTAGTCACTTTAGACAATGCTGTTTGTCATATCAATTAAACAATATCTTTTTTTTATTTTTTTATTTTCTCCATATTGCATCCTGAAATGTACCGAATCTCCAAGCGGTGTGTGATGCACTGTCGCTGAAAGCACATTTTGATTAATGCCTGAGTCAGAGATCACAACTACCGTACTAATTATAAGGTAGAATAACAGTGTGAGTTCTGGCTTTTTGTTGAAGCCAGGATTCATCTATATGTATATAACTGCAAATGATGCAAGGAAAAACAGGCAACTGTGAAATGTGATTTAAATTTCTGTGTCTGGTCAAAGCATTTCCATATCAATAGTTGCTTTGCGTCTGACAGTGTATTCTGAAATTATAGTGTCCATAGGAAGATGATGTTTTCCATTTATTGTGAGTGAAGAAAACTCAATTTGATTAACTGTTAGCAGCATCCATTGTTTGGTGATGTTATCATGTGCAAAATAGGAGCAGAGTCTGAGGAGGGATTTACAAATTAGTTTTTTTTCTGTCTATAATGCATTATTTCCCAGCAAGATAAGAACAAAAAGACTTGCTGCTGGCTATAGTTATGGAATTCCGTCTACTTTTTCCAACATTGAAGCTTTTTTTATGGCTCTTCATGAATTCAATTCATGTTTGCTCATTTTATTTGTCTATGATATTCACCAATTTATATTCCCCTCCCATGTCTGCTGCACCCCTGCTGTGCAGTTCAGCGATAAACATCTAAAATCTAACCTTTCCATCATGGCCATCAGACAAACTCTAAATGTCAGTGATGGATCTCGCTCTGAGATGCCTGCCAATCAGAAATACTTTTAATGTCAGACACCTCATCTTAATTTGGGTGTTGTTTGAGACAGAGTCTGTTGCTGGTCTGTCCCATTGTGTGAAGGGAGCTGGTCTGTGGAGGGGGGTGGGTGGGTAGACCAGGGCCAGATGAGACCCCATCTGGACAGACCCTGCATCCTGCCAACTCTCACCCCAGTGGCCCGGGACGCTCCCCACTCATCAGCAGCCATCAAAGGGTGCCTGCCCACCAGCACACCCTGAGTGGGCTGCCAGCTCAATGAGTCCCCCAGCTCATTACTGACAAAAAGAGCCGAAGAGCAGCGAGCTCCTCAATCATTCAACCACCCGCAGGTCCCAGGGTAGCCACCTTTTACAGAATGAACTGTGTACAGACAACGTTGGTAAGCTTGCGGTTCGTTTTGCAGATTTACTTTATTAAACACTTACATCCACAGCCTGATATCCAGCAGAACGTCTCTCCAGTGGTAATCAGCATCTCTCGCAGTCCTGTCTTGCTGTGTTGACAAAAACAAATATTCTAATGAGACTTTTGTGAATTTGATACAAACTGGCTCTGCACTGTTACAGTGCAGAGCCAGTTTCAGGAAATAGTCGCAGCCTTTTATTCAGTCTGACATTATAAATGGTTCTCATCGTCTTGCCTACATACTGAAAATCAATATAGCTGTACCCATAGAGAACCATTGGGTCGCCAATCATACCAGAGGTAATGTGTTTGCGACCCAATGTTAGACACAACAAGCTCAAATTATAACTTGAACTTAAATAATCACAAATTTACTGTTATAAAGATAGATAGTTAGATATAAACTGTATTCATCCCCAGGGGGAAATTCGTTTGTAGCAGCAGCAATTTACAGAGTAAAATATAACGTATGGAATGCACAATATATACAGTACAATAAAATACCAGAGCAGATATTGAATTGAAGGAAATGCACAGTATATACAATGAATAGAGTGGTATTAATTAAATTAACAACTAGTAAACTAAACGAACAACCTGGACAGTAGAGCCAGGATCACCAACAACGAGCAACAACCGTGTAGCGTTGTTGTCGTCATGTGAAGGACGATGATCAGGCCCGAGGTGTTTTATTATAAAGTCTAATGGCAGAGGGCAGGAATGTTTTTCTGAATCTGTCCTTGAGTTAGAGTCTAAAAGAGTTAGAGTACAACAGTTTGCTAACCTTTGTATGAAAAATAACCCTAACACTGAGTTAAAACTACCAATTGTCTTGTGTTTTCATTGGTAACGCTTTGATTTTCCAACCCTGGGTACTGGGTAAAGTTAACTCAGTGTTGCATTGGATCTATATTGCCCCAAACATGCTCTCTGTATGTTAGAGAATACGGCCGAGACCACCTCACCTTTGTAGTTTAGTAAAACTCACGGCTGCAGTTTGCTCGATGAACTTGTAGTGCTTGCGGCCGGGACATACGAAGGCAACATAGCCCCTGAATTCCACTGCTACTGTGGTCCTTTTTGATTTTTAATCACTTTGGGATTTTGAGGTAATCTCAACATAAAAAATGTCTGATGTCAAACATTTTTTGTTGTTGAAAATTTTCATTTTTCTTGAGAGAGCAACATACTGATTGTGGATCTGCCACGAGGGTGCTAATAGAAGACTGTTAAGTATGTCTGCTGATTAAGAACAAAACATTTCATGGATGAATAATCGCACACAATTGTATTTATTACAAAGACATCAGTCCAACACTCTTGAGGAGAAGAAGGAAGAGAAACGAGGCATATTCATTCCAGCTGAATGAATAGAGAGGCATGTAAGGCATGACAGTGCTCCTCAGCTGAAAGGTTTTCTTTGTGTGCATGCTTCTTAACTCATTCATTTTCTACAAACCTACATGACGGTAATTTGAGACATCAGAAGTATACTTTGTCATCACTGTGATCTCAAAGACGTATGACTCCTCTACAGGCAAAACCTGACTCCTGTCTTTGTCCTCCTTTCTTTCCTTTTCTTTCACTGCCACATTAGAAAGAGAGCGATAGTGACTCAAGCCCATTCCGACACCCGATATTGTGTGCAGAGCTTTGTTTCGGAGATGATAAATACAAATGCACGTCAGACCAAAAATAAACTGTTGAAAGTAACCTGAGTGGGCTAACGGCACAGCTTTTATCCTTCTATCCATTATACTGTATATGTGCTGATCTTGCTAAAAGTCAGTCTTTACAAAAGTGCCTTTATTATAGGATCAGCACAATGCACAATAAAGGGTCATCCAGAAAATTGTAATAAGTGCTTGTGTGGCTTTTTGTCAGTGACATCAGTACAAAAATATTAGCCTCACCAGCATCTGCTTTAGCGCAATTTCCCCCTTGAAAGTAATTCCACTGTCATGAAGTTACTGCTCTGTTATTGGGTGTAATTGGGCCTGTCTCAGTTTCTCTAAGCTTTTACCAAAAATAGTTAGTTTTATTCGTTCAACGAGGTAAAATGTCTTGTCTAAATGGAGTCATTAGAGCCCATTAAATCTGAAGTGTGACTCTTTGCCTTTCGCCCATCATCTTTCTATCTTTGTCATTTTTTTCCTGTTATCATGCCTGAGCTGATCTTGAGTGAAGAGTATGTTGGTCGTCTGGGCATGGTATTCTATTGCAGCTGTTTGGTTTATTGTCAGACTGTAAAACCCGTATGAATCTGCACAATTTCAATGAGGAAAAGACGACACCATGAGTATCCATATTCAATATTGTAGTTATTTTGCCTACCGGTAGAAATCTTACTCTGGTTGTTGAGTGAAGCTTCTTTTTTCATTCCAGCTTTCAAGTTATCTGTTGATTGACAGAGTTTAGGTATAGTTCAAGCCATAACAAAAACATACTATTTTTTAGGAACTTAAAGGGAAATAATCCAGTTCATCAAGAGCCCACAATTACAAAAAGTTGTTACCCATTTCGGAGATGCATGCCTTCACCCCAGTAGAGGTAACTAATGTTTTGTTGGAGGAACGTCAACAAAGTGTTGGACTTTGGCGTGAGCGTCCTGTATTCTTCCAACAGTCAACGCCCCACGACCTCATGCTCCCCTACGTTTTCCAAGTAGTTATTTTAACCTAAACCAACACTAATAATACATAGTTGTGTCAGATCTGGAAACTGCTTTGGAAGGCACTACTAAATGATGCCCCCCTGCTGATATGGGGAGTCAAATCAGAAGAATACAATCTACAAATGTCTCCATTTAATTTGGAGGAATTTTTCCCAAAGCAATGTCACCCCAGACAGTTTCTGCAGGAGACAATATGATTGACAGTGTGGTCGGTTTTATCCAAAATAAATAGGGACTGAGATGCGTTTGTGTTTTATCAGTGTACAATAATTTGTCATTAATTTGGCAGATATAAACAGCATTTGTTTCGCAATTTGGATAATTTAAAATGGTGCATCACATATTGGAGAGGGGAGCAATGGAGAGTCCAGCTGTCCTCACCTCATAATTTAGCTCAGTCTGTCCCTTGGAGCCAGTTCGTGGGTCTCTATTGTAGAGACGGACAGGGATGCTCCACCCTCCACCCCTGCAGCTTTTTCCCCCGATATTTCTGGTTCAGTGCACACTATTACTCTCAAGGGGAGGAGGTGTTCATCAGCGACAGACTCCATCTTTGATTATTGTCAGCTCTATGGAAGGACACGGCCCATATAATTGTGCAGTGTGTTCCACTGCATCTCTGTCACTATAAGTCACTGATGGTAAGAGCTGCTTAGCTGCTATCACAAGGTGGAAGCTGTTGTGATGGCTGGATACAACAAGGGCTGTAAAAAGAACACCGTTTCACACTGGCTTTTGAGGAACAGTTTAATATTTATTTGCTTAACCTTGTCAAGTGTAAAATGGCAATTTACCATTTTACAGGGTGTTGGCCAACTGCCGAATTTTGCCTTTCTTAGCTGTTTCCCCTTGTTTCCAGTCTTTATGCTAAGCTAAGTACGATGGCTGTTGGCTGTACAGCTTTATATTTACTATACAGACATGACAGTGGCATTAATCTTCTCAGCTACCAACTAGCAATTAAACTGTCTCTCAGTAATCTTTTAGATGTGTGGTTGGTGTATGTTGTTACAGTTGCTCCAAGGCAGGCTAGCCGGTCCTCTTTATGCTAAGCTAAGATAACAAGCTGCTCGGGATAACCTCACAGACATGAGAGTGGTGTCAATCTTCTCATCCAACTCCTCGCAAGAGAGAATAAGTGTATTTCCCAAAATGTCAAATTTTGCTTTTGTCATAGCTAATATACTGTATATATTGAGTTTACTGTTGTCATTTCCCATAGATCCACTGTCCCCTGGAACAGCCTTATTTAGTCAAGTTCAACCCCTTATTCACTGTGAAGCCAGACTGTTGACGGGCAACCTAGGTGACTTTTGCATGGGCCGTTATCAATCACCTTCATCTAAAGTGAATTAACTTCAGATTAGTGAGTGAGGCTGTAATTAGATTTCATGGGCAGGGCGTTAAAGGGCCAAAGCAGAGCTTTGTGGCACGACGGTGTGCTATTAAGGCATTGTGAATTAAAGAGGAGATAAGCATGAGTGGGACCTTCAGTTCTTAGGATGGTGAAGATGGGTGGAGGAGGTTATTGGGTGAAATTTGTATTGATTCCTCAGGGAGGAGGAAGAGAGCCAGGTGATAAACCTGGCCTGCTTAAAGTTAACAATCAATACAGATTTCAACCCTTCCTGAGGAAATAAGCATCAATTACCTGTAACACAGCAGAAGAACTGCAGCAGATAATTACATCTCACACAACAGGTCAGTGGGTGGACTGACTGTGTCTCCAACCTGACATGGTGGCTAATGCAATTCAGCATGCTCAGAAGGCAGCCGAATGTGCTCGTTACTGCAGCCACGTTGAGCCAGGTCGTTTCCCCTTCAATCAGCTTGACCTTTTCCTGTGACTGTAAGTGGCTTTGTGAGTTCACAGCGTTGCTCGAACGGGGCGAGAAGCCTGAGCACAGTTTTGTGTACACTAGTTTGATTAGGAATTTTATGGTGTGTTGTCCTTGTTCGAGTAGCACTGCAGTCTGATGTTGTCCCGAGATGGTATTTGTGGAGAAGTGAATGAGCTATCTGTGATGAATATAACCCTTATCAGCAGAGTATGAGTGAGAGTCTTCTGCTGAGACATTGTTGGTTTCGAGACAAGAAAGAGGTGTAAATACTGTACAACTACAGCAGGTGGTATGACGGTGGAGAACGCTTGTACAGTAGTGATCACGGTTACAGCGATCATCCAGCTTTTTGGATCACAACGCTTGGGGCAGAATGCTGTTAAAATAATTCATATGCTGCTTTATTTTGAGACTTTCATACAACATACTGGAAAAAATGTAAAACTTTGGTAATTTTTTCTTGAACTTTCAACTTTCTGTCGGCCACTCAAACAGTCAGTGATGGAGACAAAAAGCAAAGGTGCACAAAGAACCTGTGGTTGAACAGCTGCACTGCATTGTGATACGGTCAGTAAAATTCAGTAAACGGCAAAGTTGTCTGTTTCAATACATATTGATGTAATACATACATAAAAATGTTAATTTGTAATCTGCAGGAGAAATAAAGAAAAACTGACCTGTAGGTCCAGCCATGTTTGGAGTAAACATTACAGATGGCCTTGATTTGCTTTGCAGTTTCCCACATTAATCCAGTGTTTCTTGGTTTATAAATGTATGATGTCCAGAGAGGTGTTTGTTTCAGTTTTGTTTTGTAAACAACTTCTGAACTAAATAGCCTTTAAGATTGGAATAATGTTATTCAACAGAATACTACTACTACTAATGTATTATTATTTGTATCAAAATGTTCTATTTAGTTCATTAAAAACCCTTGCATGGTAGCATACCCTGCCATTAAAGCAATTGTTCTATAAATATAATACACCATTTTAGACCAAAATAGCAATTGTGAATACCAGTTTTGAATTGTTAACTTCCCAGTGTGTGATTAGTTGTTTTGGTATTTTGATTTGTCTCTGTCAAAACTGAACTTGACCCACACATAACAATACCTGACTGAGTGTGTCCAAGTGTAAACAGAATTTGAGTGGACTCTTCAGAACCATTAGCTGAGGTTACACTGCAATTGCAGACTAATTGCTGTCTTTTAATACAGGTGACTCCAGCCTCACAGGCTTCATCTCATTTTTTTTCTGAAAGCACCTGCCTGGCTGCTGTAAAACATTTTTGAGAGCGCTAATTAGCCTCTCTGACAACCCGCATAACAGGGAAGTAGACAAAAGGAATTATTTTTACAATACAGGTCCAATCCAAAAGCAAATTAAAGTACACCACTTAAGCACCGCTGTTGACAGTAAAACGGCTCCATTGACGCCATCTGGCCAGTACCAGCTACACTGTTGTTGCTACAGAAACCAGTGCCAACCACCGCCTTCATGTCTGAAGGATTTCACAGAAGAAAAATAGAGAGCGCAACCTTCTGCGTTATTGCCAATAACACACAGGTATCTGTTCCGACCACAAGTGCGTTAGTGGAGACAGCATTTCTCAGAAGAATTGCCAAATTAATGAATTAGACCCAAAAAAGAAACAACTTCGAGGGCTGAGAGAGCAAGTAAAGGAAACAGAGGAGAGTGAGTAAGAACGAGGCAGGAAAGAGAGAGAGAGTGAGACATGCAGAGAGAGAGAGAGAGAGAGAGACATAAAAGAGCAGTTTGTAGCACCGTGCAGCTTTCTCCTTCAGCCCCAGCTGCTTTATACACTGAATCTTTTCATGTACAAGTGCCAGAGTCCTCCACTGAGAGCCGGATCCACAAAAAGCCCTCACAGCCTCGAGCCTGTGGAAAGGTGACACAATCAATAGCCTCTCCCCTGTTGGCTTCTTTGTGCTGGTTATGTGGTGTGGACGGATGTACCGCGCCCCCCTCTCCCTCCTTTTTTTTATTTTATTCTTTTTTTTTTTTTACAACTCAATGCAACTCTGAACTTATTCATACAAAGTAAAACTAAAAATAGGGTCGAAAAGGACAGTGAAGACGTGGATTCAAGTGGAATTGTTTTGTCTGTCTCTAGGAATTCATCTCCGAGAGTTCACACTTCAAAGAATCTCCCAAATTAGAAATTACTATCATTATAACTATTATCCCTTTTATATGGAGGCACTGTTCCTGGTTCAGTTATTGTATGCTTTGCTGGTGCAGGTCACGTTCTCATTGATGTGAGCACAAAACAACATGGAAATCTACATGTCAGACTTTGCAGAACAAGTATTTCTCAAATTGTATTCTATATGTACGGTTGTTATGCAGCTGCTGATATTTTTTCTTGATTCATATTGAGGAATAATAGCTACCTCTTCATGACTTGTAACTTTCTGTAGTACATTGGAGCATTACTTCAAAAGTACAGTAAAATCGCTGTGATATTTTTTCAGTTTTCTCCTTTTACCGACAATTTGAAATGATAAACTCATCTTGCACTGTAAGCATCGAGCTAGTGGTTACTAGCTTACTGCTGCTACTATCTGCTGCTGCAGCTGTATTGCTGCTGTATGCCTGGAGAGGATGTAGACAGCCATGTGCTGCTTATTCAGTCATTTATTTTCACCTGCAAGCATGGAGGGTGTAGCATGTGTGGAGGTTTAGCGCTGTTCCCAACCTTGAACCAGTTTAGCCTTCCATACTGATGTCATGCTCTCAACCTTTCAGATGGTCCTCTCAAGCACTCAGTAAGCAGCACTGAGGGCGTGCTCACAGGGTTGAAGTCCAACATATTTTCTGTTCATCGGATTCTTTGTACCAAACCTAGATCTTAGCTGCATAGAAACCAATGTGTTTTAATTGAAAAGGTTAGAGAACTACTGGAATGGAAACGGAGCACGTCCCGCCCTACTGGAGAGTTTACATGTCCTGACAGTTAAGCCACTAGATTGACGCACAATGCAGCTTCATTTACTCAGATTTAAGTTGTAAAAACTTTAAAAAGTGGTAACTCAAATTGGCAACTACACTTGGCAGCGTATCGTAATTCTACGTGCAAGGGCAGACTGATTGATAAAATGCACCGTGTCATCAAAGCTGTGCGGCGTAACAGATGCTGTGTCGTCCCTGGTAATTGCTATCATCATTAGTCGTCCCTGGCTACAGCACATGTCTGTCCAGTCTGACCACCTGACTCGCCCCCGCTCCCCCAAATCCCAAACATCAACAACAAGTGGTGACGAATAACAGACCCCTGCAGGTGAGCCATAATGCTGAGTGTTTTCCAGTTTGTTCATTCAGTGGGAGCGGAGCTGATAATAACCAGATATCTATTCGCTTTTATTTTAACGACAAAAAAAACATTTTGCGACGGGATCTCACCAGCTGGAGGTGATCAGGGTGGATGTTCGGAACCGGTATGAATTAGTCATTTCCGACTAATAATGAAAGTTGGTGTATTTTAACGATCCCCGTTGATCTTTCCCGAACCATAACAATGGAATTATGGACTGCGAATAGGAGCTTGCTCTCACTCTTTTTCAGAGAAGTCAGGTCTGTTGCCTCAAATGATGCAACTACATGAATGCACTACATGAATGATGAAACTGCATCTATTTAATGAGTTGGTCTGAATGTAGCACCATACATGTTGTGTGGAATATGAAGGGCAGGTTTGAATCATTCATTTCGCAGAGCTGGGTGATGAAGACAGAATCAAATATCTCTGAAACATTTCAAACAACCTTTGAAAGGTTGATGTTGATGGTGTGAGACTATTTTTGGGTATGCCTTTTGCTTTCACACATTCAGGGTGGTTGTTATGGTATCTGAGGGAAAAAATAATATTTGGATGAATGAGAATCGGGAAGCGCTCACTTTCCTTTTCACTTTACATTCAGAAAAGTGCATCAAATAGCTGTCATGTAACTTCAAGGTCAAGAACAGCATTTGTGCAATTTCAGAATTTACAGTAAAAACCCGACAATGTATAGTTTGACCTAAACATTCACTGAAGCTTCCATTGAAAAGCCTAAAAATGGCTGCAGAAGAAAACATCAGATACGTGTGCAGTAATAAATGAATACATGATCATCATCCATCATTTGAGGTTTGACTGGCACTCCTTTAATTACGTCATCTTGTTGCTCCCTCTTCCTCTGCAACGGTTTAATGGCACCTAGCTGGAAAATTTGCATCATCAGCTGTTTATTTCAGTGAACCAACTCCTAATATTCGCGTAACAGTAGAGGATAGACACACACATTGATTTGAGTTTTCTTTTGCCTTTTTCTAGAATATCTGGAAACATTTGACCTAAATTTGAATGGAAACCTGGCTTATGATGCACACATGATACAACTGTAAAACCGGTCAGAAAAATGTATAATGGGTCCTATATATCCTATCCCCCAAACTTTGGTTGTATTTACATAGCTTTAGCTCTTCCATCATTTTCTTCAAACATCAAACCAGAGATTCTGATGTCAGTGTTTGGTCATTGGAGCTGATCTGAATGACAAAACTGTGCTGTGGGACAGGGACGCAATTCATCTGGAGTCAGAATGTGGAACAGTGAATGTCTCCCACTGGAGACTATCTAATCCATACTCCTCACTGAAACCCCTTATAGGTCTAATTGGAATAATAAACCATCTCACTATATGCTGACAACACTCACTTAATGGAGTTACATCAGCATTAGGGACAGTTGTTACTGAGCTCTGGCACCTACAGTCGGGTTTGAGCAGCTCTATATGCCAGACTGAATAAGTCAGTCCAGTGGAGCTCAATGTAAAATCAAGAATAGACTCCTCAACTGAAAAAAATCCTATTTGTCTCCTGGCTGCTCTTTGTTCGTTTCTGGCCTCAGGCTATTTGTATCTGCTCCGTTCTGTTCTGCTCAAAAAATCAAACTATGAATAAGTTTACCTTATCTCCTGCTTCCAGCATAATAGCCTAATCTTTTCTTCTTCCTTTCTGCATTCACTATGAATAGATGTTTTATACTCAACGACACATGATTTCTCATTACATGATGTTTGTGCGCTATAGCTGTCCACTAATGCACTAAATGATGGTCATCTGACTGCTAAATATGCAAACTCATTCTTCCCTCTCAACACAACCCAGAAGAATAATTTTGAAGAACAAGCTCCGATCGTGTCAGGGCTCTAGAATATTTGGTAGCCACAAGGTGTGATGGATTTGTGGTGGAGAAAGGCTGAGCAATGCAAGGTGCAGTAGGAGTTATTTTACATAGCTGGACTGTGAAAGCGAGAAAGTGTTTTCTGCAACCTTCATTGTTTTTATTTGGTGTGCACACACTGAATGCAAATTAAACTGCCAGGCTCTGCAAAGCAAGTTTTTATTGTGTAGACCGTAGAGCCTTCCAGGTGTTGACATAAATGATGCATCTGTGTGTGTGTTTTTGCAAATAATGCCTTCACTAGCTTACAGCATCAAATGATTGGCCCGTTCTTACATCGTTCCATTTACAAAGGATGCAGCTCGCATAGCTCTTCGCTGTTGCAGAAACGAGATTGTTAGTCTTAGAACTATAAGACAGATCTCTGATTACTGTCGTGTATCTGATTGTATTTTTGTCAAGACTTGGCTGTGTCTGCCTCTCATCTTATCTAATATCTATTTCATATGATATGATCTGTAATGAATATGCCATTTTAATCTGTTAACTAAATGTTTATGAGAGTGTGACTGTCCTGTGAAAAACAGAAACAGCCATTTCGAGTGCCCTAAAATGACATTTAACGGTTTCATTAACGGACATTCAACGTTCTTTTAACGAAGGAGTGACCAAGCGGTTATTGACCTTAACAAAGTAATAATTTCAACTGGAACCATAGTGCATCCCCAAACCTAAGCAAGTTGTTTTTGTGCCTTAACCTAACCAAGCCTCTCCCATAGCCTTGCACATCATAAAGCTGGCCATGCTTGTGTCCTTCACACGGTCACGTGTAAGGTCAGGCTGATATTGCTTTGTCAAGTGGATTTTGATCATTAAGCATAATCTAATTGAGTGTGTGCTTCTGCCTCAGTTCTAGTCATACACGTTCTCAAGAAGGATGGAACCGGTATAACAGAACTGGGCAACCATCAAAAGTCGAGAGGTTCTCGAACTAATGTATAACCTGCTGAAGGCAATAGATGCTGTTTCGCTCTGATTGATATCCAGGGGGCTTTACTGAGGGGAAAAACATTACCTAAACATGGCAAGAGAGGATGAAAATAAAGATTGGTTTTCAATGTGACGTCTACCTTTTAAGTTTGCTGATGCTCGGGGTCAACTTGCTCTCCAGACCATGACTCAGCAGACAGAGGTTCACACTCGTTTAAGTATCTTACTCCCAAACAAGAAATCCCAGGATGTGTGAGATTTTGGTTTAGTCCTAGTCAGTAACATGACAGCAGCAGCCTTTTGTCTCTGCTGACAGCTCTATTCACATGTGTGGGACTTTCGGGATAGAACTGCATGTTTCTCCTCCCAATATGCAGGCAAACCTCCCCTCAACAACACCCTTCCTCACAGCCGGTGACAGCAGGTCCAGTAGCCCTGTCTCAAATTAGAAAAAGAGCCAGATGAGAGGAGATGACTGTCTATAACATAATGTCAGTCTGCTGCTGTCGTGCCTGCTTCTTTTCTCTCCCGTATAAGCCCATGATCCTCTGTCCAGAGGAGATATTGGAAAAATACAAATGCAAATCCTCTGCCTCCCAATAATTCCACCTGGGAGAGTCTCGAGCTGTCAGTTAATGAATGGCAGAGAGACTGTGTGTGTGTGAGTGTGTGTATGTGCGCGTGTGTGTGAGGGAGAGAGAGACAGAAGCAAAACAAAGAAACAGTGAGACAGCAAATGTGTATGTGTGCAGGAGCTTATAATTTGTATGTGTGACCCATGAGGACATGGGGTGTGATTGACCATAACCTTTGTATTGTGTGTGTGTGTGTGTGTTCCCAGTACAAAAAATGAATGCTATTTGAATTGGTCCACCTGGGACCCTGATCCCACCCGGCTCCCATCGCCAACTCGGGTGTTCCATGAATGTGATTTATTTCCAAACAGGGAGATCCAAATGAAGATGAGGCGAGAGAGAGGGAGAGAGAGAGGGAGGGAGGGAGAGGGAGGGAGAGGCGCAGAGTGAAAACGGAGTAAATAGCAGAGGAAGCCGATCTGTGTTTGCCTGAGCGGAAAGCAAACTCATTGTGCTCCTTGGTAGCAACTGCACAGCATAAAATGATGTAGATCCCCGAGTGTGAAATGAGACGGAGACTTTTGGTTTCATCGATAGCATGAAATTAAGATGGATGACAGCATTTTTATGAGAACTGAGATTCTTAAAATGTTGGCTTTACCGATTTTGATCCTCTACAGTGTAGAGTCTACACTGTCAACAGGTGGAGCCACTTCAGATAAATGCACCACATCTTCATACTTTCTTGACTGGGCACGAGTTCCAATGCAAGCAGGAAGGACTTTAGGCAACCGAGATGACAGATCAGCACTCTGGTAATTGTCAACTACGGAGCCTGTTGGTCTATCCACTACAATGGGAGCAGGAAACACCTTCCCTCCAGCCAAATCAGAATCAGAACCAGAACCGTTTATTGCCATGGTATGTTGAACATACAAGGAATCTGGCGTGACGGGATGTGCAAATTCCTCATCCCACATCTTTGGACTGAAGCACTGCTACCAGTGGAGGTCTTCTCAGAGAGAGGCAAAACTCCTGCCAAAAAGAAAGACTGAGTTGTTTTCAGTTCGTTAAATTAAAAACCTGCAGAACTGACTTTGCCTGTGATTGCTGCGCTGCCACTAATTCCTGTGTCCTCCGTACCGTCCTGTTACAATTATGTTCATCTAAGTGTGGAAAAGCCATAATTGTAATTAATATTAGATTCATTGTGCAGCCCGAGTTCACACTGCACTGAAAGAGCTGTCACACTAACACAGACATGACACACATAAAAAACAAGAACAGGGAGCAGTGCCTTGTATCATGACTTCA
This sequence comes from Melanostigma gelatinosum, assembly GCF_949748355.1. NCBI lineage: Eukaryota > Metazoa > Chordata > Actinopteri > Perciformes > Zoarcidae > Melanostigma > Melanostigma gelatinosum. Next base: position 17,137,485 of record NC_136640.1, read on the forward strand.
TTCAAAGGAATGTAGTAAATACATGATCGTGGAGAAATGTAATGACTGACCTGCTGCATCTATCAATGTCGTACGATTACCTGAGTAACAGTTCCTCAGAGTGACCTCGTCTCTTGACTGCAGTGAGTTTGTGTGTTTTAAAGCTGCTGCACCAATGAACTGGCCTCGCTTTACATTTATAAATACCTTCTGATTGCTTTATTGTGGGATACAAAATAATGGAAATAAGGAAAATACACTGACGAGGATCAAACACAGAATGTAAATACAGTTTACACATCATGTTGAATCCACACAATCGCTCTCTGTCGTTTCCGTGTTGTAGCGTTTAGCGCTGGTTGTTTTGAAGCGATGATGAAGCACTGATGAGCTCTTACTGATGTCTGTCAGATAAAGAGTGCTGGAGGAAGTATTCACATCCTTCACTGAAGTAAAAGTATGAATATCACACTTTCTTTGAAAATACTCCACAACAAGGAAATGTCCTGCATTCAAAACCTTACTTCAGTAAAAGTATTTAAGATTTTTAGTATTATCAGCAAAACGTGCTCATTATTCATTGTGCAGTAAAATGTCCCTGTTTTACTAATATATATGAAAATGATACTGAAATTATGTCAACTTTTGTGTGTGTATGATCAGCAGCGGACAGCTTCCACATTTCAATGTAGAAAAAGACAGATTTTGTATTTTTTAGGTAGTTTACTTTGTCAGGTTTCATCGTTTCATTTATTAAAGCTTGACTTCACAGTTCTTTGTTCTGGTCTGCGCGCGTGTGTGTGTGTGTGTGTGTGTGTGTGTGTGTGTGTGTGTGTGTGTGTGTGTGTGTGTGTGTGTGTGTGTGTGGTCATGAACATAATTAAAATCGTATAAAATGTTCCTCGAGTCTCTTAAGATCTCTTCTTGTGTTTATCATCTTATTAGATGAATTCATCAGTAAACCTTGGTAGTCTTTTACCGCCCTGAATTCCTCACAGCCGTCCTGCTGTCTTTGTCTTCAGGTTCAGACAGGATGTCACTTCACTGTCATGCTGTTAGGCCTCTTATTAAAGCTGCATAAAGAGAGCTTTACAGTAAATTATCCATATTATTCTACTTCATGGGTCAGTAAATTGATGTCTTAGATTGGCACGCTGCTTCCAGTCTTGAGATAATGATTTCAAAGTTTTTCACATAAATAAATGTCTGTTAAGTCACTATCTATCTCAGAAAGAATGTTTGGATCTCTGGAATGTGAATACGCACCTGCAGTTACCACTTATGGCCACAGGTGCCGCTAAAGAGAACAAAACACATCTTCGAAATTGTAACTTAGTTTTTCATGTTCAATATTTGTCTTTTAATGTTCAGCAAAAGAGCAAGTTAGCATTTCACAAAATGTATCACCAACAAGAGTTTCCTCATTGCATGTCGTGTGTGCTGCAGAGCTGACCTTCTATGAAGTAGATGGCATCCTCGAGAGCGATGGAGGAATTACACATCCATGAACATGATGAACCTGACGACTCGAGCCCTTCCACCGATGGGACAGGTGATAATGTGATCAGATGTGTGTCGTTTATTGTATTGATGACTGTGTTCACTGGTCTTCTCTGTGTTCAGGTCCCAGGAGCTCAAAGTTGAAGAGCAGATCTGATGGAGCTGTTTTTCTGTCTCTGGGGCTGCTGAGTGTTTTCCTGCTGGCTCGACTCATCAGCTTCTTTGTCTACTGTGAGTCTGATCTTCATCCAAGTCTTCACTTGAGATTTACAGCAGCGTTAATCTGCTCTGAAAGATGTTTTACCTAAATGTCTATCTGCCATCCTGGCTCCTCTGTGACGCTTTTCTTTTTATTGACTTTTATTGACACCCGCGGTTAAATGTGTCCTCTGCCTCTTCACTTCAACTGTTCCCTAAAAAGTCCTAATTTTGAAAGACTTTCTCGTCCTTTAATGATTCTGATCATCTTAAGAACAAGTTGTACATGTGATAAACATTCAGTATTATATAATCCATTTCATCCTATCAAAATTCCCTATTCAAATGTAGGCCAAGTCTCCCTCCTCCCATGTAGGCATGCTAAGTGCTAGAGAGTGCCATCCAACATGAATGTGCCACATTTGGGCATGTCTACAACATATTAAAAAAGCAGGGCTCTGACAAGTTTAGAAATAAAAGTTGATCCAATCTGACCAACTTCTTCACAGGGTGTACAAGTTATCAACCCTGACACCAGGGGGGTGTCAAGGTTGATAACTTGTTTTGAGTTTTGAGTTTCATACAGGCCAATTTCTTTTCTAGATCATTTATAGGGATTTTGGTCACGTGACCTTATTGTAGACCCAGTCCACAATGTGTGTCCACAATCTGGGGTCTCTGGTACAAATATTTGAGATAATATGACCATTCTTGCATAGGTAAAAAAATCCCCCAAAATATGGGAATATGGCTCAACTGTTGACCTTTGAGCCTATTTTTGGGGACCTTGCAGCTACGAGCACTACATTTGAGGTAATTCATATTCACAAGCCCTTCTTTAAAGAGGAAAAGGTCCCAAATCTCTACTTTGATTTAAAATATAAAAAGAAAGAGAAAAGACTGGTAAAAACTGGCCTACTGACATCTGGGAGTTTTGGGTTAGGATTATTGGACTACATGAGAGCCCAATCAAATGTACTTGGTATGGCAAATTGTGGAAAATTAGGGAATGGGAATTTTCAAAAATAGATGTTTTCAGTCTTTAGAGTCAAGAGGGTTTTTGTTGGGTCCTCTAAAAACGCGAATGAATTACTTGTTGTTATAAAATGTACATATGGTGGACACAAGAGGACCTTCTACGAGGATTAATTAGTTTGATCTCATTAGCATGCTGCTAAACGAAGATAGCTTTCTAGAGGGCTGAGAGACGGGGTCCTTGTTGAGCAAGCTCAGGACCTCAGATAAGATGTTCGGTGCAATTTCCAGACTGTTTGAGCTATTTGATGAGTTCTTTTGCATGTTGTAGGAATGGAGGACAATTGGGTCTATGTCGGCCGATTGGGTTGGGATCATTGGCCTAAATTGTCAGCCCATACATATTTACTCTGAACGACACTGTTTGGGTTATAAGGGAACTGCCATTTCTGGACAAAAAGGTCCTCGAAATGGCAGTTATAAGGGAATTGCCATTTCGAGGACCTTTTTGTTTGTGGACTTGGTTGAACTGAGAGTTTGTGTGTGTGAGACAGTTCACACAATGTTCATTGTTGAAAATGACTGGCCTGTGGTCTTAGTACTGTAGGAGTCAATTTCTGTCATTATCATGTTGGTGTGTGACATTTCCAATCAATCTGGCTGAGCAGGTGTGTGTGTGTGTGTGGAAGGGATGGGGTGATGTTCATGTGTGCCCATGTGTATGATGTGGCTCTTTGCGGTAACACAGTAAAAAATGTGGCTCCTACTCTCTGACTGGTTGGCCACCCCTGCTCTATGCCATTAATATCACGGACGAAATGCAGGCGAATGAAGAAAACTTTGCATCTCTGTTTTCCTAAAAGAGTGTGTTTTCAAGTACATAAAACCCGTGCAAATACATAACAAAGCACAAAAGAAGCTTGTGCTCTGTTAGTTGTTTTCTGAAGTTGCATCGTATTTAGCTCTCTTGATCTCACCAAACACACTTTTACAGAAGTCACTGAACACAATCCAGCCAGCAATTACGTTGCCTCCATATATTTGGAACAACACATTAGTATATCACCATATAGGAGACAGGGGATGAATACACAATGGTAATGCTCACTCTTAGATTATGCAATAAATGTCATTTCTATTCTATGTTTCAGTGGCCATATATGTCTATAGGCTGAATTATAATGGGATGGCTATATACAGTCTGTGAGATTTTCAGAGGCTAGAACCCGTCTCTCTCCCTCCTCACATCAATGACCTCCAGCTTCCAGCGGGAATCAGGCAGGGCTGAGGGGGAAAATGAGAAAGAGAAAAGCAGGGATACAGCAGTGTGTGAGACACAGGCGTATGTGTGAGTGTGTGTGGCTGGAATGTGAATGAGCATGACACTGGGTGTGAGGAATGAGGATGTTTCACACAATGACTACAAATGTGCCCATTCATTATTGCTCCACTTTTTCCATTTGCTCAGAGAGCTCCGTTTGTGCGTCGGACCAGTTTACCTTCTCTAATGCCTTCTCAGCCTTCACGTCAGTGGACTTCTCGGCGCGTAGATGTCTGCAGTGCGATCAATGAGCTGCTCAGCCTGTACAACCTGACCTGTCAAACATGCTGACGTTAACATGACATGAGTGCATGTTTGAGTGGCCAGATGGAGCGTACTGTGCTGCGCGTTTAGTGTGTGAAAGGTGCTGTTCAGTTGTATTTACTCCCTGGGGGCGTCGGGTTTACACCCGACCTTTAAACACAAAACACCTTCGAGCTGCTGAATTTACACTTCACCTGTAATTAGATTGTTGTGATAATGTGATTGATGGTTTATTGCCCAACATGAGTAATGGGAAATAAAGCATGTGAGTTTTATGATTAATTTGAATATACATTACAAATTCATATGTACTGGATGGCCGATTAAATAAATGCCAGACTGTGCATATTCTGGCTCAGGTGAAAAAGTCAAGTGTGGGAAATAATGAAGTGGCCTGGTTTGAATCAAGGCGGAATTAATTATCTCAGCTACTGTAAATGAGATGTGCTCTATCACAGAAATGACAGACGAATTATGTGGAATGAATTTGGTGTCATCCTTATGATCCTCCTTTCATTCAGTCTAATGTGATCCAGAATGAAGAAGTTGAACTGTGTGGAAATTCAGTCCTCCGGCTCGTTCTCGCGCTAGTATTGACCTGGGGACTGGCTATAAAAGAGCCGACGGTAGACACAACATTTTTATTCCCTTACATTCATTTCCTGTCAACCACTCAGCAGTGTTTCATCTCGTTTCTTGAGTTCAGTGTTCATTTAATCCAATCCAACTACTGCGTTCGTGGTTAAATATCCAATGCTGTTCTTTTTGTTTTAAGTGAATATTTCAAATGTGCATGGTTGTCTTTGCGGAGACGGTCCTCACCAGAAACACAGCAGTGTCAGTTGTTTGTTTAAACGCTCTTGTAGTTGTGCCAATAGTGATCCTCCATCAGAAGCAATGGCAGCAGTAGCCCTGACTTGAAGCAAGTAGTTTCAATCACCTAAACATAACCAGACATTAAGGTAGGTCAGAAAACACTTATGAACATATAAACAACAATCATTTGGGCCGTTTTGGAAGGCATTTAGGTATGATGACTTCATAATTTTCCCCGAAGATCAACAAATAGTCGTGGACCACAGTAGTGCTTTGTGTCTAATCTGACTGAAACGGTGTGATTAAAAGGCAGATCAGTCCTTTGTCCATGTTGTAACATGCTGCTGACTGTTCTAAAGCAATTTGTGAGGATGGTGAAAAACATCAGTTCCCTATTAGGTTGGTTCACAGTAATGAAGTGCTGGGTGGGCAGGTCTGTGTCTTGCTGAGTTTAGATAAAGAGGCTGCGGAGCAGAGGATGCAATTAGCTATATTTACTGCTGCCGGCACAAGGCCTGAAGCACGGAAAGACTGACTGTGTCACAACTCGTAATTACACCTGCCTCCGCACTACATTCATTTGACCATGAGCGAATCTCAGGATGAATAGAAATGTGCAGCGGTACTGGGATTTATTCTCTGCAATTATTTTTCCTGCGTCTTTGAACAGACTCCCAGTCGTGTCCCCTGCTGCCATTTTCAATGTGGCTTTATGCAAATTACGACAATATTAATTAGAGTGATGCAAGAACTTAAGTCTACCATTTGAGCTTGAAGGATGGATGTGAAAAGTTTTTAATTTTAGTTTATAGAGCACAAATAAAAAAACACCAGAAGTTGACCAAAGTGCTACAGTGTTGAAAAAACAAATACATATATTAAAAATATTAAAACATTTATACAACCAGTGCAATAACAGTCAATAAAACAAACAGGAGGGTCAAATTCATGGCCAAACGTGCTTAAGAATGAAGGGATTAAGTTGAGTTTTAAATAAGTTTAGTGAAAGGGAGATTGTTCCAAAGTATTGGAGCCGTAATCGCAAATCTGTGATGACTTCTGTCTTCGTGAACAACCGAACAGCAACATTCTGAATGAATTGCAGATGTATCTGTTTATCAACTTTTAGGGCAGAGTCGAAGATAAAACCAAGGTTGATATTATGGGGCTTGAGGTAAAGGGACAGTTGGGTTATAGGAGAAGAGAGGAAGGAGGAATTTGGAATCACGGCTGCTACAATAGACGGTTTACATGGGAGATAAAATGGTATCGGAATGTTGAAACAAAATGTCTTTATAGTGCTCCGGTAGCAATATCCATTTCTAATGTCACACCTACGGTAGGAAGTAACTGTTGGAGGGACGTATCCAGATGACAATCGTTAAACTGCGAACAAGTTGGAGGTTTGACAGTGAGGTGAGATTCCTGGATCATGTTCACTGGCGACGTTTCTTTTCTGATGAAGGAAGTGATGTTTTCCTGTACAGCACAGACGTACAGTAGCAGGTTGGTTGGCGTACAACATCTCGGATCGCATCCTGAATCTCGTTCATTGTTAGGTTTATTACAACAAACCCTCTCAATTACACCACAACAGATATTGTTTCTACATGCCGTGTCGAACGACGCATGCTACGACTAAAGTTTGGTTTGATTGAGGCACAAAAAGAGAAACCTCTTGGTTTGTGTTCAAATTACCGCTTCACTAAGTTTAGGGAATCTTTATGGTTACAGAAATAAGCACGTGTTTAAGATTATGGAACGATTGTAGTCATGCTTTAAAAAATTTACTTTATTAACGGATGGAAACGGAAAACTAACAGCAATCTCACATTTGATTGATTTCTTTGTCACCCATCCATCCACCCTGACGTCATCTCTGTGCGGACTTTGTCACCTGACTTCCTTTGCTCCGCAGTCATAATTACTTCAGCCGCTAGAAAACATTAAAACATGTTGAAGATGAATTTTACTCTGGCGGCATTAAGTTTCTCTCAAAATGTATTTGCTGTTGCAAATCATAAGTACCGGTACAGTATATGAACATAATTATTTGCAGGATTGGATTTTGACTCCGTCATATGAGATAATTGAGGCATAAGCAGCGTACTTAGCCAAGACAGTTTTTCAAAGATAAGACGGTTTGGATCACACTTAGCACGCAGATGGACAGTGAAGACGGGGATTATGCTGCAGGAGTTGCTGAAGTTTTCACGGACATTTTATTCGACTGTGAAATCCAATCTAACCCTAATTGACCACAGCCTGTTATCCGTGAAGAAGCAAAGTAAAAACCTTTTTTTTATTGCCACCTTTCAAGTCTACACTCAACAATCTGTTCATGGTGAGGCTGTTATAGCTCCCTTCAGACCCTTCATTTGTACAAAAAGGGAGTAGCTGGACTGTGATCAAAGATGGGAGAAAGCATCCAATACACTAGCTGTGACTCCACTGTAATATGTCAGCACATTAACATGGCAACCCGCTCACTCTGGACTTCAGCATGAATAGGATTGAAGATTGTGCCAAAATCCAAAAGGACCCTGTTATGTAGTTCTGTGTTTCGAGAGGCACTCTAAATTTATCCGCCGACGCTACCGCCTCTGACATTTTAACTTGTCCGGCAGATAATATCCATCTATCCATCTTTCTGCCTCTACATAAGCGATTGGTTGGCAAAGTTATGCTAATTATTCACCCAAGACAAAGGGAAACAGGGCTACAATGATGAATGGCTCTGTTGGAGCAGGTGGGCTTGCTCTTTTAAAGATAACCCTTTGTATGTAGAGGAGAATGTGTTATCCATTCAAATGGCCTTATCTAGTTACACAGGAGGTGTTCACAGCTCTCTTCTGTTGTAATGAGGAGACAGAGAAAGATGAAATAATAAAATGAGACATGCAGCCCTGCATTACCATATAGATAACCAGCACAGTACGAGTGAGAATGCGATCAATACGCAGGTGTGTTTACTCCCGTTTGAGGGGAAAATGTACAGAAAAGTGTAAGAAGACAGCCACATGAAGAACAGTCGGATTCTTTGAGCGCAAAAGTTTTCAGTCAGCCGAGAGAAGAGCGCTCTGCGTTTTGCGCCGCTACATTTTTACTCATTTTGAGAGGCACTTTCAAAGGGGTGATTGGATAACCTTTCCAGTGCACACCTTGGGCTAAATTGTAGTGCATGTTTATAGGAGCAGATCTGCTGCTCGGACCAGGACCCATAAAACACATCATCCTTTATCCTGACACATCCGATTGCAGAGGACTTGTCAAATGTTTCTCCAATCTATAAAACACGCTGAGAGGGGTTTTTACTCTGGAGTCAGCATGGATGTATGACTACTATTTACAGTAGGCTGACCTGCCAGAGAAACAATCGTACTGTAAAACAACAAACAACCCGTGATATGGATACTTACCTTCATTGGGCATTTTCTTCCTCAAAATAACCCTTCATGGGCACGTTGAGCATTAGTGAAGACCAATTCAACACAGAGATGTTCTGTTTATTCCGATATGTAAGAAATATGGTGTCAGGTTTCACATTAATTCTACTATACAGCCTTTGTTCAAATAGCGCATGGACTAATAAGTCACTGGAAAGGTTATGTGGTCCTTTCTACTTTACATCCTTTTCATATATATTCTAATTATCTGTGATGGAAGGCACCTCCTGCCAAGTGAAAAGGTTTTGCTGCTTTATTGGGACTAATAATGTGATTGATTTGACTTCTTTGTTTCTCGCTCTGAGATGAAGTCACATTTGGCAATCACATAGTTGCACAAGGGGAGTATATTTTCAGGGAAAAGGATGATCATAATCAGGAGCACTTCTTTTTCTTTTTTCTAAATCAGCTCAGAGCGTAAAACAAAGAACTGCGGAAACGCATGCTGCACAAAGTGAGGCGGAGAAAACAAATGGATGTCTCTGGAAATGTAAGCGATTTAAAACACAGAGACCCTCCGACTGGGGTTATTTATCCACCCAATCCACTATGTTGATTGGTAGACAATGGGCTGCAGCTCAATTTACTTCTAATTAGGGTTCTAATGTGTGTTATTAAATACATCGCCATGTCCCAATTAGAAAACACTGCGGCCATACATCATTTTAATTGATATCCACCTCGAGCCACATGGGCTCACCATATTCCATCAGTGTTCCCAAAATGATCTTTGCTTGTAGAGAGGAGTCTTTTTATTGGAGCGCCCTCATTGACTTTATGGTGTGTGTGGGTGTTGGTGTGTCTGCTTGGTTGTATATATCTGGATTTGTGTATTTTGTGAGCTATGGGGCGTTTGAAAACAGCAGTGCAGCTCCTCATTATAACACCACACATCTCCCCTGACACCAATGCTTTCGGTTTATTGAATGGTAATGTGTCAGAGGATGCAAATGCAATCTGCGCCGTGCATTTTGTTCAAGCAATCACACTTAATAAATTATATAGCTGAGTGCAGCCGGGGCAGTATGGATATTTTTGATTCGGATTTGATCAGTGAAGCTACACACAAGTAAATTCCTGTTGAAGAAAACATGTTTGCATGCACTGGAGTTCACAAGATGTTCAGCACCAAATAGCAGACTGCCACAGTTAGCGACTATCTGGCTAATGTTAGCATTTAGCATCAAGAGTCAGATATGTAACTCAGGAGACCAAAACGTTCACGAGGTTAACAGGAACATGACTCCAAGTGAATGCCAATGTTGGTCCTTATCTGTTGGGTGTCTATATAGGCAACTGATTGCTGACATTGCCTTATCAACTTTAACTGCAGAGTTGGTGATAACTCGCTGTGGCTTTGTAACTATAAGCGACGACTGTTTCACTACACATAGTCATTTTTTCTATTAGGTAACGATGTTCCTTTTTGCTATTCATAATGTTTTGCTATTAATTGTTTTTAATAATAAAGTCCAGCCGTAAAGTAAGAACAGGCATGAGGTGGAATGCCTCTGATGAAAGATAACTGTACAAATGTGAATAAAGTACTTTAAAAACCCATCAGCAGCTTTGCACCTTTCTGGACCCAGTTAGATTGCATTGTCTGCTGGTCAGGGTTGAGGCAGATAAAGCGGCAGTCGATCAATAACCATTTCTTATCCTCACCCTTCATCTTCTCTCTATCAAAGGGCAAAAGCTCCTTTCACATGTGATTCTGCCACAGATAACCACCTGTTCAAGCCTTGACTGGTTCAATCTTCTGCACCCCTCAGTGTCTGCTATGATTGCTACTAACCTCCCCCCCCCGACTGTACACTATGTCTGCTGGCCTTCCACTCATCCAGGAGGATGGCACTGGGTTTATACTTATTATGTCTCCGCTGCTCTTCCGGCCTCTGTCTCTTCACCTGTTACTGTATGCGTCTGTATGAAGTTGAAAGGCCACGCAGGGTTCTTGTGCGTGTTCTGGGCGACATGTATAGATAGATGGATAGATGTGAGCACGCAAATGCGCTGGAGCTTGGCTGACAACCTTATTTACATGGAAGAGTATAACGAGAGAGATGTTGAATTTCATTTCATCCTGCTGATACATTTTGTCTTAAAGTTTTTACGAAACAGACTAACTGTCCAAGAGCAGATGTGAAGCCTCCATTAGGCTTTATGGAAATATCTTGTTTCCATGTTCACCTGCTGTGTTTATCCATCATTATTCAAAAGCCTTCATTGACCTTCCGCCTCCCAAAAAAGTACTGTTTCAACGAGAGCGTCTTTCAACATCCACGTGGCTCTCCACACCTGGACCCCGCTCTTCATATGTGGATAGCTAAATCATCCAGATTACGATGTTGCCGATTTTGACTCTCTTTTTGGGTCTTTGAAGCTGACTTCATTTTTATTTGGAACTGTTGATAGAGGAGCAAGTCTTTAGGCCCAAACCTGCGAAAGGGAAGGTTTATTGGAAGTTAGCTTGATCATGACGCAGATGGTTTACTGTGAACCACATACTGTACATGAGGTCATATAAACACAAATAGCTCGCTTTCTTAGATTAATAATAAAAGAGTCAATGATTTTAGATTGGAACATCAGGTAATTATATAAGCATCACAATCTGTAATTATCACAAGTACTTTGCACTTTACTGACCTATTCAAATCAATACAATAAAAATGAATTCAAGTTCGTAAACAAAAAGAGAACCAAACATATATTTTTCACAACAGGTTTATGATCATCAGTGACTGTAAGTGTCTTGCTAGTCCATGGAGAGTACCTCAGCAATCAAGCACCAACATCACTCGTAGACTGTTTAACAGTGAAGTGTTTGAACACTGTAGATTACAATAACAAAATGACGCCTGTATCAGTGCATTAACACACACAATAGGCTCGTTCGAGGTGAGCCAGTCCTGCTTTGAATCGATCACCGCCGATTGCCGCTCAATGCATGCCGGTTAGATTTGTCTGCGACTTGATCCCGACTTGTTCTGACGTCATGCACACGTGGTCGACGATAACCTCACAAGGTCGAGGCGGCCGCAGCTTTTAGAGCCAGGCGCTGCAGTTGCTCTCCACCGACCGCATAACCCAGGGCATGATGGGAAAACGCCTGGCTGTCGTCGGATCAAATATCTGATTGGCACTTAGATTTAACAGAAAACACCACGTTTTTTAGGAAATCCTATTTTTCTGTGTAATTGTATCCAACGCTCCATTATTGGCTATTAGTCTCATGTTGTGCAACAAAGGTTTAATCTAAAAACATGTCTTGTGTGATTGCTAATAATACAGATTATTTATACAACACATATCAATACGAGCAGCAAAGTGTTTCACAGGCAAACATACAAAGAAAGAATTACAGAACGCACATTTCCACATAAATATATTACAAGCACATATGAATGAATCCGTATGAGGTCTGCAAACTACATGTAGCCTACAGGTCGGATCTAACAGGATGTAACTGTTTCTTTGACTTCCTGTTTATTCTTTGAAGGCGGCTGAAAACTGTCCGACTTGACTGCAGTTTTTTTTTTTTTCCTTGCTGCGGCTCGTCCACTTTCCAGGCGAGGTGCAGCTCATCTCTACTGAGCCTATTGAGATTATGAATGAATATATTGTCTCGGTGCATGCTGGGACAGTTCTCAACACCTACCTCGCGAAATCACGATCACATGATCAGAACTCAGCCAATCATATGAAGGATGCCCATGTTTTCAACTCTTTAATAATTTTTGCCTTTGTTTTAAAATACAAGCGCACTGTTACCCAAACTATCGTAATCCCTGGATGAGACGAAACATGATTAGTTAAACCGGATATCTGCTTGTTAGCCTGACTTAGTTGAGATACATTCGAGAGGTCCCAAACCGTTGGTTTCAGCAGAATAAAAAAAAAGGTTCAAAGTTGAATTTATCTCATGGGATCATTTATAACTTGAGTATTTTTTCTTTTTTTCTTTTTCAATATTCTTTAAAAAAAGGCAGATTAGTGGGATAATAATGAGACTTCCAAACTTTTGGTGTGGCTGGGAACACATGCAGGAGAAATAATGATGTCGTTTAGGGATCCACACACTTTATTTTACCTTATTAAAATACTCATTATTTAGAAAAGTGTTGAAATTTTTTTCACAAAGTATGCTTGCACACATGGTGACAGAATAGAAATGACTATAAGCCTTTTTATCAAACCAAATATGGGATGTTTTATGTTTTATATGCTGTATAGGCTATGCATGAGTAAATATACTGTATATTCTTTTGTTTGCCAAAGAGTCATTCACAGACAAATAAATGTCCAACATCATGAAGTTACATGTGTTCGGAGTCAATTGGCCACAGATGAACAGACAGAAAAAGACTTGGATCATTTTTACTGTACATGCAATTCTCATGACTTTGTATAGCTTGAAGACTGATTTTAGATATGTTGTTGAGCTGTTAAAGAAAGTAAAGTATATTTTACTAATTCTGCAACATTAGCAGCCTGTAAACACTTATGCATCTGTGTGTGATTAAAATATGACATTCAAGTGACTTAAAAATCTCGTTCCATCAGTCAAACGCTTATTCCTCCTGGTTGCAACCTGCCGGATCAATAGCTGGCGTCTGGGGAGCGTGTTGTCCCAGAGGAGCAGAATCAGGGACTCGTGGTATCCCACTGAACTATGGAGAAAAACTATCAATCTACATTCATCACATAGAGCGCAAGACTGTAAAATGGGGAAAAAGCACTCTGAACATTTTTCGCTCCTATCAGGATTATTTGCTTAGCAACATCAAACTGGATATCAGGCTCAATGCATCTCTATATCCCATGGCAGTATCTTCCACGGTGATGTTCTTCTCTCTGTGATGAGAAACCAAATTGTAATTGAAAGTGAGTATAAATGTTTTAACACGTAAATCCCCCAGTGAGATATTTGATGATATTTTCAGCTTTGACTCTTAGGAACATGGATGAAACCTTTCTCTCCGTAGATCCACACTGGGATGGCACATTGATATATATCCCTCAGCAGAGTAGTACCTCTCTCCCCCGTGTGCCTCCACACCGACGCTTTCTGAAATGGGATTTGGAAGGAGGGGTGGGGGGGAGGGCGGTGTAGTGGGGTGTATTACTTGGAAGCTGGGACCCTTGCTAAGAGGAGAAGAGAGTTCATGCGTTAGATTACTAATGCCCTCAACCTGTCAAAAAAAAATGAAAAAACGCACCTGCTTGCGGCTTGACGTTAATTTGTTTGGACATGGTTTATAATTTAATTTCATCGCAGAATTAACTTTCAATACACAGAGCTATTTGCTGTGGAGATGGTGATCGGTAGGATATCCCTCTGTGCTGCTGTGGCCATCCCGGGTGAATGGTAAAACTTTGATGCACGCCTATAAACTACCCAATGCCTATGGATTTTGTGTGCTGTGGAAACCATAATAAGAAAACAATATAAACTTTTGAGCAGGATTTATCACAATACAAAATGAGTACCGTTCCCTCTACCGTTAATGCTAAGGAGACTGCAAACTGCTGCTCTGTGAGACTTGGCTGTGACTTGTATTGGCTTATAACACACTGGTAATTATAGGCCTTTTTCACAGCAGACATTTTGACTTGTCTGGTGTAATATTAATGATGGCTCACTTCCATTTCGGTGGCCTAGTAAGCCGTGCCAGTGAGCCAGCATGGACAATACTGGGGCCCTAGCGCTGGCACAGCTAAATGGAATGCAACAATTATTGTTATTTGCTACACCTGTGTTTGCCGAGACAAAATAACTGCCAGGATTAAGATCTGTGGAGGACAATCTGTTGAAAATGTTCGAGGCAAGCGGTCTTCTTAGCAACACATAAGCATAAAAAACCAAAACTGCTCCTTAATGTTATGTAGTATTGTGACTTATATCTTGCAAAAGAGATTTTTAATCTCAATGGGACTACCTGGTTAAATAAAGGTTTAAAAAAAAATGAACTGTTCAATACGAATACGCGTATCGTTACACCCCTAATATATATATATGTAGGTATATTATCATATTTTTCAACAAGTTTATCAAAGAGTTTCTGTTTGTGTGCGTGTGTATTTGTACCTGTTGTCAATTTAATTGTCACTTATTATTGTCGCTGGAGTTTTGAACTCTTGAGACTTTTTCATTCTGCCATAACACAAGAAACTGTCTCTTGTCTATTTTACTGAATGCATTGTGATCCCTGAACCCGTCATTTATCTCAATCATCAGGACAAAGTTTTCATTTGCCCAACACTTTGGTTTTGACCAAACACCTACAAAATGAATGACATTCTTATCATGTTGGTAAATATTTCACCTGCAAAACTTCAACGTGAGCATTTTCATTATATTGCTGTGTTTGAGTAGAGCCTTGCAGAGCTGCTTGCATGCTGTACACTCTTAGTCAGCTTGATTCACCTTTCAGCCAACCTCCCTGAACCATGATGGAGATATTTATTACATCATTTCAAATCTGTGTACGTATAGTATGAGAGAGAGACGATCTCCTGCTTAGCCTGCTTGTGTTGCGTATGCTAAAACAGGTATTACCATTTTTTTAGTTTACACTGGGACGTCTGTTAACTGTCTCCCGCAGTACGTATTTTGTAAAGCCACAACAAACACCACTGGCTGGCTTCAGACTTACACAGGCAGGAGGAAGTGGAAAAAACATAAACACAATGCTGTCAACGCTATGATCAGTTCGTAACAATTACTTCTTTTGTTAACATGGCACTGGGATAGGAAGCAGGCTATTTTATTTGGATACGGGAGGTTGAGGGGGAAAAAAAGTTGTTTTTGTTCTGCTATGTAAAATGAGGGGAGATGACAGCCTCACAGGCATAAGTGGGCCGGGCAGTGAGAGACTTTTTTGAAACAATGATGACGTAACTAAGTGTGTGCACGCAGTACAGAAGTGCAATAGGTTGTCAAGCTATGCGCGGCCATTAAAATCATCAAATCAATGATCGTAAATGCAACCTAAACAAGTTGACTTTCCAGATCTTTATGCTATAAATCAGTAGGTAGAATACATTAGCAAGTGGCCCAGTATTTACATGTTTGGTGCAAAAATCATTACTCCAGTGAGACATTATGAGCATACAAGTCACTAGATGCTTTTAACTGCTTATTCTGTGGTCATGTACAGAACGTCAAACACCATCACATGTTGAATTTTAAAATGGATGCTACAAACAAGAGCATTTTTGTTCAGTCCAGTGGTATTCAACACATTTAATAGCTTGGAGCCATACACCGCTGTTGAAAACACAAACAGAACATGTGTTTATTCAATCGGTCTCACTTCAAACTCGTCAAACACCGACGGTTGGTCGGTGGCCCAACCGAACAAACAACAACCAGACATTTCGTTGCTGTTAACAGTTTTCATTCAGTGTTTAAGGCTTCCTAACGTGTCTGGGCGGCTGAAGCAAAACACCACTTTTGTCGCTAACATGCACACAAATATTTCTGATGATGTCGGCTGTAAAAGGTTCTACAGTAATGACCTTTCCTGCCATAACTGTGACGTAACTAAAACCAAGAGTTCGAACAAAGCTGCCATACATAGATGTCACCAACAACAGTTTTGAACATTTAGAATGTTAAAGCAGATTGTCAAGGCTCCACACAGCCTTTCGAATGCAGCAGAATTTCGCCAAGACAATAGACAATGTTTTGATGCGTAATAATTGCTCGCAAATTTGGATGTCATCCGATAGCTATCTGAGTCGGGGTGGAAGTGCCTACGGGATGAGCAACGCAGGCCGAACATCCTTTTACGCAGGCATCTCGGTGTGCTGACAGGACGTTTGGGAGATGTACTGTAATCCTTGCAGCATGTCATACGCCTGCACCAGAAGAAGAAAGAAGAAACCATTTTTATTGTCATATACATTTTTACACATACACAAAATGTATCTCTGCATTTGACCCATCCCTGTATATAGGGAGCAGTGGGCTGCCATTGATCAGCGCCCGGGGAGCCGGGGGTTCAGTGTATTGCTCAGGTACACTTCGACACGTGACACGTCCCAGTCGGGGATCGAACCGTTGACCTTCCGGTTCCCAGACGACCCTCTTAACCCAGTGAGCCACGGTCCCCACCAAGGTCTCTTCCCAGTCAGCCATGCATGGAATGTCTCCACAGGAACACTGCAACAAGCCCACGTGTTAAATAGGATACTCAAGGTTATTATTTAAAAGTTAATTAAGGACTCAGGAAGAATACTATTTTGTGCATATATTGCTTATGTTGAAACCACTCAATCTGCAATAGAAATACACCCTGTTATCATGATTTTATGTATAAATGTACACTATATTTACGTTCCTATACAAGCATTGCATTGCATGTAAACACAGTGTGTAAATATATAATTTCTGAATCCTTAGATCCTGAGACGATACTGACTATACCTACAGTACAGAATATTAATGGCAGCCAAACGTAATCCTTGCTTTGACATAGTACATGAAAGTATGAAAAAAATCCATAATGTTTACTGTGACATGGGAATTCATTTGCATACATGTTTTGAACACACTTTCTTTGTTTGAATTACATTCTCATTATTATTCACAAGGCTGGCGGTTCGTGCCCAGACTCCTTCTGTCTGCATGTCGAAGTGTCTTTGAGAACGACACTGAACTTCAAGTTGCTCCTGAACGGCAGGCCAGCACCTTGCATGGCGGTTCCACCACCATTGGTGTATTAATGTGTGTGGCCAATTGTAGAGCCCTTGGTTTGGTAAGGTAGAGAGGCACCATTTAAATGCCGACCATTTACCATGTAACATTGTTAAATATACACACTTTTCATTTGATTTTATGGACGTTACTCCATGCTCGTTGTCACCGTTAAATCTGAGCGCTCCACAAAACTCTTTAAAACTGAAAGCCCTTCATAATGCAGTGAATGTACAAACATCATCTTTGATTCGTGCTCTTCCAGCGATGTTTTGTCATAAATTACACAAACATGATGTACTGCACTGTAGATGATTCTACATTCTGTAATGTGGAATTGCGTTGTTTTGCGATGACACCATAATCAAAGGTAAAAGATGATTGTGAGTCATGTTGCCCGGTAACTTCTCTCCCTGCTGATGTGCACGTACAACAGAGTTTTCCTCGCCACAACTAGAAGCAACTTTGATGCCAAATTTCTCCGAAACATCACACCATAGACATGTCCTAACAAGGCGAGAAACCACCCCCTGTTGTGAGCTGAGGCTGTGAACAAAAGTGAGTCCAACTAGATCTAATTGGTACTTTTCAACTGACTGCACCAGCTCTGGCTCCTTTCTCCTCAGTGTGGTTACATTTCACGTATTAGTCCATTTTCCCAAAGTCTGCTTTGTCCGAATCTTCCCTCTCACCACCGTTTGTCCAGCACGTATCTCAGCTATTGCAGCTGTACGTGCACCTTGTGTGGAAAATAGACTTGACCTGCTTTGTAGGATTAATCACTATGGAATTTTTGAAAGCAGATATCGGAGTACTGCTATTCAGACTTGCACAGTATAACGATGAGGTAAACCTGTGCAATACTCTCATTGTTCAGTGTGTGTGTGTGTGTGTGTGTGTGTGTGTGTGTGTGTGTGTGTGTGTGTGTGTGTGTGTGTGTGTGTGTGTGTGTGTGTGTGTGTGTGTGTGTGTGTGTGTGTGTGTGTGTGTGTGTGGATTGAGGTACGTTTGCATTGGAATAGCAGCATGATATTTCTGGCTGGTTAAAGCTGAACATGTGGCAGTCCTCCTGGAAAGCTGACCTGTGTCGGTCTGTCTACAAGTTAATGTTCAAGTCAACCGATGCCCATCTGCAACTGCTTCTGTTTCCTCTCCATCTGTTCCCCACACACACACACACACACACACACACACACACACACACACACACACACACACACACACACACAAAAGTCTTGTTAGAATCAGTAAAAAGTTTAATGTCACACTCTCCTACCTACCAGCTACCCCAGCAGCTCGACACAATGTGAGGGACAGCGGTTTGCAGGAGTTAATCACACCAAGTATGGCAGACGTTCTCAACCTCATGAGCAGGTATTATATATAAACACCATAATACATTTCATCTGCCATCTGTTAATATTTATACACGGTAGAATTTAATCGTGCATTGCTCTCCTCTGCAGCAGCACCTGTGTGCTTGAATGAAAGATCATGTTGTTTATTCTCTTATTTAAGATTAATGCTTGACCTCATGGCGTGTCATTGCTTTCTTGGTATTGTATGATTAACAAGTTGCAGATGTAGGCGTTTATCCTGCATATCAAGTGTGGTTTCAGCAGCTGACTCCTCAGTTTTCCTTTCCATCCAGGCACACAGAGTGAATGTAAATGGACTTGAACTTCAGCTGCCTCTCAAGATTACATTCTGACATATACGTACAGTGGCATGTCACAGACTAAAGAATGGCGTTGAATGGATTCAAGATTGCAACAACAACAATGATGATAATATGATAGTAATCTCAATTTAAACAGCACATTACATACAGACAGACTATGTAGCTGAAAGTGCTACAACCACAATGGCGGTGATGATAATGTAAAGAGATGTGATTCTAACCTATTGTGTGGTAGTTGTTACATAAAACATCTATTCTCCCACACACTTTGTTACTGGAAGATCTTAATGTTAAAGCTGCACGAATCAATATTCCTATATCAACAATAAACCCACAGATAATTATCACCCTACTCTGCAGTTGCCCTCAGTGCTAAGGAGTGTTTTAGCTTCTTAATTGTTTTTGTTTCCCGGCCTGCAGCTCTTCAACAACCATGTTTCCAAATGCAGCAAGTAAAGAGCTGTAAAGTTACTCCATGGTACCTACACAACAGCCAAAAGGCGAACAAAGTTAGTCACTCGCTGCTGAATGTAGTGGAGCATTTAGCAGCTAATATATTAGATGTTGGACTTACATCCGTCAGGTGAACAGAAACACGACTCCGAATGAATACTAGATCTATAATGACTTTGTTGGGTGAAAATGTTGCGTACGGTTTTGTATTCAGTTTCTTCCGCTGCCCAAAGTGGCCAAAGATATCAACGATTGCAGCTTTAAAGTCCAGGGATGGCTTAATTGATGAATTAGTTTGTCACCATTGTTTCTCAATTACTTGACCAAGTTGAGTGGATTTGAAGACATTTTAGACAGGAGCCTAATCTTCTGCCTTCAATAGTCAATAATTTAGAAACATTTTCATTCCATGTCTTTAAGCTTCTTTACTTTTAATTAGTACATATACAATTAAAGAACATTTTTCAATTTCATTATTTACCCCACATTTTTTAAACCAATTTGGCACATATGTTCAGATGAATGAACAGATGAACTCTCCTGATCCAAGTTTTGAGAATAAAAAAGGAATACAGAGGAGATTTTTTAGGTATATTAGGTTATTGTTCACGAAGTAATGGACTTAGCAAAAAGTATCTGGTATTTATATCTTTAAAAAAAACATGATTACAAACATATTGGATTTTTACTGTTAGCACTGTCACCTGTGCTGCTTGTTGGTGAGATGATGCAGAAAAAAACACTTTACTTCAGCAGTTTGCAGTTGTCTAATTCAATATTGACAGTAATTTGTCATGTTAACCTCTATCCAAGGACTTTTAAACTAATTACACTAAAATATAATGAAGCATAATTTTTATTAACAACTGAACAGACAGCACTTCTTTTTCTTTGATGCATTTTAATTAATTTAGACATGAGACACCAACGCAGTTGGCACTCCTTCCTAACACACGATATGCAGCGTGGAGACCATGTGGCTCACTAAAGTTCTTTGTGTGGGATTAAGAGTTTATGGGGATGAATTGGAGCCGATTGGTGGTCTCCATTCCCTCTGGGCATGACCTCTCTCCCTCACTGGCCACACCAGACAGGCCTGTTAAGATGCAGGGAGAGAAGTGGAGCACCTGAATGTCTACTCAATCCATTTCAAAAAGCCAGCATCAGCAATGATTGACAGGGGAGAGGTTACATCCGTATTTACCCTTAAAGAAATACAGATTGGGGTGGAAAAAAAGAAATTACTGTGTGCAAAGTGGCTCGGCATTGAATAGCCAAATAGGGAGAGAAATAAAATGGGAAGCACAATGCATGAATTGATGGACTGATTCAAGAGAGAGATGGAATACATAAATGCATCAATATAGAAATTCAATTTTGAAGGCAAATTGATTTTTTTGTCCTAGCGAGATTTTCCTTTGGGATAAAAAGACACTTCCTCTCCAATCATGAAAAATGATTTGAAGAACATTAATGTGCTGTATACATTGTACTTCCAAAGTAGTCTCATTTTCTAAATGATCAAAACGCTTTAAGCCAAAGACGGATATTTTGTTCTGAACTTAATGGATCACCTTTAGCTGTTATCCAAATTGACATTCAACTTTTGGGTAACTGCATCCATTGTATATGCAAACTGATACGAATGTATGAATATGCCACTCTGCTATACTTCCAGACAGGACAAACAAAGAATTCAGAATTCAATTTAGCAAGCAAATTTTTCCATGTGCCAATGTGCTTTCACAGCCACTTAAAATGTATAAGGAGACACCAATTAGAGCGTGTGCGGATTGTCAAGTTGCGCACATGAACCTGGGAGCAGCCGACGTTACCAACTTCTAATACCGAAGAATACAAGCACCGACATTGGGGAAACTTTGACATCAGTCATCAAAGCGCAGAGGCCATTACAATGGTGCGTTAGAAGAGAAGTGATTGCACTCATCTGGCAGGAAGGACGAGCAAGCCCATTTTTACTTCCAAGTGACTCATCAGTTGATCTGCTACTGCGTGATTTCAGAGTGAAAAAACATCAAGGTGATGCTGTGCTGGCTACCAGGCCACTAAACCGAACTGTATCCACACATTTGTTCTTAAGAGGGGTGATGACCCGCGTGATTATTCGAGTGGGCAAACATGATAGCTTCAAATACATTCACATGCAAAAGATGCACGGAAAGCAACTAAAACCGTAATTTTGATTGCATGTTCCCAGTGTTTGGTGGAAGGGATTCTCTAGAAATAACTGGAACCATCACTTAATTTTTAAAAATTAAAAAAATTGGTTGTTATATTTTCATTTCAGTGATTGGGACACATTGTCGTTTGTAAAGCCATTATAAGAGGTCTGACAGGCACAGTGTGGGAGACCGGCGCCATTAGTTTAGCGCAGCTTTAGGACCCGGGGAGGCTGACGCCGCTGCTCTCTGCAGGAGAAAGCATGGACAGATTTGTATGCGCCGGCTCTCCACCGCTGCACTAACTGCTCCATACATAACGGCTCAGGATACTCTCTTTTTTTCACCCTGAAGGATAAGCTCCATTAAATGACGCTGCTTTGGTTCGAGTTTCCAGTGTGTTCTGTTCCTAGTCAAAAAGGATAACAAGCGCCCAGTCAAAGTCGCTCAATCGCTACAGTTGCACGCTGTGCATTTCCACGGTTGTCGTTCTCTGCAACGTCCGCAGCGAGTAAAAGTTTCACGGACTCGCCGTTATGGATCACATCTGCTTTTGAGGGACAAATACGCGCAGCATCCTTCGCATCATTTTGGAGAGGGTAAGTTGGATTCCACTTGGTGTGTCTGTAAAGAGTGCTGCGACATGCGCTGCAGTTTGGTGAAAGAATAGTGCGCGTTGCTCTTTTTGCAGCTGTGTTTTCTGTCTGTTTCGTACAGGCTGGGCTGCAGTTGATCGGACTATAGACGCCGCTCACACACGCCAGCTCGCATTATGCGATGCGTACAGCACGGTGCCTTTACGTAGCATTAAGTCTTGATGTCTTGAAGACAAGACATATAACTTAAACGGCAAAGCGTATGTCTGATTGAGTTCATATCATATAATATACAGTCACTCCTCCCGCAGCCAGTGTTGCGTTGTGTTGTGATTCGACAGGTGTGCCTGTTACCTGTCAAAGCAGCCTGTTGACATGCTGAATGACAAGAGGCTCGTGCGGCTCTGGCGGAGCTGTCCCTGTCTCTGTGGTGCTGAAAGTTTCCTAACCGGCCACATCAGAGCGAAGGGGACAAGAATAAGGCGCATCCATATGTACTTCGTAGTAACTGCAACAACAACAAAATTGGCCAATGCTTCCAGGCGATTCATCTATCAGCCTGAGGGCAGGGGTTGCACTGGACAGGGAGGGTCAATGAATCAATACAGTTTGAATGAACATAGAATTGAGTCCTTTTAGTGAAAAGCCAGCAAGAGGCCGGTGTGTCTCTTCAATTCAGTCAGCAATAACATTTTATAGAATATAGTTATTGTGTGACTGTGCATTATTTAAGTTAATGTTGCAGAATAATGGTAAAACCAGTTTCCCATTTGTTAAGGACTGCTAGCGTTATGAACTTCTAACAAATACATTGCACACAATAGAGAACAATTCTGGAGGTCTGTGTTTTTATGTTATCATAACTTTCCCCTTTGCCAACCAAAGTGAATAAGACTTTTCCATTTGTGGTCAAAGATACGTCGGGTGTATAGGGTGCTGTGTATTGGTCCCTGTCACCCACTGTGAGGAGTCTCCTCGCTGTGCATACCACTATCATTAATCCGACTTGCTGCGTGCTTCTGAGATTTACAAAACGGCTGTGAGGATTTCTGTGAGCAGGAGCTCGGTCCACGCTGCTGCTGTGGCATCGCTTCATGTTTTCCCTTCCTGCTCATGTTCCGGACTGTCATGTAGTGATATTGCGTGAGTCTGACCTGTCTTGGCTTGAGTTTGCCACAGTGGTTCTTTCCAGATTGATTCAGTTTCCCAGAGAGCTGAAGAGCCTTTTATTTTCTTTTTTATCCGTTTGCTCCTTCAGTTGCAGTGATGGAGGAGATGATGGGGGGGGGGGGTTGGATCGGTGGATTTTCCATAATAATGCTTTACTTTCATTTTATATCACAGCCCACATTACTGGCCAACTTTGCTTTGCTTAAAGCAACCATTGTGTGGAATTATTTTTGGGGCTTCAGTCCTTTTTTATGTCAAACCATAGATTATTATTGACAATAATATTATTAGATATTCCGAATGAAAATTATTTTGTGTTTGCTTTACATGTGTTACATTTCAAAGAAAAATGCTTTTGAAAAATCATAATTTGCTTCAGTGCAGTGTTATATTTCTTCCTTTCACCGCACATCTGGTCTACACGTCATTACCTTTTCATTTTCTTTGTCATGACCACATCCGAATATGAAGAGTCACATTGGATCAAAATGGCACTAATTAAGTCTAAAAACTGAGATCAGATACAGATGAATGAGAAATTAGGGCCATATTCAAGGAGAATAATAGCAGACGTGAAAATCACTTTATGTGCGGCTTATTCCTGCCTTTGTTTGTGGAATGGGTGACTTTTCCCACTGTGAACTGCTGGTCACACGTCTCTGGTTGCCTAAGTAAATCTCTCTAATCCAGAGAGGCGGACCAGATATGCCTTCATGGCAAGTTTGGGGCTTATGGGCAGACTTGGAATTGTGTGTGTGTGTGTGGCAGCCAAAGCAGAACATTAATAGATTTCATTGAACAGGATTAGTGATATTTGGAAATAAGACAGGAGGCAGAAAATTAACAAGACATTAATATCCAGTGAGCAAAACCAACAACACTAACTAGTGTGAATAAAGATTCTTTGAAAGGCACACAGACTCTTCTTTCGTAAATCCCCAAGAACTGCTTTGCGGAATTGTGATTGTTTGCAATCACATTTCCAGTTTGTGAGAAATATATTCTCCCTTATTCATATTCACTGGCAGCGATGATTGAAAGGTATCGAACAAGTTCTTCGACCCTGCCCTCTATTTCTAGTGCAGAAAACAGTGCTGCTATAGAATCGGAGAAGAAAAAAACAATAATAACCTTTTGTTAGCGAAAATGATAAAGGAAGTAGCCATCACTCTCCATCTTCCTTCCGCCCTGAAGATGTTCAAATGCCCTGAGGTTGCCGACGATTGATTTCTGTATTGTTTTTATTTTTCATTCCAACGCTATTCCGAATGAAATCACTGTCCTGCAAGGTTGCGTGATTGAAAAGCTCAGGTTGCCCGTCGTCTGTGGCTCATCCCCGCCGAGCCCTGAGGCTGCGGGTCCAACATCAGGGAGATCCTGTTCCCTCTGACACCCGACCTCGCGTGCAAAAGGTCGAGCGCTGCTAGCTGTCGGCAGGTCTCATCATTCCCTCATGACGTGGTCATTATGGTGCCGTCTGGACGGCACGTCAGTCACCCATGGTGGCAAGTCAATTTGTCATGTCTAGAGGGAGTTCGGGTATGTTTGCTGGAAGGAGTTTGTCATTCATCTGCAGGTGGGTACACACTGGAAGCAGATTACAATTTCTAATTACATTTGACTAATTACTTTACTGTATGTCGTGAGGCAATGGAAGGCCCAAGGATCATTTTTATTTCATTCAACAATTATTCCTCCTAAAAATAATTCAATTATTTTTTTCTTTTACATCATTGGGTTTCCACTTAGCAGCATGACAAATGGAAATCACTGACTGAAATGCAGCAAGGACTTCAGCAGAATAATATGCTGTGAGTTAAGAATAGCAGACTTCATCATCATCATCAACAACAGGGCAAGGAGAATAGGATGAGTGCTGTAGAGTAGAGGAGGATGGGGAATGGGATAGAGGAGATGCTGATCAAAGACGTGGATTAAGGTATCTTCGGTTGCCTCTCAAGGAGATTCGGTGTTGTGTAAATCAAACAGACAATCTGCAGCGCCACATGGAGATTAATGCTGTTAAGTACCTGGAAGATTGCTCTCCAAAAGAAATAATCATAATATACTCTGTGTGTGTTTGGAAGCACGCATAGCTTGCAAATAGCTTATGCTCTTGTTCAAGCACTCATGCAAACTTGGTCATGGCAGAAATAGATCTCAAACTATGCGCACACTGATATGGCTGTTGTATTAATGAGGGCTGTCATATATTTTCAACTGTCGGATATAGCAGTTTGCTTGAACTGATTCGTTTGTATTTACCGTATGAACACGCTGTCACAGAAGAGGAATTTCCTTTGTCCCCAAATATGGAATGTCATACAGATGTAGAGCTCCATAAAGTGTGAAATGGAAGCGATAGAAAATGTGGCTTCGACTCTATGATTCGTCACAGGATAACTGCGCATTTACTGCTCCACAACTCACAGTAATACAAACCATATATAGTATGATTTTGATCAGAAGCAGTAGGCACTAAGATGCTCCGTCCCGCGCTTCACTGTAAAAAAATATATAAAATACATTTAAGATGGGAGCCAATTCTTAGCTGCCTGCCACTTAGCATTAAAGGAAATGTATTTGGAGTAAGCCTTTGTGGCAGGCTGCTGTCCTATGCAGGGGCTTGTGTTGTACACCTGCTGTAAGCTGTTTCATGCCCCTGCATTGGGCGATAAGCTCCTGGACCGTGAGCTGCCTCAGCATGAGCAAGGCTTACCTACGCCGAAGATCTTACAGGCAAATGTAAATGCTCACTAGCCATTCTGCGGATGCAAAAAGCCTCCTTTGTTCACCGTCGACCCCAAGATGCTGGACAGCACATGATCGATTTTTAGTTTTATTTTATGTCAAAGGTTTATGTGCAACTGAAGTTAAACATTGTTACCAACGAAAGGATGGAATATAAGTCCTCTGCTGTAATAGGGCCCCCTACATTAGCTTTAATCATTTTGACGCTGCTTAATTTTTCCTCTGTGTCCTGATTCATATCACAGAGTGACATAGTGCTGAGGTCAAAGAACTACTGTTTGCTGTGAGGTTTTGACAGTCTGGTCATTAACCATCAGGGGACCAATGGAAAAAGAAATGACTAATGTTCGCCAGATAACCCCTGCTTTCTATAACATGGGTCACACCGGGTATACAGGAGCTGCCAACTCAGCAGGTCGGGAAATAATGTATCCGCAAAATATGTGGGAATCAATGTCGGAACGCTAAGCTATCTAGCTAGTTAGCCTAGCCTGCCAGCTACGTGCTGTTAGAAAATGGAATGAAAAAAAATTAAAGACACTTGTTGTGGGGATGTTCGTAGACTACACAGAGCTATGGCGTCTCCTAGCAACAGAGGCTTAAAATGTCAGTCAAAGCCACCCAAAAGCCTGAAGCTTAGATGGTTTTATCATCTTCTGAAAAATGGCAAAAAGGAAGGAGGAGACATTCAGAATTCAGTTGAACTTGAGTATGAAAAATACAATTTCAAATATGTTTGTTTCCCTTAAAACTTCCTATTACATGTACACCTTAAAATAGCACGATAGATCAAATCATCACAAAATGTGCAACATCAAGATTTTATTCTCTTCCCTTAACTTGTAACTCTATATTTAAACTCTGGGCATCCCCTATACATCAGTAGGTAGGCAGCCCCACTACCCAGCGTTCGGTGGGATGTCTGCGGTCTATTATTTTGTGTTCCTTCTTGATGTAAGGTGCTGCATTATTTAACAGGTTTTAAAGTCACAAAAACAGCTTGGATCCCAGTAGGAGGCACTGAGCTGTACTTGGGCTGTTTTTCACTCCCCAGTTTTTTTTGAAGTCTCTTTTGATTTTGGCCTGTCCTGTACTTGGAGGCAGTTTGGAATGTGGGAATGAGGCAGTAAAGAGCTACAGTACTTAGGAGGCACATTTTTCTTATTCTTTTTCTCTCTGCCTTCTCCTCCTCCAGCTTTACCTTCCCACTTTCAAGTTCTTCTGATCTCGCTGATCCCTAGCTAACTACTCCAGTTATTTTTGCTTGGGTTGAGAGTCCCTCAATCTCCAGTCTTGACGTGTGCTCCGTGTTACCTGCACAATGCTTACTCTCATGAATAATGTGCCTTTTATGGTGCAACACAATGACGAGACTGGATAAGTGATCCATCAAGTGCACAAAAAGCGCGCGGCAAGGTCACTTTTGCAGGCTGCTATTTGCATGCTCTTGTTTGTCTCATTCAGTATCTTTAAACATAGTCGCAAGGTTTGTGCATGCACAGCAGAGACTCTGTGTTTGATGTCAATACCCAATTCCAGATGGGATGAGGAAGAGTACACAGTCTGGCTGGTGTGTGTTGTCTGTCTGTGTCTCAGATGTCTGCGCTGCTCTAATTTTGTAACAAAGTCAAATTTTTTTTCTTTGTATGTGTGCACATTCATCTGTATGTTTGTAAAAATCCTCTTGCATACATGAATGTGAATCATCCCTCATTGAGAATGCACACGCGTCTACGTTTGTGTGCCGATGCGAGACTTTGTAGTCTGTCCTGTAATGTATGAGGCAGTCTGTGGGAGCAGTGGTTACCCACAACAGAGGCCAGGTCATCAGTAAAGGAGCACATCATCTTGTCTAGGCTCCCGAAGGCAAAGGCGCTCGATGCCCCCTTTGAAGCAGCTGGGAACAAAGCATGAAATGTGCAGCGTTAGCACTGAGCCAGGTAGATAAAAATGTATTATGTGTAATAGATTTAGTGAAATGTGCTCTCTCCATGTCCTTTCAGAATCAATGGCCATTATGTGTCCCGGACTGGTGTGTGAAGAGCCTATTTCTCCTCATGTGTGTGCACATTTTCTGTGCAATAGTTGCTTTGCTTAATGATGGGCTGGCGTGGCCCCGTGGACATCGTTTGTCCCCTTTAATTACGTGGAGGTAGAGATTGTTATTGATGGTAAGGGACGGGGGAATAGCCCTCTGCCGCCCCCCTTCCCTGAGGCCTACTGCTCCTAGCATTGATGTGGGAGGATGTGCAGAAAACAGATGCTACCCCATGATTTCTGAGTGTTTGTACTAATGATGAGCTCCACTAGAATGATGAGCTCCACTATCTTTCAACCCTTTTAATGGAGGTTCAGCCTGATTTAAAGTGTGATTTTTATGGATAGAGCAGTGGTATCAAATCCTGCTCATCACCGAGGGACATACTGAAGCTCTGTTCTACAGTGTGACTTTTTACACTGCAATCCTTATGTGGAGTTGAGGGTAAGTCTGCTATCTTGCCTCACGTCAAGTCTGACACTGTTTGTTTTAGAAGCAGACCAGTTGTTTTGTCCTATTCATTGCAAACTGTGTGTACTGTGTATACACACATTATCTTCTAAAACCCATCACGTTTTTTTTGCATTGATCTCCTCACTGCCATTGATTGCTCTTCATTTCCTTGGAATAGGAAAATTAACTTGCATAGATCTTTTGAGATAGGTAATCACTCGCATTTTTCGCCCGAACGGCATCCCTTATTGTGAAGTCGAATTGCAAAGCCCTTTGAAAACCCTCTTTGTCGATGCATTCAAGGGTGCTTGGACGTTTCTGATTTGATCGTTGGCTGACTTTGCCCTGACAAGCTATTCTGCACTAAAAGCACACCCGGGAGACAAACAATGAACAATTACTGAGAGGACTCATGAGTATTTTGTTATTCAGCATTCCAAAAAAAGTCCTTGGTCACAGCTACATTACCACAAGGAAAAAAAGGAAATTCTGACAAGACCTTTTGGAAATAGCTTATACTGCTAAGGACAAAAACCTCCTAAAACTTTACCTAGGGGATCTCAATGATGTGGCCAACACACGCAAGGACATTACAAATATTGGGCGTTCTTAGCATGGATATTGATATTATTGGCGATACTGGTATGTTTTTATCTCGGCCTGTGTGAGTGTCTATCCTGCCAGTATTTAAGGGTAGGACGGGGATGTGTCTGGGAGGCTGGCTCTAATTCCCAGTGGTGTCCATCAGAGCCCCGTCCCTCGAAGCTCCGACAGAAGGGGCTATTATTTTCTCATCGCCCTGGTGGCCCGTGTCCCCTGGGAGAGGCCTCCCCACGTGACTGACAGCTCCGTAAACACAGCCAGCCCCGGGGTGACTGAGTGAGAGCTCACTGCTGTGACGCCCTCGTCCCGCCTTTTCTCCTCCCCAGACTTCTCATCTCTGTGTCTCTCCATCGTGACCTCCTCCACCCTCAACCTCCCCATATTACCTTCACCTGACGGGGTCAGAAGTCACCGATGTCAAAGTAAGGTTATATCTAACCTTGCTGCATCCTTGCCAGCAGCTGACCGAGAAACAACAGCCCTAACACCCTAGTACTTTTGTCATCCATTATGTTCAGCCAAACCTCTTTTTCTCCCTGCGATATTTTCAATATTTTTAGATGCACTCTATTACCTCCATTAATGCGGTATCATAACAACATAGCAGATATTGCAGGGGCTGGCCCAGCTCTTCTGTGTGTGTGTGTGTGTCAGTAGGTCTAACTCCAGTGTAACTAAGACAGATGACTGTGTCAAGGTTGTTTCCCCACAGGGCTGGGAGACTAGTTCTCCTCCCGAGCTTCTCTGCTCCCTCCACTTTGTGGGCTTCGTTGGACCACGCTGCTTATTGGAATGACCCAATGTAGATTCAGGATCAGCAGCCAGGGGCATCCATCTACATCAGGGTGCAGGAGACAGGAATACCCTCTGAGTCTGTCTGCTAGTTTGTGTGTCTGTGTTTGTCCGTGTGCACATGTGCTGCTTCATGTCTGTGTATGCGAGTCTGCAGGAACACTTGTCTTTTTTTTGGTCTTTTTAGTATACGTGATTGATTGAAACTATGTAGAGCTGACCATCAATTGGAATGAATGTTGATTTCAGATACTTTAATTTGAAAAATAACATTGAAGTTCGGTTATGTTTTTAATGTTGATTTCCACAAGAATTTGAATGAAACCAGATGTTTATATCTGTTGAAACCGTAGAATTGCTTCAACTGAAGTTAAACTGACTGTCTATGACTTTGATATTAGATAACAAAAAAAAAAAGAAATACTATTAAAAGCAATAAATCCAACAGGTATGATGGTGTCTGAAAAGGAAGCATAAATGTCTCTTATCTGCTTAAGTTCATTATTCAAGGTACAATCTTTATGCTTAATGTACGCTAAATCTACATGTGCATCCAGTGTGTACATCACATTTACGATCAGTAACATGGTATCTGTAGTTGTTGTTTGCCTTAAATCACGGGTGTCTTTTCAATCGTTCCGTCCCACATGATATGAATGTGGAGCAACTCTTGTAAACTTTCATCTTTAGTACATTTTAGAAATTCACTTTGTCGTTTTAAGTTTTACTGAGTTGTCATATCTCATTCCAAGACTGCTCAGGGAAGGTCAGATAAATGCAAGTCATAGACGAGTCATACATAGTGTGTGGGCAGTGGTGAGACACCAGGACAAAGAAAAAGTCTGGCACATAAAGTCCTGTAAAAACACAAGTCGTATGTACACGGTTTTTTTAACGGATTAAACTAACGAAATATAAGTGTAATGCGTGTCTCTGTTTTAGTACATATGGGCGTAACCCACTAATGAAGGGACAAGACTCAACAAGGGCAACATCAAGGAGGCTGTGTGCTGCTCTTTTTGATTCACGCCCAGATCCTGACAACAAATTAATAACGCAACCGGCCCGGTAGCCATCCAAGACTGTAATGAGCCACTTTATGTTAATGCTGCTTCGTGGAGCATGTGAGTGCAAAGTTAATTCAAGAAGTGTGAAAGTCCTCTGCGATACAATGCATATTCAACTCGGTATTCTCTCTGTTTGCCTGCCACAGTGGCAAGATAAATACAGAGGGAGGAATCTGTAAAATGCCCCTTCTTGTAAGCGTTCTGTTAACAATCACTACGGCGGAGCAGTGTGGGTGACATGCTCTGTAATTGACAATTTGACTTGGCTTGTAATACCATTTCGTGCAACACAGACAGGAAGGATTGGCAGAGGCAAGGCAAGTTTATTTGTATAGCACATTTCAACAACAAGGTAATTCAAAGTGCTTCACATGAAACCATTAAAAGCATAAAGGCAAAAGTAAAGGAGATTTAAAACATACATTGAAACAATAATCGATGTCTCCCTGAGACATTACGCTGCACGCAATCAACGGTATTTTTGGCAAAATAGCGTGAATGTTGAGTTGTAGTAAGAAAATTACCTTGAGCACATTCCCATAAGAAGATGTTTGGAGAAGAATCTCAGGAAAAACATTGAAGAAACAAAGTTGACTTTGCCCACTTTGACCCTGACATTTAATTGGCTCAGGGAAAGGGGGGCTGTGATCCCTGCCTGTCAGTGTGTGAATACTCTAACGAGAACCTTGGAGCATTGTAATCTCTGGATTTTGGGGTATCGTAATGTATTAACTTTCATAAAGCTCGTGAGCTATGCGAGCTAATTAGATGAATGTGCTTATTTGTAATCTGAATATGATATGAATACATTTTACACAAGCTCAAATCAGTCATTCTCGCTAATTACAGGGTGCGTGATAGCTGTAATTGGTGATTGTGTGGCTGCCTGTGGATGATACAGTATTGCTGCTGCTCCTATCTGTGTGCCCCGGCTTACGCTAATGTGATGAAATCCTCATGGAGAGATGATGTGCTCTGCTGAAGGCTGACAGTCCCGAGGAGGAGGCCTGTTCGTCTCAGAGGCTTGTTGAACGACGTACATGTTCAGGACCACTGCTCCTGTCTGTCAGCACAGAGACCGTACAAACCAACTGTGTTCTCATTATCTACCTGAGTTTCTATTTCTTTATTTCCTGCTCTGTGTCGATCTCTGCAGCTGCAGCTGTTTATCCCTGTATAGTTCTCATGTCTCATATCACACATTTGATCCTTGTTTGTCGGAGCATGAAACTCTACCACTATGAGTTGTCGGAAGAACTGTACCACTTTCAGAGCTTTTTAAACAAGTCCATCTCCTGATATACATACAGTATCACTTCAAGGGTTTTTTGAGACCACTACCTGTATTTGGCTGACAGTTACAATTTGGAAAGTGAAAAGTAAAAATCCTTCACTTTCACTCCTAATCTCAAGTCTATTGATCCAAAATATCTATCCAATGTCTTTTGACAACAATAAAACATGTATGTAGGATAAAGGGGTATTCCAGTGGTTCAGTGTTGCTCTTACAAAACTTACAAGATATGTATTTATTATATTAATAACACAATTCAAAGTAGTATAGGCTGAACTATATACTTATTAAGTTCCTATTTGAGTCAAGCTTTAAAAGCTCCTGCAATCCCATAATGCAACACAATATGATATTTCATTCTACAACTCCTCAAAATTAAATGAAAAAACACACAATCGTTGATGTTTTGTGATCTGACGCCCCTATTGGCAAGACGACATCATTTGTCTGTAGTTTACAAAATGTGTTCATTATGATGTGACATTATGGTAAAGGTTTGGTGAGGTTTAAACACCAAAGTGACTTGGTGAGGTTTAAACACCAAAGTGACTTGGTTAGGTTTAAGGAAAGATGTTTGGGTTAAAATTACTACTTTATTCAGGTCAGTTTATCTTCATTGTGTTAATGATCCCCCTTTATGGTGTTAAAGGCGTTTTGTTGAACCAACCCTCCAACCCAACCTCCTCACTACACTCGACAGATGTTGTTTTAGCGCACTGCTGAAATGACAGTTGTTCTTTTTGGCATGAACGTCTCCTTTCATTAGATCCTCTACCCCTGTTTGTAGCAGTTTGTGACACAGCCTTTTGGTGTCTCAAAGCCCAAGGCAGGTAACCTTTTAAGTACAAACCATGGGGCAAATGAGAGGTAAACTCTTGTGTCTGGCCATTCCTGCTCCAAGCATGCCTGTGATTAATCATGTGATCCCTTGAAAACTGCTTCTCCTACACTTTGCTGTAAGTAGGAGTAAGTCACTTGATACATGCGTCTCATTCTTTACTTTTAATTTGTTGAATTTCATTTGCTTCTAGGCTGAGCAAGTTTGATGAATACAGGCCCAGCGTTTTATTGCAAGAATAGCATCAGTACTGCTCTGATGACGTTACTTTTTAAAGATACATGAAACAGTATTGTTCACTACAAAGACAATAAGCGGTGTGCCACATTATAAACAAGCAAAAATCAGATATACTGTGGAAGAAACTTTCGGAGGGAAATATGTCTGTGGCCCAATTTGAAGCAGACGCCTGCAGTCATGTTGTCTTCAGTCTGTCTGTGTGTTTCTATATTCTGTTTATTCAGCTCGGGGCGTCCTCTGACAGCTGTGCCGAAATGAGCTTCTCAAAGTTAGAAATAGGCTCAAGTGAAGTAAAAAAAAAAAACTGACTGACACAACCAGCAGTGTGACACTTCCTACAATACACAATACGCGGGAACTGCCAGCTGCAATCACACATCGCGTTGAATAGATGAATAAGCAAAACAAGCTGTTACTATGATCTGTACACTGACTGTAAATGCGGAGGATGCCCAGACGTTATAGTCTGTCACAAGAGCCCCTCTGGAAGCCTTACCTATTCATAAGTTATTGCACAGAGCAGGTTGGAATTCATAAGGGCATATGGGAGGCAGAGGGAGATTGCCAGCCACTGTCACTTACAGTGAATGAAACCTTTGCTACTCCCCTCCTCCAGAAAGTGCATCTGAAACACACTATTAACTTTCCCATTGCTGATGTCACTTTTTATTGCCCCATGGTTTCAGGTCTTGCCGAGTTGGCAGGCTCTGCTGCGCTGCGTTCCAAAGCTAGATAGATGCTTGTGTCAGAGCAGAGAAATACAGCAATGATGGAGATATTATTCTGAGGATTTAATTTGCCAGAGTGGGTTGGAAAAGTGCACCCTTATGGCGATTAATGCAAAAAGGCTGCTGCACTATGCTTGGGGAAAATCATCCCGTGTCCATCTTTCTGCTGTGTATTGCAACAAAATGCAAATTTAAACACCGTAGCTGCATTTGTACGTGAATGAATGTAGCACTGAAAGTGGGACATATCTATGTTCATTATCCTTGAAATGATATGTGAGGTGAGTACAAATGGTTACCCTGCCAAAGTCAACTTTTGATCCCTTTATACATTTTTAAAGTGATATACCCTGAGTATGTTTTTGCATGTCTTTGGTATGGTGGCCGTGACAGATATTCAAGCCCATTGACTTAGGAACGAGGCCAAATGGAGTATCTATATGCAGGAACAAGGGAAGTGGAACCTTGATAATGAAAAAAATACACAAGGGTTTGAGTCTAACGTCTTGGAGCTATCAAGCTCAGTTTAGCTGCTGTATGTGAGGTTGAGTAGTTTATAGGATGAAGTTCATCAATTAGAACCACGCGCACAGACATATTGGTTTATGTCAGATAATCTACTTAAGGGTGATTCATTAGAACTATTATTAATGAGAAATTATTAATGACAAGAGGCCTGTGATTGCGCCATGAGGGCTTACACCGACCGCCATGGGACCCGGCGTTGCTTTGCATATGGCAGAGGGTAAAACGTGTGCTGCTTTTGTGCGGGCCACAATAGTGAGTGGCATTTGAACATGCGCCTGCTGCATTGTGCTCGGGTAATTAACATTTCATAATCTACCTGCTTACAAAGCAACTTTTGTAATTAGGGTTATGATTGGAGCAGGATAATGACAGCGATTCTACGGAAGATAACGACTGCTCTTCGCAGTTGCCGCATTGTTTGTGCAGCAGACTTCTGACATATGGGACAGAAAAGGACACAATAGCCAGACTGACCGCCTTTGTTCCCGCTCAGGCAGACCCAATGACTGCAGACAAATTGCGCTGTAGGCCGTCCAAATGATGCCGACCCAGGGAAAACGGTTCAGACACATGAGAATGGGACTATAATGTAAAAAAAACCCTCAGCTACCTGGAAGCTCATGGACTGTGCACCTGAGCTCGGACACAGAACTGCCAAGTGCTTTCTGACTGCTATAATACTGTCTCAGAGGGAAAACATTTCTGTTGTGTTGCTCTTAGTGCATGTTATATTATGGCTAAGAAATTTAACACAAACCCTGAGAGAACATAAGCTCAGGTTGCTCAGGTGGAATACAGTTGGATTGGTATTTAGTAAATGGCAATATACTTGAATATTATTGTTTGTAGGACTAGCTGACTTTTCCCCAGCTTTTAAAAATGTCTTTATCGTGTATCAGTGATAAATAAGACTGGATGTTTGTATGGTAATACTACTTGAAACATATATTTTTTTAAATCAAAGAACCATCCATCTGTCTCGTGATGAAAATGGAATTGTCCTTTTAAAGAGACAGTGGAGCATTTATTCAAATAAATTAAGAGTTGTCAGAGATGGGATCCCGAAAGGAGGCACTTACGCCTGTAGCGTCCGTGGCTGTGCAGTCAGTGGGGACAGGTCCATAGAGCAGACTGTGGACTAATCCATCACCGCCAGCGAGGGGGCTCGGGGCCAAGCGCTTGGCTTCTCCCTTCACGAAATAATCAGCTTTTAATTTATCACAGATCACATTCATGAGAAGACGGATCGCTGCAGGGAGGCCACATGTGACCAGACCCATCTCCCCAGTCACGCTGGAGCGCTTTCGGCTCTTCTAATTTATTCTAATTTGGTTTCTTCTCATATCTCCATCATTTTGCACAGTTTGAAATGAAGAGACACTTTACCCTAAATTATAGCCATTTTAACATCTTTCCCAGAATATAAAGCTTCCATCTAGGCCACACCGAACAGTTTCTGAAATAGCGTCCACCATTAAGAACGATTCTTGTGAACAGCCCACACTACATGGCATACAGTAGCAATGAACAGAAAGTGGGGCAGTGAAGCAGCGTCTTTCCCTGTGGAATGGATGGAGCATATGCTATTATCTAAGTCAACTGCAGGGCGTCCTAATGGCTTCAGATTTGTTTCTGGTCCCGGTGTGTTGCAACAGTCTGTGCCGTGGCCCCCGCAGGACTGCGGATGATTAGTAGCATGACTTGGAGGAGCACAAGATATGTGATCTACGCTAAGGGGGAAGGACAGTTCAGCCACATGTCGTCCACCCTCCCCACCGATCACTTCACTGATCCCGGGCAGGTTAATCCTTTTATTGTAATGAAGTGAGGAAGCATAATGTACTGTGAATGTGAGATGCTTAATCCAGTGCTGGCATTTTTACGAGGAAGGAGTAGCCACGGTGACATGGAGAACATAGTGCTTGAGAGGCACAGGAACTATCCGTCAAAACACGACGCTGACAAAGCACAACACGGCAGCACACACTGGAGAAGGAGATTTGCATTCGTGTCTGTGCTTCAAGACAAACTCCTCTTACTTCTACTGCTCTCCCATCCGCATGTTATTGTGTGACTTTGAACCAGCGCCCTGGAGTCGGTTGCACCAGTTTCTAGCTTTACACTTGGCATAGTTATAACAAGAGTAGCACCTGCTAACTGCCAGTTGGGACAGTTGTAGCCGCAAACTTTTCCAGTCCAAGAATTGAATCCTATATGCACGCTCCGCTGTCACGCTCAACAAAACTCAAAACCAACATCACAGATTTTGACTTGATATGCCTCAAATTGTACAGGTGGAAGGATTCAGTTTGCCAGCAGTTGCTAAGCATTCATGGAAGGACTACGTGCAAACCTAGTAATTAATCTACAAACAGCAACCCAGTCACATATAAATAGCAATGCATCTAGCACCTCAACAGAACAGTTTATTAAGTGCGAATGAGAAAAACTAATTTGCTACATCTGTGAGCGAGAACCAATGATTCATCGAAGAGTGTGTGATCCCTGCGCCCTCTCTTTGTTTTGTCTGGGGTGTTTAACGAGACGCTTAAAGAAATGTGTAGGGGCATACATTCATGCTGAACTTTGGGGTCAGCAACTTTGTTGTTGATACTTAACTTAAATTGCACAATACTCTTAACGCTCTTGTGCGTGGGTGAGCAGTAGTAGTGCAGAAAAATGCATTGTTGGGTTTTGAAGAACCTGTAGAGAATCTTTCTTCATATCAAGAAAAGTACGATACAGATGAGCAACTTCTTTCATTTTATAACAGTCGTATAGACGGAGAAAGAGTGAAGAAGAGCAATAAATACACAGATGTTTAACGGATATGTTTAAGTTATTTTAAGTCTAAACACTCACATATCTTATGTTGAGAGACAGTAATTGTAACTCCTCAAGACCGTCTGCAAAGCGACTGCTTTTTAACGCAACCCCTGTGCCAGAAAGGAAGGACAATATCTTGTTCTGTGCATTCCCAAGTGCTTCAGTGATGCTCCCAATCAGCAGCCTGCGTTGATCTTTGTCCTGGTAGTCGAATAAAGTTGTGCTGTGCCCCGATAGCAAACCTGTATTCAACCACCAGGATACCTCCGCTGCAGCTAAACAGGAAAACACTACTCACACTAATCATCAACCTGCTCCCACCAATCGGGACAAGTTGGTGATGATATTCCAACACGACCGTTGTCAGACTCAGCATGGAACGCTGATGCTGTCATGTGTTTTTCAGCACCACGGCTAGCACCGGCCCTTGCGAGGCAGCCTTCCTCTCTCTAGGGAGCGAACACTTTCATACTAAAAATACTCAATGAACACTGCTGAAGTCTTATTTAAGAAAGCTAATATGAGTTTATAGAAATCATCGAACTGCACCACATGATGTCTTGGAGACAATGTGAATACAAAACAAAATTTGATGGACAAGAAACAAATATGTATTTATTTGTTTTTCACTTATACGTTTTCACAGGAGATGTTTGCTGCTTGTTTTTTCAAAATATTATTATTGCAAAGAGATATATGTGGCAAATCATACACTAAGTGTCCCCTTAATTCCTAATTAAGGGGACACTTAGTGTATGATTGCATTGAACGCAATCTATGACAGTTCAATGCAACGGCTCTGTCAT
Source organism: Melanostigma gelatinosum (assembly GCF_949748355.1). Taxonomy (NCBI): domain Eukaryota; kingdom Metazoa; phylum Chordata; class Actinopteri; order Perciformes; family Zoarcidae; genus Melanostigma; species Melanostigma gelatinosum. The sequence continues at coordinate 17,175,732 of NC_136640.1, forward strand.
AAATTCTACCTTTAGGAAGTTTAAAATATTCTTTTTTTTGTTGACGTTGTCATGAATGTGTTATTTAGATCAGATATTTGTCATTGAGGTCGTAGTTGACTGGACAACATTACATTGAGAGGTGCAGCGATTATTGTGTCCCTCAGTGAAAATTCATCTTTGGCATTCAAGAGAACAGCACACAGTCCATCCATGTACACACAACATATTGACAGAAACTACAGTCAACATTCAGGAACACAAATACCAAATATACACTCAAGAGTATTGCATGATGCCCTGCACCAAGATGTGTTATATACTTTTGCTTCCTGCTCTGCCTTACCTCTGGTTCATCCAGGGTAAGAATGTGCAGTGTCCCTCAGAAACACAAAAGCAGAAGATGAAAGAGAAACTGATTAAGCGGTCAGGAGTAGAGGTCCAGTCAGAGGTAGTAAGAAGTTCATTCCTATTTCCAGAGGCCTCCAACTAGCTTCCCCTTAAGTTACCTGCTGCTTTGAAATATTTCACCTGCGTTTTGTTGTGTTTTCATCGATGGTATCCACATTGTCTGTATTATTTCGCATAGGCTTTGCTCTGTAAGAGCTTTCGCTGTTGGGTTTATCTCCGTGCGCTGTCGTGAAGATTATTTTCACGCCCCTTGTGCCCTGCACAGGCCTCTCTTACGCCTGCAGTTTCTATTCATAACAGCCGTGTAGTTCTGCCCCCATTTTGTCTTCAGTGTCATACGGTCAACAGGTGAAGAAGTTAATAAGATGAAGAAGTCCAGCTGTCGGTGTACCGGCTGCCAAATTGTCTACTTCCTCCTGTCGGACCATCCACCTGCGAAGCTGCCTCGGCCGGGATGGTCCAGTCGGTGTTTGCTTGCCTTTGGAGGCGCTGCGCCATAGAGCAGAAGGCTTCACTGCGCTTTGTGTTTAAGGTGGCGGGACGGCAGCTTGGCAGTTCACCTGCGACTAACTTAGACATTACGGATGAGCCAGCTGGCTCAGCTCCCTCCATGGTGGACTCTGAGGGATACGGAGCATCTCAAGTGCTGGTTTTTCTCTGTCCCCACCACAGCCAGGAGCCCTGCAGCAGCTTTTTCCTTCTCCGGATCATTTGCCTGCATCTAAGGCACCTCTTTCTTTCAGGACCTACCAGGCATCATAACAATGGTGGCACAGCTGAGAGTCATCACAATGCCGGCAGCACAACATGCACCTGCTCACGGCCTCTTAGACGTCTAACAGCACGAGTAGCTTGCCAGATTTTTGCTTTGTTCTCACTTCGGACCTTCACTTTTTGCGATAAAGCCCAATAGCGACAGCTCTTAGAGGACTACACCTATACTCATAGAATCTGGAGTTACAAGATGTTACTAACAAGTTGAGTTTGAGTTTTAAGTGCTTCGGTCTTGTAGACGTGTCACAATGAGAAACCACAGGTTTTGATTGACATCGCCTTGGTTCAGTAGGTATCCGAAAATCTATTTGTGGGCAGCGACTGTTCTGCTGATGGTTCCTGTCTTTTGTGGGAGCTGGTCACTGAGCCAGCAGCAGTGCTTCTTGTCACTGTCTGATTAATTGGCTTCAATACATCCAGCCATCAATGAGTCAGATGAAGGGAGACAATAAGGGCCTTTCAGTGCTCTCAAACGGAATTGGTAGAGAACGCAGAGGAAGCCACTGAAACAAGGCTTGTAAAACACGCTCATTTCCTTTAATGCGAGCGGGCTAAATAATGAGTACAGAGGAAGAGTCATTGATTGGACTGCGATGCATCTTCACATGTGTGTTTGCGGTTTCTAGAGAGGATGGCACAAATATATCTTCCTTTATCTCTAATCCGGCCATTCATTAATCAAATGGAACATGGGTGTTGAATTACGATCCCCACCGCTTGCTTCTGGGTTGAGGACACATTCCACATTCCCAAACCGAAGACCACTGGCGACCACTTGTCACAGCCATTCTCTGACTGGTAATTGGATATTTATCAGATTGCCTGCAAGAAGACGATGCAGTGTTTATCTGACACAATTATCAAGAAGAATGGAGGGGACCTAAGTCCGTTACTCCTCCAGGTAAGCCGGTGTGCTACTAGTTCAGGTGGCCAGGCAGAGTGAATGGGACGTTATCTCTCAGTCTAACCACAGGGACTTCTTTATCGGACATTGAGCTGGGAATACGCTTGTCATCATCGCATGCAAATGGAGCAATCGTGCAAATACAACACATAATGCTTTGGCTCGGCTGTGACACTGAAGGAATGAGAAGTGACGATAAAGCACACTGCAACAATGAGCTCCCCCACGGTTGGGATCTGACAGCCTTTTCACAGGCTCAAAAGTGTTTACTGAGTACCCAAAGATAAGATTGGAGAGAAAGCTAGAAGAGCAAATACGTGTGCTTGTGCCTTCTTTCTCCTGCAAACCTATTGCAGAACGGAGAGCAAGAGAGAGACGGGAAGAAAAGGATGGCATGAAAAGGAGGAGCTGCCAGTAATAAGTGACAAATAGTCCATTTGGTGTTGCATGGATTAAAAGGACATGGAAGTTTAGAAGCATTACAGGGACATTTAACACATGATTGGAAAGAGAACATCGCACAGGAGTAGAAAAGAAATGTAGTTTCGGGTGCGAAACCTTTCCAAGCATCTTTGCTTGGTGAGCATTTCCTTTCCATTGTCACACACGTTCACCTTCTTTACTGTGGGGAGGCGATGCTTAATGCGCCTCATCATCTCAAAAGATGCAAGGCCTGAAGAGACTGAATTTATGATGAAAAGTAAGTCCATCATATTTAAGTTGAAGCATATCCAATTCAAGGAATAAGTCATGCCTGAAGAAAAAAAGGGCTGTGAAGAGAAAATCAGAGTGCATAGCAGTGCAAAGAGGGAGCTGTGAAAGAGAGCGAGAGATACGGAGAAAGACATGGAGACGGAGCAGCCGAGGCTGCCTGGACTGCTGCGTGTAATCAAACAAGGGTGAACAGGTTGTTCCACAGATGGGTGATCCAAAGAATCCTCTGATTTATTTCCATGCTACAGACGGTCCCTGTCACGATGCGCAGGTGATGTCTGCAGAGCGGCATTCTCTCGCACACACCACTAAACTCAGACACTTTTGTCTCACCTGTCTGAAATCAATATGACACAAAGGCATTTGTTTGTGTGTGTGTGTGTGTGTGTGTACAAAAGGAGATACTGAGTAAGAATTTAGCAACAGAGAAAGTCGATTTGCAATCTTCTTAACATTCTAAGACTGAACTCTCTTCGGATTATAAATTATGGGTTTAACTGCTATACTTTTACAACGTAAAGGAACCTATTAAGTTCCTTTACGTTGTTTATCGTTTGCCATGGAAGCTGCTTTGTATTCACGAATGCTTTAGAATTGCATTAGAAATGCGTCGCTTTAGGTATTATGGTCATGCTGTTGAAATAATTGTTGTTTTGTCCTGCATTTAATTGTAATTTGCACCAGAAATTGAATATCCATTTTTTTTCGCTTTGTTTTTCAACCCAGCGTGGCGCTCAACAACACAACCAGTCTTTAACTGCTTTCCGTTTACCTCTTTCCCCAGATTGACGGCCAGTGATGCCAGGACAGTGAGCATCATAATGCGTGGCACGTGGTCAGGGGCCACGCCCCTCCTCATAACGGTTCTGCTCAGGCTGGCTCAGGGCCAAGAGGTTCCTTTAGTCCCAGGTAAGACATGTCATATTTCTCTGCACCGGCATGTCTTCTCATCCTCGATGAAGGCTTCATTGTCTGTCTCCATCATCATGGTTTGTCAGTGTGTATGTGTGATTGTCTGACTATTATGTGGGTGACACCTTTGCCGTGGCTTTAATGATCTATCTGTTGTTGCCATGTGAACCTTGTAGTTGCGTCATTTGGCACCAGAATTGCAACCTTGATCTTAGCACAATCCACATTTACATCTATTGCAACAAAGGATTTTCTTTGACAACTCACCTGTTTTAGGTAAGCATTTGTCTGGCTGCAGTGCAGTACAATGAGAGAAACAGCTTATTGCTTTCTGATTGGCTGGAAGATACCATGCGCCGGGTGTATCCTGAGAGTGGCTCCAGGCTATGCTGATAACGATGTAAAGAATAGAATGAATGGAGTTCATCTGGGACATTTGTTACTAAGTAAAAGTGAATATAAAACTATTTCAGAATGTGAAAATCCACTGTGAGCCCTCTGTGTCCTGAATGCACTGACAGCAATCATGCCATTTCTGTCAGTGTGTGCAGGACTAGTTCCCTACCTCAGACACTAGCAGATGTGCAGAAAGATAGGTGGCGTAGCAACAGTTCATTCTTCATGTTGGTGATGCTCTGGGTGTTTCCAGTGCGGCAGATGTTGGACTAAACTCTCTGTTGGTGCTAGCTTCCTATCCTGAGGAGAGCTTGAATAGAAGTGGTGTATCATGATTGAGTGTTTGGGGCATGGTTTGACAGAGGCGTCGAGTCTCAAATCTATTATTGAAGCACTCTGTGGTTTCTGTCAAAAAGTTACAAGGTCATCCCAAATGAATGAAATAGGGAACCTTGTTTGAGAGCTAGAGGTAAAATTAAAACTTTTTTTACTCAACTTTTGCAGTTCAGCTCTTAGGGAACAGTCCATGTTGATACTTTTTCCCCCTTTTCTTTTTTCTTATTGTTAAGTCACTAACAAAACGTCAGTGACTTCTAAACAACAATAGAATAGGAAGACAATGATATTGATCCTTGGATATAGTAGCATATACTGTCTTTATACTGCTAGTGTTGATGGAATTCCATTGACTGTTGGTTTTCATGATTTTGGTAAAATTAGTTTAAATGATGCACTTTCCAGGAGAAATAGGCTATTGTCTTGTGGAGGTGTGCACTGTTTTTTTTTTACGTTGCCAGATAAAAACTCCTCAAAATATCTCCGTCTATCATTAACGTACTCTGTTCTGTGTCTTGTTCTCCAAACGATTTTAAATGGGCTTGCTTTTACGTGCCTCTTTTGGACCTTTTGAAGAAATGTGTTTTTCTCTCCCATCGGTTCGTGTTATTGAAACGTCTCCCTGTCGCAGATACAGTAAGAGAATCACCTAGATGGGTTCCACTGTCACCGCACTTGACAGTCCTCTCATGTTGTTGATTTCTCTCCTGTTTCCACCATTGCTCTCATCAGGCAGGACGACAGGTCCATTCAGTCCTGCTTAGCGGAGCATTTCACACTCGCTGCTTTTCCGTTATCTACTTTCTCTGGCTCCTTCGCTTCTTGCTATTTGCCTTTCACCTCTCATTCATTTTCTTTTACCATGGCCATGCCACCGTCTTCTTTCTCACCGTCTTTTCTTTTACCAACACGATCTAGGAAGCAATTTACTTGTCAGGCAAAGGGCAGTGTGTGGCTCCCTGTACTTTGATTTAACGGTGTGTGTGTGTGTGTGTGTGTGTGTGTGTGTGTGTGTGTGTGTGTGTGCGCGTGTGTGAGCATGTGTGTGAGCACAGGTGAGGGATCACTGCCTTGGCAAAAATGCTTTCAATCACACCCAGGGAGCAGGATTTCTGACTGGCAGCAGTTAGAGCTGTTTTAGGATTGAATTCGTCTCCTAGTGCATTTTGCTTAACACTTACGGCATCAAAGTGCGATAACCAAGAGCTTTTCTTATCAGTATCTCCTCTCCCTGATATGCTGTTCTAGTTATGGCTGTAAAGATACACGGTGAGGCCCACAAGAAGCAAGTGCAGAATGACGTGTCTAAGAGTATTGGTGTTGGGAACAAAGATTTGAAAATGGATACAAATGGATTCTTATGTAAGGTGCTTGACGCCGCAAGCGAAGCGTTCAGCTTCAGCGACAATCCACCCAAAACCAGAGAGGGATTTCAGATCTGAGTCATGGATTGCTGCAAAAGTGTCAGCATAAAGAAATTGTCATGAATATCTTGATGCAGGGAAGTCTAACTCCGCCAGGACCCTGTGTCTTTTCTTTCATATTATCTCTCAATGAGAGGGAAATGTCAAGGCATCTCTTTGATTTAGATTTTCTTTGCATACTTGCTGGCTGACTGACTGCTATTTTAATTCTCCTGACTTTTAGTAAATAGCGGCAGTTCCCAAAAGGAATGGCTCCCTGCTATCTTTTTATTATCGTTTTCATCCTCTGGGTTTTCTGAGGTGCTTTGTTAACGTTCTCAGGTTCGTCGCTAATGAGCCAGTATCCTGTGTACACTGTCTCACTGTAGGAAAAAGCACAGAAGCCCAGTATGCTAGGAATTACAAGTAGAATCGTCCAGCTTCCAATATGTTCACTTGACCAGATTCAACCTTCAACTAGCCTGTGATTTCTTTTTTTTTACCTCATTTCATGGTGGGGCATACAAGGAAAATGGCTCGTGTTTTTTCAATTTCTAAAGACAAGCATATTTATTCATCTTTACTCTTTCTCGACCAGAGTTGTTTACTTTGCGATTGGTTTTCTCATGTGAAGCATCATCATTTTCCCATAATGCTCTGCCAACCTTAGTTCAACAGGTGGTGCATATATTTTTCAAGTGGGAGGTGGGTAGTTACATTTTTATTTGTTTCATATTCAGTTCAACTGTCCAATTTTGTGTTTTTTTTTTATTTTTCCTGCATTGTCGTGTTAATAAAATGATGTATCTCAATAGTGTTTGCAGTCTTCTGAGATCTTGTCTTTTGCAGAATAATTATACCGAAGGAAATATTTATAGCTCTGTATGTCTCATGCTAGAGAATTTAGTTTACTTCAGGTGAACCTGCCCCTTTAATTTGATCGTCTCTAGACAACCCGACTCCATAACACGAGATATTGCATCTTTCATACCACATTGCAACTCGGACAAATTTAATTTCCTCACCCTTCTTCCGTTGTGCAAACAACTTAAAACAAACTCTTTTCCCCAGACCATCCAATTTTATTTCATGCCACGCTCGCACATGAATTCCTTATTTAAAACATTCCATTGTCCAGATGTTTTCCCAACTAAAGTGGAAACACAGAGCTGTCCTCATAGATAAGCCGTTCGTCCTCCTACATCCTGTGACTCATGCATATCAGGGAGAGCTAGGCTAGGTGTTGCACTGTGGGTTCTACCTCTTCCTTTAACATTCAGTATTCAGCTTGCACACCACCCTGCGGGTGATTAAATATGTGGTTAATACAGCACCATGAGAGTATTGAATTACACAAGAGCCATGCTGACCTTTTTAAATTACCGAACCAATTGTGCACGACAGCAGAGGAAGTTTATAACAGGTACTGGCAAGACGGAGCCCCGAGGAGAATGGATCTGCTGCCGCTGTCCTGCTGACGCTCTATTAGTGTTCTGCATTATAAGCACCCTATTTGACACTCACTTTGGGTCTCATTGGACGGCAAATTATTTGTCTCTTTGTCTCTCAATCGTGTGTACAAACAGCCATTAGACTAGCGCATTCTTGCAGACCAGCCAAAACACACACGCGCCCTCACACAAACTAATTTGACATTTCATTTCACCGTTGATGAGACACGTATCGCTCTTGACACACAGTGTAGCCTCACTCCATAAATCTTGATCACTGGCCTCTTTTCTCGCATGCATCCTTGTCAGCATATTTGCTTTGCTGATATCTGAAGGTCGTTTCTGATGTCTGATCTAATTTGAAGCTAAAGCCAGAAAAATGAAGCAGTCTACTTTGGCACCAGTCGCACGAGTCCATGGAGTCACAGCCATTTTTCAGGGATGACTGTGCTCGTCTTCAATCCCCATCGAGAGAATTCGAAGCCTGACTAGCAGCCATACAAAAATCTTTGCTTGGCAAAGGGCAGACAAAAGCTTTTTACCAATGAAGTAAACTTGCCAACTTTCAAGAGTGATTTCTGATTGCTTTATACAGCACTTTGCAAAATGCCCTGTAATTGTATTTACGTGAAAAATCCAGATTTCAACACTGTGTTTTATTCTTCTCTCTCAGGGGAGATTGCGCCATTATTTGAGGAAGGAAAAGGATTGAAAGCTTGGCATTTCATATAATGAAATTCTTGTGACTGACTGTTTTTTTTTGTGGAGAACGATACAATTTCGGGACACCATTCATTCCATTAAGACATATTAAAAAGCTTTGTCAAGAAAAGGCTAGACTAGTCCCTTTCTCTGAGCACTGTCCATACCGATGTCTAAAAGCAAACCAATCTTACTCTTGTCAGTTGAAATTGCACATGTGCTTATCCCAGTTGTCACTCCATGCATTATTTTATCTTTTCACTTTCCTTCTACAAATGACAACCGATATCGTGCATTCACAGCTATGTTGTGTGTTGTTTGTGGTTTAATCTGTTCCAACACCAGTATGTAGGATTTATGGTAGTATTTGTGTTCAGGGAGCAACGTGTTTGTTTTTGTGTTAAATGGAATCAAAGCAAGGCATGCTGATGCAATAGTTTACAGTGGAACTGAAATCATTGTTGGGCGTTTGCAGACGAGGCTTGAATCAAATGTCAGGAAATCTCTTGTGCTTCCTACTGACTGAATGTGGACTATGTCTGAACTGTGGATGGGTATGCACACTTATGGTTTGGTGCAGGACCAATCACTGTGGTGTCTGAAGGCCTTACTTCCTGGAGATGTTTTACATTTTCTCTCACGAAGATATAAATTATTTACTGTTGGATTGACGGTTTCATGCATTGGCTCTAAGGCCATGAGGTTGACATTTCTAATTGTAAGTATATTATATCTAACTATGTGGATGGATTGTCATGAAATTTGGTAAGTTCTTCCATGTTCCCCTCAGGATGAATTGTAATAACTGCAGTGATCCATTAATTAATGCCTCAGCTCACTGGGTCAAATTATAATTTTTTCCATAGACTTTGTTTTTTAATAAAATTGCCATTCATGTCAGCCTCAGCTGTTCTTTGTGTTTTTTTGCTATTTAGTAAATGTTAGTGTGCTAATAAGCCAAGAAAAAAATCTGCGTATTAGCTGTGAGAATGTTAGCACATTCTCAAATTACCACTGTAGTAACCTCGCAGAGCTGCTGGCATTGATGTAGACTCTCACTACCGTTTATCTTTGCGATATTTTGTTTTGAAAAATCAATCGGTCCCAAATCCCAACCATAATAAAAGATTTTGGAAGCAATGTTTCCATACATATCATGTGCTATGTGCTACTGCATGTTATATTTATGACAACCAATTCAAAATCACGTTATGTTATTCATTTCAGTTCATTTTTGTTTTGTAGGTGACGCAATTACATTTTTTACATCATTTATTTTCATTCACAACTTTTCTCTGTGTTGTTTTTGCATTTCTGAGGCTGCAACAATTCCATAAGGAAACAATATTAATCAGTTAAAATAATTTAAAAAAATGTTTTTTTCCACATGAAGCGACTTTGCTCACAGATAAGTGCATTGTATCTGTCCTGGGGCGTATACAGAGAACCCAGTGCTTATCATCTGCCTGCCTCTCACTCCATCCGACCACCATTGAATTACACAGCAGGCACAAGCCAGTGTTTCCTCATCATACTCCCTCCAACCCCAGGCCATCATTTAATAATGAAAAATCTGCTCCTGGAGGTTTGGGCATTTGTTTTTGTTTTATTATTCACCTTCTTTTTATTTTCTGGGCCGTTCTCTTTTTGTCATGGAGGTGTGTGTGTCAGGGGGTGTTTTTGTACACAGCTGGCTTGTTTCTTTCATATTTTTGCTCCGAGGCTTGAAAGTTGATGTCCTTAACTCGAGTGTGCTTTTTCTTTATTCCACACCTTCGGCTACAGCTTCACATGTATCCAGGGTAACTTCCTCTTGAACCTCAGCACTGTTGAGGCTGAATCTATAACAAAGTCAGTCCAAGGGGACAGCGAGATTTAGGGCAGGGCGCCCTTACTGTAAAGAACCAAAAGCAAGACATCAAGGTGAACTCTAATTAGACTGAAAAAAAGTGTGATAATATCAGATGCTTTGAGTCATTGCCAACAGTTTAAGCAAGATCGACAGAATTGGCTGAAGCTGTAATGTCATCAAAAAATTTGCTGACCAATTTAGCAATCATTACCACCTACACACTTACAACCTCTTAAGCATACTAAGTAAACGTTAGGCCATTCTTAATCTAATTCAGAACATCCTTCAAGCAGCAGCATGAAGTTTTCCTGTTGAATATTCATACACTATGACACGGCGAGTGGTTAAAATAAGGATTTGTGGATGAAAATTCCCTTTGTCGTGTTTGAATGTGACAAAGAAAAACACAATGAACTCGCTTCCCATTCTGCATCATTGCTTTTAAATCAAATACAAAGCAATGTGGGAGCAGTTAATACAACAATAGAATCGCTGCACATTTTTCCATATGCAACCTCACCATACCGTGTGTGTGTGTGTATACACGTCTATGCATGTGTGATATGGTGTGCTGTGCATGCAGCAGAGTTTAAGGATTTCCATAGAGACACAGGCACCCCGTTCCTCAATCTACCCCACACCCACCCCTTCACACACACACACACACACACACACACACATCCCTCTTCCAGGGTTTGTGCTGTAGGGCTGCTGGAGAGTGTCATTGCACAAATGAATTTCTCCTCACATCCCTCTCTCCATTAAAGAACCTGTTTGTGCTCCTACAGCAGCACGCAGCAGTCCCCCTGCAGCTGTTTGTGCTCTCGGACACAAGTACTTGTTATTTATACCTGTGCTGTGTGGCTACCTGCATCTCATGCACACAATATAAGACCGTGTCTCTCTTGCCACATTCACTTTTTAAAAAGGAACTGCTGTTCATGCATGTTAATGGATGATTTTAAGACTTTCCTTTTTGCCCTCAAGACATTTGATTTTGTTCAGATTTTGTCAAATGACTATGGAGGCTTTCTTGTTTCCATATTGCAGGTATATGAAGTATATTTCCAGCAGGCAAATCCAAACAGTCATAACTTATTCTTTAAACACAATAACATCATAGTAATTAAAACAGAAAAAGGTTTAACTCAAAATGTAATACGATATTAACTATTTGCATGAAATGTTTATATTATTCAACCAATCTGCAAATCTTTGTTTTATTCCAATGGGTCCAGCATATTTGAATTGGAAGTTGAAGTTTTAAAGGACAGTCAAATATGACAGTTAGTCTCAGCAATAAACATTTGTCAATTTTCACACACTCAGGAGCCGTGTTGTTCTGGTTTAACATGTGATGAGGCGCGCAACAGGCATCCGTCTCCACAAACTGTCAATTTGGATGCTGTACTCAGCTGTGCAGATTGGGTACACTGAGGGAATAGCAGACAAACTGAGCAACATCCGCCATTGGAAATCTATGTGTCTACTTGCTTGGCAAGACAATGAACATCTCTGTTTGTCTCCCCAGAAATCCCATACAGAGATTTCCAGACATATTTGTTGATTTTCTCTTTATGGCCAAGGCAATTTTGGCTAATCAGAATATGATTGTGTGCACTCCTCATTTGTGTGTGTGTGTGTGTGTGTGTGTGTGTGTGTGTGTGTGTGTGTGTGTGTGTGTGTGTGTGTGTAGGTGTGTGTGTGTGTGTGTGTGTGTGTGTGTGTGTGTGTGTGTGTGTGTGTGTGTGTGTGTGTGTGTGTGTGTGTGTGTGTGTGTGTGTGTGTGTGTGTGTGTGTGTGTGTGTGCGTGTGTGTACACAGCGGAGTGGATTAGTTAGTGATTTAGATTTATGGGAAAAAGCAGAAAGACGCCGCTTAATCTTGATGATCCATTGAATTTGAGCTTTAAAGACCACTGGGTATTATGTGCATGGAGCCTAAATGGCCTTTGTAAAGTACTGAATTGCGTGCTCAATTTCCCATGCACGCTGATCTTTTCCCTTTCGAGACGAGATATTGGAGATGATCCCCCTATTCTGGCAAGTGGCCGTTTTAAATGGAAGCTATTTCAGCTCTTTCATTTGTCTGAAGAGTGAGTCTCCAACGGTGGCTCAATGTGAGGCTGTAATTGTCAGCGTCCCCTTCTGCCCAATGCCCAGCGCGGTGTTTTGCATCTGAAAGGATCCTGAAAGAAGACTTGAGCGCTGAATTAATACCCAAACCGCCTTTTGTCTCCATCACTTTGGCTTTTGCTGCCAAGAGACACTGAGACACAGACATGCAGACAATCGATGAGGAAGAGGAGAGGAGACGAGGAAGGGTCTGGTCATTATTTTTAACCTCTTTCTCAGTGAAAACTTCAATCAGCTCAGGGGGTTGGACGTGTAGGTGCCTTCCTCGGTGTCCATCTTTCGTGAAGAGTGATAGAAAGATTGGGCGGATTGTTTACTATCCATCCTTTGTTAGAAATAGTCTCAGATGTAAAGATTGCTGATCACCAAGTCAAATCTTATTGGAGGTGCTTGAGCTAAGATTCAATGCATATTATAGGACATGCAACACAAACTCTGATCAATAAATCAACCACCACTGACAAATAATGCACATTATTCCTTGTTTCGGTATATTCAGATGGCCTCGTCCCCATTAGTCACATGCCCTGTGTACTTATACGCACTCAAGTACTGATGCTTTTGTGATTTAACCATAAAAAAACCATGCTGGTGCCACCCCACTAGCCTACTAGTATTAAAAAAACACGAAAGATACATCGTGATTTGGGGAAGTTGAAAAAGGTTGAACTTTATGCAAAGTACCTCTAACGCGTGGGTCTGACAACCAGGCATCCACCAGTGGTTTTTATTCTCACAGTTGAAGTGTAGTATTATAGCATTGTCACGGCTCACAGAGTTGTTTTCTACTCAACTACGATCTAAGATCTGTCTTTGAAAAGCCAAATGAAATCCTTCCTAATTCAAAGATGTAAAACAATGAAACTTCCAGCAGAGAGTGAACACTGTTTTATAGACGGTGTGTCTGTTTGTGTGAATGCACTGTAGAACACTGAGGGGGTAGCCAGGCTGTACCGTATGCTGTGCTGTAGAGACTTCCCAACGCTGAGGTGTCGAGCAAAATGTGTGTATCTGTGTTGGTGATATGAAATATGAATGTGCATTGTGCTACAGCAGAAGGTCAGGTGCATGGAGAGAATATGGATGGAGTCTAAAAGTCAAAAACAGGATTTAGTAACTTAACTTCCACACAGAGTACTTCTCACACATTTTAAACTTTGTTGGAATGAATACTTATTCACGACATGGCATTTTACAATACGACATCCAAGTTTGCCTGCATATCAACATCAACATCCCAGCCACAGCTGCGTGTGTGGTCCCGGTCTACCTTTCCATTCAGAGAAACGATAACCAAGCTATGATTCTACGGACCGGCTGATAGTAGTCCGTCAGGCAGCCCGGCATCAATTGTGTTTTTAGGAAATGAAACGCTGCTATTTTATGAGTTTCCCTTATCTCCTCTTAATGTTGTTGTCCCAACTGCACCCTCACAATCTCCACAGGCACTCTTCGCCCAGTTACAACACGATGCAGTCTACGGCACACGTAATGATTTGGATAAGAAATGTTCGGGGACATTGGGAGATATGGATTACTGTCTACACTTCAGGAACTTTCCTGTTTTGATATAATAGTAACTAAGAGGAAAGATTTGAGTCATGGCCGGACGATACCATAACGTTTCGCTCCGTGGTTGCCCTTCTTTATGACTGTCTCTCCCTAAACGTCGATACGTTCCTCACAGTATCATACTCTCTTTTCCTGCATGACATGAGGGAGACAGACCAGGTGATCTTAGCTGCAGCAAAGCCTCTGTTTGATGGGCTGTAGGAGATTTCCCTGGACAAAGTCCTCGCACTGATGATCATGTCCAGGTAATAGGCCTGATCTACAGCCCCATTTCCCTAATGTGTACGGCTGCCACATGCAGCTTTAATTAACGAAAGAGGTGCTCCTGTTGCTCCGGAACAACCTCACCTGATCAATTATTCCCATTTAGAAAGCACACATATTCACGCACTCGATGATAAAAGTCAAATGGAAATGGACTTTAAAGCAGCAAATATTCCTAATGACGGCTGAAATCAGGCGAGGAAACAAAAGGCCATCCAGGAAAATGGTGCGCACAAAGACGGCGGGAAATTAATTTGGAACAAAAAGCCAGTGGCAGATTTTCCACCCTTATCTCTCCACGTGAACTTCACAAGGAGCAGAATGACATTGGTTTTATTACCGCGAAGCATTGATGACGAGCTGGATGAGCGAAAGTGCTGACGAGAGGGAACGGACGGGCATTCAGTCACTGGCTGCGTGCCCGTCACAGGCGCTCAAGGATGCTGAGAGGACGTTGAGGGCCAGGTATCGGGAAGGGGGGGTTAAACACACACACACACACAGCTGGGGCACAGTATCTAAGAAAAGGGAAAACCTTCATGCATTTAGTCAGACACAATACACTCCCACAGCTACACAGGCTCCACACACTATACATTCACACACATTTGTTTGTAGAGACAGCTTCGATAGTGATGGTGATGATGGCGACGCTGATGCAGGTAGAACCCAAACAGCTTTCAGGTGACTTATGTCAGCTTTACCTGCTCCTTTTTCCTGCCTCCTCTTGGATCCATATGTTGCACTTCCCCCACTCTCTCCGTCTCATATTAATGTTGTTTCTCCAACGGTGAGGGCAAAGGAGAACAGAGCTGCCTCCACCATCTTGCCATTCTTTGCCGAGTTTTATTGCCTGTGTCTGTCACACCTTCAGGCTTTGGTGCACAAGTGCAGCTGTGTACTCAGCATTCAGTTGTATCAGCTCTGTGGAGCCGACTGCACAAGGCGTAGCTTGAAGGTTACAGTGCCCCGTGAGCAGCAGCTATTCAAAATGATGTATTGATATATCCTTCACGCCCATTTTGCTGGTATAACATTAGTATTAGTCACAGTTTGTTATGCCCGGATAGATTTGATGGTTAGCTAATTGCTACTGTTTGAGAATTGCTGACCAGTTCTGACCGGTTGAAGCTACAATTGCTATATTTGCTCAAACACTCACTATGTCCTGACAGTAGTACATGAGAAAGATAATTTGTGAAAAAAATCAAATTCCTCTGCGTGCTTCAAATGGCATTTGCAAAATACCACCGCACCCAGATAAAAAAAAACAACCAATCAGAGGCGAGGAGTCTCCAACGCAGCCTTACAATCACTGCTCATGAATCTTGTGAACTCAATAAGAGAATGAGCATATGTCAGGATGGTGACAGTTTAAAAAACTTCTCAACTGTAACTTAAATATAAATAAATATATAATAAAAAAAAACTGAACCTCTCCTTTAGGAACAAGCAGTGTCTTCCACTAAACAGGATTTACAGCATGCATGCATAGACAGAAGTGTGAAATATACCTGTGTGAATAACTGACACAAAGGCTGCTTTAGGGTGTTAAAGTACGTGTTGACGCCAGATGAAGGACTGAATGAGTCTGATTTATGTCCAAACATGGTTAAATGTGGGTGTGTCAACATCCATCTGTGGCTAACTGTGGATGTGGGCTCCTGCACATGTGCATCATTTTACAATGACACAAAATGAATTCACTATAATGAGATGTGTTCCAATATGTACGCAGGAGATTACACATTTGGTGCAGGGACCGCATATGCATACGCTGCTGCGTTTGTGCATAAACAGACCTTTTCTGGCTTTTATGAGTTTTTTGCCTCCGACTCCAGAGACTTGGCAAGACTGTGATGCTCACATTCTTTTGTATTTGCATAAATGAATGGACAGTATGGACAGTTATTAATTGCTAAAGACTTTCTGTTGTGAAGTCTTGTGAGCGATTAGACAGATTTGTGAGGACATAAAACTTGACAACAGCACAATACGGCCTCCTCAGTGTCTGTGACATCGTCTCCATGCCGTTCTCATGCATTGTTTTGACTGAAATGAATTACCTCCAGTGCCCTTTATCGCTGTGACAATGCAAAGAGATGTGAAGTTGACAGTGTCAACTTCATTACTTCTCATTTCCATATGAACAACAGCGTTGAAGAGGCCTTCAACCTGCCCACTTACCTCTGCTCTGCTCATAAATTGCATGACGCTGATATATGCGCACACACAGAGTTATTCACACATTCCACTCCACCAGCACATTACCATAGATAACTGCCCCTCACCATCTCTGACAGGTGTTTCTTCTTCTTTCTGTCTGTGATAAAGTATCAGACTATATAGATGACGTGCTGGCAGGGACTGGGGGTGTGAGGGACAGTGTCCCTTTGCCAGGGCCACTCATTAATTGGCCACTGGAATATACAGGACTTCGATTCATATAGATTGCGGCCAGGTGGCGGTGGAGGCGCCAGGGTGCCTTATCAAAGGGCTGCGCTGCTCCAGACCTTTGTGTGTTGGGTCATTCATATTGCTGTCAGTGGACTGTCATTCGAAGTATCTTTTGCCTCTCTTCGTCCTGACGGGCCGGGGTTGTGAGTGCAGGAGAAAAGTCGGCCAGTCTCTCTGAGGCTTCCACCCGAACACCACTCATCTAATCACTTGATCAGAGTCGTGTTTGATGACTCGTGCGCTGAGTGGAGGTTGGCCCGAGAGACCCACGGGCTGGCTCATCTTTACCTGTTACTGATTGGAAGTAAAACTATGAGAGAACCAAACTACGCAGGCTGTTGAGCTTTTCTACTAGTACATGTTGCACCATGGACGTCTGGTCTTTCGAAAGGCTTTCTTTTGTGTTAGAGAGTAGGATGTTGGGTATCTGTCCAGCCACAGTGAAGCATGATAAACGTTTTTGCATGCTGAACAAGTGGCCCAAGGAAGAAACTGTCCTCGCAGCGTGCTGACACGGCCATTCTGTGCATGTCTGAGGGGGAGGTCCAAGGTGCTGAGCTCATGTTTCCCGACCCGGCAAGCAACAGCAGGATGCAGAGCGTCGTGATTGGAATAGGACCACAACACTCTCACTCAACATAGCTTAAGTCGCAGTCTAACTGTTAATAGCAGAAATTACCTTTTTATGCCCTTCAGTTTTTCATATATGTGTTTTTGTCAAGTCGGCTGCTCTGAGGAAAAAGCCCGTCGCTTATCATACCAGAGAGATGAATTACAGAATTGAAAGAGAAAGTTATTTATGAGCTGCCATAAAGTGTGATTTCCCTTCAGAGTGAAATTAATGACAACATTTCCTTTTCACTCGATGCAAAAGCTGTATCTCCTGCAAGTGCATGTTGAATTGAACAAATGAATCCGATGTTTCGATCTTTCATCCATCTTATTTTGTCACTTTCAATTCCATTTCCAAAGGAACTTGAGGAGATGCAGGTAAAGCATATGCACAGATTTGCGTCCCTCATCCTGCTCTTTACAGTTAAAATGGGTTTTGTTTAAAGAAAGTTCCCAATCCATACTCGATGACAAGAGGCCGGTCACCACTGAGCCTTTTGTCAAAGTGCCATACACACTTTCATATACACGATGACAGTGATAATAACGAATGGCGGGACACTCTCTTTTTAACAGCACCAAATGTATCCAGCTTAGCAATTACAGACTTTAATGAGCCCTTTAATGACAGATTCAACACTGGTTTTATAATTTTATAGTCGCAATATAAATCGATGGAGAAATTCCCCTGCCATTTTGAAGAAAAATAAGAAAAAAAAACCCTCCAACTGTGCCCAGTGAAAGACACTGGGACTCTATCTATTTAAAAGCACATAGATAGTCATTAGGGATGAGTGTATCAGTGTGGAAGGGTTTTACTGCATTGGGCAGCGCTGATTGCTCCGGGAGAGATCTGCAGGGTTATGTCAAGGTGACCGTGTC
This sequence comes from Melanostigma gelatinosum, assembly GCF_949748355.1. Classification (NCBI taxonomy): domain Eukaryota; kingdom Metazoa; phylum Chordata; class Actinopteri; order Perciformes; family Zoarcidae; genus Melanostigma; species Melanostigma gelatinosum. The sequence goes on from NC_136640.1 coordinate 17,193,488, forward strand.
AATGTGTCCTTCCTGAGCGCCCTCATGCAGAACATTGCTTATTTATTCATCTGATTTCTCTATTCAATTGCTTTTGCTGCTCCTGCGACAACGAATCAAGCCGAATTCCCCAAAGAAGCCTGACAATCAATAGTGAGGTAGCTGACGCAGCGCTCTGGGACGGGGTATGAGTGAGGCGCTGACAGGGCTCCCATCACTCCTGCGTGACACGTCTTCAGTACATCTGACATGTGCCGTCAAACACCAGGCCCTCACCGCTATGCCGCGTCAGCGCTACGGGCGTCTGCTGTAAAGATTTACGCTGGTTTCATTCTATTTCATTACTTTCTTCGTTGGGATTGTGCCATTCCAGCTAGGTCAGCTTTTTACAGTCAACTGTACACCCACACATGTACTGTATTTGTACCTGTCGAAAGGCTGGTGTATGTGATGGTGTTTTCCACCAACGAAGCTTTCAGAAGTCTTGACGTTTCCAGATGTTTCTGCTCTCCTGCCATATGTTGGATGAGAACCGGGCCGCTTAGTATTGATTTGCCGTCAGTCATGTGGTGATGCTGGGTCCAGCATTGAGGAATACTCCCCATGGCTGGAAGCAAAATGAATAGATAATGGATAGATGATGAGGTATTGGAATGTACCATTCTCGTGTGTGTCAAAGTGGTATCACGATAATGTTTCTGTGTATAAATATGCATTTCACTAAGCTGGAGTGTCTCTTTGCTTCATGCATCTGGACTCTACTCTCTTCTCTTTGGGATTTTACCCATAAAGCAGTGTGGCTGGAGGTGTCGGCCTGACTGTCGGTCTACTGACTATTGGTTGTTGAGATACTATTTGTGTTCCCAAATAACTTTAGTGATCCCTTAACTTTTCATCTCGTACCATCATTTGGTCAAATTAGAAATTTGCTACTTTACTTTTTTTCATGTCCAAATACCTGTGAAACTAATGACATTGTCATCAGCCTCAGTTATGTGTTTGGCACAAATTCGTTAAATAGTAAAATAAATGTGGCAACATGCTAAACTACAATAGTGAACATGGTAAACATTATACAGCCTTGCAGAGATGCGAGCATGGTTGTCTACTCTTAGGTCTTATCACATTCATGAGTGAATCCATATTTACATGGACACTAATGTCATGGTTTTGCAGATGACATTTGCATGGTACATGATAAACCTGTTCCTATCACTGTTGAGGATTATATGGAATAATTGTACCAGTATCCAGGTCTTGTAGGATCCTTTTTTTTGCATTATGTTCCATTTTTTTCTCTTGCTGCCACAATGGGCAGTGTCTAATAATTTGATGTTTAAAATGTGAATTCAATGGAATTCATCTCTAGCGCATACAGTTGGTGCCCAGATTACAGTGCATTTCATAGCCGTGTGTTTCCTTGATATCTCATCGTCTCTGCCAGTCTTTCATTTTTATACATTTGGGGATAGTTTTGTTCATTTTCCAGATCATTTGCTGCTCTGCTTGATTTGCCCTCTTCAGCTTATTCAGCAGCAATGGAAGACGGGAGCAACGATGCCATTTATTCCCCACATTACTGCTGTCAAACTTCCCCTCTTATTCACTGTTGTATTTCCTGTTACATTGTTCATCATCATGTCTTTTGTTTTAGTGACTGGCTGCTAAAGTAACACAAAATGAGGACGCATCTGCCCACATGACAGAATGATCAGAAACCTGGATAAGGTGTTATGTCATACACCAGGTTTCTCTAAACTGAGATAGGGGCTTATCCAGGATAAGATGTATACTCCAAAGCTACTGCTAAACTAATGGACATGTACGGGTACCCACTTGTTTCTCTTGCGCTGAACTGTAAACATATGTTTTGGAGAATTTATCATTCCCTTACATTTATCACATACCTGAACTAATATAGCCTTCTTTACCTGCCATAGCTGACTGCTCTTCCCTGACCTATAGCTCATCACTAGCTGTCATAGACATTCATTTTGTAGTGACAATCCATCACTTAGAAAAGGCCCCATGGCTTTTAGTGTATTAACACACATTAACAGTTCCCTCCATGCTGAGCCCACCCCCACCACATCCCTCCTGCCAGCCCTCCTTTGACCACTGATGACGGAACGGTGAAGACGACGTTTATTGTCCAATACTATTGACCTGCAGATTCCGAGTGATTTATCCACCTTTTTATTGGGATTGTTTTTTCTGAGTGTGTGGAGGTTTTATGTCCAGTAGTACCCCTGGAAATGCCCCAGTGCTGCTACACATCCAATGGCTGACTTGATTTATATGTTTAAAGAAGGAATTGAAGAAAGCGGGAGAGCAGTGGCATCCCAGTCCATTCATCAATGTAAAGGCCAGTTCCCCCTTGAAACGGGGGTAATGCCGACAAAGCCCTAAGTGCACCGCTGTGGTCATCATGAAAAACTGAAAACGGCTCACCTGAGAGTAATGTCCCGCACACTACAAGAATACAAAGACTCAGGCACTCTCCTTCCCTTCCAGGCAAAGCAAGCTTTGACCTGCACCATGTCTGGAGTCTTTACTTAAACATATCATATGGTTTACCCTAAGGTGGAGGGCGCAGAGAGGCCTACATCTCTTTATACCCAATTAAGCTTGCCACATGAGGTAGGTAGTCATGGCTGAAACCTCTTCTCCCTCGGTGCCCTATTAGAGCACTGAGAAGCCTGTAGAAGGCTGAGTCCCTAGTGGACAAAGCCCCTGACCTAGAGCCAAGGAGAAGCACCACAGCTCCATTCACCTAAATATACAGACGCGACTACAGAATACAAAGTTGCCTCCTGTTCAGAGAGGAGGACGTATTCTGTATATGCGTGCCAAGAGAGGTGAGAAGCCATTCTTTGTTTATTTTTTGAGAACAGGATATGTCTGAGACAGAACTGGGAAAAAAAGAAGACTAAAATGGAACAAGCACACCTGAAAATTCAATATGATTTGAAATGCTCTCTCGGAAGACTTTCTTTGCCCTCCTCACCTGATGGGAGCATCTCCCTGAGCATGTAGGGAAATCGACCTTGAAGTCACGCCGAAAATATATGTTTTTTTATTTTTCTATCACTTTGTCAGTGCGCTGCCCTGCACTGAAAAGCCTTTCCCACAGCCACATACCTGCCCAAATCATGATAAATGCTCAGGCATGCTTACCCAGTGGTTTTGCATCACTCATAACTCAATGTCCCCTGTCCTCCCACCCATCTGGGATCGGCTGACTCCAACAGAGGAGACCGAGCCGGTGCTGCCGGAGTGCTCCAGCGGCACCGGCCCATCTGTCCCCGCCTGCAGGCTATTGTGCCGATCCTCAGCTGTCTCACAATCGATGACCATGCAGACAAAAGGGGAGAAATTCTCCTCACACGGGCAACTTCTATCTGAATCCTACTCTGACAAGTCTGCAGGTGTGCTGCTCTTTCTGTCTTTCTCTTTATATCCCTCTGTCTGTTTTCTGTTGCCCCTATAGCCCATCCCCCCAACACACACACACACCTACACGTACACATATACACATACACACACACTTCATGTGGCAGACAAGGGGGCAGTGAGGCTGTCTGTTATTTTTGCAGTGGTGATTATTATCACAATCTCAAGTGGTACGTACCTCGACATACGTGCTACCTCGATGTACCTCTATATACTTGTTAACCACCGATTAGCGTCACATTGATTTCTTCTCGGCCCCACCCATCCAGCTCTATCCCCAAAACACCATGTGTTTCAGCATCAACTTCCCCCCCAAAGGGCAAGGATTTAGAAACTTTTAATTTCCTCAAGTGACATTTTCAGACTGAAAATGAGGTGGGAGGTGCTAAATGTCAACCAGGGAGGCATATCACAAGTTATACTTTGCATTCTTGTCTCACCTTGCATTTTGCTCACCGGGCAAACTAAATTCATGAGTGCTGGATGATAGGGAAGTACTCATTTTAAAAATAGGTGTGTGATACTTTTAATTTCGTCACAAGCTGATGGGAGTCACGGGCTTATCCGGGCTACCATGCACTGAAACGGTGGTTACGGGACATTTATCTAATTACTGAGCATTGCATTCCATCAACTGGGATACCATTAAGACGTTTGATGTGCCCACCAGTGGTTTTCCACATGGTGGCAAGAGGGATGGTTGAGGGATTCATATGCACTTGCTAAGCCAGTCCAAGTTGTCAGAATGCGGCTGAACCCCTGCTTAGTTGGTTTTAACTCAACCTACTTTGAGCCTTTCTAGACTGTCAAGTGTACTGTAAATGGAAGGATAACTGCAGGGGAGAAAGCTTTCAATGTATGGATCCAAACTCTGAATGGAGGTCACTCATGTTGAGGTTTGTAGGCTCTCACACATCAAGAAAGCGGCTGCAAATCGGAAATCAGGCCTGCTGCCTTTGAGGCTGCTCTGCTACCTAGATAAATAGGATGAGTCTGGTTTCATCGCAAATGGGCGGGAGCGTGGGGAGAGAAAGAGAGACAAATGGTGAGACTGAGCAACAGAAAGACAAAGACTCAGAGACAAATTGAGAGTCGGCGAGTCAGACAGAAGCAGATACTTTGGACACCTGAAATAGCAATTAAGATCTAGTGCATTCAAGAAAATCCTATTAAGGGCGAGGTGTATTGTGTTATTCTCTGCATTATTGCCTGTCGGGATGTGTGTGCGAGAGGAAGAGAGACAAAGAGGCAAAACAAAGAGGGCAGGGCGGGTGTGCGAGGCTGAGAGTGAATTTGAAGCTTTATTACCGGCTGATATTGCAGCCCAAATTACAAATCTTGGAGCAGTTATTCCTGCCTCGAGATGTTACTTCAACCCCACGTTTGAGGCAAATCATCCTGTAATGATATTGCTTATTGCAAATGAGGGAAGTGATGGAAAGTAATGAATGAGGCGGGGGTACAATCCGATAAGGCGGGCTCCTAACTAAGTGGGTCTCTCCTTCTCAACCTTCAGCCCGCCGACCCCTCTGCTCAGACCATTATTCAAGCCGTAACAAGCCGATTCATTTAGGCTGTTGGTGTGCAGAATTAGATTCCCGCTTCAGCGACCATTGAGCAAAACATAAAGATGTTTTCCGCACCAAACATGCAGCATTTACATAATTTCAGCTCAAGTTTGGGCCAGCAGTAATAAGTTGTGATGAAACTGTCATTAGGGGCAGCGATGTGCAGGGAACAGGAGACGCACAGTTCAAGATTAATATGGGAGCTCTCCGTGGTGCTGAAATGTCAGGGGACACAGAATAATGAGACTGGTTTTGTAGGGATAACATACCTGTATGGGCATCTACTTGTGTGTGTGGATACATATGTGAGTCTATGTTTATTAATCTAAAGTATCTAGCATGCTGCCTAACACATTGCTTAGTGCGAAGGCTACAGATTCAGGAGATATTAAAGCATTTAGTGTTTTTCAGTTGATCATAATTAAAAAAAAATAAAAATACACATGGATTTACAAACACAACAGATGTAAACAACACATTCAAAGGGGCTAGTGTTAGTCTACGTATGGAAAGAACGATCAATCAGTGTGGGATTGACACAGTACCTGGCAGGAAGTAAGTGGACACCCAAACATTACATCAATATGTGATTTATTGAATTGCTGCTGCTAAAACAGGGCACCACTGTTCTAAGGAGGCTTTCCTTAAATTTGAATGTGATTCATTGCTTGCTGTAGTATTGGGATTTCCCTTAAAGACTAACTTGGCATTTATCGTTAAAAACCTTTTGAAGTGATATTTATGGCGGATTAACTGTCAAAAGCTCAGCTAATTTGCTTCACCAGCACTGTGCATGAGGTTTGAACACAGACCAAGATAGAATGAAAGAAAATCTCTGAGATGAAATGACAAAGACAATGGTTGTTTATTTATTATCCCATAATTCCCAGTGAGAGGCTGATTGAAAAAGTGTTCAGGTCTTTAAAATGAACTTAAGGGTGAGTAGGGTTAACCATAAAAAAGGCCCAGACCAAAAGTATACAAAACGGACAAAACAAATTTCATATTCAGCATTTCATATTCATATTCGGCGACCCTACAACCTTTTCATTTACATATCAATCCTGAATTGTGCCTTTAACATGATGACAACGATTCAAACGTTCATATATTGTCATCATCCCAATTGCCATACCCAAATTGCCACGCACATTTCAAATATAATACATCGGTTATTAGCAACTTGTGTTCAACGGTCCTCTCCTGAGCAGCGCCTGCTCTTCAAATGGGTGCTAATGGTCAAAGTAACTCTTCAATTAATCAAACAAACAAACGTATCTAATAGATGCTACAATACAGAAACAGCTTCACAAGGACATGTCATCCAGGATAATGTGCCATTTGTCACAGGCAATGGCTTTAAACAGCACATTAGATGGAGATCAACTTGGATTTATTCATCCACACAGAGGCAGGAACGGCAGTAATGGGATGTTGGGCCATTATGGCTGCTTCAGACAGCGTGTGTTGTGTGGTCACTGCCACACTTCACAAGGATGCTCCTCCTCCAGAGGAGTCAGTCAATGATGCTTTAACCCCCGGATATAGTTTTTGAAACACATGTGCTGTTAATGCACTCTATTGGTTCATGTGTTATTGTTCCAACACACAAGGAATACAATCCTTTGACACAGACTATTATTTCACTTGAGGAACTGTTTCTTTTATGTCTCTAAAAATGTAATTTATGTAAAAAAAACAAAAACAATATATATATATATATATATAATCAGTAATCATCCTACTGCTCCTGCCCTTCTTCCCCAGTAGTTAGCCAGATGTTTTCCTGATATCGCTGAAGGCCAGTTGAGCTACGGTAACTAAGGAGTGGGTGGGAAACAGACACAGTGTCCCCATCACGGGGGGATTGGGTCAGCGCCATAGCACAATTCAACAAAGATTAATCTCTTCCACTTACTGGGCCCTGTGTGTTTATTTTCGGAGCATGTCTTGGGGGGGGGGGGGGGATTTACCATGGCCATTATCTCCATAATCTCTTTGTCATCAAACAACATGTGCCCGTGTGCACACAAGGAACACGTGGCCACGGTGAGTTCATAATCTCAATAATAGTGTTTGTACAGGCGTGGTGCTTTCTGAGACAACATTCCCCACATCCTCCTCACATTCCTGCTCTCTTTCTTGCTGTTGGTCTCGCCGTGCTTTTTAACCTGAGTTGAACTGCTGCGGCATTGATGTGCTGCCTCTGAAGCAAATCAAACGCGCAGTCTCTGGCCGATCTTTCGCTTGACACAGGCCTTTCTCAAGGAAAGCTATAGCCCTTTATGGAGAGAGTGTCAATTTCAACACAAAGTCAAGATGACAGTTGCGCAGAATCCATATTTAATAGTGGCAAACGGAGCAAACACAATTGAGGAAAAATCAATACTGCTTTCACGTTTCATCATACATCACCTTTCTCTGAACCACTGCTTACCCCTGTCCTTTTGTCTCCCTGAAAGAGACTGTGGATCTCTAACAGTGAATTGTAAACAAGCACGGTAGGTCCACTGCTCTTTGTGGTTTGTGGACAAAGAGCAATCTCTAGCTGCTTGCACAAACAGTAAATGGGTGTGACAACATAGCATTAAATCTTTCAGGGAGCTGACGGGAGGAGAAACGAACAATTTATTTTTTCTTGTTGGCTTTCAGCGTTACACGCTCACCTCGCACGTTATTACCATAACAAAGCAAGCTGCTTGTAGTAATGGTGTCACAATGTGTGTTTGTGTGTGCAGATCTAGTCCAGATGTAAGAAAAGATACGGAATCACGATTTGTTTGTGTCCATGCAAGACATTTTTCTCCCTTTCACCATTTTTGACTGGACATTGTGGACGAATTGAAATGATGTAGTGATCTCCATTATATTCTTGACTAATCACGGATACCGTTGTGTTCAGTCCGGTGGTGGTCAGGCCGGTCTGGGTTTCGTTTGGCGCTGCTCATCAGCAGGCATCTTGTTCACCAGATGGGCCTTGGGGTGCTGACAGTCATGGCGCAGAGCAAGGGTGAAGGATGACTTAGAAAGGACGGTGGGAGGGCACACGCATGATGACCTGTCAGGTTCTGTCGCCTGTCTTTGTGTGCCTTTATTTTCTCCATGACCCCCCCCCCCCTTCCGTTACTCCCCGCTCTGCTTCAGAGCCCCACAGGTAGCAACGCAATGTTTGGTGATGAAAGGCCTCAGTAATGGATCTTCTCTGTATCCAAGCCCAACTAAACTGGTGTGACAGCTCTTCCCTCCCCCCAGACCGGCCTTTATATTGTCTCTCTGGAAGTGAATGCATTTTGGAGTGAATAAATTTCATTACAGACTTTCACGCATGTGTGTGTTCTCTCTCGCACGTGCGGCTTTGTCAACGAGACGGCGATACGTGTTTGGCCAATTCCCAGGTGGGCTGCAGGGTGTGTGCATGCAGCGTATCCGTCAACATTGACCCGAAGAGTAGTGCGTGGTGACGGCAAACCCATGTTGAGTGAGACGGAAGAGGAAATGTCCGTGTCAGAATTCACTCGAAAAGGCAAACAATGTACCATAACAACCTCTCCACTGCTTTTCCTCCAGTATTTGTTGATAGAGGCGACTTGTAGTGATGGCGTCCGTGTCTATTTTCCGGGACCTTATGTTGAGATTCAAGCAGGAGAACAAAAAAACATTCCGATGCCAGCAGGGAGATGATTGACATGGGAGCCTTGCTAGTAATGTATAAAAATGTGCTTCTGATCGCTGTTCACTCATGCAGTGGAGCATGCTGGAAAATACCAAGCCCGCCGCGAGCTCCGGGTCCCCCGTCGCCGGGTGATGTGTCCCCCCCACCAACCCCAACGCTCAATCTGGTGTACAAGTGCCCATCCCTCCCCCCCCCCCTCGGCCTATTTTATACCCCCTCCTCCTACTCCTGCTCTCGCCTTGGCACACACACTCTGGTATGCACTGAAATTCAATCAGATGCTTAATTACATCTTAACATCGGTTCCTACCAGCTGGCTTTATTCCCCTGTTTCTGATTAAAGGGATTAGAAAAATGAAATTTAACAGTGGATTTGCATACTGCTCTAAAAGGGGCACTGGCGTGTCTCTGTGGCTGTCTGGCCAGTGTTTGCTGCTCTCGCACTCCCTGTAGTCCATCAAATACGGAAGGAAATACACAAGCATGTTCCTGCCTCCGATTCTGCACAGCAGGTAGAACCAATTACGGAGATAGAAGCTCGGGCATGTCTCCTCTTCCCGTCTCACTCTGAATACTATAAGGCATGATACCCTCTGACACAGGTGCGCAGATGCATAGACCATATCAAATAGAGGCAGAAAAGAGATGAATGTGTTTCTGTGTGTTTCATAGTGCGTATTCCATGGATGTTGAGGAAAAAACCCTTTTCTGTTGCTCATATCTGCCTGATGAATGGCATACAGGGAAACTGGGTGGCTTTAGGCTTTCTCTTAATGGGGCCAAGTAGGCCCACTATCCAAGCTGTGCAAGGAAAATGGGCCCATTAATCACAGAGCCACCACCATCATCTCCATATGATTATTCTCCTCGTGTGTTGGCTAACTCCGAGCTGCACAGGAATTATTGTGACATCCTGTGCTATTCTCCGCTCTTTCATCCTTTTTTCTTTTTTTTTCTCAAAATAAGTTGCAGGCTTACTTTTCAACTTAATCCGCCGTCGGTAGACAAACTAAATCTATCCTGAGAGGAGATCTGGTTACGCATTCACTGTTTATTTCATGCAATTAAAAAGTGATTCTGTTGGAAGTTTGTATTAAAAGGATTAAAGGCTTATTGGTCCCTCAATTCACAGAGAGAGAGAGAAAGAGGAAACGGTGCAAAGGAGTGGGAAAATAAAACCGATCGGGAGGTCTGAGGGGAGAGGAGGAGAGAGACACTTGAGTATTTAATATGAGCGTTATGTCAGCATATACCGTACCTTAGGTATGTATGCGTGTGTGTTTACTTTGACCAATTAGTGAACGCTTACCCAATGCGCCCATTTTGGCATCAATTTGGGAAGAAACCAGATCAATCATGAACATTTTGCTTTTGATGAAGGACACTGTAATTAGTCCCAATGAAACAGCATGAGCAGGATGTGCTCAAGGAAAGGATTGCATGAGTAGTCAGAGCTCTGGGGAAGCAGTGGCCCTGAGAGTCTCGCAACACGGGACTCTACTGCCCTCTGTTGGACCTGGAAAGCACATCACTGCTCTCTAAACGGGAACTAAAGCGTTCTAAAGATGTTTGATGGACACAATGGAACATTAGAAGATATGCCGTACTAATAAACCTCAAACTTGGCAAAGACAAAAGCACATGAATTTGATAAAACAATATGCTTCCTGTAGCCTGACATCAATACCAGGTCCAGGACAGTTGCATACATGAATCTTTGTGTTTTGAATCAGGAATTAATCCAACTGCTTTGATTTCATCTCTTTTTCCCCGTGATCTGTGTTCTTCTCATCAATGCTGTCGATTTTTAGCCACATGGTCTCTTCTTGACTCTGTTGTAAACTAAAAGGTTGAAATCAGTTTCTATTCAACAGCAGACACAGTATGAGGTTGGAACATGCACGCGAGCTTAATAGCACCAGTCAGTGGGTCTCAGATCCTGGTTCAAGGTTTATGTTTGTTTGCTGTAAGAGTGCCACCTCCTGGCCAGAGGACGTATTTCACATAGCCTTCCTTTATTATTATCTTCTGCCCCACACAACAGCAGGCACTAAAGTTTGATTTACGAATAAAAATAGCTTCAATATTTTCCAATTTATGCGTGAGTGATTTCCCATTCAATTTTATGACATAAAAGTTTTATGTGGACAACCTTTGCTGCCCTTTGGAGATATTTTTCTAGCGTATGCAATATCTTAGCTGCAGCACAAAAGGTAGTGGGATGCAGTTTTATTTGAAGTGTCCCTCTGTGCAACACTAAATTTAATAGGAAAGACGCTCTTAAACACACACACACACACCCATGAGATAGTGCACATATGTAATATAAATAATTGTAATCATAAAAGTAAAAGCACCTCTCCTGGCCTCTTAAAAGTATCTCAGTGTGCCTCAGTTGTTATCCAAAGCTCTCCGTAAGCAGGAAAAAAGAAACACCTTCACAAACTTTTATTCGATTTATTTAGCTGACTCATGTGTCAGACTTCTTAAGAGAAATACAGCAGTTCGTATGTTTGTGTTGACTACTTTGTGTGTTCTGTATTGTGTGCAGCATGTAACTGTCATTGGGTTACTTACAACACATCAATGTGACTCTTCAGTGTGACTCGTATGCTCCTCTCCTTCACCTGACCTACTCGGGAAAGTGCTCGTCCTTGCCGTTCCTAGAGGACAGAGGGTTGTGTACATGATCTGTAAATAATTCATTCCAATCAATCGGTGGTTTATGTGATCTTGTCGATAGAGAGCGGCTGATTGACAGATCTAATCTCTAAGGGTCTAAATTCAGGACCCTGCTGCCAGGTGTCACTTCTACACCCAAACCCTGACCTCTCTCGGGTGGAATCAGTGGCTGATGTGGCTCACCTTAATATTGACTGAATCCAACACCGCTCCCTGTCGGGTGATCATCAAATGACAGCGGCTGACCTCAACAGCACCCTCCTTACATCTGCTCTGTATTTGGCTGCTCTTTTTGACGCTTGTAGGGCTCTGCTCTTGATGCTAACACATCTTTATATGACGCCAGATGTCTCACCTGGTTCTCATCACGCACTCCAGTGAACACAAACTGCAGCAGAAGGCTCTTTAGAGACACAGTGAATCAGGGGCGTGGAGCATTACAAGATGCAGATCCACAGTCATGACACTCTCATAACCATAAATGAGGCACATTTACACTGAGGGTTAGGTGATTATCACCTGTGTACTTGGGGGAAAGCCAACGCCAGTAATTGTGTCTGGTGTGTTCTCATAGATTTTGTGTAGACTCTGCGAAATACTCTACACTGTGGAAAGTGCAGGTGTCTTAAGTGCAAGCTCACCAAAGGGGGACTCCACTGCACTGATAACACACACATATTAAACATCATTTCCAGCTTAAGTGGCCCCTGGCACCTTTTTTTTTGTTTTGTTTTGTGCGAGGAAAAGCACCATGTTGATGAGCAAAGTTGCCCTTGCTGTGAGTGTGAACCTGTTCTGTGTGAGTGTATTTACAGGAGAGAGGCGGAGAGATTCAATTGTACTGCACATGCATTATGCAAGAAGTAATCAATCTGAATCTGTTCAGTTACTTTCTATTCTGTTTCAAGCATATTGTGTTCAGTACAAATGGGAAAAGTGAGGAACATGAAGCCATTTTTCTTTAGGTTTAGTTACTAACACTTATTATTTGTGCCACATTTTATGAAGACTGTTTGACTGTCATTTATCTTCTTCACTTTCATTTTATTTCTATGAAATGATACAATTTTAATCAAGTATTAACAATGAAAATACTTCGTTTTTTATACATTTGAATCCTGTTGCACTTCGATAAGGTGAACATTATTCGTTCTAGATAGAACACATGTACACGTGTGCAAAGAAGATAGTTTTGGAATTGCAGACATACAGCAAAAGAAATGAAGCCTGTACTGAGAGTAAGAGAGAGAGAGAATGGGAGAGAGCTGTAGAGTTTAATGCTGAGAATTCAGGAGTGGTTATGGTCCAGATGGCCTTGCAGCAACAGCAGCTGTAAATCACAGTGTGTTGTGCGATCTGGACGATAGTGCTGCACACTGGAATCTCACTGCAAGGTGAGACCGCTGACGACAGGGAATGAAACCAGAACTTTGGGGTGGAGGGCGGGGAGGTGAATGACATTAGCCCTGTAAGTCTCTACAAACGAGCAAACGCTTCAGCGTCAGTGCAGCAGCTCGGTATCATAAAATCAGAAGATGTAAAACAACAATCTGCTGCATTGGGTCATTCTATCTTTCTCTTCAATGTTAATGTTATGATGATAAAAAAAAAGCAGACTTTAAAAAATATTTTTTTCCCAAAGCTGTAAAAAAATCAAACTATTGTATTGACTGCTGCACTCACTGGCTATATCCATGAAACCTTCTGCAGAGATTCATTCATAGCAACACAAATGGAGCAACCTCTTCCATTGCACACTTACTGTGTGACGTGTGAGGGAACATGGGAAGTATGAACATAAACAAATGACCTTAAAGCCGTTCTGTTATTGAGACTGAAAACATGCAGCTATGGCGTAAATGCGTACAAGGTGTTTCTTTGCCTCTATGTCTTACTAAGTGATCACATGTGCTTTTCCCTGCACATGTTAACCTCCAGCCAGGTTCCTCCTGTGACTTCTCATTGATTGGAGAGTGGCGTCACTCGGGGTGTGTGTGTGTGTGTGTGTGTGTGTGTGTGTGTGTGTGTGTGTGTGTGTGTGTGTGTGTGTGTGTGTGTGTGTGTGTGTGTGTGTGTGTGTGTGTGTGTGTGTGTGTGTGTGTGTGTGTGTGTGTGTGCGCGTTGAAGAAGACAGATAGCGGGCTGGAGGTGTGGGTGGAACGGCGGTGTTGATTGAGAGGACCGTCGTAGTCTGGCCATGCAAGGAATGCTGGGCGTGGTCCTGTTCATCATGCCGGACATATAGCTCATTCATAAGCAGCAGGGGCTCTGCAGCAGATGCATTAAGATGTGTTTCCGAGAACAGAACTGTACTACTATATCACACAGTGTCACTGTACTGCCACAGTCCCAATGTTTAATTTATGCTCCATCTGCCTCCCTCCAAAACAATACAGTTACAATTCTAATGAAATGCACTGAAAAAGACATTCTGTAAGTTATTGTATTAGGAAGTTACAAAAGCAAAGTTGTACCTCACTTGATTTAAGACGTTTGCAGAGTTAAAGGAACAATGAGTAGAATTTCCTAAAAAACTTAATACAAAAATAATTCTCTCTTTGTGTCAAGTCCAACGACAGAAAGTCTTCCATCTCTTACTAGAAGTGTGTGGTGGGGTCCGTATCGGTCGAGACCCTGCCCTCTGCCCACATGTTCTCCTTTCTTTTCGTTTTGCTGTGTTGCTGCCTCAGCCTCCACCTGTCACTCCTCTTCCTCCCCCAGAGGATCTATTTCACCCTTACACTGTAATCAGTATCGTCTGAGTCAGAAGCTCCGGAAGCTCCGCTAAAGAATGGAGATTGCTACACTTGCTGTCTAGTGTCGTTGAGCCGGGGTCAACTTTAAATGTGTAAACAAACCTGCAACGGACAAATCCTACTCAGTCTGCCATTCGATGTTAAATTACTGTAACAAACTAGCAGCTCCTACAAGCTTCATACTAATACATATGGAGTTTGTTATAGAGTGGGAAAATGTGGACTGCTATGGGTGCCACTGACTAAATAAAACAGGTGGACGCTTCTGGAAATATGCTTATTCACTTTCTTGCAGTGAGGTGGGTGAGAAGATTAATACCACTCTGTTAAATATTACACAGCAGCCTTCAGCTTGTTAGCTTAGCTTAGCATAGTGACTAGAAACAGGAGGAAACGCCTAATAATATAACAATGCTGTTATATCCAACAGCAGTGACAAATTAAAAGACGAATTGCTGCAACAGATTAACAGCTACTATGCTAAATGTAATCCCACTTTCAGCAGAAAATCACATGATTTGTTTTGTTGGAGGATAGGATGTGCTGTGTCATAGGGCTGGATGTTCAGATCAAGGAACGTTCTCTCTTTGTGTCAAGTCCAACGACAAAGTCAAATCTTCAAGTTTTCAAAAAGAAATGTCTGACTCAACTGACGTTCGTGTTCCCATGGGCCAGCTTTCAGTGTGAGTGCATCCATCACCCCCCCCGAATCTCTTGCTGTGCTCCAAGCTGTGTACTCGTGTTGCCTGTTCATGCCTGCTGGGTGCCTTTGTACCACCCATCAACCCTGCTGTCACATCACGTTGGCCAGAATGTGAGCCTCATAAACACCATACTGACGTGAGGGAGACGGGAATAAAATATGAAAGGGGGCGGCTCATGTTTTGAGAGGCTACGACATGAGGCTGAGCTGTGAGAGAAGCATGCTCTGAAACACGGCAATACAAAAAGCCTCAATTACATTCTCTCTCTGTGCCAGCTTTACGCTTGACAAAGACAATACATATTAAACTCAGAGTGATATTGTTAATATGACATTTACAGAGAAAATGATAAAGATGGGGATTGAAAGAAAGAAGCCACCACCTTGACCAGACGTTATTACATTCAGCAGGGCGTCGGTTATTAAATCATTTTAATGCACAATGTCACAGAGACTCTCTCTTGGCTTTTAGAGACGATGCATCTATGTGTACATGTGCTTCTTCCTTCAGCTCCTGAAACTATTTAACACCATAAGCCAGCAATTTTCAGCCCAAACACGCAGCTTATCATTTGGATACTTTTCTAACCATAAGCATTTTATCATGCTGAGTCCTGAGGGCAGTCATTTGATCTGAGGTCATGGGGATTGCAGGGGTTAGCACTTCCTTCAAACAGAGAGCAGCAAGTCTGGAGCTGGAACACAAAGGTTGTGGTGTGATCGTGTTTTCACTCTCTTTAGTGGTGTGTCACTGACTTTATTGAGGTCTCTGCCGACTGATCCCAGTGAGGAGTGCGTTACAATAGTTTAGCATTGAGGACTGTCTCTCCTGTCTCTCCAATAAAAAGGGGGGAGTAGATCACTGGGCAGTGTTGGAGCTGGTTCCCAGCTTGCCTCATCCTTGCTTTCGTCCCCTCAAGGCGGTTCTTGGTTGAGGCTCAGTGTGGAGCAGTTTATATGTATTACTTTGAGCGATCAGCATACAAATCCAAAGATGACGCGTGCCTCACTGTTGACACAAACAGGGGAGCGTGTGCAGAGGGTGACAAGATAAGGCAGAGGTTTGACCCTGTGGGGCTCCACTACTGACAAGACGTGTGCAGGACCTGTGAATTCTGCTCGATGCCGCAGATAAACAAGTCCAGGGCGGTGCCGGAGATCAACGGTGATCAGCAGGAGTCACGGTGCCGATAGAAAAGGCTGCTTTCTATCATGCAACATTTAGTTTGAAGAGGGTCAGTATCAGATGAATCAGCTAAATGAGAAAATGTTTCTCAGATATATTGTACTGACATTTGCCTACTGCCCTTTAGACGGGTGGTTAACATGACCTCTGGTTGAAAACTAGATGTGGCTTGGCAGTAATATCATTTTAATGTTAATTAGCAGAACTGCCGGTTTGTTACCATGTGTGCTTATGTGCTTATTAATGATAATAAATGTTGGTATATGATAGCATTTCACATGGGTGCAGTTCAGCTGGAATTGAATAACACAGTATGACAGTTTCTTAGTGGCATCACCATCACATGTTGATGCTTGCCTCTCTTCTCTTTCAGTGCACAACACAAAAGATGTGTACTTAAGTCTATAATAACTGTGCTGAGAGATGATGTAATCCTCTTTCATGAGTGTATCCATTCTCTGTAACCTGACCAAGAAATGTTATCCGTCTGTGTACTAGGTACTCTTTGGCTTTGAGCAAACACAAAGCTAATCTCCTTCTCAGGCTGCGTGTTAACAAAGATGCACGTCGCCTTAAAAACAAAACACGTCAAAAACACGTCCGGCTACCTGTCGACAGTTTGTAAATGCAGCTCACCAAGCCGTTTATTCTCCCTGCATGGAATCTGCATTGCATTGTCCGAATCTCGAGTTGGCTTTAGCGGTGAGATTTCGCAGGTAGTGGGAATGTTGGATTGGCGTCCCGAGGGGTTGAAGTGGCCCGTCCTCACTGCAGTGGT
Organism: Melanostigma gelatinosum; assembly: GCF_949748355.1. Lineage (NCBI taxonomy): Eukaryota > Metazoa > Chordata > Actinopteri > Perciformes > Zoarcidae > Melanostigma > Melanostigma gelatinosum. The sequence goes on from NC_136640.1 coordinate 17,210,266, forward strand.
AATTATTCCACAGGCCTAATCATTAGAGAGCTGTTCAGACTTTCATCAGTGGCGAATGTAACACGATTAACTACATCTCCAGGAGCATGGCTCTTAAGGGCCACTACGTCAGCATTACATGACACTTTTGTAGGGCATTGTCCACACCATTGAAGAAAATAGGAACGTCGGGTGATCTCATTTGTGAACAGCACATGTCGACTCACATTCTGTATTTTATAATGGCTTGTGACGTGAAGCGTTCAGCAAATAAGTCAGCATACAGATTTATGTTTTCTTCCTTCTCGCATTGACTTCTCACTGTAAATCCCCATTGATGTGGTTTGCACTGTGTTTGCTGAGGAGCAGCCTACATTTGGTAATGGCATCTTACACAACGGTAATGAAGGGCATATGAGAGAGACATTCTGGGGGGGGGGGGAGGTGCTGCTGACACCTCCAGTTTCCCACGTTAACCTGCACTCACCTCCGCGCAGGCGGAGGAAATGAGCGATGTAACTCAAAACCAAGACCTGCTGAGCTGTTTTTTTTTACAAAAATAGTCTTTACTGTGTGTGTGTGTGTGTGTGTGTGTGTGTGTGTGTGTGTGTGTGTGTGTGTGTGTGTGTGTGTGTGTGTGTGTGTGTGTGTGTGTGTGTAAAGACACTTTAATGACCAAAAGATGTGGTAATCTGTGGGAGAATTTATTATTATAGAATTTATTCTTTTCATTTTTGTTGACACTTTTTAATACAGCCCGCGATTTACAGTGCAGTTTCGTTGGATAAATCAGGTACCGATAAAGTACTTTGCTGAAGTCAAACTGGACAAGAACAAGGGAGCAACAGTTGGGAATTTTGGAGGAAAGAAGCAATAAATTGTATGTTTTTTTGTAAATACTTGTTACTTACAGGGTGCAGTGCTGGAATACAAAACTGAGGTTTGGGGATAAATTAAGTAATTATGTACAGTTATAATATTCTATAAAACTGTGGGGGGTGTTTAACTGTTTTGTTTCCCAGTGATGCACCCCGCATTTACAAAAGATTAGAATTAATAGTGTATCATTTATTTCTCATACCCTCTTATCTGGCCAATTGTTCCTCCCTTGCTCCCCAAAGTCTTGTTTTCGTCCTCTGTACCTGCATTTAGGAACTGGTGAGTATGTCCGTGGTTCCTAATTTATACAACACAATTACACTGTATGTTTATGATAAAGATGAAGTTCCCAGCAGCATGCTTCATGCCGTGATGAACAAGTGATACCTTTGTCAGCTCAAAAACGTAGAGACACCATTGTAGTTCATGCATATATTGCAGTGTAACCATTCAACTGCAAAGCTGACATCGTTTCTAAACTGTGTTGCAGGTATTCATTTGCAGCAATTAAAGATTTACCGTCACATGCACACAAACACCCAGTCAAACTGGTCTCCGCACTTGTCTGTACAGGTGCATGTTGGGCAGGTCGGTTGGTTGGGCATTTTATGTTTGTTTTAGATCTGGGAAAGCATTAGATCACAGTAAATCTGCTTCAGTCGTAGCATACACACACATTCACACACACATATTTGCACAGGTTGGCGCTCAGTTAGGCTGTGAAAATACACTCATGAACGAGCATCATGGGCACGCAAAAAGCGCAAGAACCTTTGCACTTGAGAAATTGCCATTCACACCCTCCATGCTCGTCTCACTCAGTCTCTCTCCTCCATATCGCCCTCCCTCCCTCCCTCCTTTGCTAGATATACTCTCTCTCTTTCTCTCGCTCCCTCTTTCTCTCTCCCCCTCTCTCTCTCTCTCTCTCAGGCGCTCTGTTGACTAAGTCAAGGCTGCTCTGTGGTGAACTATCTCTGTGATTTATTCCTTATTTTCATATCAAGACTGGCTCATGTGTTCTGGGACGAGTGGTAGATGGACGTAGAGAGAGAGGGGGAGGACGCACATGAATTGAAACACACTCCTGGACACTCACTCACTCACCGCCTGTTACGAGTGACTTGAGAGTTGGCTGCCGGTGGATCAGTGATGTGTCGCCGTGAGTGTCACCGGTCCACACTGTGACCCGAAGTGGTTCTGCTCGGCAAGAGGGAAAACAATTTGCTTCTTCCTGTGCTATCTCTGCTCATGGGAGCTGTTGCTACTGAGCTCAGGAAGGGGCTTTGACCAGGACTGCAATAAATACCTCCCTAATTCCAAGAGGGGCTGAAAAAGAGGAAGAGTGCAGAGAGAGAGAAAAAATACCAGATCAATATTTCAGAGCGAAGCTCCAGAAATCCGGGCTTACTTTTCTTGTCTGCCACTTCTGGTCTCTGAGGCTATTGCCTTCAGGGGGGATCATTCCAATCCCCCAGGAAGAGGAGGAAGAGGAGGAAGAGGCGTATCTGCGGTGGGAGTTTGACCCCTCTGGGGCGCCAGTGTCGCAGCCGAGGGCTAACGCTCCACAGGGAGTGGAGGAGGAGGAGGAGGACGTGCTGTTGTTGTTTTGGATCCATCCATCCAGCTGTGGGAGATATGTCTGTGAGATAGCATTCCCCATGGCCCTCGACTCTCTGCCGTAGCCCCAATGCAGGCGTCAGAGGCAGGCATGGCCGGCGGGCGGACGCCCCTGCTGCTGCTGCTGGTGCTGGCGGAGGTGCTGAGTGGAGTCTGTGTACCTGGGGACGGCTCGGGCAAGAACAAGGGAAGCTGGAGGTGGAAAGGTGACAGGAGCCGTGAGTAACTCCTCCTCCCTCTGCTACACTTTATTCACTTTTCTTCTTCTTCGCTTCCTTTCCTTCTTCCTCTTCCTCTGTGAAAAGACCAACAGTGTCAAACCTCTTTTATACCTTCTACTTTTTCTTTCACTGTTCTTTTTCTCTCAGAGCACTCAACGTTCGTGTGCCACTTTGATTACTCAGGTTGCCGTTTGAGTCTGCGCTCATTCCTCTGCGACAGGCACCTGGATATGAGAGTGAAATACATCGTCTATAAGAGGCCAACGACCTTGGCATGTGTTGCCAGCTTTGAGAGGTATCAATATGTGCGCGACTGTGGAAGTGCCTCTCTGCTGTTGGATTTGCTGTGAGTTGCAATTCCTCATTTATTATCCCTCTCCCTGCTCTCCTCTTGCTCTCAGCATCACTCTAATATTCCTGTATGAATATCTCTCAGGGTCTCATTCGTAGTCATTAATTGATCAGTGTTGAGTTGTAAAAAGCTACTCAGAGGTATGGAACTGCCTATTTCCTCCGAGTAAAAGCCGAGTGTAGCTCTGAGAGAGTTCATTAAATATGCTGACACATGAGTGCATGGATGTTGGGAGGAGAGAGAGGATGTTCAAATTGAGCAAAGAGCTGCGGCTGATCCAGGACATGGCTTCTGTCCTCAGGCTTTTGGCTACAGGCTAATGGGATTGTTTGGCATGCCACCACCGCTTGACGCTGAGTGATGAAGTGGGGAGTTTGTCCCTTTGTGTCCGTCCCCTCGGTGGAGGTCAAAGGGAGATCGCTATCTTGATACCGTTCCAAGATTAAATGACTGGAATGGGATGGAAGAGGCACGAAGTCAAGCTGGAGCAGGTCACTTGCCTTTCCCAAGGAGACACAAGCCGGTCTCAGGGTGGCATGAAACGCGATATCTTTTTACAGGTTTTGATGGCAATGACACTGGAAGTCTAGTGTTTGGTGTTATATTTAGCTACTTGAGGATACAATGTCTAAACCTGTGAACTGGTCTCAAATCCCAGTTTCTTATCAGCTCACTGTTGAGAATGTATAACTCAGCACGTCTTGTACATGAGTTTCCTTAAACACTGTACTGGCAGGACATTTAGGGTTATTGCTGCACTATTTGCTGCAAAACTAAATCATGGATTCTACAGTATTTTTAATGAATAAGACAGTTTTTCAAATTTGAAAATATTCTGTCTGGATTCCTATCGTGCTCTGAGTAGGAAGTGTTTTGAGTGTTTGCCCAGTCAACAAGCAGTCAATTGTGCTGCTAGACTACAAGTTGAAAGTGATATGAGCTGTATTCTTTTGCAAAAAAACGCTCCACATCTGCAAGCACTGCGGCAAAAACCTGTTGTGCACGCCATAGAATATACTATACAAAGTAAAAGTTCGATTTTTAAGCTGTTGATAAAATATGGGAAATACTGTTCTGGCTAAATTGACTACGTACAGCTTGAGCTTTGGCACATATGTCAGAGTCGTTCTATACTCTGACCCCAACCTCTACTCTCTTGCACCAGAGACACTGGACTTACAACTAAAAGCTGGTGTACGTTCTCCCTGTCAATGAGCTTTATTGGTAAAGCTCTAACTCAGTGCTATCCTTTACCTGTACCAACACCTCTCCGTGGACCAGGAAAAGAGACTCTCACATTCAAGACAATTACATTACAATGTTTCACTCAGGAAACATCCACTGGAAACACAGCAGTGGCTCTCAATCCTGGAACGCATATCAAACATAGAACAGTTTTCTAACAATGGCCTGGCGTCAATGATCGTGCAACTTTAGCTTGTAGGTGTTTCAACTTTATTTAATTAAAGCAGCTATGATGAAATTTATATCGTAACAATGGATCAAATGGCTACGTGTACATAAGTTGAATTTTTAACCCACAACTTCACTGTTTTGGTTGTCTCTCTCCACATTCATCAATGTTGTCTATGAATGCAGAAGTGGAGTCCTCACTGTGAACTTAAACCCTGCATACATACTACGGTGGCCCTGAGAGCTCAACTCACTGCAGCAACGCAAGCAAACGAAGAAACAATTTGACAACTCATGCGTTGCATTACAAAACATATTCGCCAACTTAACTACACACGGAAATATCAATTTGAAAAAGTTTGCAAATAGAAACACTTTTATAGACACATAGAAGTGACGCGACAACCTTTGTTGTCGACGTCTCCGGATTATGCAGTCAGTAAATCTGCTTTCTGTCAGTGTTTTCTTTGGCTTATTTTAACATTGTGATGTTGTTGCCGATATCTGCTGTTTTTTTTCTAAATGCTGTCAAATCTGTTGTCTAATTGGTGAAGATGTTTCTTCATTTGGCCCATATGCATTAGTTTTTCTTAATTTGCAGTGTGTTCAGCTGTACATGCATTTTGACAGGAATATATTTATTCTGGAAGATGCTGCTCCGCTTAACATCGACACACAGCACTGAATGGAGTAGGAGGCATTTGAACATCATTAAATGTGTCCTATTTTTATTGTGATCCATGTTTGTGTTGCATCACAGCCCGTTATGATAGAAATCACCCCAACCTTTTCTCTTGTGGCAGAGGGTCGTGTTAGTGTTTTCTAAAAATGCTTCATCGGTAATAACCACTAAAATGTGAAAACGTTATCTTTAAAAATGTGTTTATGTCACTCGTCTCCTTTATACTGAATGTGCCAGGCTGCATACAGAAGTTCCATTTGGCAGCCCACAAATAACGCAGTGATATGCATGAGGGAAGCCTGCTGATATAAGTGATTATGACACCAGCTATTATTTGCAACCTGAGACTGACTCCCTAAGACTGCTCAAGGCATTGCTCCTCACTCTGACGAAGCAAGATGTGTGAGCGTGCGCACATGAACAAAATATCGCTTTCTATTTTTAGTGACAAGTTGTATCCTCGAGTCCTCTGATCTTGGATATGTCCCTCTGTTCAGTCCTTTCCTTAACGCCTGTGACTTTACTCCCTGCGTTTCACATCTTCTCCTTCTAAACTCTGACAACAACAAAAAGACAACTCCGGAGTGGGCTAATTGTGTTGCTGCGAGCCGATGTACTGCCCCTCGTTCAAAATGACATCAATGTGCATAATTGATTCGGTATATTTACAGTATTCATGCATAAAGATGAAGTTTGGTCCAGCTTGTTACTTGCAAGTCCACAAAGTGGACCGCCAGCCTGGAGCTGTTTGCTGCGGTTTTGGTTCTCCTCTCTGACATGAGCTCATCCTTTTGATGGATGAGGAAGATTATGGGATTTACGGCTGATTTACTTTGCACTGGGTGCTAATAGACGACACAGAAATATGACTTGCTGTTTCTGAGAATTCGGTTTAAGTACAAGACACTTGTGTATTTGAGAAATGTCGGGTATTCAGAGCTATTGCATGGATACATTTTAATGTCTGCATATTTTTCACGCGTATTACTGCAAGAAAAGTAAATGAAGAAGTCATTTCTCTGACAAAAATAGGGCCTGAAAGACTGTCATTATTTATAAATGTGTGGTTGAAATGATGTTTTCCTGCTTATAGTACATTAGGCTTCTGCATGGATAAGTCTACAGTTAATTTGTCTGAAGTGATGAGCCCTCCTTGTGAGCAAGTTTCTACTTTGTGTTTGCAACTGTGCCAACACCCATGCTGTAAATATGAGTTTTTGCTGTAGCTAGCATGAATTATTTTCCATGGGATTTGCACATGAAGGGAAATAAACTCATGTATCCAATAGATGGCAACAGTGACATGCAGCTTGGTCGAGTTGGAGGGAATGAATGAGTGCTAATGAGCTGTGGACTGAATCCTGTGGTTTGGGTCAGAGGCACGATGCAGTCCAGACAGTCGTAACCACAGACACACAGCCCAAACCAGTCGACCTTCACGGGCCTGTACAATTATTACACACGTCTGTATAAGGAATGTCTGATATCTGGGATCGATCCTATGAGCATCGGGTCCAAATCTTTCTTTCTACTGCAAGATGTCCATCGCTTACTCTTCCATAACTAACAGACATGGAAGTTTAGAAGCATTACAGGGACATTTAACACATGATCTGACAATGTAATACGACAAAAACGCACACCAGGGCCCAGATGTTTTTGTTTGTTTGTTTTATTCAATCAGTTTTTTACTGTCCCTCTCTGAGCTCTGTTCTTCATCACACCTTTCCTGGTTCTCTATATCCAAGGAGTTTAGTGTTAATTCGGTAACAATAAGCTGAGAATCTCAACGAAGTCAGGAACGAGGATGTGGTCGGTCGGTTAGAGGTGCGGTGGGCTGGGAAATATTAGAAGGTGGAGATGGAATAAGGGCAATCCTTGGGGTCAGTATCTGAATATTCCTCTCACTCCTGTGCATAACGTGTAGAGCGCCCGATTCTTTCATTATATGAGTAAAAATAAGCTATAAGAAATATTTCCACAGAAGGCAGCGTCAGATAACGCCTTAGCTAAGCCTGTTTTGTGGTTACTTTTTTGGCTCACTTTAAAATCCTGCACAGCAAGTCACTGTATTCAATTTGTCTGGGTATTGTGCTTAGAGACACAGGCCTTGGGTGCATTTTACATTCACATGAAATAATAAAACCTTTAAGAATTATGAGAAGAATTGAAACATTTTACAAGGGAGAAGTGAAAAAACAGGTGGATACTATGATCAGACATGCTTCATAAATATGGGGCTCTGACAGGCGTGGGCCGGAGGGTAAGCACAGGGATCTGGGATTGTGAGGATATGTAGGGTCAAGGGTCATCTAGTGCTGGGACAGGTCTTCAGAGGTTAAAAATCAAATGGTACCACTCCTCCCGCTCCTTGATGTTTTATTTCTCCTTTTTCACGCCACTTTCACTTCAGCAGTTTTTACAAGCAAATGTTTCACATACAAATTGCCCTGGTTTCCACATCTGGATCTGAGACATATACAATTACATATGAAATGGGGAGAAAAGAACCCACATGCTTTCACTGGTCATTTGTATTCTGTTTTGGTCCTGACATCTGTTACTTTGATGCCGTTTACTTAGACCTTGTACTATTCTGGGCGTTTTTAATCTGCTTTTATGTTGACAAAGTGTATCACATTTGCGAGATCATTTGCAGAGCAGCATGAGACCACATTCATAAACAATAACAAATGTGAATAGTAGAGATGATATTAAGTGGGTGCCATTTTATTTTTATATAATTTATTTTGGCTGCTGACTCACATATTGGTTGGGTGTGAAGAACAATGCATAATCATAATGCTATTTTAATAGCTTGAACACCAAAAAAACATTAAAAATAAAAAACAGTCATATATGCTGCTTCTTATTTCACAAAAGCTAAGCAGATGCAGCAGCATCACATGTTAAAGGGGACATATCATGCTAATTTTCAGGTTCATATTTATATTTTGGGGTCTCTACTAGACTATGTTTACTGGCTTTAATCTTAAAAATATATATATGTTTCTCGTACTGTCAGTCTAAATATACCTCCATTCACCCTCTGTCTGAAACGCTCCGTTTCAGCACCTGTCTCTTTATGCCCTCATAAAAAAGCCTAGTCTGCTCTGATTGGCTTGTGGGAAAAATGTATTCTAATGAGCCTGCATGTGACATA